>NC_139726.1:20259379-20946590 GCF_964211835.1 Anser anser | reverse complement strand
AGACAGCTTCGTGCATAATTTTTGTATTTATTTTTATACAATATCAAGAACTGCTTTTATGTTTCTATTTTTTAAACTTTTTAAGCAAAACTTTTTGGACCCAAATTACTTCACAGCACTCCATCCCATTATGTGCATTAAACAATTCCCCTTTAAATATAAAGCTTATACAAGAAACACTTCTAGAAGCCTAGCGTTAGCTTTAGTGCAAGAAGTGTGCAGATGAATGCCTTTATTACTAACAATGTGCATCTTTCATTTAACTGTGATAGCAAATTAGATGGTGCATGCTGTCAGGCAATGACTGCAGAAAGAATCCACAAAGCAAATCAAATACAAAATGAAGGACCATTTTTAGTGAACTCAAAAGGGCATCTATATATGAATAGCCTTCGAAAATATTCTTCATCTGAAACTTGAACAGTTATTTGAATAAATAACTTCAGAACAAAGGGAGACAGCACTGAACTTCAGATAATTCATGAAAGGTACAGTGAAAGTCCCAGTATACAGACAAATATTTCAGCTTCCACATTGAAATTGGATACTATTCAAGTTGATTACATTCATTTTATATTTAGTCAAGATCCTTACCCAATCATTAAAGAAAAGTGTTAGTGTTCGCCCCAGTGCTGCTTGCTCTATTTCCGTTGCATGACATTGAAGCTTCCTAGAAAAATATGTGTCAGAGCATCCAGATCAGACTCTTTGGCATCCAGGCCTTATCAGAGTCGAGAAGAAAAAAGAAAAGGGGACTGAACTTAGGTATTACATGCCAAGGAAGAAAATCTTTTCTACAGAATACATTAATTGGGCTAAACTCTCAGAACAGCCTTTGAGTCTACCACTCCCAAATCACGGATCTCTTAACAGCAGCACTGCAGCATACGCTAGGGCACCACCAGGCTTATTAACAGGGCTCCATCAAGCACCCATGCTGCTGTGTGATGCTCCTCACACATGGCACCAAGCACAGTGCCAGGCCACTGATGGCCAGATGACCACTGATTCTGTGCGCCTACTTACCCCATGCTCACCCAGACCCAGTTTTTAAAAATACTTTGCAACACTGGTATTTCTCCACTTCCAAAGCAAAGCAGAAGTTGAAGCCACATGAAGCTATGAGCACTAATCTGCCCACAGGGGTCCCAAGTCAGGTACAATTAATGGTGACTATGAAGAATGTCTATTTCGAATTAAGTGACTTGTTCAACATACAGAAATTGTGTTGCAGATTAGATTTCAGTTTACAAGGACATATTTAAGTTTTTTTTAAATCTCCATGCCACTGTCTCCGTTTCTGTATTAGCTTTCTTCATACAGAATATCATTTCCTACTTCTGTAAGAAAGGAGCTAGAGATCTTACAAACAAAATCTTAATTTCCTATCATTCACTGTTGATGAGTCCTAATTCACAACACCATGAACTGCCCATCTCATGCACTACAACTGCCACAGAATTGAACCAGAAATGCCTATGTGGACTATTATTTAGTCTTGTACAAATTTCAAAATGCTGAGCATGTGAAGCCTATAAAAGCTACACCGATGTTCTAGTGTCAAATTCTAAAAAAAAAAAATCACAAATTGTTTTAGTATCTTAAACACAGTGGTTATTTTGCTGATTACTCTACAAAGGAGGTACACTATCTTCTTCATTCGTTCTTTAAAAAAATCCGCTAACTGCTCGTAAATGCTCTGACCTCCACCACAAAGTTTCTCCTGTAAAAAAAAGATTTAGTTTGTAGTGTTCTTTGTGATGAATTCTGAACAATTTTCTTCTCCGAATGAAGAGGCTGAACAGTAATGGCATTTTTATTGCTTTAATCGATGTCAGATTGAAAAAGATACCAACACCTATTCACAAGTTAACAGGGTAGTTAACACAATTCCCCATGCTGTATCTAAAGGGCAAAAGATGAAGTTTGGGTCCTTCCTTACAGGACACTAGTTTGTTTATTTCTCTGTTTTAAAAACACAGTATAAACAAAAAGGATTTTGAGTATGAATAGAAAGATGATTTAATACTTTAGTTTTAGTTTCCTGTAAGGATGCAAATATTGTTTCTCTGAACACAGCAACAAACCTAATAAATGGTACTACAAAACCAGTACCATTAGAAAATAGCGTCGACGCTAAAAGAGAAAGGAAATCTTTCATTGATTCTAAACCCTACAGAATCACCATTACTGGGAAGTTCTGCACCATACTGCAGCACCATCTCTTCTGCTATATATTTAAGTCTACTGTTACTGGAAATCATCTGTCAGGGCACACAAGCATCAACCCTGTCTGAACACTGATGTCAGTCAAGTCCACAGCTCCCGGGCCCTGCAATCACTCCAAAACAGCAAAGAACATTCAGGAAGCAGCAGAGTCAAACGTACGGGTTTTTTCACCCCATCACTGACCTGCCACAAGACCCTGCACAAGACATTTTACCTTTTCATGCATGAGCTCTCTACCAAGGATTAATGATATTGGCATTCAACTCTGTGACCTACGCACTCATTACAAAAGTTCTGAACAAATATGTTATTACTTGTTTTTCTGAACTGCATTCTACACCTCAGGACAGAGCATTATGAAATACTTTCTCTTCCTTCTGCCTAACTGTTTTGATTAAACAAAAATTAGAAAGATAAATGGCTATTTATTTCCAATTTAATGCTTTGTAGATTTGGAGTGGTTACATTCATCATCTTCCTGCCACTTGCCTTTTTCCTTTCAAATGCAACTCATACTAAAGCTAAGAGCACAATCAAAATGTGCTACTGATGTGTGGTATTTTACGGAATTCTCCACAGGATGCCTTACTATTATTAGCTGAATGCTGTCTTTCCTATGATAAAGATATACTTTCATAAATGTTATTCTTCAGTGCTTGAATATAAACTACCAAAAGACTTATTTGTACTTCGACTTCACCTCTACCTTCCTTATTTTTCAGAAGAAGTTAGTCTCATTATACTTTAATTTACTGCTCTTATTCTTTTGAACACAAGTTAATTTATTTTAAAATTCTGGTTAAAGAAAAGTATGTTTTTGACAGTATGCTTCCTATTCCTTTTTTTAATTTATTTTTTAACTTCTCCTAGTATTTTCATATTCTAATAACTGATGGGACATATTTAATCCATAAATCTGTACACTGAATCAAGAAAAAACAACCCACAATGTCAACAGACACACACACAGTTGCTTGAGCTGAATTTGAACATTCAATAGTAAGGACTGAACACCTCTTCAGTGGAAGCAAATTTTTTGTTAAACTTAGTAAATTAGGCATATACATCAAGAACAGAACAGTCTCCATATTTACCTACTCAGAAATTAGCAAAACCTATGAGGTATCAAAATTGTGAAACAGACCCCCAAGCACATGTTCATTGTCAGTGAAGTACTAAGATGCTTGTTTGTTCTCTTTTTAAAATAAAGGTAAAGCTATAAATAATCAAACCAGAGCTCAGAGGGGCTGAACTACCATCTTCTGGACCATACTTACAACTAGTAAGCTGCACTACTAGTTTCAGTTACTCCTTTATTACAGAAAAATAAATTTACGTTTTAAAAGTTTTGGGTTTAGCTATGAAAAATATGGTTCTTAAATTAATATTTATTCCAAATTTTTCTATATGCCATCTCTATTGTAGTTGCTGCAT
This sequence comes from Anser anser, assembly GCF_964211835.1. NCBI lineage: Eukaryota > Metazoa > Chordata > Aves > Anseriformes > Anatidae > Anser > Anser anser. The sequence continues at coordinate 20,942,927 of NC_139726.1, read as the reverse complement.
TACAGCAATTACTATCTTCATATATGACCTCCTATTATACACAACTGCTACAATTTAAACTCTGAAAGTCAAACTAAATTACAAGCTTTCACCCTTAGGCAATCAGTTCAACTCCAAGTATTGAGACACCCCTTTAGGAAAAGAGATGAAGGTCAAACAAAGGACACTTCTTCAGCAAAACAACTTCAGTAGTTTTTGCTCAATTCTTGTATCTTTACTGAATAAACTGACTGATAAGGTGAGAAGACAGGGAACACAGATAAGCCTGTTGAACAACAACAAAAATTTCTGTTCAATGTCACCTTCTGTAGATAAGGCAGAAACATTATTTAAGAATACACAGTAGACAAGCTATGATTTATCATCCTGGAAATCATCATGAATGCACCCTCATATAAATAATCATTTAAATATACACGTTTGTAACATACCTTTGTGCAATGGTTGAGGCATGGTTAAAATCTGGATGAGCAAAAGGGATGAGACATCTCTGTAAAGTACAGGAACTTCTGGTAGCTCTTCGCTTATCAACCTGGAAAGAAAACCCAAAGAAGATTACTTAATATTACAATATCATTCTTCATGTTTTATTACACATTAAATGTTAAATAGCATTACATTTGTTATTGAGCTTATAGAAGCTAAACACCTGTCAAATCACTAATTGATCTTTATCTTAAAACCATTTAATGTTACTAATGGATTGTAATAACTCATAACTAAGTTACCATTTGGGTACCTAATTCTTGTTAAAGTATTCCAAAACTGTCAAAAACTGCTTGACCTAGTTATTTCTATATACAGACTCAATCAACGTCCAGTATTTCACTTTAAAAGCTTTAGTCCTAAACTAACAAAATATAACACATAGTAACACAGTAATTTTTATTTATTTATTTTTTTTTTTTTTCAAACTATGGCATTTCACAAATGTTGTAACAACAACTAATCCTCAATCTGCATTAATGTTATGGGGACTGTTCCTGTTGGAAAACAGTGAGACCTTAGAAAAGGTATTGCTTTTCTTCATGTAAGGAAATGAACATTCACGCAGCTATCACAGGTGGGGTTATCCAATTTTACACACTTCATTAAGAACCCCACAGAGTTAGGACAGCAAATAAGCACATAAAGAGATGCTGCAAACTTTCAAACTATTCAGATTCATTTGATGTCATAAAATCACCTTATAACCACAGTCATAAAAGCAGAGTATGTTTGTAGATAGGAGGTAGTGTCTTTCTAGTTGATGTAACAATGTTGCAGGACACACCTCAGAAGGTTCAACAGCCAAGTCAAAAATGCAATATACACCCTCCATTAGCACCTTTCCTCTCTGCAACCCTCACAGAAGAAAGTGCTGTTTGGATTCTTACTCACGTTGCCAAATAGTTTTGGTGCCAAATAGCCTGGTGCTAGTTGGCTGGCTGTTAAATGCCAATGGAATAACTGAGGAGATGTTTGAAGATAATTTTTTTTTTTCTTCAAAGTGATACAGGCATTGAAGTTGCTAATCTCACCAAATTTCTCTAATTTTGCTTTTAACTATACCTAGTTTTATTTTATGATTTATGGCATTGATTTTTAAACTAACCATCATTAAGTAACCATGGGCAATCTCTTATATTACCTCTAAACTTTGATTTTTAATTTATGTATGAATTATTGTGAAAAAATAACTTTGAATAAGGTTAAGACAAAAATGTAGATATTAAATCCTGGTCACATTTACCTACAGGCGTATCAATATCAATATTATTTAACTGTCATGTAACAATTAGGTCAAATAGCAGCTCTGGCAAAATTAGGAAAGATTCTTCTATATACAGAACACTGTGATTGACTAGCAACATTAAAAATAAATGAACTCATTTTCACATGCAGGAACAACTGAATAATTTGTCAAATTTATTCATTTCATACAAATTGGAGAAGTAAAGCCACATTAAATGTCAAGGTTTTAGATAAGCTGCTTCGGTGTACTTCAAGCAGTGCAGCTTATTAAGCACTTAAAAACTGCTCTGTCATTTGCTAAAATCCTAAGCAACTTTTTCATTATGACACTGAAACGGAATTTGTAAAACCTGTTTGGAGTATGGAAATTATCCATCCTGTTATAATCCCCAATGCATATGGGAAAGCTCGATAAGTGTGACTTTACAAAAAAAATCTGCCACAGAAGCAGCAAATAAAATGGAAGCAAGTTAAATTTCATATGGGACCAAAGTAACATAAAGTGAATCAATTGTATTGTAGTTGTCATCTGTAACCATAAAAAAACAAAAAGAGAAGAGGTGGGGAACTGAACGGCACAATGAAATACAAACATACCAAAATAAAAATGCATTGCTTGGTTTTCTCTGAGGAACTGACCTCTCCTCCAGTCCAAGGTAATTGGGCTGCACCTCCTTCTGTGCCAATGTCAAAGCTGCCTAACAGCTGAGAGCATAGCAACCCTGCCTCTATATTCAGCATCCTCTTCCCTGATAGAAGTTATATGGGAGTCACTTCTTTGGGAATGGATACATAGAATAGAAAATTCTGTTCTACTTTGAAACAAGCAGCATCTTTGCCTACTTACATCCTCCTCCTTCCCCTCTTCTCTCAGCCACATAAACTTAAAATTTTTGTTTGATGCTAACTCCAACTGATTATTTATTGAATTTCTAACTTTACCAAGTGGAAGCTTTGAACTTCAGGCCTCTTAGGACTGTCAGAAATGGAAAACCTGAGATACAGGGATAAGGATACAAATAAACAAAGGCTTAATCAATGAGGACAAATTTATATTCTCTTTAGTATTTGCATGGTGAGAAATACGGCCTGCAAATCCCAACCCGCAGAAAGGTCAGAGGAATACACAGCTACTGATGTTAATAATTAGAAAGGAGAACTCTATTATTTGTTCTGGCTACACTCTAGGATATAATCACAACTTCATATTTGTTCTTGTGTCACAGCAGATTTTGCAGCAGGTCAGTTTTTCTCGTTACGCAACACGGGATTTCACTGACAGTACTAACATTAGGCATTTCCCATTCTCCCTTTCACCACTGTGCCCCCAGCACTCCTCTGTCACCCATTCCCAGCATATTAAAAATAACCTTTCTAAAAACAGATTAATTCATTGACTTTGTACATGATGCAGCCTGCTGAAGTTACATCAGCACAGCCGAAGGTAGTGAGTTACAGTTTAGGGGAAGGAATAAACAGCTAAAAGCAATTACTCTTGAAGCTGGCATTGCTGTTGAAACTGACATAACATGCCCTGAGACACTGGTGTTTTGGGTACTGAATAGAACATGCAAGTCTGTTGCAGTCGCAAGCAATGTGTGTATATACTATCTCTTGCACAAACCTTAACTAAACCCCATTGTTCCATCGTTCTACCCTCTGACTATCTTCAGAAAAAGTTTTATTTTTCCCATTTCACAACAGTTTCTGTGATAGCAATGTGACTTTCCTGAGGTTCCCACGCACAGTTGCTCAATCCTATCTCTGTCCTGCAGTTCATTGCCTCAGTACAACACTACAAGCAATCACTGAAGCCATCTAGCTTAGAACAAAACAACAACAAAACACTTCAGTAAAAATAACCTAGAATATTTCAGTGTTTCAATTCATCATGCAGTTCCCACCCACTTCCCAACAGCTTCTACCACAAAGACCCTTAATGCTTTAGTGAATCATTTTTTTGCCAACATAGGAAAAAAAATCAGAGATGTAAATGAAAAAAGCATAACCTTTTATCTCATGTTTACCGTTCCTGAACTTCAGGCTATTTGGACTAGTCCATTAAATTCACATCTGGGTCTAGTAATTATGGTCTCCAGCTGCTCCTTCTCTGTCCCCTGCCAGAAGCTATTATTCCCCACTTACACCACAATAATTGTTTATTTGATCACCACTGAAACCAGATCTGTCTGTAATACAACAATTTGCTTAAGCACAGCCTGTGGGACCAAGTATATATTACATTGGACTGAATGAACCATACAGGAGAAAGAATCCACTACACCATTGTGTGAAACATCCAACGAGCGCCATCTATTCTCAAGAGTTTGACAGTTCCTCAGGTTTAGGTTTCACATTTTCCTTTTTTTTTTTTCTTTTCCTCCTTCAAACAACAGTAGTTAAGCCTTTTTTTCATACAGTATCTTCTTGTCCAGAAATGTCCTTATTTCTACTTTACCTTGGTGTTACTACATGAGCTCCTTCCTATCTTTTTTCTCAGCTGCCATTTTCAACTACAAAGTGATCAAGGTAGGGTTGTGGATGATGACACTTTGGAAGGTATAGCACAGCAATTCTGTGAGTCTTTACAAATTACTTTGATGAGTTCTCCCAGAGACATGAAATCTAAGGCATAAATATATGAATAATGATAGCTGGGTTGTAGAAAACCAAGCTAAAAATGTGAGCTCTACATCTGGATAGGTTTATTTGTAAACATTTATGTATTTAAAATAAAGTAATTAAAATTAAATAAGGGTAAAACGATAATGTAAGAGGACTTATATTCATAGATTCATAGATTCTCTTTTTTTTTTAACTTTGAAAGTTATCTTTCTAAATAAATAAGGATGCAACTAACTTCTCTGCAAAATTACTTTCAACTGAGATTAATTTTAAGTAAAAATTACAGAGAAAAACATATCATTAGTAGGTGTTTTTTTTTTTATTAAAAAAGTTGAAAATCTTGGTTGAAGCACAAGCTGCTCCTTGATAATATAGGTTTTTCTGCAAGGTGAGTAAGTTAACGAGTTTGGTTTAAATTTACATTGCTCCTGTGACTTTCCTGACATTATATCGTTTGGAATCAATGACAATAATACAGTCAGATCATAAAGATCTTTTCCTCTCATTGACATTTTTTCTACAAGTCTATACTTAGTTTTATGTACTGGTCAGGCTGAGAATTTATATTACTTGGTTAGCCTCAAAATGGCACAGTGCTGTCCACATTTTAAATCTCCCGTGGTATTTTTTTTCTACCACCCTCTTAATCATCTTCAGTTTACAGCAGTGTATCACCTTCTACTTGCTCCAAATACTCTTTCCTGTATCTGGAAAAAATACACTATTCTGGATCTCTCAAAAGGCTCTGTGACACTAATAAGAGTGCAATTAGATCATTCACACCAAACATATGGAATGCCATCTTCAAGTGCAACCACTACTTCAAAATTCTAAAATATAATTGCAGATATCCATCTTATGCTTTAATCTACATATTGAAAACATGTTTCCAATTACACGTGAATATCCCTCCTCTGCAAGCATTCTGGGGCCTGCAGACTAAGGGAGGTAAAACATTCCAAGAGGTGAACAGCAAAATTCCAGTTTGATTGCATCCGTACATCTGAACAGTAACTATTTCATGGCAAAACAGATGATCTCTCAGCTTCCTAAGCCATTATAGCTTCCTTATAGATTCCTAAACCATTTAAGACTTGATAGTGCCAAACCAGCATCTACAAGGCTATGAAGACATCTTCTGAAAAAACAGCACAGAAAACAAGAGAACTGCTCAAATGCATTTTCAACATGCAACACCTCCGTTAATAATGCCATTATGCTCTATGGTACCAATAATTTCTAAGTGATTCAAAACACAGACTACTCTAACTAAATTCAGCTTGCAACAACCTAACCTTGATAAAACCCATGTGTGAATTCCACCAAGTCTCTGTTAGTGAAGAAAGTTGCTGCATTTTGGAAGATGTGCATAAAAAAATCAGCCCCTCTGTTAATAGCTGCTTCCAAAGCCAGCAAGCTCTTCAAATACCAACATGAGAAGTGCATAGAGCAGTCCCACAACCTACCAACATGATCTTAGTCATAACTCAGTCAACCGTACTCCAAATTTATTAACCATTGCTCAATCTAGGTCAGGGCAGAATCACATGAAAACAAACTTGCAAAGAAGCTTGAATGCATGCTGAATAAAATAGGTTTTCCAGTTACAAAATTCTTAATGTTTTGTTAAGAGATTATAGATTTAATCTGTTAATCTAATCTAATTACTGCAACAATCTAACACTGACAGCAAAACAAAGGCTGGGGTCCAAGAAGACAAACAGTAAAAACTAGTAAAACTAAAAGCAAGCACAAACGTTTTGATAATTTTTTCCTAGTTTGCAGATTAGGATTGTGGCATCACTATTTTAGATTAATTTTTGAAATCTCACCATGCTTTTGAAGCACACTGACAAATATGCAACTGGACAGAAACTAAAAATACATTCCTTTCAATTTTATTTCAAAGTACAAAATGGAGACCTTAGCTCTGAAGAAGTTGCTCAAGGTGCCAGAAAGAAAAATAAAATAAAATTACACATGGGCACTGTTTTCCTCTTATGATGTTAACTACCTGCTAAAGCAAGAGTTCTAAAAATATTAATCTGGTTTTAGGCAAGAAAAAAAAGTAGCAATACATGACTTTTCTGCTCCCTGTCAAGGTAGAATCTGATAAGTAAAGAGTCTTAAGTCACGTATGGAGACAAGTCCTTGCATAACACAAATACCTAACTCCATGTATTATACTGTTAATCCTTGTACAGCTGTATATACAAGGTTAACGTTATAAAAGCAGACTCAGGTAAATAACTTGTTTAAAATAAGAAGTGTGATGAAACTTTTAGCTTGGACTTGTATTACTTCTCATAAGTATTCAGCCTACTTATGTTATTTCTGTAACAGCTTTACGAATTGACTCTTGATTTAAATTTTGTCTAGCATCCATACAAATTATTGCAACAATCTACTTACCCAATACCATGAAATTTGCATGTGCCTAAGCTTCAGAGTGGTATATTTAAGCTTTAACTCCAAACTGCAGCGTGGCCAAATTTCAGGTAAAACAAAATCTAAGATTTTTACAAATAAATACACACAATTTTTAGATGTTAAGTTCATAAGCCTACCTCACAAAGAATAGAATTTAAGACAGAACGTTACTAACAATCCCTCTAGAATGTTTTGTTAACAAGGTAAACCTGTTATTTGGTAACTTAAAATACTTGCTCTGGATTTTTGTCCTGCATTGTCTGGGTTAGTTTCCTCCAGGGATTGTATGCAGAGTCAATACTGTAGAGGCGCATGTGCATGGCCAACACATGGAAGAGCTGATCTGAAAATTGGAAAAGAAATTGCTGATTATTATATACAATAATATAAAGTATTTTACATTCAGCTACCAGTGTTTATGTTTTAAAAGGATCCTGATATATTTCTAACACAAAGCTTTTATTCCTCACTCATATAGAATTTCTGTCTTGAACATACCTGAAATTAACCTAAGGTTTCTGGAAGTGCTGCCCTGTAGCAGGAACACTCCAGCCCTTCATTCTTAAAAGGTTTTATTATTCTGTCTTCATGAGGTTATTTTGTTGATAACTTTCGGAAGAGAAACAAACAGATTTTCTGACCACACCATAGCAATGCTTAGGCAGCAGTGGTCTTCATAATGGCAGAGATTTGTCTGTACAACCTTCAGACAAAGTTTGCTGATAAGAATCAATTTTAAAACATCTGTACAACGATTGAGAAAAAATATCATTTGTAAAACACTTCCAGACCCTTTTGAACGAAAGAAGCTTAGTTTATAATTCATACACATTATTGCAGTAACATGTTGCACATTATTGCCTGTATTAAAATGCACAGCTTTCATTTCTCTATGAAGAGAAAGTAAAAATGAAAATTCTCATTTCCTCTACAATCAACACAAGTACAGATCCGATCCGATCCTTTCTTCCTTAAGCAAGCCAAGATGCAGGCACAATCTACGTAGAAAGGATTTTCAGAGAGGTATGTACAATAAGAATGTCAGACATCAATTCTTTTTCTGTGTTTATTATACAGTTAAAGTCTGGGCAAAATAAATCTTTAGATTTTACTGAAGTCATATTTCAAAATATTATTTCCCATGCTTTCGCTCTTTTTTTTTTTTTTGTTTTTAAACTCCTGTCACAGTATGTCTTGCTTTTTGTTTCTCCTGTTCACTTTTCTGAGAAACTGCTTCCTTCCCCCCCCCCCCCCCCCCTTTTATTTTAACTTCTTTCCTTGATATCTTGCTCCCTACCCCCCTTTTTCCCTTTCTTTCTTTAAGGCTCTTACTCTTTCAACTGATCCCTTCACCTCCTACTCTTAATCTCTCTCCCATCTCTACAACCCACTTGCTCAACCTACACATTCACTCACAGGTCCTCTCTTTTATGTAGAAATAGCAGCTATTAATTTATTTTCCATAAATAGACAATTACTCAGAGGTACGCAGTGGCCAAAAAAGTCGCATGATGAAGTCAGCTGACTATCAGAGCCTGAGGGCTGTAATTAGCTCCTGGGGTATGTATAATAATTGGAGATGTAGATGGCACTGGAATTGATTGCTGTCACCTGCTTTCTGAATAAAAACAGTCAATGAGGACAAAATAAGTCATCTTTTCTCCTGGCAAGAGATTCTAGCAAAACATTGCTTTGCTGACAGGCTTCAAAAGCCTGAAAATATACCAATGTTTCATAAAATCATACTGCTTCATTTATTTTTGTTTAGAATGAGAGCCATGCAAGCATCCACTCCTTCCCTCTTGCCCCTCCGCTACTAAATAGAATGTCAGCTTTTTCTGAACCGCTCCTAGCTTCAAACAGAAATGGGCAACTATGCAAAAAAAAAAGCTTAGCATAATTAATTAACCCTCTGTTCCTTTGATAGCTATTTTCCTGAGACTTTATTAATACAAAATGAAGCAAGCAAGCATCAAATCCTAGCACTAAAGAATCTATTTGTAACCTCCAAGTATGCAACCTTTTTTGGAGTCAAAACACATTTTAACATAATTGAACCTGAACAGAAGAATTCACGTTAGCAGTCTTGTAAAATAGTATTTTTGTGGGTGATGAAGGCAGCTGTCACTGCTTTACAAGACACATACAGGATGTAAATGTAAAGCTAGGTAGTACGTAGTAAGATATGGTGACCTTTTTCAAAATATATTTTGTCTTGACTTAAAAATATTAAGATATTCTCTAAGTCAATGTAGCACAGCCATGCTTGTTTCTAAACCTTGGGTAACCAAGGAATAACATTGCCCCCTAATGGGAACACTACAACAAAAGTCACCATCTGATGGTGTCATTTTCAGAGATAGTAAAAGTAAGTTATGATTTGTCTATTGCTTCAATAGTCTTATTTCTGAGAAGACTAAATATTATATTACCAGAAACGGGTCTAGGCAAAGGGAGACAAAGGTCTATTTCTTCACCAACACTTTTCTATTTTACATTACAGTAATGGCACGAGGACACGTCCAGCGAGAATACATGGAGAAGCTATACTGTGTTTTAAATTCATGCTAGTTTACTCCATGATAAGTGCTTAAATGCATGCTCTCATTTTGTCACAGACTTCTTTCTTTCTTTTAAACTGAGGTGTAAACTCCACGGCTGTAGCTCAAATTTACTGCTACTATGCAGCTTTTGAGGAAAGCAAATAAAATCACCAGAGCACTGAGAATTTAGAACTGGCAACTTGATGCACAAAGTGTTTGTGGTTTTTACTTCTAGCATTCTTATGCTTGTGAGACTGGCAGAAATCTGCCATGGGGCAAATAAACACCAGAAGTTCTCCACCTGTGTATTCATGTGAATACATCATTCTGGAATGGAAGCAAAGTAAGAGAACGTCCTCTCTTCTGGGGTTATGCTATTTAGAAGCTTTAAAATACACTTTCTTTCCTTTTTTTAAGCAAATTAAAGTAAAACTTTAACACGACAATGGCCCCCACACAACCCTGCCCAGTCTTCTGAAGACCAGGAAGGAAGGCCATAACCCCCTAGGCGTCCCTAACTCCTCCACATTCACAGCATCTTTATGTCAAGGACCTTCTGTTATGTCAAGGACCTTCTTAAGTGGGAAAGACAGGAACTGGTTCAGTCTTCACAAGAATATTCTTATCAAAATTTGGTTTTGGTAGAAGATGATTCATTTTAAAAAGCACAGCAGCATTCAAATTACAGATTGGTAGTTATGAAAACACAGCAAAGAGAGAATTACAGATTTATTCACAGAAGATTGTGAGAAGCAAATAGCAGAAAGAATTTTATTACGGTCCATCTCTCCTGATACTTGCACGATATCTGAGACAGGCTATATAAATGACCTGGATTATTACGGGCTTTCAAACATGTTCATATGACTCAAATATTACCTACATTGAAGCAGCACAGTCTCCATTCTCCTAACTTACTTAGATGGTGCTTGTTTTCACACAATACATGCCAAGCTTCAGTAAATTGCTTAATAGAATCATAGAGATTAGTATTTAGACAGTAGCTTTAGCTTTGATTTATATTAGCCTTTCTTAATTCCATTTCTATAAATAGAAAAATAAATCTATTGTTCCATACACTTCTGCTCTTGGTACATTTTTTTTTCAGCTCTTCCTATACCAGCTCTACTTCCCAGGGTTATTACTGCTGTGAGAGGAGCAATGAACTATATCAGAATCAGTACTTTAAAAAGCGTAAGCTCAAAGAAAAAAAAAAAGCTCAATGCATTGGGATTAAAGCTATTAGACGAAGTGTTCTACTGCTTCCACTCTCATAAGAAATCAAAAGTTAGTTGCTTTTTGTCTACATAACCCCACTGCCTGCACTAGCACCTGTAGTTGCATTGTTCAGTATTTTCAGTATTAAGGCACACTGATTTTACAGATGTTGACAAAGCTCTTAAAAACCTTCTGCTATCCTTGGGTGCATAATGCAAGAGTCTATACAGAGAAGGTGATTTCACAGCTCTTTTCATGTCAATCCTGACATGCACAGCACAAAAGAAAACTAAACTCAGAGAGATGACCAGATACGGATTTGATAAATGAATGCCAGCATTTATAAAAATGCTGTGCTGAACTGACAAAATGAGTAATTCAGGAAGTTACATGCAGCTGCAAGTTTTGGTCTCACTAGTAATATCTTGGTGTGGTCTTTGCCAAAGTGATCTGAAATTTCTACAAGTTTCTTGCTGCCTTTTATTTTTTTTATTTTTTTTTTTTTTACAGTCTCTTGACCGTAAAGAAAAAACACAAATTAACAATATTTAAATCACAGGATTTTTATCTGTTATTAATGTCACTTCAACAATGTATAACAGCGTGCTGCAATAATTATGACAAAGAAAAATAAGCAATTGGCTGGCTTGATTTTGCTTGCAAAAGTTTAGATGACATTTATTCTCCAGTTTCATATTTATGTTTTAGAAAGATGTAATAACATACTGATGTCATGAAAATCTCCACTTTCCTACTTTGATCCAATCTTTTCTAATTCTAGAAATCAGTGTTCATATTTAGAATGTCATAGGATCACAAAGCAGTAATTCAGCAATTAACCACAAGTGGAATGCGAAACATCCTTGTTTTATCCTCAACTGCTGCATGAAGATCTTACCAGACTCTTTCAAGACCTTATGCTCTTCTTCACCCATAAGTCTGCTGCATCTACCAAGAAGTGTAGATCACAACAAAAAACATTTGACAGAAGCAGATGGGAATTTATTATTAATAAGGAAACTGAGGATTTTTTCCTCCTTATAGAGCTTTTACATAGCCTACTTATCAACAGCGGTTGCGAAGACCTGCTGATGGCATCTTCCTATTCATCACTGATCCAGGAGATTGAAATCGGTGAAGAAAAAGAAATGTGAAGGTCAGGAAAAGCCTATTGATGCATTAAGATGTGAATAGTCTTTACAAAAATCTGAAGTCTTAATTGCTGATGAAACAACTCATTATTTTCTACATTAAACTTGCCAGTGTATGAAATAAACTTCAGCAACAGATTATTTTTTTCTCTACAAATGGTATCTATTTTTACCTCTCATACCAGGTATGAATGGCATACGAAGCTTTTTAGGAATAGTCAGAATCATCTGTTCATGAGAAAAACTGCTTTTTCCAAGTTAGCACAAATGGATGCCACTGAAGATCAGCAAATTGTCAGCTCCTAACTTAAAAGCAAATGAACAATCAAAAATCCCCACAGAGAAATAAACTGCCACCAATGACAAACACCCACAGAAATGCACTATATCAAGAGAAAAAGCATTCCTGAAAAGTAATTTTATACTTTTTTCTTTCAGTGGCTGCACAGATCTAGGTAAGAACCTTTGTAATCACATTCACATTAGTAGATTACAGGAAGGAGATTGTTGCACTCAGCAATTCATAAAAGCATCTGGTTTTTCTTCCTACAGGAATGAACCATACTTATGTGTACTGGCCATACTGTAACGTCTGCCTCTGTTTCAACAACCAAGGTGGCTGAAAAACTTGATACCAAGGGAGCAGCTATGTACAAAAACAACAGCATGAAGAGCTTAGAAAATGCTTCAAGCCAGGAGAACTTTCTGTGCTCACAAAAACACTAAGAGTGCTGTTTAAACTAACATAACTATCATCATCTAGACAGATTACAACACTAAACCATCTACAAATGCAAAATACAGACTTAAAATGTACAGAAGGAAATAAGTCAGTGGAACAATATAGCTTCTCAATGGTTAGAACCATCACTGAAGGTATAACAGTGCTGGACACTATTTAAGGTCAGGTTACATGAGTCTCAAATACTTTTTGTTTTTTTTTCATGTCCGCTTGTAAACAAATGTCTTTTCCAGTTAATGCACTTGATGCCAAAAAGCCAGACTCTGCTAGCTATAGGGAGTGTGAAGATAAGGAGCTCCACACAGGGAAACTGGAGTGAGAGGACATGGTGACGGGGTGTTTAATCCTTCCTGAAGGAGAAACAAACCAACTATCCTCATGGCAAAGAGAAAAAGGAAACAAACAAACAAAAAAAGCAACAACAAAAGGAGGACTAGAAGTTAAAAGGACTAGATTATAAATTCATTATAGAATTTATATATTCATTATGGACAACCTCTAAATACCATAGAACTGTTCACTCACTATTGCAAGGATACTAGAGCAACAATCACAAAGAAAAATATTTATACACAAATTAAACAGAAACAGGCATAAATGGTAAGAAGTACTAATTGTTCAGCCTTAATATTGCGTTCTGAAGCTGCTCTATAAATACAGAACTACAAAAACAGAAAACAAACCATCATATCTCAAACTTTATAAAACAAAGAGGTAAGACCTGAACAATTATTACATATTTTTATAAATATGTAAATAGGACTGCCTTTATGGTTGCATACTGTGTAGTGCACACACGCACAGCTTTAAAACTTAAAATGGCAATTTTACAGCCAAATTTTCTTCAGCATTCTTGTCACACAGACTCTATCACTGACGCTAACAGCTACATTAATCATTCTTAATTTTACTTCCCAAGAGCAGCTGCCCTCATGGTTCAATCTACTAAAACAGCTCTTGACCTATTTGTTCCCACTGCCTCCACTGACGCTTGCCGCTGTAACAGCTCACCTGGGACAACATATTCTGTTTTCTGCTGTATCTAATCACCAAACTTCACAGTTCTTACAAGACTAATACAGAGTGGTGTGCTTAATCACAAGAGAGACACCTCATTATCTCATAAGAAAAACAAAAACGGGTTATATTTTGGGTTACTTTTGCTATATGTGAAATGAGTGATGTTTGCAAATAAAAACAAAAGCGGTGTCAATGCGTACAAATGAGACTAAGAAAACAGTACACACCTCTAGAAAGGGCGGGAAATTTTTAAATCTTTCCTTCCTCACTGCACAAGGTGATAAGTTACAATTTAAGTGAAAACTAGAAAAAAACAGGAATATCGCTTGGAAAAATAAATGACTATGGAAAGAGTAAAATATATTATACAATCTCTCTCTCTAAAGAGCTACTATTTTTTTTCCTTATAAATGCAACTAAATGGAAGAGGCAATGAAAGAAACTCGTAATTATGTAACTGCCTTGTTGAAATAAACCCTGCTCTATATCTGGAAAAGTAATTCTCCTGCCATTAGTCATATTTGGATTACTGTCCAAAACTAAATTACTAGTACTAAATGGAAACAGTACAGCTCTGTTCTAGGACCCCATTACCTTACATTAAAAATGAGCCCATTTTATTGCAAGATTAAATACGACTAGCTTGCTACATAACAATTAAAAAAAATACTAACACAGTACATAAACAGCATGTGAACACTTGAACAGTGAATAGATGACATTTATGTCTCCACACTGTTTGAAGCAATGTCACATACATTTACATAGTGCCTTTCACCCGGACACTTCAAAGGCTGCATTCAGTTTTTCTGAGTGTAAGACAGATATTAAGAACACCAACAGATCTGATTTAGATCTAAATATGAAAAATATGAAAATGTATCGCTCTATTCAGAAGCGTGCAAAAAGCAAGTGCCTTGTTTTTAAATGTTGTCCCTACCTCTTCAGAGGATATGCACTAGAACCCTTTAAATAATGTAACTGATAGAGGAAAAAGCACTATTTCCATATATAGCACAATCAACAAACAGAAGTACACAATAATTTAAGAAACAAAAAATATTATAGTAAGCAAAACAGAAAGTATAAGTAGAAACAATCGAGAAATGTTATTGCATTTAAAAAAAGATCGTTCAAGTTGTAGTACAGGAAAATACTTGAATCAGATCATGGGGAAAAAAAATTTCTTCTGTGTACAAATTCTGAAGGTGATGACTTAAAACTAATTCTTCTTTCCTGGGTTATTTCACTCTTGACAATGGCAACTAATGGAGTTATAAAAATGGAATTGCTGGTATCAAAAGATGCCCTACATTACCACAACCAACAGTATTAAAATCCGGCTTAAGAAATTTAAAATAAGCTAGCAAGTTAACTGTGATTTTAATCAAGCCCTTTTGTTTTGCAAAAGTAAGAGATATCCTGTATAAAATTTCCACGTATCCTTCCCTATATCACTGAAGAAGTATTTCATAAACATTTTAAATTTTGTAAATACACATTAAAACCAATAGTTTGTACAACTTCATTTAAAGCTTCATTAAGAAGACTATTTCCATATTTTTCAAATGTGAGGAACACCTATATTTTACTGGAACAAACCAAACTTGTAGAAAGTGATTTATTCTGATGAACAGACAAGGTGGTTTATTTTCAAAGATACATATAGAGTTACTGACAAAACAGTAGAACTAAGTATAATATATGAATTTAAACAGTACTTAAGTTTTCTTGTCAAAGTCACAATCCACCACAATGCAATACTCCAGCGAAGATACATTCTCTACGTGTCACTTCCAATTTGGTAATTCTCAAAAAAATGTTTCTATAATGATTAATAAGTCCTACGTGCCTTTTAAGACTTGAGGGTTATGTATTTAGAATCCTGACTTATCTTTTCACTGGCTATCAGCAAAAGGTATGTTTCTTTCAAAATCACATCTTAAGTATTTCAGAGTCCTACTTTATGCAATATGATGTTGAAGGGATGGTGTGATGAGTATAAGGATTAAATAATGTTTTACACAAAAAAAAAATAGAGTCACCTTTCGTGCCCTCAGCTTGGTGGAATTTATTTATTAAACTTTGTGGTAATTCCTCTGTTGGTGTCAACTGTTATAGTTCAAATAGAAACAATGGAGCTAGAGACACGCTGAGGAAACTGACTAGCTCTCTGGTGGTTCAACCATTCTCTGCCAAGTCATGTTCTTCCAACAATGATGACATTATTTCGTGATTTCAGGGAAAACAAAAAAACGAAACAAACAACAACAAAAACCCATTATTTTATCCTATATATGTATATATATATATGTATATATTAAGCTTTTAAATAGGCACATGCAACATTTCATACTGGTATGGCATCAAACATTTCAGTGTTTTAAGCTGCAAGGATATATTTTATTCCACTTCTATCAATAGCAAAAAATCATAAGGAGAAACTGTAAACTCCTGTCTTTGAAAAACTAGAAGATAGAAGTATGACCTTAGAGATTACAGACACCATTCTAAACTTCGAAATATCAAGACATACAGATCTTGTGTGGCTGGTATGGCTATATGAAAACAGGGGTATACTGTCATGTGTGTTGTCATTCTAAGTTTTTTCACTTGAAATTGGAAAACCTTCAAACTATTTCAAGCTGACTTCTCTTCCCTAAACTGTTCATCATAGTCTTTCAAATAAAATGCCTGTGAAATAGGTAATGCATGCAGTAAGTGGCTGAAATTCAGAGAGAAAGTGTCCACCTTAATTGTAAGCATACAATTCAAAGTAAATCATAATACAAGTAGAAATTATCAGTACAGCCTTGATTTTGTTATATGCTTCAAATTTGCAGTGATCTAGCGGTGCACTGAACATATGCGTTATTCAGGTATTTTACTTAGCTGGGAGAGGGTATGTAACAATGGTGGAAGGACACAATGTGCAGTAGGGTTTAAAACAATTTCAGAAATCAATCACAGCACTTGAATGAAATAAAATGAACTTACCTTTCCTGGCAGTAACAGAAGGCTCTTACCATAGAACAGACATGGGCAACATAGCACATGATGGGAATATTTCGTGGCTCATCATCTCAAATGATGAGAAAAGCATTGCCCATGGATAATGTATAAAAAAGGCAGAGATGGGCCCAAGTTTTCTGACATTTTTAGTACTGAATCTACTACTGCTGCAGCAGCATAAGCTCAATTCAAACAAGCATTATTAGTAGTAGTATTCTGGCAGGCTTTCCAATTTTTCTTGACAAAAGGAAGTGTCCATTCCTAACAGTCTATATCCCAGTAAAAGATTTTACATTAAGAAAAAAAGCACATCTGTCAACTATAAATGCTTTATTTGCCACGTATTCAATCTTTAAGAACAATGAGGATTTGAGTTTCTACCAAAAAAAGTCAGAATTTTGCAGTTAAAGAGCTAGAAAAATTAGAGATAGTGGATGTGAATTGGTCCCACACTTACAAATCTGCTGCCACCATGAGCTACAAGAGTACTCAGAGAAAGAGAATTCCTTCACTATTAATAGCAATAGCCAAGGTGAACAAAGCTTTTCTGTATGTCCACAAGTTCTGTTTTACCCTTACAATTCTTAATAGATTTACTCACAAAAATATGAAAGTACTGAAAACATTACATGGACTCTATGACAATTGCTTTCTAAATATATTATACTCACAATATATGAATTGCTCTAATGAATAACTAATGGAAATTAGACTTCAGATTTCTCAAATTGTAACAAAAAATAGAGATCCATTATAGCAGAAGAAAGGTTCTTAAAAGAAAAAAATGATGTTTTTTAGAAAATGTTCAAAATAGACATCTTCATTCAGTCTGCTAATAACTTATATCATACTATATAAAATAAAACTTACTTAAACATGATCTTTTTCCAGCTGTGCTTGCACCTCCTGAGCATAAATTGCCTCCTCGATGGACGAGCTCAAGTTCCAAGTTTGTTCTGCATGAAAAACATGAGGGTTTTAAATGGAATAGCATTGTTCAAGCTTCTATAGACATGACAGTCACCATAAACTCCAGTGTACACTGAATGAAAGAAAGCTGTAAACTAATCTTTAGCGTTAGGTACTGTCTAAATATGACCAAGGATAAAGCAAACATTACCAAGATACTGACACGTGTGATTTAAAATGGTTTGATTAGGAAGTACTATATTAAGAGAGCAACTACAGTTGTGACTGAAGAAAAAATAAATGTTAATTCAGCAGCATTTTTCTGAATGCACACAACTCCTTGATAATAAGGGAATTTATGTGCAAATCTAAGATGACAATGTATAGTTTGGCTAAATTTCAATCAATCAGATAAGTCTAAAAAGAGTTCTCTTCAATGGCAGTGCTTTTGTTTTCTTTAAACAAACAGATAGTACAATGGATATGCCACCAAGTCATTAAGTATGAAACTAGTTTAAGTTATAATGGAAGCAATGACCTTTTTTGACAAGTTAGTTAAGAAAAGTCTGAGAGGTTAATTCTGAACTAAACACTGGTATTCGCTGCAGCTTATTAGTATGAAACAGGAGTTTTGTCACGAAATCTCTACTATACCACATTGATGATTGCTTTCTTAGTATTACAGTAATCTGATACTTAGGCGCCAATTGCTTAGGCCATATTTGATAGCTTTGTTTGATTTTCGAGTTGGATGTTGCAGTACTGTGTTATCTTTTACCCCCGAGACTTGGAGCAAACAATTTACTTTATGCTCTCCGAGAGGTTGTTTTAACAAATCAACATACATTCCTTTAATTAAAATAAAGGAATAATTGTATTATTCTGAAACATTATTTTGCCAATATAATACAAACTGCAAAGCTCAGTCCAAACATACTCAGTCCTTCAACTAAAATCATACAATTTTAATTTCAATATAACATGACTGAATACATATTGAAATCTATTCTAGAGTTTTATGCATGTAATATATTTAAGTAATTTATGTAAGAAGAAGCTACAGGATGACTATTTTATTCAAAATAGAATATTTCTTTAAAATTTCAGCTCCATCAGTTTGAAAGAATAATGTTTTTGATATGCATTGTTTGTCAAGATACTTTCATATGCTTCTAAAATAGTAACATTTCAGAATATTACTGTCCTTAAGTTTTCAGCTTATGCCACCCATTTCTGAAGGAATGCTTTAATCCTCTCTGCTCAGAAAAAAAGCAATTTAACATTGATAATGTGACTGCTCAGAGCTCCATCTGGTTGCTGCTGATAAGGGCATCTGTGTGACAGGGGAATTTTCCACTCTTCAGGCGATTTGCAGTGCTCACTGAACTTCTAAAAATCTACCAGCAAAGAAGCAGGGATAGGGATTTCATATTAGTGGACAAAATAGCAACTGTAGATCAGCATGTGCTAGTTCATCATGGGAATATAAATGAAACCAGTATATTTTATTTCTACAAACCTTCCGATAACTAATTTGGAGAACAAAATTAATGGCAGCCTCCTATTAAAACCAAGAGAATGAAGACATTCAGGTAGGTGCTTTTGATTTAAATCTAAGAGCAATTTTAGATCCCGAATGTTCAATTTCCCTTTTACCAAGACATATGTATAATTTTACAAAACAAAAAACTCAGAATCCTGAAAAAAACTCTTCTTGATGCACTCTTCACCATAGTTAATGTATGGAGAAAGATTTCTAGAAACATACTCTCTCACACAGCATACTAATTCTCCCTTCCCACACTTCTTCATTGCCCCAAGCTTCTCAAAGTCAGCAGCTTATTAGTTCAGCTTTTTTGAAAAGCTAAATATTAGCCTTTTCCTTTAAGACAGCTCCTTCGAAACACACCTAAGCCTTGGTGGAATAGCACATAGAAGGGAAAGCATCTTCTGTGAGACTAGAATACTTGTCCTTATAAAGCTGTTCCACACCAGGTACAGCTCTAATCGTTTTTCAAAAGGACCTGCATTTCTCCGCCCTGTTCAAGCTCCCTTCTCTCCTGGGATCTGATAGAAACGCCTGAGTTCCACCTACCCTCTGCTGAAGTAAAGCAGAGCTCTCACTGTCTATTTTCTCAATGGAGAAAAACTCGGGGCATCTGATAGCAAAGGATACTTGCAGAGACCACTCTGTGTTCCACTGTTCTATCTCAGCCCCCTCAACATGAAGAAAAGAGAAGGAGAAAGAAAATCCATATAAGTGACTTATTCCTTTATCTAAAAATCTTTGTGCCATTCATTGGAGCAACGAGTTTTGTAGAACACTGGCTTTATCTTCTACACCCACAGAAAAAAAAAATGAGAAGATGGATTTTGTTCAGTTGTACTGAATCCTGATTAAAAACTGCTGTACTTCATGCCTTTTTGTGGGCTTTCATGGAAGAAGGAATGTCTCGGGGAAACATACCAGGGTGCGTGGATACTGCCAGTTTCTCAGAACTTTTACCAGGACAGAGTATGAGAAGGTAAAAAAAGCAAAACCTTCTGCAGAAAGAGAACGTATTTGATTCCTCCGTATTTGAGACCTCCTCATTCCAACACTACCATCTTACCCACTTCACCTGACAAAGACAACTTATATGTGAAAAAACACGTATTGAGACTGACTGGAAGAAAAAGAACACATGGTTCTTGTATCGGTTTATACAGAGTGACTCCAAAAAACAGACATTGATTACACAGCCAACAAAGCACGAGACCTGTTGTTATGCAATACAGAAACATCCTCCAAGCTACCACAAATGACAGTCAAAGTTATGAATTACTATGAAGCTATTAGAATTAAAGCAAGGCACACAAGATTTGTGAATGACACTATACTAATACCAAGAATGTCAGCAAAGACAAGGAAGGATGCGTAGGAGAAGGGTATGACTTCAACAAGGCCCGATGCTAGGGAAAGGGGCAGGTAGCTAAGGAGCTGCTGCTCCAGCTGTGCACGCAAATCAAAATGCCAAAACACTAAATGCCTTTTTTGCTATGAAAGCAGACAGGGGCTAGCTCTCCCACTAACTAGTGGAGAATTCCCTTGTAATTTCTTTCCTCTGTTACCAATGACATCTGTCCAGGGTAGCAAAACCAAAGAAAGGGCAGCAAGGTCCTGTTTTCCTGAAGCAGAAAGGATAAGCAGCTGCAAGTGCCTGCATCTTGTTTAACCAGTAGCACACCCAGTTCAACAAGCAGAAATCTACTTCAAAGCTGGCCTCCAAAATAGCATCTTTGGGAAGACCGCACAAGATGACAGCTTCTGATTGAAAATGGAACACGACTTATAAAAAGATTAACAGTGTTTTAAATTAATTCACTTGCAAATATATGGGGATCAATAAAAATATCATTAGATTACATTCAAATGTTTATTTAAGCATGCACTGCTGACTTTGACCACTACCAATGTTATATTAAATACCAGGAAAAAATTTGATTAACAGCTGCAGTTGGTCTGACCAAAGACTATGGAATGTTTCATAATACATGAAATTACAAGCACTCAGTGGTGAATTGATTGGTAAGGAACACCAAAATACCATCACCTCAAAAAGAACTATGGATGGAAATAAGGAAGAAACAGACTGAGTAACAGGAAGAGCTTCTAGAAATTAAGTTACTTCAGTCTGTGATTTGAAAGTACCATTGTGGACAGTCCATTGCTTGGATACTTAAAATTAAATGAAACAAACAAAAATTATACAAAGAAAATTATCATTTTTTTTAACCAGCTCACTTAAATTTATTTCCATATATGCAAAATGTAAGGTTTTATTAACCTGTCTTCAGAGGTTTAAAAAAAATCAAATTCTTTAGTTCTTACACAACTATCAAATACTTGAAGTCTGTAAATGTGTATTGCTGAATTAAAAGACAAGAGATGGATGTTAACCATTTTGTAGAAGACTTGCCAGGCATACTCATAAGTGACCTTCTGAGTTACAGTAACAATATAGAAGGGTGCATCCAACACCTGAAATCCTTCATACAAGGATAAATGGCAAACAGCTGACAGTAGTCTGACCAAACAACATTTCACACTGAGTACAGTAAACATCTTAATCCTAGTGGCAAATGATAAATTGACCCCAGCACTGCAAGAAGCAAGGAGACTCTGTTCCAGTTTGATGTGTTTTTAACTCTTGGGAGAAAAACAAAATATCTTGGGCCTATGATGTTCATACAAAAATCATAAAATAGATCTATATTTAAAATATGCTTAGTGTAACATTACACTCAGAAATATATTAAAACAAACTTTTTATACCGTAAATGGCTTGTAAAGTTACTGTTGCAAGTGATCATACTTTCATGCAGGAAATTTTAATTTTGAGTCATTTGTATTTTATGAAGAATATTAAATAGTATTGGCCAAGTACCTAATTGCCCCAAATCTCAACATTATTTACTCTTCTATACAATATATCACTTAAATTAATACAGAATAATCTTCTCTCTTGCTATGTATATAATTTAATTTCTCTTCTTAATCAAGGCTCTGTTAAGATGCTCTTACAGAACATACATAGATTATTGTACAATTCTGTTAGCAGAAACTTTAAGTTGGAAGGGAACTCTGGAGATCATATGGTCCAACCTTCTGTCAAAAGCTGAGCCTCAGATTTGATTATCCAAAGCCCTGCCGAGCCTAGGCTTGAACACTTCCACCACTTACGTGGTAAAGACAGTCAGCAAACAGAGTTTATGGAAAAACCGTAAAAAATGCTACTGGATTATATCACTTCCATGCTTGCACTTTCTCTGCAGTCACCACCTTCCCTGCAGAGCTTACTTAATTAAGGGTTTTGAAAATTAGTTGCTTAATGAGTATTTCAGCATCTTCTTATGGAAAAGCCTCGTATTATAGTATATTATAGTAAATCCAAACAGTTTTATGTTTCAGAGCATCTTAAAATAAATGCTACAGAGACAGAGGGAGGGACTGGTTCCTCTTCTTGGCTATGCTTGCTCTGACACTGACAGCAATAATCTGGAATCACATATCACAGAAAAAATACTAGCACTTTTGACACTTTAAAAAAATATTATATGACAAGAGATCCCCGTCTGCTGATACAGGAAAGGCTCCTTCTGTGATCCCCAATTAAGTAAGAAAAACTAACATAATGGAGAGATTAAAAATACCCTCTGGTTTAAAAAAATAACAATAGAGAAATAAACTAATTCTGCTAAGTAACGGCAGAGAAGATTTAATAGTTTGGGAAAGGAAGGTAGAAAATAAATTCAACATAAAATTTTGATATATGGATAGCAAAACATTGGATAAAGAATAGAACTAGATAAGCAGCACACAAGATGTTCTGCACGTTTTGCTCCACTGCTGCATAAACTAAAAATGAACTGAGAGGCACGTAATTCCATCTTACATATGCCTGCATATAAAAATCAGAAAATACAACCTTGATATACTAAGTGCTCAGAAAGCACTTTTTAGGGAGGATGTGATAGAGTTTTAATTAAAAAAAATTAAAAAGGAAAACTTATGTGGTAATACCATTAGTGATAACCAAAATCATACAATGTAAGAAGAAAAATTCTCACCTGGCTACTGAATACATAAACAGAAAATCATTGTCAGGTGATCCAGGACTCTTGCTGTAATCTGTGTACTTCTTCTGTGTGGTACTTTTTATGTCTTTCATAACAGATTCCATTTCTTTACTGAGATTGGTTTCAGACTATGAACAAAGACAAAAGATTACTTAATTCTACCTGAAGAAATACAATAGCTGATCACAAAGTGTACTAATTTCATATTTATAAAAACATATTTGCAATCATGAAAAATACGTATTAAATGTTAATATTCTGTCTCACAGAATGTTTTGTTATTCTGATTTGTTCAGAATAGTGCAAGCAGTGAGATTCTTGAACTTGCATTATTTTAGAATGTACCTGCATTGCACAAGTACATGAAAATAACATCTCTATCAAGACAGAAAGGCTAACAATAATAACTAAGTTAATTCCATGATTCAAAAAGACCTCACAAAACTTTGCAATATGGGAGCATCCACTACACTGCATGCCAAGTACAACAAATAATCCATATCCAAGTGTTCATAATAGATATTCTTTAAATAGCTTCTAGTTAGAAGGATATTGGTGTTTTCACATTGTCAAGAAATGATACATGAATTTAATATTACATGACTCAATTCTATGTAAATTACTATGGAAAGAAGTGAAAATGTACTCCAAAAAATATATGAATCAAATTTCTTCATAGCTTTTTATGGCTTATTTTTAACAGGCCCTCCAATAAATGGTGTAAATATTTAAAATATTTTGCTTGAACAATAAAATGTTATCTTCCTTATCAAAAGGAAATGAAGTTTCCCATGCTGTCGAGTTTCTAAGAGGTCACAAATGCAATATAATGTAAAAACTGAAAGGTAGAGGCAAATTAACAAGGATCTTTCTGCCTTACACTGATGCTTACTGGGAAAGTTCCCAGCTGTTCTTGAAGGTCTTCCACCTCCTGTACAAGATCTTGCATACACTTGTTACTATGACTTTGCCAAAGGCTTCTTTCCATGTTGTTTCCAGGATAACAAGGAAGAACACTGTTAGCAAACTGCCTACAGAGGGGACAGGTAAATTCTCCTTTGTCGACTGAAAAACCCTGGAGGACCTGGTCATTCTAAAAGAAAACAAAGAAAGTATAGCTGAAATTTGCCAAAGATTAGACTTCGTAATTTTGGTTTCAGGTGCATTGATAAAAATTCTAAAAACTAAAAACTGTAAAGAAAGAAAAATTTTCACTCAAGTTAGTAGCAAGGGCTTTTTTCACTACAGACTATTACAACCCTCAAATTCAACTACTCACAATGTCTAATTTAAAGTGATCTTCATTGTCTACAATATCACCATAACAAACCACAAAACACTTCAATGTGGTATTATGAATATTTCACATGTGCTGTCTCTATCAACTCCCATTGATTGAGATTCCCTTAGTAGCAACTTTTCATTTGTCAAAAGGTAGTTTTATTTTCAGTCTTGAAAAATACTCAATGATATTTCTCAAAAGTACAGGCCAAGAAACTTAATCAAGTAGCCACTGGAGGGCAGCATGACAAAAAAAGCTTATTACTTCCTCTTTACCACAAAGGATAAGAAAATGGACACGGAAGTATCATTTTGGGAAGTGGGACCACCTTCAGAGTACTCCCGTTACTGGCAAATGACCCTGTTTCAGTGTTGTGAATAGCCCCAAGGGTCCTGGTAAACTTACGCATACTCTTCTGGATGTTGATCTCTGATTGTATTACATAAAAATGTTTAATAAAAATAGATGTTTAATCCAGATGAACACAAGTCTTTATAAATAATTTTGGTACTAGGAATGCTAGAAATTGTCATAATTATTGTACACTAATAAATAATAAAAATTGTTATAATCTAGAAATCTTCAAGAACAGAATGAGACAGAATAATAATTTATTGGCTGTTTAATTGAGAAGCCACCAGGAAAGAGAATTCAGTACCTATATGATGCAAAATGTTATTTTTCTAATATTCCATAAATTGAGATTCTACAGTGAAAGCCCAGATTTTACTTATTTTGATGACATAATTAACCCTAAAAGCATCTTTACATTTAAATAGAAAAGAACAGTTCATCATTGAATCCAATAAAGGTGGCCCAGCTACCAGTTCCTCAAAGGGTAAGTTTCACAGTATGAATAATGCTAATACTACAACTACAGAACATTGTTAATAATTTTTCTCAGAAACACAGACTTATGAAAAAAATAAAACTAAACAATTACCACATGAACTAAACTTCAGTGAGAAAGCAATTTCTTATCAAACAAAAAGTTATCATTTAGTGTAATAAAATAAAGACTAAATACCACAGAAAATAACAATTGCTTAATCTGATCACTTCCTACCACTGTGGAGCTTATAGTAACATTCTCGAGTGTCACTGAGGAGATCTGTAATGGGGCTGCAAAAAGAGGTTGAGGGGGTACAGAAGGCCAGCAACATCAATGGAAACACAAATCAATTTTCTCAGACCATGCAAAAACATGAATGTCTGTTCCAACCTACAACTTCTGAGGTTTAACTAATAAACTGTTTTAAAACCATATACATAGAAGTAATTTCCTAATAATATTTTCTAAGGAGAAGAAAAAGGGGGGGGGGGGGGTGCAAAAGGCATAATTCACAAGAGTGAAGCCATTTCAACTCATTTATTTAAACTGTTTGTATATAAGTAACATATCTTACCTAACTGGAAATAAAAATCTAACTTTCCTAATATGAAAACTCGTGTTTGAGATTAGCCAAACTTATGTTTGTCAAATACATTCCTCAGTAACTTCTAATGCAAATTAAACACCAAAATAGGAGTCTATGAAATAGAAATAAAAAAACTAAGAAATTCTTTACCTGAATATGTATGACAGGAAAAAAAAAAAAAGAAAATCAATGATTTTTTAATAATAGTATTAATTTAGTTTTTTTCCCTGGTATATCAGAATAACTGAAAATGAAACACTTCTGCTAATAACGTCACAGTGTAGTAAGATCTAATATCTACATTTCAGAAACAACATAAAAATATCTTATCCACTGATGCAAAACTTAAGCATCCAATCTTTCTTTCCCTGAATTGGACAGTGTAAATCCAATGGATTCGATTGAGAACAGTTAAAATCCAAGTAAAATGATGATCTTTGTTTTACTTACCCGTAAAGATTCCATGTAAGATTTATGACAATCTATGTGCAAAGTGTGACCACAGGTTTGTACATAAACACCTCCTTCCCAGCCTATTGACACTGCTTGAAGGCAGGAACTCTAAAAAACAATCAAAAATCCAGAACAAGTAAGAAAAACAAAGAACTATATATATAAAGGGTTACAAGGTATTTACCAAAACTCATTTTAAGATTAGAAAATTTTTTATTTGCATTCTATCTAAAGGACATATATTATGGAAATAACTTATCCAGATGAAAAATGATTTATTTAAGTGATTATTCCTTCAGTGGGAAAAAAATATTCCCTGACTGGCAGGAAATGTCATATTTCAGTTAAGAACATGCAAAAGTAACCGTTATGGAAAAAAATTGGCCTGTTTTGTCCAGACTGTATATAGCACATTACTTTTTGATATTCCACACACACACACACCTATGATCAAGAATTAACAATTAACTGCTTGTGTTTCACAACTTAAAATTTTCACATCTGAGTTAAATTATTCTCATGCCTCCTGAAATCTGTTGTTAGAGGAAGGACTCTTACTGGGAAGGACACAGTAGATAAACAAAAGGACTTCTTGTTGCTTAGCTCAGCTGAACAAGCCACTCAAGACATGAACAGATGTTTCCATTTTTATGCCAAAAGAAATTTAAGGATTAGTTCTTTCAAGCAGAGATATTTTTTTTTTAGCACAGTATTGACCTGGAAACTCGAAATCAGAAATAGCTAATTCAACTAGCAGTTGAATCAGGACTGGAAGTCTTAAAAGCAGGATGCATTTGCTCATCGCATTCTAGTATATTTTAGACTAGTCTGTTGGTAGTGTTACTATACAGAAATGGAAAAATACACTTCAGTGAGATCAGGCTTTTGAGTTAACAGTTTGCTTGGAATGTCTTTCATTTGCAGGATGCAAATGTAAAAATAAAGCTACAGTATTACTTCAGTACTTTTAATCTATTTATTAGGAAGTAACGTTCATTAACAATGGGGAACATTAAACAAACATGGGTATACATTACCGACACACACAGACTTGACACTTTCTCAGCATGAGAAACTGAGATGTTATACAAATACCCAATAAATAAAGAGTGCTACTTTATTTTTAGGCAAATATCCATATTAAAAAAAAAAATCCTAGGTTAACTGAGGACAGCTTCATAGAAACAATGTCTAATGCCATCAATGCCAAAAAGAAAAACTTGGCCAGTTTCAACTATCTGTGGATCACAGACTGAGAAAGCTAGCAACCATATCTGAGTAAAAATTCTTTTTTTTTTCCTTCTCCTCTTTAAAGCCAATATGTAAGCTTCTAAATGCTGATTATTTGGTTAAATCTGCCTAAGAGCTAGTATGTCACCTGGGACTAATCTATAAACACAAATCTAGGGTCATGGGACACATTTCCTCCTCCCCGAGAATAATTTCTGGGAAGATATTTGTATCATCTTACAGAACTGTTTTATACTGTAGCAGGGAAAATATCAGACAGCATTTCCATAAAGGTCTAACAGTGAGTGAGTCCTGTTAAGCAAAAAAAATTGGCTCTCAAAATTAAATATGAAAAGCTGTAATGTATTGCTTTTAGTTATATGAAGCAATACAAAACTCTGCTTGGAACAACTAACAGAACTGCAAAGCAGACAATAATATATCAATGAAAGTAAATGTGAACTTCAGTCATTTTGTACAGAGTTGAGGATATAGCAGAAAAGGATCAAGTCTTCTGCTGGCCCCTCATTCCCATCCACTCACTTTCACTTTCTCTGTGGTTGTTCAGAAAACAATTACAGGTCAAAACTACTCTTTCTACTTCCTCTCTGCCACTAAAATACTTTTAACCAAGAGTAATTCTTGGTTACTTGTAGTAAACAGTTCCTAGTAAGATGGGGTTCACAGAACGGCTGCAAGAAAGCTGGTGTTTTGAAAATAATACCTAAGACAGCAAAAGCACCTCTCAATTGTGTGGTTACACTGATTTATGAAATACCCTCTTTTAGACAAGATCTGCATAGATATTTAACAAATATACATTCTGTAGACATACTATTTGCCTGTGCTAAAAACGTAACTAGGGGAAAGCTAGACACTATTTAAAAATAAGGACCCTATCAAATGTAAACACTTTGTAACTACTGCAATACAAACTGTTTGCTAAAAGTAGAAATGAAACTAGGAGGAGGACTCTTACTTTGTAATTTCCTATACCTTTTCACACACCTCACTTCATAAATGGTAGTACTATTCAAATGAAATACTTACATCTTTAAAGTATCGCTGTAAAGTTGTAAGCCTCACATCATGCAGTGCTGCACAGGTATCCCTAGAGTATATCTGCTCCTCCTCAGTAGTTGGCAGTTTCTTTGGCTCAGTGCTATTGCGGCATTGTCCCAACACTGTATACAGAAAAGAAGCAAGAAAGAAAAACAATATGCTGAAGAGTTAAGAAAACAACCAACAATTTCTGGTTTGTAACTACAATAAGTTCTGTTGATATTAAACAGTAAAAAAATTACTAAAGAAACTAAATTCTGAAAAGAGTGCTTTTGTACTGGAATTGTGTATACACATAGAGCTATTTTCTTTTTTTTTTTCTAGTGTCCATTTTCCTGCAGGTCTGCATATGTGCTACTTTTACAAAATAAACTACAACAGCGGGGAATTAAACTAAACTGTTCACTCTTCTCCCAAACATTTAAAATTTCCCAGTATCCTTAGATGTACAGATAAGCCTCAGAGCAGACCATCCATACATCAAAAGAGGACTTCCATTCTCTTTCCATGCTCCATGAAACTCAACAATATTTATGCATGCATAATAAAAGCTGTAGAAACACTGCTTATCTAACAAGTCACATTCATACCTGAAGATGCTTGTAATAGTACAACTAGCCCTGTAGGTCTGTCTTCAGTGGAAGGACCACTTTGCCCACAAATTACACAATCATATATTGCCTCAGAAACATGTTGTTCTGATGTAGCTATCTCCATGGCAATATCAGCATCTGGTGATTCTAAAAAAGGATAAGAAAACCAACATTATACAAAGGGCAAGAAATCCAATCGCACTGATGTAGTGAAGAACACGTCAAAATCATTTCTCTATAGTTCATCTAGAACCAAAATATTGAAGGTTACTTGAAACTAACCTTGCTGCTTCAAGAAGAAAGACATCTATACAAGGAAGTACATGTTTTCCCACGTTCAAAACTATTTCTGGTGAAATTAAATGTTTAGTTCGAGTTCTGTATTAAACTTCATCTTTTTAAAACATGAATAAAGACAAGAAGCAACTTCTATTTCATTAGATACTGTACTGAAACCTCAGAATATATAGGGATGAAGGGTAACAAATGTGAATCTCTACTACAACCAGAGATGCTGATAACTAACATTTTCCTTCTAATTATTGCCAGAGTAGGTCTGAAGAAATAGAAAATAATTTTAAAGATGATAAGACAAGATGAATGAATTAAACAGTAGTATCAACCCTAACGTACAGATCTGGTCGTCAGGTCTAACTGCCAAATTGGGAGTATGTCAAGTGAGCTCCTTTTAGACAAACCACCTTCAAGACCGAGATGCCTTCAGGCTATACCCCATAAGTTGTATAAGAATCAACAGTACATGTTTCAACATTTACATTAACCTGGAAGTACCTACATTGATATATGTATTTTATATATATAAACTTGACACTTCTCCACCTTGATTCTTCTATATCATACATACATCCTTCCACTGAGTTTAAAAAAATACTACCAGTAATCTGTCTTATCAACAAGCCGTATGTAATGCAGTCATTTTGTAACATAAATGTAGCTTAAGGAAACATAGAAATTTTTTTTTTTACATGAAACTTGGACAGTCTTTAAAAATTTGGGGTGCCTTAACAAAGCAATCTTCTGATATTCTATATAAAATGTAATGTATAATTTAAGATTAACTATAAAAACGTAATATCTGAGATCTGTTTTCCCAGTGGTCCACATTATTATTTCCTAGGTACACAGACAGAAGTGCTAAAAGCTAAAGATCAAAGTACTGAAGCAATTACAACTAATGCAACTTTGTTCACATGACAAGTAGCGGTAGTATTTTTTGGAGGCAGGGGGAGTGGAGGATGTTAAACAAAAGAGAAGGAATTTGTAGTTATTTCTACATCTGGTTCAATATCACAGAATGGCTGAGGTTGGCAGTAACCTCTAGAGGTCATCTAGTCCAACCACCCCACTCAAAGCAGGATCAGCTACAGCAGGTTTTACAGGGCTGTGTTCAGTCAGGTTACGTTACAATCAATGCTAAATGAAGCTAGATTTTATCTGAAGATAAAATGAAAATTCTTTACTTAACATTTTTCACACACTACTGATTTCTTAAGCTAAATTCAAGAGAAATTTCATGCACAGCAGGAGAAAAGTACAGCATTTAAAATCATTTCTGCAGTCTGTGCAGGAACAGGCTGTGCCAAAATCCACTTGAGATGCTCTCTGCTGAAAAAAAAATAACCTAGAAATAAAGCTAAGAATTCTTTTTTGTTTTGGAAGAACCACAGGACTGAATGATCCTCTCCTAAGTGCTCAGGAACACACACACAAACTCCTGCTCTAGAATATAAGGGTGCTTTGCTTCCGTTCTTTCCTAGAAGATGAGTTATCAAAAGAAGAACACCGCCTCCTGACCTTCATATGTGCCCTTTATCTCCTTAAGTAGGCCAAGGTGCTGGATAGAGAACCCAAAAACCTGAAGCGTATCAAGAGTCCTCATGCAGAAATGCTTTTAGGAATGCTCTCTTCCGTAAGCCCACAGCAAGCTCAGAAAAGGAGGCCTGCTGCTATGAGGAGAGACGAGCTGGATTCAAGGCAGCATCTTTCTTTGCTACGAAAGAATCCATGCAATGTTCTCACTCACAAGGCAGAACCAAAATTACACTGTTTTAGTAAGTATTGATTTTTCAGTCAGTTATTGAGGGTCGTATGAAAATGAACTACAATCTTCCTTGACCTACAGCTGTTAGTATTGTACACATCTATCACCATCTAGTGGCAGTCAGATGAACAATGAACAAAGAAGCAAAATGCATCAACTGCAAACATTTTTTTATTGCAAGAGTCCAAGCAAGCAGAAAACCTAGCAGCAATTGTTTACTTCCTCCTGTTACATTAAAGCTGCTTTTCATATTTAACGTCACCTCATCATCGTGTAACACATACTCTCATATACCTGTATATCAAAAATACATGACGTGACCACAGAGCTCCTGTCTTTATAGTTTTCTAAAATTATGCCGATGAAACAAAATATGCAACCATTCAATATTTTTCAGTAAGCGTAGGAAGAGAATAGTGTGGCAATCTCATTTTGAACAATTCAGCAGAAGTCCTTAGGATCAGCTAACATTCTACTGATAAAATATCATTCATTCATCATGAATTCCATATTCTAAACATAAGGAAAGAAAGATCTTAGTATTTAAAAGGTACTTCCAATCAATTTAGAAGTATACAGATCAGACACACTATCTCCTATGTGCAGACAAATGAAAAACAAGCTGATTTCAGAATTCAGTGACCAAACAGATACTTCCTTCATACCTACATCTAGTGCTAGGTGACTTCAGTGAACAGTAAAATTTCATAGGAGCTAGATTTCTAGCACAAAGGAGGACTTCCTAATAAATGATTTCCTCCAGAGAAGGCAAAAAAAAAAAGTCAACCTACACAAAATGCATAGGTAAGAGAAATAGGAAAGGATTTAAAACCTCCAAGAAATTATAGACTAAAAAAAAAGACAGTTCTTTTTGAATGGACTACTACAAACCATGATTACTGGCTAAAACTAGTTTTCAGCTTCCTTCTGACAGCATAACTCCTGAGGTAAAAATAGATCAGTGGCAGTGTGGGGAAAAAAATGAAGAAAACTCCACATACAGTGATCTTCTCAATCTTGCCATTCTAGTCCTTCTCATCTTGCCTTCCGAAGTTTTGTCTCTGTGGAGCTCCTGTGGAAGCAGCAGACCCTGGCTCACTAGCTACATGACCTGCCTCTACATGCCAACACTAGGAAGGCTAAGAAGGTATTTCCATGAAAATAGCACTTGTTACATCTCAGAACATTGCATTATTGAGAACAAAAGGAATCCTCTGTCAGCTATTTTTAAAGATACAGGTTTGGGGGCATATTAACCTTCTACCTTTCAAGCAGGTTTTGCAGGAGCCTGAAGTTCTCTTCTGTAAGAAAATTGCTGTCACGCCAATCAAGATATCTCAACGTGTCTCTGGAGATTCAGAAAGTAGATACTGGCAACAGGAGAACAAGGAGGACTGATGTGCTTCTAGTTGATAGGCCAAAGCCTGGCTTTACCCGCCAGCCAGCAGTCATATAAGACAGCAAGTGTATTTTATGTTAATCACTCTTTGGAAAACAACCAAAGATGCTCACGGTTTTAAATCATGGGGGGAGTTTTATCTAATTGGTTTCACCCACACTTGCCGTAATGACATCAATGCCTGTGAAGGAGTGAATTGGAAACACAATAACAACACGACATACTGACACCAGTTCACCAAGTTTCTTTCCTGAGGTTTGTCTGCTGTCAGAGCAAACCCCACAGCCTTACAGTGTGTTCTGGGAGTTTTCTTTGCCCCTGTGAATTAATTCAGAAATCTGGATAAATATGAACCTCATTAAGAACAACAAAGTTCAAATCACTAAAGGATGAAAATATTTAAACTGAGACAGAAACCTAGAGTAGTGCCAAACACTTCACTACTCCCATGGGTTTTAAAAGAAGTTTATTATTTAGCTCTTGGCTTAGATTTGTATTAATAGGAGCAAAAGACCCAAATTTACAAAATCCCAGCATTTGCTACCTCCTATCTAATACGGATCAGTCTGCTAAAAACTCCATTTTATTACAGAATGCATTGCTGCCTTTTTTTTCTTTTCTATTTTGTACTCTCCCTAGTTTAAGGGTATGATTCACTCCCCTTCTTTCCCCTAGTCAGCAAAACCTCAAAACCCAAAGGGCTGTGTAAAGGTGTCTAAACATGATAAATATAGTTTACAACCTCTGACTGTAGTCAACGTACTTCCTGCTGTACACGTTGTGCTTCAGAGTGGCCCCCTAGCATCAAAGCAACCATTAGTATGCTAATAGTCTCTGCCCTGACCCAGCATATATATTCTCAGGAGATCAGTACTTAATTTATTTTTCTATCCGGGTTTGGAAGATTGAGAGTTAGGAAATGTATGTCACCTTGCATTAGAACTGTTCACTCCTTTTTAAAAACTAGCTAAGGAGCACTTGCTTGAAGGACAAAACGATGTCCTGCTGCAATTGCATGTGATAGGAAAGAAACAAAAAGATGGTACTGCATATTCATCAAAAGGCATGCCCCAAAAAAATCACATTGGACACTTCAGATACAGCAAAACTATAAACAGAAATCAAAATATTTTAATATTTATAATGCATAAATTAACCAATTTACTTTTTTTCATTAACTTATATTTGATTAAACAGCTTTGTAGCTTGCCTGGAATGAATTGAAATATTTCATGATTATAAAACTTAGATACACATTTCATTACAAATATCACAGCAATTTGTTAAAGGCCACCATTAACCTGAAGCAGAGGGATTTATTTTTGTTCTTTACAAGTTCAGCCTGAAAGGCAGCAACGTTTCCAAAATCTCTTGCATGAAGTTCCACATTATGATAGACA
Organism: Anser anser; assembly: GCF_964211835.1. Taxonomy (NCBI): domain Eukaryota; kingdom Metazoa; phylum Chordata; class Aves; order Anseriformes; family Anatidae; genus Anser; species Anser anser. The sequence continues at coordinate 20,909,025 of NC_139726.1, read as the reverse complement.
AACAATAGCTTCACACTGAGATAAACACTCAAAACAAAGATGTAGAAGCAGGTACACTAGCAGGCTACAAGGCCTCTGGAGTTGTCACTGCGTGACTACTTAACACCACTTTCACGCACTAGCCATTCTCAAGTATTTCAAGAGCTCTATCTACTGTTCTTAATATGATGTTACTTGGTTTATTTTTCTACTTTTTACATTTGTCCTGCAGTCAAACAGCTAGAGACAGAACAGTGGATTCTGTTCCATTCCAGTTCATTGACATAACTATTCGTAATTTTCACTTAATTACATCCAAGCAAGCTTGAATGGCAAAGCAGTTGTCACAGAACATATGTAGAAGGTAACAGAGCAAAAACTGGACAGTCTATGCAGCCAGGAGGAAGCTATTATGAAATTTTTGAAGTGCAATGTCCAGAAAACAGTTGTGTTCTCATGTTTTCCCAATAGAACATGTCCGTATTACACAGAGGAGGAAAGTTAAGGAAAAAATAAAAGATTCCTGCTTTTTCATATCTTTCAAAAGTGCTAGTTTTCAATGAATTAATCCAGACAAAAGTATTTTTCATTCCTCAGTTAAACACAAGTAAGCTAATCAAGATTACAGGTTTCTATACAGCAAAATACGAAAGAACTTATCCTCAAGAAAAACAACTGATTTTGCTGTATAGCCTGTAAGTGACACAGACTACAGCATCATCACTCAGAGCAACTAAGATCATCTGAAAATTATCCTTGCCTCATTCTATACATTAACTAAAAATACAAAACCTTTGCCATATTAAAATTTGATGCTCTATGGTGAAATCTTAAATTAAATGCAATCTTGAAGAGACAGACTAACTTTGGAAAGTTTTACATTAAAAAGTAAATACTTTACAACACAACAGACAAAATGTAATCACACCATCTACTGTGTACTAAAAAAAAAATAATTTCCTTCAGATAATGTGCTGTTCTTAAGTACTTTCAAGATCGTTTAGCTCATTCCTTAGCAATTACATGCTCAGTATTATCTGCTCTAGAAAACATGACTAAGCTGCATAATTCTTTAGTGCAGTGGTAGAGTCTGTGTGGCTTTTTGTTTGCTTTTAACTTGTAACAGTAATACTTGCGTGAAAAAAATTTACAGTAGTCAACAACACAAAAACTTACCAACATCCATGGCAGTTTCCATGAAGCTTTTCTGCCTTGAAGCAAATTCAGCCAACAATTTCTGCTGCCTTTCTCTGGCCTTCTGTCGCCTGCGTGGAAAAAAAAAAAAAGAGAGTGGAAGGATGTGGAAAAGGAAGGTGGGGGGAAGTAAGTGTAAAACGGAAGAAAATAATTTATACTGTCAGGTTGATTACACTTACCATGTTAAACAATCTCATTCAAAAATTCTAGTTTTCTCTAAATAAAGGATTAATTTTCAAGAATAAAAAAAGAATCTATTATTCTAAAAGTAGACTTTAAGAAATAAAAACAAACCAGCAAAAGGTCTAAAGTCTGAAAGGAAATAATGAAATCCAGTCCTAAAATATCTCCAAGGGATCCTTAACAGATTAAGGCTTGGTATCATTAAAAACAGAAAAACAAACTAAAACACCAGCACCACCTAGGACCTTATTCTTGAAAGTTATCTTTCTGCTACACAAAGGAAGAATAACAGAATGAAATGCCAAGCGTTGCGCAAAAACAAGTACTCACGAACAAACAAATTAACCAACTTCTACAGGTAGATAATAATAATAAAGCCTACCTCACTCATTTTTGACATCAAGCCTGATGCCAAGGGAAACAATTATGAATAACTTCTTTTCCATCTAAGGCTCCTCATACTGGTGTCCTCTCCCCGACTTCCACCCAAGACACTGCCAACCAGTAGTTTTTATACCTTGACTTAAGTTTGAGATAGCCTCCAGTTTGAAAGCCCTTATCTTTCTGGAGCCAAGCTGACTTCACTGAATTTTTCCTCATTGTTTAACACAGCTCTAAATTTACAAATGGAAGGCATTAGTTAAGAAACATTCTCATCTGTCCTTAAACTGTATTAGTGACCTATCCAAGGCAATATGACCAGCTATTCTATAACTCCTCTATTGTTCCAAACATTAACTACAGAACAGCAACATCTTTTGTTAGTTCAGCAAAAACAGTGAGTTATTTATCAGACAATACTTAAATATGCCCCCTATTTTTCATCCCACTGCCATCTGAAAAATTACTCTTCTCTCCACAATGGTACAACTCACCATATATTCACTCTAAAGCCAATATCACAAAGATCTTGATCCAAACCTGCAAAGGGATGTCCAGCTCCCAGTTCCATCTCCACTGAATCTGTATGGTACCATATAAGTTTTTACTTGTACTATTTGCTTTTATTCCTTTGCAGTGTAACAAATTAACAATACATAGTAATATCCCATCATTTTTCCCCTTTTAATTTGTTTTTCCTGAGTATGGCATGGCTTTTAACACTTGCTGTCTCAGATAAGAAGACCATTAAACTACATTTCTGTTCTCTTCTTGTTTTCATCTTCATATCCTAAAAACCAATCCTTCAACGTTTTATTTATGTATCCTATTATTTTTATAGAAACATTTCACCTTGTTTTTAAAATACCCTGTGGGATGTACCATTTACATTTAGTTCTGCATAATCTCCTCATTCCTGTGCTCATCAGTGTCTGGTTTTGCTATATTTTTACACGTGTCACTATCTACTCACTACAGTATGCATATTTACCCAAGTTGCCTCTTCCTAAAGTACCAGGAAGTACTTCCTAAAGTAACGCTTTGACAAGAGGTTACAGACAGAGGAAACGGGAAAATTCAAGTGGGGAAAATCAAACTCACGCTACAGCTGCTCACCACACGGAGCTTGTGAAAACCTATGTGTCCCATGGATGGGGACTTCACACAGCACTGCCCCAGTGCAGCTAGGGAAGCTCTATCAGTGCTACAAATCCTTTTCATCAGTACTAACAACAATTTTTTTTTCCCCACCCAGTTAGAGACAACTAGAGTTACTGACAAGGATTTCAAGAACAATCACTTGGCATCTGAGTACTCTTTAGTCCCCAGTACTGCCTAATCACCACTGTCCTGGCACAGAAACAGACTTGCACAGGCTCAAAGCAGCTAACGTAACACAACTTGTTACCCTGAAGTGCCCTGTTTATATGTCAAAGCTTCGAACTTGTTTTCTTAAAGGCACCTTAAAAATCTGAGTACCTCTGTCCCTTTGTCTGTCACATTTTACTGCCACCATTTCTCAAAATAACTTCTATTTACAACAAACTTAAGATTCATTATTTTTGAGGATCATATCAGGGCGTTCATTAAACCTGTTTTTATTTATTTCTCCCTGGGAATTTCTCAATATACGTCTCAGCTGAAAGCAGAGTGACTGTAAATAAAGGCCTTTAATAAGAAGACATAAACAAACTCTGACAGATTCAGAACAGCTCTGTAATTTTCCATGATGGCCCACAGGGATATGACACTGCAATTGAAAAATACTGCAAGCAGCTCAGGCTCTTTTCTAGTTCTGTATTTTGGTTTCTGTAGTGACAACCCCTTGCCTGAGTGATGCCAAATTTGTCATTATATGTCAAAGTAACTAAAAAGGGTGATCACTGAACGGTCAGTCTGCTTGATCTTCATTAATACAAAACTGGACTTGGAAAAAAAAATAAACAAAAAGTAAGTGAAAATTACAGCCTGACTATAATAAGCAATGACATTATATATGATATAATTATATGTATTATTATGTTATATAAGCAATGAGATTAGTCACTTCAGTTATCACATTGTTCATTAACAAATTCCACAGGTCCCCAGCTCTTTTATGGATTTGAGGGGAGGAAAATAGTCACTCAGACTCAAAGTACTGGAAACATTCATTTTTACCATTATGTTAGCCCTAGAATTTAACTTAAAATGTAAGTGCACACAATAGTTACTTTCAAATATCACAACTTTTCTAGAGGGAAAGAAATAACTTTAGACTTTTCTATATGGAAAGTTAGTTGATAAATTGATTCCTATGCTTCTCCCGTACATAAATCTAGCACTACTGAGCACCAGATCAATCAATAGATGCAGAACACACACTGCTCTTCTACCACCCCATTATTTTCTTATTAATGTTACCTTTCTTCTTTATCCAAAGTTTTCTTCTCTGCAGAACTAATCTTTTTTGGTGGTACAGGAGGTGTCACCTTTCTGCATATCTCTTCAATTATACGTTTATTCAATCTGCTCTGTACAGCAGCTTTCAATAAAATTCTTTCTACTGCTGTCATTCCATCACCATGAGAGTATCTTGGAATTTCTGGGTGGATTAAAACATCCACATCATCCAACCACGGAGGATAGTAAGAGTTCTGTTTTCCTGACAGTTTGTGATGCAACTTAATCAGCAAGGACAGTATACTTTCTTTGACTTCCAGAATGGCTGTGGTTAGCTGTGGAGTTGCACCAGGTGCTGACCATTTCATCGATGCTTTTGGCCGAACCACTTGATTTGCCTCACTGGTGTTCCGATTGATGATTTCTTGAAATTTTTTTCTGCGTTCTGCAACCAAACTGAACACTTGAGCTGTCCCCGAATTCTTGGAAAAAAATATAAATTTTAACTTTCAAAATACAATTATAAACAACATACATTTATAAAACTACAGAAAATATTTTAAATTAGGATGAAATGTATGAAACATTTAAAGGTTCTCTCTACTGAAATACAGCATACTGAAATTTTGTATATCAGAATATTAACCCCACGTCATACTTTTATACAAATCTGAAATATGCAGCTACATAAAAAGCCAAGTACAAAAAAAAGGTCTATAACAAAACAACAACTGGCTTTACTCTTGTTAAACTTAGAATTCTGTTCTCCAAGGAGTAGTTTCTTACTAAAATTACAGATATGCCTGAAAGAGTATCCTTAAGCCATTTCTTTATCGTTTACTAAGTTTACTGAGCACTGCTGCACAACATAACACAATCTCACACAGATGAGCCCTGCACATCCCCATGAGCACTGTCCACCTTATGTGGATTTATTAGGTGACACCCGGAAACCACACACCCATATTTGCAAGCAGAGCTTGCTATCTAGCACCCATGAGCGCAGTTACACTAATGACAAAGCCTATTCAGATGTTTCTGTTCTATGCTACCCTTCTTTGCATTCCCAAATTAAGGAAACATTGAAGCAACTCACATATACTGAAGCCATAGTGGAGATGTTTCCTGAGTATTTTGAACATAAGATTCAAAACTCATTAACATCTTACCCACCTCTCAGAAGTCTGGGCAACCAAAAGATGCCAAATACTTCAGAGATCAAGTATAAAGATGGGATTCTGAACTTCACCTAACCTACCTTGTTTGTTTTAATCTACCGTATCTAACATTCCTACTTCAAGTTTTAAGGTATTTTTTTCCCTAATATTAACATGCAAAAGGAATATCTAATGCATTTCATTACAACATCTTTCTTTACGTCCGGCATACAATAATCAGAAGTGCTGTATACAAAAGCAGCCTTTACAGAGAGATTATATTATCTACTGGCTACAAACCTTTTGGTTTTGCCAAAAAAAAAAAAAATGTATTTATTGCCATTAATCATTTCAAATGCACTTGCAATGAAAAGTTAAACTAACCGAGATTTGAGAAAGCTAGAACTACTTTATATTATTAAATGTTAGTGATATCTTGGCAAGACAAAACCAGGCCTAAACAAAAAGCTCAAGCAGTAAGCTAACAATGACATTTTATATTTGATAGAAAGTTTTAATTTGAAAATATGTATTAAAAATGTAAGGACTTTTTTTTCCTTAAAAGTTTATTACCTAAAATTAAAATCAAAAATATGAAAAAAGCATGAATCCTTTCAATATAAATTAAAAGGAAATTCAAGAAAATTAGAAAATTCCACTGAACATCAAGGTTAGAACAATTAAAGCCGTGTTGCTAGTTAATTGCTTAGGAGAACAAACTGCACACAGATCTACCTCTCTCTGAAGGCTCTTCCGCCTTGAACACTGGTAGATTGAGGACAAAAAAAATCATTAAATATATCATTTGGAAGGAGATATGTGAAACAATTTCTTTCTGCTATCAGTATACTTAGGAAAGATTACTGGAGAAAAAAATAGTATCCTAAGAAATTTATAAAAAGCGTAAGAAATACAGCCTACACCCCCCCTCCCCCCAAAAAGAGACAAAAAAAATAGGCAATAGGAAAGAGACCATTGCTTTTTATATACTTACCTGTGATGAAGCTAAACCATCTGAACTGGTACTTGCAGGTGGTTCTTTCTTCACTTCTGGAGCAGTTTCTGGTACTCTTACACGGACATAGTTAATGAAGTGACGCATGTTAGAAACCAAGTTACTACCTGGAAACCAACTGTCATGGCAACGTTCTTGTCCACCTGCAGATTCCTTAAAAATAATAAAAAAAAGTGTACTTTCTCTTATGTGTCACAATAATTTATGCAGCTTTTATAACTGTACTGCAGAAACCATCACCTCTTCATGAGATGTGAATAGTATGTACCTCACTGAAGCCCATCTAGCTTTTAATTATAATAACTGATACCTACCCTGAGGACTACAGCTCTGATAAATAAATATATAATATGTTATCAACACTATGAAACAAAAGCAAAAGAAACTACATAGGGTAATACAAAGCTGCATAACCTAAGATTAATACAAACTATACACAAGTCAAGCTCGAAAAAAAAAGAAAACCAGCAGATTGTTAGTCATAAGAAAAATATCACTGACCATTTAAGTGTCCAGTGATAATTGTTTCATTTGAAAATCTAGACATTTAACCAAGTTTTAGATTAAATTCCTTTGGTTTTTTTTCCAATCAATTTCAAGAACTGATTTACATAATAGTAAGGATGCAACTTATCTGTGTTGCCAGGTTATCAGTACAGAAACCATTTCAACATAAGATACTAAATTTCTCTTCATATGAGTATGCAGTTTTCTAATATTTATTGCTTAGTTGATTCCTGCTTAAAAAAATGTTTTGTTCTAAACCACATGGTAAAATTAGTAAACATCTTTTTTTTTTGTTAAATATTGAATCATTAGACAAAACTCCCCCCCCCCCCAAAAAAAAAAAAAAAAAAAACCACTTCTTACCTCTTCCTCTGATTCTTGTTCTGGAGAATTTTCCAACCCCAGCTCAATCAAATACAAAACCATGCAGAGGACATGTTCTGACAAATTCTGATGATCCATTAATATCTAGGCAGAAAAATAGACAGACACATCATAAAAGGTTTTATCTTTGATATTCCCACAATCTCTATTACAGGAAAAAAGCAGAAATTTCCAAAAGCATGACAGACATCTGTAACCTAAATTGGGAGGTAAAGCAAGAAAACAGAAGTCTCATATGAATAAACTCAAAGCACTACCTACCAATTTCCTTTGTATGACCTTCCAGGTTACCGACACCAAGAAAGGTAGGAGGCCTTGAGCTATATATATATAGTTATATAGTTATATAGTTATATAGTTATATAGTTATATAAACTATTTATTTATCTTTATTTCTTTATTTATTTTATATACATATATATATATAATTTTATTTCATGTGCTTTTGAAAGTTGTATTGTGAGACACGAGCATCAATTAAAAAGAAAAGACTAGGCAGGCAAAACAACATTGATACACTATATGGATTTTAACCACCTCAGTCATTTTAATGTCGTTTTGTGTTTTTTTGTTTTGTTTTGGCTCAATTAGCAAGAGGAAGAACAACTCTAATTGAAAGCATTTCCTCCTAAGAACAAAAATAAAAAGTTATATAAATTTGAACCTGACTATTCCAAAAAAAAATCTATGAAAATATGATGATTCTAAGCACTCCTGCTCTAGGAAGTAGAAGTAAAATACTAGACTTAATGAGAATTAAAACCGTACCTTGTAAAGAAGTGTGAACAGCACTATGTGCAAGGTTTTACAGTGTAAAAGCTTTATGAGACCTTTGTAACTTGGATGTAGTGGTGTTCTCTTCTTGTAAGGAGGCCACGGGTTGCCAGGAAATTTACCACTTTGCTTTAAACTGTTGAAACAACAGACTTATGTTAGGTACTGCAATAATGTGGACAGCTGTCACTGTTACAGGCCCATGCAGCACTCTTTATTCAGACCAACTTGAGAACTGACGACTATTTCTCAGCCATTTAATTTCTCTAAGCAACATTCCAAAAATTGGAAGTATACACAGAGTCCGGTCCTACTTTTCTGTGGATTACCACTGCTTGAAATGACATTTATAAAGCTATATAAATTGTTTACTACTGCTACGAACTTAAGAATTCTATTTTCATTCTAAAAGGCAAATAGAGCGAGAAAACTTTTCACATCACTAAAATCCATGTATTAGTCAAACATCAAACATAGAAAATTCTCACCTGCAGTATTGGGTTATAGGCAACAGCAGGAAATGCTAGACATAATTTCTAACTTCATAGATATGACTGTGTTGGTAGAGCCAAATATACTTAAGTGTTAAATTCAATGTGGATCCACATTTCTAATACTGAGCTGGAATCCAGTGCACTAGACAATGCAGATACTTAGCATTACTAACTTTCTCAAAATCACTTACAGTGTATGTTTACAGTGAGTCTTTGACTTAATACAATAAGCACAAGGGCAGAAAACAAGTATAGTGAAATTATCCTAAGAATTTTTTGAACCTGGTCTTTATTTCCCAAGTTATGAAATAAAAGAGAACCAGATAAAATTAGTAGAAATTCCAGTCTGTAAGGGTAAGAAGTTGTACTGCATAGAATGTAAGGGACAGAACAAGGACCAAATCTTGTTGCATCTTAGAACTTAAGAGTGCCCATGAGTGTTTTTTTCCAGTATTTCAATCAGAACTCATTTAATTACCCCATGGTTTCTGTCATACATGAATATACAGAAATAAATGCATCGTCTTGAACATAATTTCAACACACCCATTACAGAAGCACAGAACGGTTATGGGCAGAAGCAATCTCTGAACATTATCCAGTCCTGCCCCCCCACTCAGGCAGGGACACCTAGAGGTGCCCAAGGACATGTCCAGGCGGCTTCTGAAGATTTCCAAGGAAGCGGACTCCCTAGCCTCCCTGGGCAGCCTTTTCTCAAGTTCTGACACATGTACAACAAAGGAGTGCCTCCTGATGTTTAGACAGAACCTCTTGTGCTCCAGGTTCTGCCCACTGCCTCTTGTCCTGGCACCAGGCACCACTGAAAAGAGAGCCTGGCTCTGTCTGCTTTGCATCCTCCCTTCAGATATTTATACACCTTGATAAGATCCCTCCTAAATCTCCTCTTCTCCAGGTTGAGCAGTCTCAGCTTCTCCTCACAGGAGAAAGGCTGTAATATTATGTTCCATTTACCTAAATGTGAAATAAAATAAAACAAAAAGGCTACTTTCTTTAAGTGACTTAACTGATTTTGAAGTCTAACTTTTGATTAAGTATTTGGTCTGCAATTATATTCACTACTTGGTCTGTATCACTTCAGATATATTTTTAAACATTTATGGAAGAGTATCAGACTAAGTTATTCATTACACTGCCTATAAATTTATAAGCTATTCACTCAAGGACAAACTTGAGACCTGAAAACATTGATAACATCATTAACATTCCCAGGCAGCAAAAACAAAGATAAACAAAACAAAAAATATTTTGCTGTGAACAACATAACATTTCTAAATCTGATCCAACTTACAAGGCTGTGTATCTGTCCATTGCAGACTGTACATCTCTACGGTAAACTGTTCGGAGTATTACCATTACAGGGTCAAATTCCTTATCCCAGACTTCAGCTGTTGTTTAAAATAAGTCACACGTTAAAATTCTCTTTATAGACATTACAACTTATTCCAGAGTTCCTTCTTAATTAGCATTATGTAATTTTCTATTATATAATCATTTTTTCAGCATAGTACATATTTTTTTAAACTCTTACTAACAATATTTCATACTTCCTATATTAATAATTACTCCTACTTATGAAGTAATACTACTTATCTAGACATCATGCTTTCACCATCAAAAATATTTTTTCTTAGTTCCAAAACAGAAAATTAATTATTAAGGCAATAGATCTTTTCTATTAAGCAACTTTATTTTACTGTCTTCTAGGTTTGTTTTCTGTTAGATAGCACTTCACTATGTGGGGAGCAGAGGAGAAAGAATGATACATTCCTGATAAAAAGACAGCTGAAACACATGCAGAGGATTTGATTTTTTTTAATTCAAATTAATTTGAAGTATATTTAAGCAATTTTAAGTAAATGAAGGCAGCCACAAAACACGTTTCTCTGTACTTTTCTGTATGCATCTTGCTTCACTCCTTTTTATTTCAGAGTATATCTAACAAAAGGTTGTAATTATTTTTCAGTTGATACTTGATAAGCTCATGCACACTTGAAAATGAGGAATTAAAGACTTCAGAGCAGACAGCAGGTAGGTAATATTTAACTATTAAGTGTGGTGAGCCAAATGACTGTACCTTAACATAATCTTTCGTTCAGTCTTGACAACAGCCAAGTTCCTTCTCAAAAAACGTGATCAATCATTTACAAACCTGCCTTCGTTTTTTTAACTAGCATATAAGCATTATTTTAGCATTTAAATCTTACTTATTCCCATTTTCTTTTGTAGCTTTAAAGAAATATGCTGAGTGGCTTCTCAGAGCAATCAAAAATAAAGAAGTCTGAGCAGAATATTAGTAAACACATTCCATTTAAATGCTAATTCTTATGGACTTGTAAATGGAAAGTTTCCAACCTAAATGCAAATTAAGATGTCCCACTCTACAAACTGTTTTGAAGTGTTTAGCTCCTGTGACACAGCAATATGAACTCAAGATTCAACACAAGAAGGAAAACAAGGGATAACAGAAATTTAGCTCCACCAGCAGGCATAACACAACGTAAGCATTTACAACATTCTTCCAAGTTTCCACAGGCAAAAGAGAAAACTGCCTACAAACTAAACAGCTTCAAATTGTCAGACCCAACACTGTCAGTTCTCAAGTCATCCCGTAGGGAGGAAGGAGTTAATTCATCTTCAGCCTTGCTATGAGCTGAAGCACAACCAGAGCACATGGAGCATTTCAGATTCCTAGGAGGCTTATCTGCTCAGTGACAGGAAACAGTAATGGAACACTGAGTTCTTAGATTCTTCCTCTCCTTTGATGTATCAACACTGTTGAATCCTATTTAGATGGAAAGCCGGATGGGGAAAAAGCTTGTCATTTTTGTACTGCATGCACTGTAGAATTATAGAACAATATTCTGTACCTGGTCTAGCTTGAACTTTGTTCTAGAGCCTCACTATTGACTGTGAAAAACGTTAGACTGAGATATTTAAACAAGATAGAAGAATTATGTATCATGATATTTCTAATTATAAAAATGTGAGCAGGTTCAAAAGGAAAGTCTTTGCCACTGATACCCCGCTCGGGTAAATACTTATCAGTAAAAAAAAAAAAAAAAAGAGACACATTCAGTAATCACACGAATGATTAAATATATAGATCAGTGAAATACAAATAACATGATCCTTCAGTTCTTCACTTTTCCCATACTTTCTAAGGACACCTGGTTAATACTAGAAGCTCACTTTTACTCTACAACAAAGTGTAGAAGTAAAAGCCATTAAGAAGCTTTAGCAATGCTCTTAAATATAATAAAAAACATAATATAAATATAATATTATATCAATATATAATATTATGTAATTATAAAATATACAGTTGTATGATTATAATATATAAATATAATAAACAACAATGGAGAGGTCAGTTTTGTTGTTGTTTTGGGGTTTTCATTTTTGTTTGTTTGAAACAGAAACAAAAAACTGCTTAAGCTTCTTACTAGTGAGTATTATGAGAGCACACTGATTACCATACCTTTTGGTGTATACATTCCTTGTTGCATGGAACCTCCAGGTTCAAAAACAGGAGCTTTAAAATCAGCAACTGCCGACAAAACTGATTCAAAGCTTAAGCTTCCTGGAATAATTCCACTTTTAGGATTGGGGTTTTCTGGAATGTAATGCTTTTGTTAAGGAAAGCAAACGTTACACTTAATTACAGTACACAACATTTTACTTCCATCAACATTTTCACTGATTTCAGAGGTCACACTTGGGCAGTTCTCTGTGTTTACCACAAGAGGTCTGTATGCTCCAAATGCTATGGTTACCAGAGTGAACCAATTGTGTCTACGTCTAGTTTTTTTTTTAAACCAAGCCAATTGTTACATGCTTACTCAAAAGATAAGTATTAAGTGAGAACTCAAAACTACTAACCCCAGTGTATATAAACAAGTTTCTGTGTTTTCCACCATTTATGGACACTTAGGCTCTCTTAATACCAAGACTATTTTGCATTTACAGCTAGGTGCAGAACAAGCAAGTAAATAGCTTGGTATCCACACACACCATGCAATTCTCCATCTGGGACTGGCTACTTCTCATTTTAGATAGTAATACTTAATCAGCCTACTGACAATACCACAAATCACAAGTAGCAATTGCAAATAAGTGAACTTCCACTTAGCGATAAGTGACTGCTCGTATAACAGATTTACTTATTTTACATACTTTGGTGAATCGCTTAGGAAAAATAATCAAGAATGGGAAATTGCAATATTGGGAACATCACAGAAGACATATGAAAATAACTTAAATGGAAACTGGTTTTGAAAATATAATAAACAGAGATAAAATTGTATATGATATATCCTGAGTTGCTAGGATCTTACCGTAACAATTCAGAATCCATATTCTGTATTTCTAACTCTCAGACTCCTCCTTTCCTACTTTTATAATACCTAGTATTTTGCCTAATGCCTACCACTGGATTGCAAGCCACTGGGCAATCACTGCAAGGTATTTAATTTGCCTATGCAGCTTAACATTTACAGCAGTAAAACCTGTCTATTTGTATGGAACTGTTCTGGGATGTGAACCCTTATTATTGTGCAGAAAGATCTAGAGTTTGTTCTTATTCAGGCAAGATACTTTCCCCCAAAACAGATACATTTCACTTTAATTTCAAAGCAGCATTCGGAACTGCTATTATCTGCATTTTTAGCTTTTGATATAAAAAGCAATAGCTAATATAAGTGGCTTCTTTTTATAATAGGATATAATTAACAATAATTAAAGGCTAAAAACCAGATAAACATGACACTTGGTTACACTTTCTACAATGTTATTGGAAAACAGACGTTTTGCCTTTCACCTGACTTTTGTAGTGTTAAAACAACAACCATAGTAATAAAAAAATATCAGTTCAATATTTTGTATCAAAAACTATTTTAAAGTATTACAAAGTCTTGCATATTCTGTACAAAAGACCAAAGCTGGAACAAATGCTTTTGCTGACAATACATATATGCAAACATATCTTTACAAAATTTGTTATAATTACATAAGCTGAAAACATGATGTTCAAGCTCCCAAATCCCACTACTCTCCAGTACCTGTCATTTTCATTCACCCGTATTAGTTAATATACTCCAAGGATATGAGATCCAATAATGAACTGTGCGTCCTGTCATTCATACAGAGCTGAGCTACCATCTCTGCTCTGAGGATCTCATCATCTGTCATTCCTAGAACAATAAAGTAAAAAAAGCTATTAAAACACCATGACCTAAAAACACACAATCAGCAAACATCTGTCATCAATACAAGATATATTTGATACAAACATTAAGTAATGATATAGTGCTATAAAAATACAGCAAAATATGGGAAGGGGCTGCGCACAAGGAGCTGCACTCAAAGGTTGTGAAAGGGACATAACCTCAAACAGAATAAACAAGTACAAACTGAAACTGTCATTCTGAAAAAATATAACAAATCTTTTTGCAATCACACACAACTAAGTCACTTAATTTCATTAAAGCCTTTTTTCTCCTTCTCCACATATTTTGTCCATTTCTAATTCATAAGGGATTAAAATTCAGTAACTGGTGAGAATGAAACCATGTGTTGAACACTCTTAGTATTTGGCTAATCAGCTTTATTGTAGCTACTAAAGGTTGGGAGACTTGAAAACGCACAGCCATATTATTTATATATGAGTATCCCTACAGCAGTGGTTCTTACCTAAATGTAAACGAAGACTTAACAGAAGGACCAAAAACGTTAAGGCTCCTTCCAACATGGACCTTTCATGCTCTGAATCAAGAACTGTATTTTGATGCTGTGATGCCATTGTTAACAGATCTACCACCTTAAATCTACATAGCAAAGAGCAAAGTCAGAAACATTGTTCTCCAACATTAAAATACTAATGTTAAATGTACTGTTTAACTCAGGGCACCATCTAAATCAGCTCTAAATTAATACAAAACAAAAAACATGTAATGCAGGAATATGCAAACAGATATGAAAACTGTTAATTTCAGATTTTTTCAGAACTGTGGAATGCGCTATAGTGCTATTTACTCCACATGAAAACACCTTGTATTTATGAAGATATTGGAGTTAATACCAATTAATGTTTTTAAACCCTGATTTTATTCTATACCCAGGAAAGCAGACATCCTTTCTCTGGCTCTTAACATTGCAGTTTTATTTTCTACTTCCAGTTAGCATATTCTGAGAGCTTACATATGAACTTGTGAAAGGAAAAAAAAAAAAAAAACCACCACAACCCACAAACACTACCTCACACTCTGAAGACACTCAGTAAACATAATATCTTGAGCTTCACTACCATAAAACAAAAGCCAATCATGTATAAAGTTGAGGATATGAGATAGCTCTTTATCCCAAGTCCTTATTTATGTATCAGTTTTGGCTAGGCAAAGTTGTTCCACTAAAGACTATCAGATATGCACCTTTTCTCTCACATGGCATTAATTAGTCAACAGCGAGGAAAACATTGACCAAGAACATTAATCTTTTAATCCTACCTTTCAAAAACCGATGAAATAAAATAATCTGGGTCAAGCCTAGAGGCACAGACCTGTGGAAAGAATAAATTAACTTCATTTAGTAGTTTGTTTTCAAACAAACACTGCCTTGGCTTCTCAGAAAACTTACTTGCAGCAGATAAATGTCAGGATCAATCATTGAATTGCAGAAATGAGACTGCACGTAAGTCATTGCCTGTCCTTTAATTTGTAGGCCATTTCTAACCCACATGTTGCTATGAATTTCAGAAAGGCTTGCCTGTTCAGGAAAAATGAAAAAAAATATAAAAAAATTGATAATACAGCTGTACAATTCTATGTTAGCAGATCAGTGTATTATTATACATATTCACACACATATACTGTAATTGAATAATAATTTACTTCTCACAGTGAGTCAGGGATGAAAAGGAATGAGTGCAAGTCTACGAAACAGATACCACATCTCAATACAAGAATGTATTTCAGACAACGAAAGTGGTCAAAGCCAATGCAGTGATTTTTTTCCCCCCTCTCCCTTCCCTTCCCCCCACAACTGCCTTCCCCCAAATCTTAAAAAGGACTCCAAACATTGTGTTATCAATGGTTAAAAAGAAGTTAGGTATAAAAGTAGTGATTACAAATACTGCTCAATATCTTTTACATAAAATAAAATTTTATAAATAAGAATAATGCTGCAGCAGCATCCACTCTTGAATTCATTTTGAATTTTCAGTTTGAGTTTTCTTTTCAACTTGCACTCCACTAATAGCTACTCCATGAACAAACTCCTGTATTCAAATTTGGTTATCCTGATACCCGTTTTGGAAGTGATCTAGTGAATATTGTCATCACACTTCTCTAAATTGTATTGTTGACTAATACCACATGTGATTTTGGAAACAGGAGGTGAAAAAAAGTTCATCCAACTCAGTATATTCTATTATATTGTCAATTATCGCTTATTTTGATATTTTACAATTAATATTCCCCATTATTAAATACTTCTAAATACGTTCAAATTACCAGGGCTAAAATAATCAGATAAGTTTTTTTGTATTATTATTATTTATTTATTTATTTAATTGTGTATCTCTACATCTGCATCAAAGACAGAAGCCTGCCCATACCTGAATCTGAAGTGGGTGAATCATTAGTTTCATCAGCATCTCCTGATCCGGCAAGATAGTATCCAGATCTAGTTCTTGGCACTTGACAGCCTAGAAACAAAAGCAAGTACAGATTGTACTGAATAATCATACTCAACAGCGATTTTCCATCTTCTGCGCAACTAAAAACATGTGCTTACCTTACTTAAAAACATTGCAAAGTAACGATGCAGTGGCAAATGAAAAGTAACCTGGTTCGGAGCTGGCTGAAAATAAAATACAGATATTTTAACATCACGTATAAAACAAAAAAAGCCACACACCTGTAAGTGTCTTTGCCACAATCACCAAGAACAGTATCTTGCATGTGGACTTACTTTCCACTAACCTAGTATATGAATTAATTCCCTTGCCCTTTCTGAGGATTCAGAAATGTCCCTTATTCAGACTCCCACAGATAGTCTCTTACTAAGCCCCCAGTAGGTAACAACACCCTGAATTGACTGAAGGAGTATCCTTGCTAAGGTAGCAAAGCTGCCTCCCCATTACTATATTGAAGGGGACTTTTGTCCTGCCACAACATTCAGCAGAAAAGTAATACAGCAGCATTTCTGTGAAGACTCATGCATATTAAGTTTGCACCAGCAAATTTAAATCATTAAGACTCCAGAAATACAGGATCCTAGATTACATTGCAACTGTTAACTACAAAATATGATTTCAGCAAGGCAACCCCTTTTCTATCAATACCTCAAATAATGGTTTAATTGGGGCTGGAGAAGTGTTTGAAGAGTTCTCCATGGCTGGAGAACCCTTGAAGTTTAAGAAGAGTTCC
This sequence comes from Anser anser, assembly GCF_964211835.1. Taxonomy (NCBI): domain Eukaryota; kingdom Metazoa; phylum Chordata; class Aves; order Anseriformes; family Anatidae; genus Anser; species Anser anser. Next base: position 20,892,128 of record NC_139726.1, on the reverse strand, counting down.
GCAGTGCCTTGCTTAAATCCATTGATACATACCTCATCTACAAAATTGATAGCATCAAACCAGTCCTGAAGTGCTTCAAGGCAGTATCTGACAACATTTCTTGTGTATTCTTGTGTTTCCTGCAGTAAGAGAAACCACTGTACTATAGCAGCCAATACAGTGTCAGTAAGTGTCTCTGTTTTCCTATTATGAATGCACAGGATTATTTCAAGAATACTTTTACATTACTGTTTATGCCCCCATCATACAGAAATTGATAAGTATTCAGATAGTTTCAATGCTACTCTAGATGCTGAGCATTTTAATGGTGAGAAATAAGGCACCTTCAGAATTACCAGCTGTTCTTATTAGCTGCAGGTTTGTTTGGTTTTAATTTCTGTATTTTTTTTCCAAAAAAGTCAAAATGCAAGCATTAAAAGAAGTCTTTCCATGCAATCTAAAGGAATTGCTAATATCCTGTAAGTTTCATCTACTGAAACATCTTTACAGACTTGTGCTAACATAATGCACATGAAACGTAAGGACAAAACACTTCTACACAGATTTTAACAATAAGAAAACCTTGTTATGATTGTATAATAAAGTATAACTTTATAACAATGCCCTAATACAAAAATATTTTTTGGATTAAATGTATTTCAAGTCTAGAGGTGCGCATTGCCCTCCAGGAGCAAAGCAGGGGCACACAAGAACGGAAGGAGGAAGGGGATGTAAACCAAAGTGCTCTGCCATCAGAGGAACTTAGAAACCCTCATTTCTTACAGACTTTTCCCTTAATCTGCCCTTCTCCCTAAACAGACTCTAAACCTGCCTCATACTCTGAGGACAGCTATGACACCCTTCTCACGCAAACAGTGATAGGTCTTAAACAACAACAAAAAAAAGCCCCCCTGGCCCTAAGCTAAAAAAAAGTATTTCGAAAAAACAGCAGTTGTAATTCAGTGTTCGAAAGACATATTGGTATATTCATACTGTATCAGTATAATTTATATCACAGAAAAGCTTTTGCAACTGCCTAATTTTAACTGTTTAATAAAATGGGTGGTGTGCTCATGTGCATTTTTTCAGTGCACAGTTCAATTCAGGTATTACTGTCTCATAGACATTACGAATCTTAAATACTTATCTTTGAAATTAGCTTATTATTTAATAAAAAGAACCATAAATTCTCTATAAAGAGGTGCTTATTTTCCACACATGTAAATATTCCTATAACGAAATGGATTCCATTTTCACCATTATTTTTTATAACTTAGAGTCTAGAAAACAGTAAAAACTTTTTCCTCTAGTTAGGAGATGAACAGATGTCATAACCTAAGAGGCTTTTACATCATGCTGTTACTAAAACAATACAAAAACATAATTACTCCACCCCCCCCTCATAAGGAACCTTCTATATGTAGACACAATCAATATTATAGTCCCTTTAGGGACAACTTATTTATCTCCCTTCCCACTGAACAAAGGCAGAATGGGTCAGAGATCTCTATCAAGTTCTTCATCAGATTAGACATTATTCCATATGTACAGTCAGTTCGCCCTAATCCTAACCCAAACTTGTGGTCCCAGTTTTGGAAATAATAAATTAAGTACAAGCATGAATCCTATACTGATTCCATAGTGAATATGGGTTGATCACAATATTATATATTCAGTAGACAAAGACAGCAAGAAACAAATCTTTTCAAATACAAAACAGACAGGACTTTCAGATTTGAAAACTCAAATATATCATGAATAAAACATGAATAATGACAGAAACGTTGGTCTTACCCTAACTTTGCAATGTGACAGAAGACCCCACATTGGCTGGGCACAGGCTTCCAGCTCAGCAGCAAAGGCAGCATAGTACGTCTGTGACTCAAACTCCACATGCTCATTTAATTCTCGTTTATTTAAATTCATACCTTCAAATAGATAAGCAGAGTTATAAAAAAATATCCAACTAGGCCAAAATGGAATGCAGTACTTTCAGCGTTATACAAAACTTCTGGAACAAGCAGTTTGAACAGGAGTAGATCAAAAAAGAGCAACAGCTATAGATTGGCTAGCCACTGCAGCCCTTGCTTGTCTGGCAATGTTAACATGGACAGCAGCCCTAACCCTCAGTCAATGAACTTCTGGATGGAATATATCTGCAACTCTTTCTAGGCACATTTACCAATTGAAAAGTTCATGATAAATATAAAATGTATATTACATATAAAATACTCTATCATAATAACCACATGCATCTTCACAGCAAATGTAGAAAAAGATCCAAGTTTATCAGGTGATTTTACTCAATATTTAAATTTAGAATTACACCAGTAAAACTTCCAGTGTAAGTTATGAATTGCACTGTAAGTTCAACCTAACAATTGTGGCACCATGAATCTCACTCAGGTATGATGCAACTGCTCTTTAATCAGTTCATCCATTACATCTTTTATTCCTAGAAAATCTACCTGGTTTCTAGAATATATTGTACCCTTCCAGAAAAGGGCACTTGAAGAATATTTGTGAAACATTTACATGTAACAGTATAAGGATTTTGCTACTGTGAACATTAAGCTGTCTTAGCATACTTTTATCTGTACAGATTTTAAAAGTCGCATACCTTGAAAGAATGATACAAAATTCATCCATGTTACCAAAAGACCATGATCTTCCAAAAATTTCTTTGCCACGCTTTGGTGTGAAAGAATGTTTATAAAATCACTAACGAGAGGCCAGTAAGTATTATTCTTCAGTAGTGCTTCCCCACAATTCACCACAACATGTAAACTATTTTCTTCATCTAGATTAAAAAAGAGGGAACAACACACTCTTCTGCTTTGCAATTTTAAAATAAAGTTACTGGATAACACAAAAATAACAATTAGGATTTATTGTCATCTTGTGGTAACACACACACACACACTGCAGAAAGGTGTTATTTAGTCTGTGGTACTCGAGGTAGTTTCCTATCTATGGACTCATCACCATAGATGCCACTCTAGTAGGAGATGCCCATACTTTGAACAAGATCATAACCTTTAAAATGTCATTTGAACTGTAGCTGCACCAAAACTCCTAATATTCACTGTCACCCCAGTGACATGAGAATCTGTCGCTTGCTTGTTTGGGAGCATTTAGCATAGATCAAAGCCTTCTTGAAATCACAGAGTCCAGTCAAGCAAAGAAACTTGATCTCCAGCATGTCTGGACTTTGTCCCTAGCTCTATGCAACAGGGTGGGCAAATTTCTCTTCCCTCTGTGCTCGCTCATCAACAGCCACCTGACAGAAATTTTTTCTTTTCCTCTCCTCTCTGAAGAAAACACTGTGCCAAATTTACTGTTTTAAGAAAGCTTTCCAACTAGTTTCTAACAGAAGCAAAACTGACAGTTGGTGCCCTAGTGGAAGTAGTGCTGATACTCAAGCGATACAGGCTAATAGATGCATTAGTAAAACCATCACAGGTATGCCTTTCTGAATATTGTCAAGATGCACAAAAAGACCAAATACAATTTCTTCTATGAACATGTGAAACCAATTTTGAACTTGACATGCTTCCAGTAACCAAGCTACCTTACAGCATGCAAACGGGAATCTGGTGATCAAAACCTACACCAAATCTTGAGTCTGAGGAGAAAGACAGAAAAGGATTTCCACTCTGAATCTGGGACAGAAAGAGGGTTTATGCAGTTTTTCAAGAGTAGGACAGGAGCAGGTTCCCAAAAGGAAGAGGGAAGAAATTAGGGCAGAACGGAGAACTCTCTTCCCCTGAATCACAGAAGTACATCTTCTGCTCTACATCTGTCAAATAAATCTGACTGATTTTTATAAGAAGGACCTCCAGAAAGAACAGTAAGGAAACAGGATTGATCCTGGCTTCATGATGCATGGGATATAACCTTCCAGCCCCCCTTGCCAGGTATTATCCTAACTCAAGCCAATAGAATTAAAATCTTGCATCTGATGGTCAGCCTTGGGGATGGCTCATATCCAGTTTAGATGCACCAAAGGGCCCTTGTAGTTACGCTTTATGTGGGCAGAAGGGCCACAAGCAGTACGGCATAGCCAGAGCAAAAAGACATCGCTGTTAAGAGACTCCAATCTCTGGCCAATGAAGCACGTGTACCTGGACCAGTTCCCCCTGGTATATATGTAAGCAACTTTTTTTCCTCTCCTTTGCTATTGAAGAACACACTTTTTTCCTTTTACTCCAAGTTGTTTCATTTTCTTGATTTACTGGTACCAAGAAAGAAAACAAAAAAACATTCTTACCTCCATTATTTTGACAGAGGTTTTCTAACTTAATAATAAAGTATTTTGATCTTGACAAATTTTACTTCCCAAGAACATAGTACGGTTAGAAAAAAATGAATCAGATTTCATCCTGAAAAATATGCTGCTTGTGTTGTACGCAGCTATGAACAGATACTTTCTTGTTACAAGGCAACACAGAGCTCAAAATTCTTCAACTGACTCCTATCTGTTTCACTGAGTTCCCAAAAGGAAAAGGAAGCCAGAAGTTTAAGAAGCTGCACAGAGCACTTCTCTGCCACAATTGATCAAATGCTCCTTAATCACTCGTTACCTTGTGCATCTGCAAAGGAAGGGAACCAGGTCTGGCTGTTCGGCTGCCTGGCTCCCATGTGCTCGCATCGCCTATCCAGGAACAGGATAGGATCTCAACTGTCTCTGCCTGAACCCACACAAGTACTTCGCAAAGAACCAACAGCTAGCTACATGTTCCTGGATTCTCCACCCCACTAAAGTGGATAGAAATCCAAATTTATTTTAAGTCGGCCAAGGCATAGTCACTTCTTCAGAGTACTCTGCAAGTCAGGGTTATGTAAGGGCAGTCAAAGGAAAAGGGTTTTGGTTTTGATTGCTTGTTTTTAAGAAGGAGCCATTACCAGAATATTTTCTGTGGGGGTATAAATTCTTCCATTAGAAGTTCAGTAGCAGAAAAGTACTGGGGGGGAAACCCTCTAAGAGCATAGGGACATCAGTCTTTGTGGGGAGACAGTTTTACCATCTGCACCCACATTTATCTTCACCCTTTCACACTGGGAGAGGAGTAAGAAGAGCTAGTAATGTGTTCCAACTTGGCATCAGTACGGCTCCCAGGTCAAGTCTTTGTTTCAGTAACAGAGGTTGTCCATAATCACTTGGCATTCACAAGTACCCTAAATTAACTGTATACTTTTAACAGGTCTCCAAAAGACAATTAACATTAGTGAAAAATGCAAATTAAACATGCCTCAGCAGATTCAATTTTTGGTATATGTTCTCCTTACTCCTCTTCAGCATACTTTCTCCATCTATTCATTGGCTGGATTTGCAAGTTTTCTCTCACTCAGATCCTATAATGACCTACTTGTTTCCACTAGCTGCACAAACAGAATTCTTTTAAATTTATCTCACCAGCATGGACTTGTAACAGACCTCTTGCTATTTCTAGCATCATAAGGTATCCCTTGAACTAAAACACAAGATACAAGCCCACAGAACTGCAAAAGAAGGCCAATAAGAACGAGAGGAAACAAAACAAAGTACTTAATTCAAATTTTTCTTGCAATTTACAGTCTGCCTGACCCCACACATACAAAGCAGCAAGGAGGAAATGTTGTGAGCACATTAAGAAGCACCCAGACTGATTCCACGATGGAATCTTAGCTAAGACAAACCACTGGTACTGGGGAAGTAGGTAACATCACACCTTGGGAGAGCTGCTCCACAGACGACAAGTGTTTTCTCACAGATCTATGACAAATAACTGATGTTATTTAAATTACTAGCTCCAGCTTATATAATTAACTACCATGAAGTTTCTCCAGATATTGCCTAACCACAGTCATACCCCTCTCTCTGCCCTGATGCAAATTCTGATCCATTACCAGAAAGCTAGCAACATACCATAGTGAACAAGTAAATTTCAGAAAATGCTTTGAAAATAGCTTTAAATGCAATTCCACCAATACGGCATTAGTTTAGCAAAAATCACTTCATATACAAACTGTAAAACAACTCATGTAGGGCACCAGAAAAATTTTCCATGTTGAGGTCCAGCTGAATGAGAGCACATGTTATAGCTAGATGATGGGGAATTTCCCGTTTCAGTACAAGGCATTCTGTATTAGGCTATACGGAGAGTGGGCTAAGAGATCAATTACTTCAGACAAAAAAAAACAAATTTCATGCAGAAGTTGATGATATTTATCTAGCAGCAACACTCAACCTATCTAGAGTACTTTTGAGTTCAGACTAGGATAAAGAGGGCTGAGACGTTTGCGGTCTGTTCGGTACAGGAAAGCACAAAAAAGTCAATCAAATTTGTTGTGCCACCATCTTCAGATAAGGACAAGTAAAACAAGGAATAAAACAGAAGGAAACAAGGAAATAAATGAGGAAAAAAAACAGAAATAAGACTGCTGTTTTCACTATAAAAGTTATACACTGATTTAAATTCAAATTGCCACTCTGTCAACTAAAAGCATGATCAAATGATAATATTAACAAAGTTAAATCATTCTCCCTTAATACCACCAATCCTTATGAAGGTTAAAAAAATAATTTCAAATACTTCAAGTAGTTTGTGAAATACTGCAAAAATATAGTTTAAATGAATAAAAGTCTCAGTTTTCATACGTAATTTCTCATCCAAACGAGCTTCATAGCATATATCCACTTTAACCAACAAATGGAGCACCTGCAAGATAGTGCTCTATTCTAAATTATGTAACATTCTTACAAAAGAAAACCCTACAAAACAGGATAAAATATCAATTCTTGAGAACTATCCACATTTCTAGGAAGTTTTCTAGGAAATTCTCAGACTCGGTCTCTACCATATATTGCTATATCCTATGCGTTTTGGAGATGGAAGGGAAAACGCGCTGAATTTACAAAAAAAGATATTAAACTTTCTATAGAAACAATTTATTTACTATCTATGGAAACAAGAAAAAAACAACCTACCTTGTAATTCACTTTTAATAAGGCAACTTTCCATCATATATAATAGAACTGTGACCATAATATCCAACAGCTGACATTCTTCTGTTACTTGGCGTGCAAGTTCTTCATTGCTGAACAACTGAACACTGATATGCACAATTCTATTAGACATAGTGTCTGATTCATGGCTTTTCTTCAGTGTTTTCATAATAAAAGCATAATGCTGAACAAAAGTTTTGGTAAAAGCAATCTGAAAATTATGAAAAAATTTGATGTTAACAAGCACCATTCCTTTCATTATAAAATACTCTCTTACAAAAGTACTATTAGTACATCCTTGAAACACCAAGTTACCATGGCAAACCAAAACTGATGGTCCCATGTCTAGTTTTTCCTGAAACACTACACACGAAAAGACATCTATAAAGAGGGGTAACTTATGCTTCCAATATTATTAAGTAATCTCAAAATCTAACTTTCTCATTATGTATATTCTGAGAGAAAAAAACAACCCACAAACACAGAAATGTTGAAACAAGAAACGTAAGGTCACAGCATACCTGTGAAAGTAATAATGTTCTAATATTAATTTATCTTTTTTTTTTTTTTAACATCCTAAAACAGGGTGCCATGTCCCAAAGTGACATACTACAAACAATGAGATCAGTGGTAATTAATAAAATGGCAGTAACTTGATCACTTGCAATCATCTACCTATTGAGTAAGGTTTTTATTCATCTGTCAAGGATGACATTTTAACACTGAATTTCATCTACTGTCAGAGTATCCTATTTCTTTTTTAATAAATCGTTATTAAAAGCTTTATTTTTTTAATTAAGTGCTTTCTCCTAAATAACTGAGTCATCAACAAGCTTTGCTATTCACCATACAACTGTTTTTTCTAAAATCAGATCAGTATTTAAATATGTCGACCGATACGTATGAGTCTTGGAACAATTTCCTGGGCTGCCCCATTAGCCTTAACTTACACTGTAAACCAACCTGCTGCACTGCACATACACATGTGCTTATCTGCCAGCTTTGAAATCACTTCGCACTCAGTACTTTCAATTTCTGAATTAACACTATCTGGACTTCCTTTGCTTAATAGGAAGAAAAAGTACAAGTTGCAGAGTGTCGAAAATTTTCATCTCAAAGTTTAATATCCCATGTCTATTCCTTCTGGAAGTATTCACCTTTTATAAACACAAAATAACACATTTTAAATCCACCCTAAGGCAGTTATCACTACACTGTACACAAATCACTACTTCATTTTTACCCGTCTCAGATTCTGCACTTCTATATTTTTTATTATAGCACTATCATGATAACGTAACACTGCTGTTGGGCACAAGGATGGCTTCTTACAGCAAATATCCTCAAAAATAAAGATCAAGTTGCTGACGCAAAATAAACAAAGCTGAGCAGGATATTACTGCAGGAAACACCACTACATTGCCTAACTTACCCTGCTTTATCTAGCCCAAAATGATGGAAACTTGTATAATAATTGAAAATGTCTTCTATGTACAGCACCTAGCACAATGGTGATTATTTTTTAGCTACAGCCTCTTGCAGCAAATACATAGCAACGCATTTGCAATATACTACCTAACTTGCTCAGTTATTACAACAGCATTCTGGCATTCCAACCTAGAACCACCTACCACATAATTTGTTTTAAATTAAGGCTTGATACAACTGCAATCACTGGCAATGGAATTTAAAACAAATGATATTTATAACAAAAAAATATTTAAGCTATTAATCTGGTATTTTAAGTTAGTATATTAATGCTATGATCATTATTTTTTAAAATCATGATTTATTACTAAACTCCAGCAGCACTAAAATACAACACGCAATTTAGCAAAACAACTTCACAGGTTTCATTTTCCATCACATTATTTCTTCACATTGTATTACATTTAAATAGGATTCTAAGGTTACGTCATGTAGGAACTACATTTTTCTTGAACTGAGTGCTTGGTAAAACAAGTTGACTGCAAAAAAGGTCCTGCTAAGTCAATTGCTTGATTTATTTAAATAAGCACACATCAAATCTTTTTGTGCCTTACATGTATGATAATGAATTTTTCAAAGTACTGTGGATTCACTATCTACACAGCTTAATGCTAGAGTCCTTAACACACTTCAACAAAGAAAAGGCATAAGCTTTAGCCATAAGTTCATTTGTAACTTCAACAAACACAGCTCCTTCCAATTTTGAAAGAAAAAAATGAAACTGAATTCCAGAGGTTAAAATGCTGAAATACTGCGGTAAACTGCAGCCCATATATTAGAATAGCAAGAGTGTGTTAAGTCAGTCCAACTACTTCAACATCCTGTCTTTGAGTGGCTAACACTGTAATACAAGAGGATGATATGGAATGGAGCAAAAATGCAGATATGGCGTAACTCGTCTTTCCAAATAGTCATTCAGCTTCCAACCATTTGCAAGTAGTGGCTTCCTAAGATAGATGTGGTTTTTGCATATTTAATTACCTTCACTGATTGACTCTGTATGATCTTGCACAGCCTTTAGATTTGTAGCCTATGCAAAAACAAAGCTCTTTTTCATCTCATCTTTCCTCTTAGCTGCCATTCAACAACCCCAGAACTTTTAGGAGCCTAACATCAACCCCCGGCTCAGTTAGAGAGAACTTGCTTTTCCCATGCTGCCACATGAAAGTTGTGCTGAAGTTTAGTTTCCAATAGAAAAACCATTCTACGGAATTTGTAGAACAGCACATCGAAGAATTGGTGAAGTCCTATTGCTCTAACTTCCTCAGCCTTCAGTATGGGAAATGCCTGAAGACACACAATTTCTACTTCTCCATTTCTTTATTTTCTTTTTTCCAGTTTATAGCAAGGCTCCACTCTTGCATGATTTACACTCTTCCACCAGTTTGCTGTTCATCGTCAACCACTTCTTTTCTTTCTCCTGGAAGGTCCATTCTATTTCTTTTGTTTTCTTTCTTGCAGAAACCTTGACAATACAAAAACACATCTAATTTCTTGGAATCTCCAGTAAGTTTCTCTTTTACTTTCTTTTTCTTCACTTGTAAATCTTCAAAGCCTCAAATGTCAGAAAGTGCCAGAAGGGATGCCTCAGGCACAAATCCTGTAAGGCAAAGACCACAGAGCTAGTTAACTCAGTGTTTTAGCCTGCCATTTTCAACACCTCTTCCCAATACTCAAACCCTAAGAGAGGTTTGTTTTCTTATTTAAAAAGAAAGCTGTGCAAACAGAGATTGCTGGTGTTTCACTGACTCCTGTGCAGGGTATGGTGGAGTCAGTCAGCTGCACTACATTTATGCTAGCGATTAGAGATTTCAGCTATTTCAGAACATGTACAGATAGCCAGCTCTGTGCCTACCTGTCTGGCTAGCTCACTCAATTTATCAGAAAAACAACCTTGCAAAAGAACTCTGATGGTTTAATAAGCTAAGTTGGCTCAGGAAAAAAAAAAAATCAAACAAGTTGCCACAACAGCAGTGCCAGAAAAAAGTAAGACAAAGTACATGTGGTAAAGATGAAATGGGAGAAAGTAGCAGAAAGCTGAGAAATCACATGAAAGTTCATATCCCTACAGGCATTTCCTGCTCTGACTTGGCTTACTGTTGAAAAATATCTTTCAGACAATAACAGCAATTAAAATAAACAGATTCTAAGAGATTTGAAATAACCAGTGTTCGTGCTAATATTAAGTTTGTATGTAGGAACTGACTTAACTGCTGTTTAATCAAACACAATATTAGCTTGGTAACAAAACAAAAGGAATGTTTAAATAATCCTTTTGTCTGAACGTGCAGTGTGGTGGCTGGAAAACGGATTGCTTCCAGATAAAAGGTTGCAACCAGTAGAGGAAGCGAATATACCACAGCCTCCATTCCTAGTACACAGCGAAGGAAGATTATGAAAAATTCATTGAAGACTAAGACTTCTTGCCACCAGAAAAGTGATCCTAAGATCATTAGAAGTTGTAGTTATTACTTGGTATATCATAAAGGTAAACGTATCAATACTTACAAGATTCCTCCGCAAGCTGCTAGCAGTTGGGTGTTTTCACAGACAGGCAGGACTCTAACCAGCAAAGGATCAGGAGAACTGGGGGTCCACAAGGGTCTCCAAATATCAAGAAGAATTCAAGCTTTATGGCAAGGAATATTCAGTCAAAATGTCCTTACATCTCTTCATGTGTTAGTTGAATCCAAGACCAAGATGGATCTAAGTTGGTATCCCAAATCAAAATAATGTCTCAACATGCACAGAGTATAGCTGAAGATCCATGTTTTATCCTTTTCTTTCTTGCAAGTTATCTTCATATCCTTTACTCCAATACAAGGTTTCAAGAAGGCACAAATGCAGCGCTGCACCATTACAAAGGAGTATTCTTGAAGAAATCTTCATGCCTGGGCTTCAGGATTTCTTGATCTTTGCCTCCCAACAGGAATTGAGAAGGTCCAAAACTTTAGCATGGCTCAAAGGTATGACGTGATCAGAGCAAAATGTTAAGCCTGGCTGCTATGTGTACTAGGTCTTGGAACATGTAGAGCAAACAACCAACCCTGGCTGTGCACCAAGATTTAAAACAGGAAGATGACATCCCGTCTCCGTGACTCCAAACCAGGGGACACTTGGTATGGACAACTGCAAAGCTCTGTAAGGAAACAGCTGGAAGGCTGCCAGAATCTCTTAGGGCATAGCTAAAGCAAGTATACTCACACTGTAAAGGCCTTCATGGAGAAATCACTGCCTACTACAACAGTTGCAACAGGAATGAAGTCACCACAATAATTTACCAGTCGTATCACACTACAGAGTAACTTAGTGCTGAGCCAAATCTTCCAAATGATAAAAACCCAATTTACTACGTAAAACAAACAAACAAAATCCTGTACTCGCAAACATGAACTAATAGCCAGAAAGGAAGAACAGAACACAAGAACAAAAATTAATACTGCTGCTCCAAAATTATCAGTCTTTTGTCCACATCTCTCTTCAAACACTATGCACTTTAGACTTTCTAACAGAATACTCAAAACAAAGTAAAAGATCTGCATTATTTTACTGCTTAGTATTCAGATATAAACATATATGGCTTCGTGCAAGGCATAGTACACTCTAAACATATAAGAAAATGTTTCAATTTGAACGAACTAAGATAAGTACCTTATAATCTTGATCTGGCAGCATGTTGAGTAAGAAAGTCACCATCTTCTGTGGAAATTCATATTTTATTGTCCAAAACAATAATTCTTCTAGAAAACATTTATGCTTCAAAACATCCATGATAGATTGATCTGCATAAAAGGTTGGAGGAGGGGATGTGTGATAATTATGTCATAAATTTTATCAATAACAATGATAATGCAGTTGCAAAATCTGACACACAACTAACAAAAATTTAAGAACATCTTAGTGCACTTTTTTTTTCAGAAACACTGGAAAAAATGAACATAGCCAATACTACATAATGCAAAATCTTGAAGACTAAAAAGAACCTCCTAGAGAAGTCAATGAAGCTTTCAGTACAATTCTACCACAAAAAAAAAGAGTCCAATCTTTGCTGATTGCATTAAACCTTATCGCCTTACTGCAATAGCTCCACCAATTTTAATGAATCACAGCAACCTGTAGTCATTTAATCAAGGGAAGCACTTAATAATGTACACCACTATCTAGCTAAGTGAAAACAGCAAAACATCATTTATGGTTAAGTGGTTAAGTTTTAATCTCCTAACAACACTTCTATTTGCAAAACTCTAAACAAGCTAAATAGAAGCAATAGCGTATTAGCCATTTTTATTTTTAAGGCAAGGTAGGTATAACCCTTGAAAATTACCTATCTTAACTCAATGAGGGATTTCTTTCCCCCAGCCACACAGTTTTTGTTTCATTTGTTAATATAAAAGTCAGCATAATGCCCTGATCAGATGGTATAAGAGACAGTCCCATCCTTCCCCTTTCAACTCCCAGCTGCTCACTCTGCCATCTTGTTCATGTTGACAGCACCCATTTGTACATCCCTGTGGAGTACCTACAATGGAATCAAATCATCTTTCCATTTTGTCAGCCAAGTTTTCAAGGAAATTAGTTTCCCGATACAGTTCACTGCAATGCTGCACAAACACTGACCTCTGTTAGAATAAACTGTTCATAAAGCTGTGGCTTGACAAGAACGTTAATTAACATCACTGAAAAGAAATGCTAAAATACAAAGCTTCATTATCATCATTCGTCATTAGTTATTTATGTTTTAAAACTACAACAGGAACTGTTCACTCCCATAACATTATTTTCTATAGCCTGAATATTATTTCTTTATAACTAGAAATCAACTAGACTTGAGGATAGACGCCTCCACACAATATCGTGTATCCCAATGGGACTTTACAAAGTGCTTCCATCAGCACAGATTCAAAAATGCTCAATCTGGACAGCTTCTAGCCTTGAAGACTCACCACTCCACTGAGGTATGACAGCTTCAAGGACTGCACAGGATGACTTTGTGCCTACTAGTTAAACAGGAATCACCTTCATTTTCCACCGTTACCAAATATCAGAGTTCCACTGTCAAGTGACCAATCAGTGCAAAACATCTCAGGAATTGAGAAAGATAGTGAGAAACAGTGAATAATTTAAATTTTAGGGATCTTCTCAAGACTCTAGCAAGCCACACAAAGAAGAGAGTATTTTATTCAATATATTCTACAAGCGCTGAAATAAAAAATTACCTTCACAGACTCATGAAAGATATTATAATTTTTACAAAATACTTTGTAAAGTGTTACACATCACCTACTGCAGCAAACGTGTGATGATCGTTTACATTTTCCTCCTCGTCTCTTGTTAAGAAATTACGTGTGTGAATTTACTGCCCATGAAAGCTTGGTAGCCATGCAGACTGAAGTCCTCTGTCCGCAGAACAGACAGCACAGGTTTAGGTACATTCCAAGTGCCCCTGAGTGAGAACACCCGGCATGAAGACAAGTGACGCAACACCTTATCTGTCACTGATGCGAAGCTTTCTCTGACATGTACCACAGTTGTACAGCGCATACTAATTGTTTAATACAGCAGCTTCAGTCAGGGACAGAAGAATATATATCCAATTATACCTGCTACAGAATTTAAGTAGGCAGAATGCTCTTACCCAACTTGGAAAATTTGTCAAGAACACTGGGACTAAAGCTCCCACTCTTGGGAAAAAAGAAAAAAATGATAGTTTTATCATGATTTTAAATTTCCTTCAACAAATTAAAAAATAGTGCCTGTGGGTTTAAAATTGTCCTAAACTTCACATATTTAAGATGGTTGCAGGTTTTAAAACAGAGTAACAACAGAAAAGTCTCTCAATACTCAGTCACACATGTGTATCAATGACACCTCAGGATAAAAACCATATTTTCTTTAAAGAAACCTTTTATTCCTTCCCAGTGCCACAAAAGACTCCACAGCCTGTTTTAAACACCTTCATGGAATGTAAGTCTTAGTGTACCAAGACATCCCCGGTATATAAATAACCCCCCAATGAAGACAGTACCGCTAAAGACCTAGGATGGGAAAGGGAGTCTGCTTATATGGAAAAGGTAAATCTGTTTTTATTCAATACTCAGTTTTCTAAAATTTTCTTTTCATACTCTTATTTTATACCATATTGGACATAAAATATGAATACTGAAAACTTCAGAAAACTATTCAATATTTAATAAAAACAGATACTTACCCTTCCCCCACTGGCAGACTCCCTCCTCTGGGGCTGATATTAGGAGCTACCAACACCATGAGCACAGTCCATGTTGGGACCTCAGAGGGGGGAAGACTACAATCCTGGGGGGAAATCAAATGTTGAATTAAAGAACCACTTTTCCTGAAATGCCACTGCTCATACTGTTTTTCAGATTGAGGAAACTTCTAAACATGGGCTTCCTCTCTGCCCGTTTTCCATAATCAATCATTTCGCATCAGAAAAAAGATCATCTTTTTCTTGCATTATCTGACTAACTTATCTTTTAGGGAACTTAACAGTCTAAGTAAGAGAGCTTTCCTGGGGTGTCAGTAAATTGTCTGCAGTTCTCCAAATCTACCACATTTTCCATAACATTATTAATCCGTCACATTTCTGATTCATTCTGAGTCTCTCTCATCCCTGCTTATATAAACACTTATTGCTGCAGTATGCAGAAACCAAGGTACCTCTGCCTGCAGAGCCTTCATGATCTTTCACATATCATTGCTTCACCTCTCAGCAACACACCTGCCAAAATATTTAGTTTTCTGCTTTTCCAACTTTCCAAACTCTTTTTCATTCAAGCTGAGAACACTAGAAATAATCAGTCTTCCTTTCCCATAGCCATCACAACACTTTCATATCTGTTTATTGACTTCAGGAACTTCTGCATTTCAAATTCAAGTTTCAAATCTTCACTTCAACACCTTTACAGGAATTTTTTCAACTTCCACCATCGTTTTTCACCCAAATGTTCTTTTCTCAAACCTTGCAATTTCTTTCCGCTTCTGATGTCAGTCTACACATACTCTCATTAAAAAAAAAAGCATTCAAACCCTTCACTTTTTAGCACAAAAACACATAAAGGAAAAGCATGAGATAAGGCTACCTCATCTCTAGCCTACGTTCATTCTTGAATTAGAACTTGCACTGACCTCAATAAGAGTGCTGTTCATCTTGGACTAGAAATTATACAGAGGATTAGTTTCAGTCTAGGAAAATAATGAAGTGGTTTCAAAGGAGACTTCATTCACATATCTTTTCTTAAGCATGACTACAAAAACATTACAGAAAGACCAGCCAAAACCAGAGAGAACCATTACTGCCTGGCTGAGAACATAATCACATCGTATAGTGGCATAATGAAAAAAAATTGTCAAGAACAAATACACCAAAAACCTGTTTGCCAAGATGTATTCCAATCCTGCCTGCCACACAGTGAAAATAGAATGAATTGTTAGATGCCAGCTTATAACACGAAAGTGACAAAACAGTTGGTTAAATGAAGTCCCAGAAAGTGATACTCACTCCCAAGAGAAATCGAAGTGGCAAATTAGCATCATTTCACTCACTATTCTGTTTTAGACTATTATGTTTAATGCCTGCCACATGCAGCACCACAGTGCTTGGGAAGTGAATGAGTACCCCTAGATAATTCTTAAAGATAAACATAAAGCAAATATGATATACTGAAATCAGTACTTTATAAATACCTTTGGTGGTGCTGCTTAGTTTCACCCTCTTGCGCTTGCCCACACCTTGGCTACCATCCTGGTCCTCCTGGGGTAGAGGAAGAGTTTAAAAAGTTGATAATCGTATATTTAGAATTTTATTGCCAAGTGACTATATGCTCTCAAAATTCTGGCTCAACTATCAAGCTAAAACAGAGATGCCCTGAATATACTCTCTTACCACAAAATACTTCTGCTGTTTACAGGAACCAAGGAGTCAGTGCAACTCATTAGGGAAAACAATTCTTTAAATTGTTCTTTTTCCCCCTACAGGCAACATTATGATCTGCAAGTTCAGACAACTTCATCTATTTCAATAATTTTGTCAGTTGGTTGCTTTGATTTCTGAAACTGGTTGCTACAAAAATGTTTAATTTAGCACTACAAATTTTCTAAATGTTGCACATCCATGGTTTCGCTTTACTCATCAATAAGGATTCTTTTCGTTTGTTTCCTAAAAAACTTATCAGCCAACACTTCAACTCATAAAGTTGGCAACACAAATAGCTGGATATTTTCTAATCAATACAAAGTTTTGTTCCAAGAATAAAGTCCAAGAATAAAGACCAATTCTAATTGCTTGTTTCCTACAGAATAAAGCAAACACCTTATGCAGGCATTTGTCATCTGAAGTTTTCAATGCACTCTGCAAACAAAACAGCAAAGGATCTAAAATGCAATGCAAGTTAAAAACATCACCACCACTTCACAAAATCTAACACTTAGAAAATAATGTGACATTAGAGGACTATATTTAACATTGTGTTTCTCATTTCTAACAATAGCAGTCCCAATGAAACCCTGACATAAACAATAAATTCTACAGGTACTAATGAAATGAGAGAAAATTAATGCAAGTATCTACGGCTAACAGTAATCAATCAATATCAACCTTCTCTAATCAAAGGTCCTACTTTAGTTCTGAATTTCAAGAGGGATGATAAGAACATGGAACACAAGAAGAAAATATTCTTCATTGGTGAGAAAAATTATTAATATTTTTTATATAAGGACTGACCAAAAGTATCACGTTAAGGAAAGATCTGATTTTTTCCTCATCTCTTCAGTACCTCCATCTAAAAAAAATCCGTAGCCAACTTTTAAGATGGACACACATTTGAACTCTTAGATCTCCTGTGGTCTTTGTGAACACGTGCTACTTCTGCGCTCAGGAGGCAGTCAGTTGTCAGCATGTTGTCACTGATCACTCCCCCACCAGAGAGGCCAAAGGTGCCAAACAAAAATCAGACTTGCAGAGATTATGATACTACTACTGCTGGAAGAGTCTGCAATTTAAGTCTCCTGCCCTGAAGGAGGAAGACAAGGATTCAAAATTCCTGTTGCTAGTCAGGTGACACCTTCAGGTCTACCAGCCTTTTCAGCAGCCGCAGTGAAGCCAGAGAGGTGGTAGAGAGTCCTTAATCAGAAAATAAGGCATTTGAGCATACAAATTGTAATTAATGTGTTGGATTCTGACCACCGACACTGCCGCTCTGGCAATATAGAAGGGTAAACATGCGTTGTTTATGAGGAAAATGTTGAACGTTACCTCAAAAGTTGCAATGAAGATTATTTCATTAAAAAGAAGAAAAGTGTTGACTTACTGAGAAATACTTTTGAGAACTGTTTTTTCCTTAATGACACCAGATAGTTGGTTTCCATTACTGCAGTATAGTAGGATTAAATCTTAATGTCAAGTGCAGAAGTATTAACAGCCTTGAGACAGCGAGTGCTAGGTCACACTGTGTTTCCCAAGGCAAGGGATAAAGAATAAGCATATGAGAAAGCAAATGTAGAACACCTTGTTTTTACCCACTTAGTACACAAAAATCATACCAGAAATATATGCAGATTTGCTTTACATAACAGAATATTTAACAGTATGCCTAAGGTGTGCCACCTCTGTCTAAATTTCAAATAATAAATTTTATGTAATATCGGATGCCATTTTATAAAATGGTCTAATTTTTCTACTATTACATTAAACAAAAACTGGAATCAACAACTTTATATAACTACATAATATGTCATTTTAGCATTCATTAAACTACAGTGATGCCAAAATGAGATATCCAATACAGTTATCCACCAGCGCAGTCAAAGTGTTCATGGACTGGGTTTTATTACTTGGAACATACTATTCTCTTAAATAGAAAAGGTTTAGAAATTGTCTTTTCTTTTTTTCCTCCTTTTGTACAAAGGAGGATACAAAGGGGGAAAAACTAATGAAGGAAACTAATGGCAAGTTGTCTCCAAAATATCACAGGTTGGAACACAAACCATTTTAAAAATAAAGCACAAATATACCTATACCATTTTACGGGAAAAAACTAAAACAAAAAAAAAAAAAACACCCACATCTCAGCATAAATTCATCTATCCAATCCATTTTTAACTTAGAACCATCTACCATTGTAGAAATTAAGCCAGACACTGAACTATGCAAAACTTTTCAAGTTACTTAGTTCCCTAAGGAAGTACTACTTCAATTCATATCCTTCAAAATAGCTCTTCATCGGTGAGCTACTTTTAAAACTCACCTCATAGGAAAGTACACTAGCCTTTCTAGATTCATCTTAAATATTAGAGAAAGAAAAACCAGTTAGAAGCGTACTCTTGCTACGTTTCTAAATTCAAGCATAGCTTTACTCTCCTATAAGAGATTATATCAGAGCATAGAAGCTGTAAGTACCCTTTGTAACATATGGGAATAGATAGAGGGGAGGAAGAGAGGTCAAAACAATAGAACTTCTTCCTCATTTCTCTAACAAGCAACTCTCCAGCTAGCTTTTCTCTAGTAAACTCATTTATCTAATACGCATTTCGCCTTCCACCTGCATAGCTCTGTTTAGGCTTTTTTACTTTCTTTTTAGTAATTCGCATTTGGTAAGCAGACCACAATTATGAAAGATTATAAAAGGGAAAAAAAGCCATCTTTCTTTCAGCAATGCTACTGAGATTTACTTATGTAGGCTATTCTAGTACCACATTTATAGAATGCTTCCTCTTTGTTGCTCTGTTTCCTAAAAAAAGCCTCAATATTATTTTTAATTGCTTTCTACATTATATCAATGGGATTTTATTGAAAATAGGAAAGGAAAATCCAGAAGCACAAATATACATTAAAGATCATTTACATTTTTAGTACTTATTGTTTTTACCTTCAACTTTACTTCCTCTTTTTTTTTTTTCCTTTTTTAATTTCTAAATGCAAGTTTCAAAATAGGAACTTGTGCCTTTTTTTTTTATATACATAAAAGTATCTTAATAACGTAATTAAGATCTTAATGTTGATCCCAGGCATGTGAGCATGTACAGAACTTCCATTCAGGTAAATCACATCTGTGCCAACATAGTAAAATATTTACATACAATAAACAGCTAGTCACACCCTGGAGATCAGAAAAAAGTCTCTCTAGAAAGCAGGTGTCTAACTGGCAAGCTGTAGTGTAGTTGCTGTAAATCCCTCCTCATTTATAAATAAAATATCTTTGTCTTAAAACTTACCCTGATAAAAAATTCTTTCCCCACAACATACATCTCTGTCTCTACCTCCATCTTGGACATCCTTCCCAGAAGTAGTGTTGCTGACATCTGATCTCTCTTCAGACTCTTACAACTTCAGATTACAACTCTGTTACCATTACTTACAGAGGTAAAACACCAGGAAGGATACTAAGTTATTTTAAGTTTAGTCAAAAATACTACTTGAGCTTATTAACATTAACTTGAACTGCCTTTTTAATTCCTGGGCCTTAAAAGTGATGTTGCTAGCAGTCTTTCGCATGTTTTTGTTTGTTTGTTTTTGTCAAGTGATGGTGAAAAAACAACAAGCAATACTTTGAAAATGCCAAATTATAAATAGCACTGCTGAAAGCATACCAGATGCTGTTGTGCCTGTGACAGAGGCAAATATGTCATACAACTGTTTCAGATACACACAAACAATTGTTTTACTTCAATAACCGTTCAGAGAATTCAAAATAATCAGAACTTCTATGAAAAATTATACTAAACGTTATTTAAAATTAGTTATACTACCCTACCATATCTCTACGAATCAATCTGAAGGCTTACTACTTGAAATTAAGTTTTAAGTAAGGGGGGGGGGGAACAGACGGACAGACGAAGAAGTTGAAAAAGTAACCCTATGAGAATTTAACTTTCCACATTAAGTTCCACTTGTTTATTATATCTCAGTATAGGAGATTCCCTCCTTTTTACTCCCACACAATATGTTTGGTAAATAGGGTCAAGTCTACACATGGGAATTTCTCTGCAGATAAATTCTCACTGCTACTATCACCAGTTCAGCTGGATTCTCAGGTGCCAAAAGCTGCTAACATCATTCTGAACATCACATGCTTTAAGTTTGCTTTAATCAAGCCCAATTTACTTGATAGTGATTTTTGAAGTACTTAGACAAGTTTCTTCTATATTACTCATATAAATTGAACTGAAACAATATAAGCAGAAATAAGGATTTTTTCCAAGACGTCCTTAGGACATGAGATCTGTTCCTTTATGTCTCCATTATTTCCAATTACCAAAATGGAGAGAGAGAATGTAGTAGACAGAAGAGTAAAGGTTTGCAGGATTTGGCTGCAAGCAATTTCTCCTTTTAATATTCTGTTGCAGTTCGTTATATTCTTTAAAAACAGTCTCACCTCATCTGAAGAATCCCCTTGTCCTGATGTTGCTGTAGCACCTGCTAAACCTTTTGAAATAAGAAAATTTAGAAATTCCTTTCATAAGTCTTATACTGAAAGAAGAATATTTTATGATATTTAATTAACCAGTATGAAATGAAAAAACATTAACTTTCTAAAAAGATACACAGCACTGGACTGAGAAACTGGGGTCAGATTTCCAAGGAATACTCAGAATACAAAATCTGGGTGGGACTTGCAAATACGTTCAATTGCAAAGCTTCAATGTACTGAGTTAACAGAGACATGCTCTTCTAGAAATTGCAAAAAAAAAAAACAGAACTCCAACTGCCTTCACTGATCAAAAAATTCCACAGCACTTTTGTAGGAACAGGTCGTTTAACTTAGTTGCAATGACAAAATTCCACTACGAGCAATTTCATCTTGCCTACTCAAATTCCACTAACTCTACAATAGGAAAATGATGCTTGGTATTTCAGCAGCAAGAAGTGAACATGTTTAATTTTGTTGACAGAATTGAGTCCTGTAATTTGGTGGTGCACTAAATAACAGGTAATTCTACAAGTTTTATTAAGATTTGCCTTTAAAACAAGGTAAAGTATACATAACAATAGTCAAGTGTTATCTTAAATACGTTTTTACACAAACCTTGAACAGCTAATGTGCTAGTACCAGCTCCTTGTTCCTGCATGCCACATGTAAGTTTATCCTCAGGAAATGCCAGTCCAGAGCCTTTCAAAGCAATGAGGTACTTTTCATGACTTTTCTTTGCACATGCATTCTCTCCAACACCTTGAATACATATGTAAAACAGCATTACAGTACAACAGCTACCTGGTTCATATATATTATACTCTAAACAAGCAATCCAAAAATGGTCCATGTTTTAATAAGCTGTACAATTTTGAGAAGTAGAAACTAAGAAGTTTTTCAACTTATAAAACAAAACCCAAGAGACCAGACCTTCTGTTTTTCACCTTCCAATTTGGTGTTTCCTTCTAAACTATATACTTAATTTCCATTTTAACAGCATTGCCACCATTAACACCACAGGAGAAATAAAAAACAAACAAACAAAAACCCCACACATTTATTTTGGTATTTCAAACAAGATTGGGGGGGGGGGGGGGGGGGGGAAGGAAGAAGGACCCAAGATTTCCAGAGGACCAGAACTGTAATGATAATACTCCATATATACATTCTGATAGTTGGAACTTTGAAAGAAAAGTTCAAGTTTTGGCAGCTTCAATTAACAAAAATTATTCCAAAAGATATTACCACTTGAACAGTCTGATGAAGGCAAGTCATATTGTATGCTTTGGATATAAAATTTACACAAAGAAATGGATTGAAGAAAAAATGTACTATAAGGAAAAGATAAAAACCTGATAGTTTGCTCCTCTAAAGTTTAAGGAAAATAAATCATGAAAGAGATGCCAGCATCCTTTCAGATATACACCTTTCACACTCAAAGCTAGAAGTGCAGGTTCTGCTTTACTATCCTCTTCTTTGCTTTCCCTATCTAGACACATATTCTCTATCCCAAAGGTCCAAATAATAAAGCCTTACTTCCTATTCTACATCTCTCTCTCAGGAATTCCATCACATGTAGGAGAAGAGATGTCATTAAATTTCTCCCATTCAAATACCATCAGACAGGAGCAAAAAAGAGGAAAGAGGCACGATAAAGACAACTGCCCCTGCAACAGCATTTCTCCTTTCAAAGATATGAAGATTGCTTGTTCAGCCAGCTGCTGCCAAGCTACAATAATTACTATTTGTTCCACACCTATGCAAAGGACCCAAAAACGATACCTTCTAATTACAAGAAAACAAGACAGAGTTAATTTATACTATTTGGGGTGGGGCAAAAGGGAGAGTGTTAAGACTGACTACCCAACATTTTTAGATTCACTGTCACTTCGAACAGGATAGAACAAATAATTGCTTGTACAGAATTGACTATTTTTAAGAAAAAGAAAGCTTTTCACAGAAGTGCAGTACATACGATGGCCTTCTGCCATTCAAGTCTCCTCCAGTAACCTCTGTGAGAACAGATCCCAAAATATATTACACATGTTCCACTTCCAATAGACACAATGCATCTTATTTGGCAGCAGTAAGCTACCATGTTCACTTCACTTTACAGTGAGTGGATTTATTGCAAAAACTCATTTGAAACCATGCCTCTCTATGCTGTTATCTGGGACATAGAAGATAAGAGATCTACTGCTGTATAGGTCTTAATAAGAAATGCTTCCAGTTGTTCCCAAAGCCCACCCCCCTTCTATCACCAACAAAATATATCCCTAAAAACATGCAATTTTCTGGGGTTTGAGAAACTAGATAAAAACATGCAGCTCTGAAGTCATAAAACTTAAGTCCTTAAAGTCTTCACAATTTAGAAATTTAATTACTAGAAATAACACAAACATACCGGAGCTAAGATCTTTGTAGAACTGTTGGCTAGTCAAAACCTGTGTAAGAACTGATCGCATTGCTCCTCCCATTTTGGTCAAGTCTTCTAGAAAGGAAACATGAGGCTCCAAAACCTGGAGGATTTTATGAAGGTCTTTCTCTGATGGTAGATCAAGAGCTGAAAGCCACATAACAAGAACTTTTGGTATAAACATAATGTAAACTAGCCAAGACCTACACAAGGCAGAACAGCTATGACTAACACAAAAGGAATTAGCTTATATTTATAATGCTCTAAAATTCACGTGTGTAATCTTGACTTCATTTTCTGGAAGAGCTCAACACAATGCTGCGTAACCCTTAAGACATATTTAAGAAGCTTTTCAGCAGAGAACAAAATCAAATAGTCTCACCAGGCAGCAACATGGTTAGGAAAAGATGTACACAATTCAGTGATATAAACTACAGGTAGCAGGCACGTATTTGTGTATTGTGTCTCATATCTCAAAGCAAGAGATAGCAGCATGGTAAGATATGCTAGAGACATGCAAATTTAAAACATACCAGGCTCATTATATCCCTCTCGTAAGTGCTGAATAAGGCTAAAGATGAACTGTGGAAGAACCAATTCTGACATCATCAACAAGTCTTTTGGGACACATGGAACATTTGAATTTGACTTAATCCGGTGTCTTTTACAAAACCTACAACAAATGAGAAAAATGTTAGCCGAGCACAGTTCAGCAGAATTACCATACATCAAGAAAGCCACTACATTTTCCATTTTTCAGAGCATATACTTTTACATTAAAGATGCTGTAGAAACGGTACTCTGAAATTCCAAGCACAATGTTCAAATCCACCTTGTTTCCAAATACAAATATAAAGCTGTCAAATTTATTTCCCTTCCCAAAGTTAACATACCTAGTTTTATCTCACACATTAGAAACATCTTAATTTAACAATTAGAAGAACAAGGATTTTCTTCATCTAGACATACCTCCCAATTTCTAGGCTATCTGACTGAAAATATTTATCTAAAACAGTTTCTCTTCTTTATCTGAAACAGTCAAACACTGAATGATGTCCTGAAGAATCAGGCCGGAGGATGACTTTTTAATGTCTTTTGACATAAATAAAAACTTCTGAAAGCATTGGAATTCACAGGATTAGTATTTACTTCAAATGTATACCAACTGAGATTTACTTATCAAAGTATGATAGAAACACCCTACAAGAACTACACTAATTGCTTCATTTAAAAATAAAAGAAAACATTTCTTCTCTGAAGAATCCCTGTTTGGTGGTAGTTGAGGCTTGGCTACTACACAGCAACATGAGGTTGAGCCAAGTCCCATTAGAGCAGACAGAATGATTTCCCACTGACTCAACATAAGCCTGACTCAAGACCCACTGAATACTTCCCTACTCCCAATCTATTTTTAGAAAGGGCATTTACCAACACCAAAGACTTATTTACCTATGTCAAAGAAGCAGCTAAGAAGGAATAAAGACGTCTAAACACACATAGTTTAAGAGTACATTTTACTGAAAAGATTCACTGGACTTTACTAGTAATTTTTCAACAGGAAGATTAAGAGATTGATTCAGTATCACTGAGATACAGCTTTGTGTGAATATGAAAATTATTTTCTAAGTTTATTCATGCTTTCACTATATGCTATAAGTTCCCTAAGAAGTCTGGTATTCTCTAGAGAGAGCTTTTCCTTGAGGACCATCCAAGTACCACCCTCAAGACAGGAAAGAAATAAAAGAAAAACAAAAAACTTAGGATAAAAAAAAAGATACAAGAGCCCAGTGATGAAGACAGCATCTTCATCTCTGTTTTTACTGAAGTGTGGCTAGCATCTTCACAAGACTTAACACTAAGAGCTTCTCCTGTGCTCTTACCCATTACAGATAACACTTTTTATTACAAAAAGATAAACAAATATAGTAGCAGCCAGATGATCTGCTGTTTGTATATACAGCCTACCCATTCCTGGGGAAAAAACTCCTGAGGAGAAAGAACTCAGTGACGACTAACAACTTCTGAGTTAATGTACAAAAGGAAGGCTTTCAGTTTTGTCATTCACAAGAGTGAATGGCATTCACAAAGTCATTCACTTTCGCTTCTGTCACTCACATTTGACTCATCCACATACAGAAACCTGAACTGCCATAAGTCACAAGCCTCACATTATCTGAGCTGCAATATAGTAGAGTCTTAAAGGCATTTGGTTTCCTTTTCACCGCTACCCTTGTAAGAACGGATCAAAAGTAATAACAATACGGGCCTAAAGACACACAAGGAAAGAATTACTGTGAAGAAATCTGACTGAACCCATGTCTACAATATTTGCTTATGAGACTGTTTTATCCTGTTTTATCTGTTTATCTTTAGACTGTTTTATCAAAAACCAACCCAGCCAACCAGCCACACACCGAACACAACAATCCTGCCACTGGATGGTACTTCTGCAACCCTGAAATAGCGGTCCTCTATTCCCCTCCAAACTCCACTGCCTTTACAGGGTGCCATACCGTTCTTCTACTAATATTGACCAAAATACCAGACAAGGGCTTCCAAGATCCTCAGAGTTTAAAAACAACTGTTTTAACTACAGAAGAGACAGAACCTCAAGCTGTGATGAGGAGGAAACAAATTGAAGCTTTTAATACAGAAAGGAAGAGACACCTATGACAAACTTCACCAAAGGATTACACAGTCAGTCACTGGACAGACAGCAGACAGTGCTATTTCTTAATCAGTTCCTTGTACTTCTAAAAGAGCTTCCCTACCATGGCATCTGAGAAATAATTGTTCATCTACATAAATGTATGCTTCTGCAGCACTTTGAAACAATCAAAATAGGGACAACATGGAACGTTTTCGTAATCTTTCCTGATGACGTTAAGCTCTGGAACTCCATGACTTGGAGCAGGAAGAAGTAGGTTGTCTCCAACAGGTGGTTATGAAAGGTGGATATAAGCTAGATATTAATTAATTTTTACAAAGAATGTCTAAAATTAAAATAACTACAAAGAGGAAGACTGACAGGCCACCTTAATCTAAGTTCTTTTACATGCTTTCAGTGTTGCAGAAAGGCTTTTTCCTACAAGCCTGTAGTTTGTTTAATTTTTAGGATTTCATACTTCTTGTGCTGCACATTTTTCCTTGTAAATATTTTTATTACACTACAATGAGCTTTAAGAATACAAGTGTCTCAGTGAGAGTACCGATCTATTAGCTGGAGATATTCAAGACCTATCTCAGCGAAGAGCTAACATGAAAGTACTAAAATACAAGTCTACAGGCAGACAATATCATCTTTTTTTTTTCCCCTTTATTCTTTTCTCTAACTCAAAAATACACCGAGTCATTTTGTTTCCTATGCATTTTCCTTCTCCTGAAATTTTTTTTCCCCAACAAAAGCCATGGCTAACTTCAGTAAAAGGAGAGAATAACACAGTAACTTGCAATTAAATAGAAATCGAAGTTTAACAAGCAATCTTGTCCACACGACCCCAAATACAATTCTTGAAGTTCCTTATGCTGCATTGATATCTTATTTGTACAGCGTGGAAGAACACTTAACATTTACTTAATAGCAAAAAACACCATGCATTTTTAATATAAGCAACATCTTGACTTTCGAGCAACCTTCGCTTTAGACTTTCCAGGTTCATTTCATTCTCTCGTTCTGTTTCTGCCTTTAATAGTTCTACTGTGAATTTCTGAAACGTATTTTAGAGGTGGCTTCAGGTAAAATAACCCCTTTCCTTTAGGTTGCAGTTCCACAAATGCTTAAGTTGAACTAGGTCAGTCCTGCCACAGTTCTGCCTTTTGCCCTCTTACTTCTTCCAGCAATGCCACTCAATCAATTCTGCCTTAGGCAAGCTCAGGAAGCTAAGCTAGCAGAAAGTTACTTAGTCTTCAAAATATATATATACACACACACGTGCGTGCACACACATCTAGAGTGGCATTTCACTGGGCCAGCTTAAATCCACTAACACTCACAGACCTGCCTCCTCTGCACTGAAAGTCACAATGAAATTGTCAAGTCGTCATCATCCCTTCCCCTGCTCACCTGAAGGGGAGCAAAACACACAGAAGAAAAACCCGACAATGCAAGAGAACCAGCTCAAATCTGAATGTGTATAATGTCTTGCAACCAGCAGATCAGGTAGATACACGGCTCGTTGTGAAACCAACTCCTCCACTTCAAAGAAGGGTTTTTAAACTTCCCCAGTTATTAGAGCAGCTGATGAGTGCCTTCAGAACCAGCCAGACCACACCTTCACAGCTTTTGAACATTTGCACAGCCCTCCTTACACTACATCCCACAGCATCTCAAGTTTCAGTTGCATTCCAGAAACTTGACATAAGTTCATGCATATACAGAGGGACTATTTTTACCCTCACTTTTCTCTCACTCTTTTGTTCCCTGCCTCCCCATGTTTAAAAGTCATTTGTTTTAAATTCAATCATAAGGCTGTCCGTGTTCACACAAGTCTTATAACACTGTAACACAGTAAGCACCTGACTCCAACAGAAACTTCCAGGGATTCTTGTCTGGGTAGCAATTACTCCTCTGAACAACAGGACCCAAATAAAAACTACTGGAACTTAACTCCTAAGCAACTCAATTCATAAGCAACAGAAGTAAACCTGTACCTGATTCTTCAATTCAGCAACAATAAATCATATTTTTTATTTAGGACATTATTCACATTTGAATTTCATGCCATATATTGCAGTGACTCAATGTCAAGCAATGCTTCAAAGTTTTCAAACAAAATGAACAGATTTTGTAAATGAGAACCCAAACACTTCAAAAAAGAATAAGCATTTTGTCCCAACAGTTAAACTAACAAGCAAATGCTATGCTTACATACACTACACTTATGTTTCTACAAAAAAAAGAAAAAAAAACAAGATGGAAAATATTTAATGAGTGCTACAATTATCTCTCAGTTCTTATGAACTGATTTCTCATTCTTTACATACTAGTAAAGAGTGTTTATATTTTTTTTTCTTCTTCTGCTATTCACATACTACAGCAAATTTTAATTCAGAGCAAAATATAACTTTTGTAAACAGGATTAGAAATCTGTCTTGATGAAAAAGGACTTTGATCTATTGTAGCCTCGCTTTATGTAAATCCACTTTTCCATGACAATTTACATGAAGTTAACTGTACAAAAGCAGAGAAATAAACTATTCTACTTGTTAATTTAGGTTTTTGGGTTGGCGTTCTTTTTTTTATTATTCCTCCACCTAGTAATTCAATTTCAATAATTAAATTCGTTCTTTTCACCTGCAAAATAAGATGAGAGACGAATCGATGTGGCACTGACTTCAAGGCCTGAGGAGTGACAACTCACCTGCTGCTGCTTGGAAAGAAAGCCGCAAGCAACAGAAGAGTTCAGAGACAAAACCGAGCGTTTGCCTTTCTGCTACAAGGGATGCACCGACAAGAAGCAAACCCTAGCAGGAAGATGTCAGTGTAACCCTCCTAACCAGGAAAGCTCCAAAGTAGAGACACTGCTATCAGTAGGGGAGGCCTGTGAAACGTGGAAGACAGAAAACCCCTAAACACCTTTAAAGGGCATCCTTCCAGGCTGTAAGCCTTCACAACAAGATGTTCAGCCACACTAGTAGGCTAGAAACCATAGATCAGATAGTTGGAAGATATTCTGATCCTTGCAGAATAGGAGGAAGAGAGGCCCTGAGTTACCAGCAGCGCCCTTAGAGCTCGGTGCTCTGCTGAGCTCCCTTCAGCGCAGCAAGCTCCCCAGTTAAGACAAACAGCAGACAAAGAGGCCCTGCAGAAGAGCATGTCTATTATCCCCTCTTAGTTCTCAGATGTAAACATCTCATGTAGTAGTTCGAACTATGCTGAGTTTCATTAACAGACAAGTACCCACTGTCAAACAGTACATTTGGCTATTTTTATCACAAGACCCTCGAAATAGTATAAATGAGAACGAATGAATTTTTTTAAATCCACTGTTGGAAGTCGTTAAATTTGAACATTTTGATAGAAAGTCAAGCAATTCAAAACAGCAACCATCTTCTGCTGCAAAAATATTGCCTTTCTAAAAAGGGCAGATGCTCTCGGATACAATTACAGCATTGAAACTGCATCTAAGTACAGCTTACATTTACCTTGCTTGATTGAAAAGCCTTAATTTACACTATTTTAAATATATTTATACAATAACAGACATAGCTAGCTAACTTACAAACATAATACCCGTTTGAAAAAGCTACAGCAAAGAAGATATCACAGGGATCACAAAGTGTGGCCCTTGCATGTAGAAAGAGCGTCAGTTGCTCTGTTAATGGCAATACTAAAATCATTCGTGTGATCTTAATTCAGCCATTTACATGTATGAATATGATCTCTAACCACAATTTTCAGCAGGAAAAACAGCTTTTTTCAGTTGAGAAAAGATACAGTACTACTTAAATGAGCAGCTAATTTAGTATTTTGTTGTACTGAAGAAGGCCGTGAAGAGAACACTCTTCAAACTCAACTCTGAAAAGCAAACTTCATGAACATTAAACAAAAAACATGAGGAAATTGCGTTCCAAAGTCTTTCACAAGATGGAGTCTAAAGGTATTACCTCTATTTTTTCCATACACAGACCTAAAAATAGACAAAGATACAAGGCATATTCTAATTCTGGATTCTAATTTTTTCGGATTATTCAGAGTTCTTAGCCTCGCATAGCATTCACAAAGCAGAATTCCCAGCTGACTTCAAAAGTAGGTCTGAGACACGAGAACATGAGCAAATGCAATATATGGCCCTGAGCCCTCATCAGATTCATCTCTTGTTGACCTCACTCTTCTCAAACTGTTAGCTCCCATACAGTCTCCCCACCGAGCTGCTTTCAGAGTACCATCAATTATCTACCTTAAAGCACAAGGAAATACATGTTCTATTTAAAGAACAAAAAGCAAAGTTTCCAAAATAGAGTCAACAAAATATTTTTCTGACTAAGGAAGCAACTAAATTTTCCCAAGAAAATTTAAGCAGGTCAAACATCCGGCACGTAATACTTCGGCCTGAATGCTCAGTCTCACAAAGGTCTATGTGACTGCATAGTGCCACATGTAAAAACAACCCTCATTTCCTCAGGATCTGAGTAAGATGCTGGATTTTAATAAAAGCTGTCAACTTCAACGGATACTGCTTCGGTCAGGCCCCCAACAAAATGCATATATGTGTAATTTGCAGTTTTCTTGGACAGGTAATGCCCATGAGTTTCGTACCAAAGCCATTATTGCTGCAGGCACTGTGCAGAAAGCTGAGACATGGATCCTGATGAAGGCAACAGTTAATTATACAGCCCTTGTTGGTGTAAAATTCAAATGGCTCTGCTGCTCAGACATAAAGAACATTCACCATTATTGTCAAAGCTAACTGCCAGAACCCTCCATTAAGGAGGGCACCTATGAGACTCTTATTTAGATCACCTTCAGTTGTCCAATCCCATTGGGGACTTTTTTTTTTTTAATATAAAACTCCTGATATTCTGCAAGTTATAAGGAAGAGTGTCCTAAGATCTAAAAGAATCTATATTAATTGTCTTTAAGAAAACTTAAGAGACAAAAGTGCCTTGGGAACGTGCTCCCCAAACGTACACCCAAAATCACACTTACTCTGCTGCCAACAGATCTCCTGACAGCTCCTTGTAGATCAGACAAATAATGCTCCACCCTGAAGTAGCAAACTTAGAATCCTGGAGAGCTGATAGGCTCACAAAAGGGATAAAAGGAGCTTTAGAAGTTGGCAGGATCAAAGCAAAGGAACTGGAAGTCAACAATGGTTAGCCCAAATCTAAACAAGACTGTCTACACAGACTTCCAAAACACCAGTTCTTCTTAAATTGAATACGTAAAGGTATATTTCAAACCAATAGACAAGTCACACAATAAATAAATCAAATTTCAGACAAGGTATGGTATATAACAGCAATACCAATCTTTAGAGTACTGTTCTGTTCCTCGAACCAAGCTGGTCTTAACAGCAAAAATTTAGGGGTAGAACTATCATGTATTCTTCAAGTTTGTTCAAGAAGTAACACAGAGAGAATTGTGGCTTTTAAGTGTTTAAATTACATATATTGATACATTTGAGTCCCAAAGGTGACAGTCACTTCAGGCCCTTACTGACTCCTCTAAAACATCTGTGTGTTTTCCTGAGGCACGTATAAACTACGTGGCGTCTAGTCAGGCCACGGCTCTAAAAGTAATAACCCAAAATTATCACTTGGCTGTCAACCATTTGGAAAACATTGCAGTAACTAATTTAGAGGCAGATGTAGTCCTCATTAGAGACATTCTTAAGAGAAATCAGGACAGGCAAGTTTGTGAGTTGGCTTTGTCATTATGGACCTAATCACCAGCAATCTGAAATCTCCTTCTTTCCAAGGATAAGACCTCACTTGAAGCTCTGCAAAAAGTACTGAATATTACTGGGGAATCCTAAACAAAAGCACAGAAACTATATGGAGCTGGGAGCTATCCTACAGAACGCCACACATACCAGCCCAACAATCTTAAACGTGAGGACCTTTTCAGGTAGTTGCACAATGCTCGAGTCTAAATTCCTTGACAGCGTGTAGGGCTTCATTCTGCTTTTGAAGCATCTGTTTCAGCAGCTTCTTGGAAAAGAGTCTGAAGGAGCACTTGTTCCCTCCCGGAGGCTGCACTACCAAGCGAGCCCGAGGGCTGGGAGAACTGGAGCCTCCTGGCCCGCAGCGAAAGAGCACGGCTGGCAGAGCCGCCGCGGGAGGGCCAGCCTTGGAGCAGCAACACCCCACGTATGCTCAACACGTGATTCACTGTTGCAAGACAGTCGATAAAGTAACCACATGATCTCCTTAACGCCAGCAACACAGCCATTACCTCTGCTTCCCAGAACCATGCCTGAAACAGATCTGCCTTTCCTGATACTGAGGGGATCACAGCTGCTACAACCTGAGATGATGAGACCTCGCCTCCTGAACAGGAACAGAAAACATCCCAAGGTGACCACTGTAACAGATTTCTCAACAGCAAGCTTGTTTTTTTATTGTCAGTCTGTTACATTTTTTTCACAGGTGTAGAATAGAAGAAAGGTCCTTTACTTTTACTTCGCAAAAGAAAGTAAAAGAGATAGCAAATATTCTTCTGTAGTTCCCAAATAGGGCAAAAAGGCTGTTTCTATTGAAATGAGGTCCTGTAAGGAAGTGCCTCTGAAGGTGGGTAAAATAAGGAACTATGTCAAAAAGGGAAGGAAGAATATGGGGACAGAGTAGCAAAGGCCATCAATACCAGGTATTTACTGTCCAAAATTTAACTATCTATAAAATAATACTTCCTGGATGCAAACATTTTAATACACTGAAAAAAAACAGAGACAGTTCTAACTAAACCAAACCAGGAGAAAATTAGCAGGCTAGAAGCTATGAACATACTCCTCACACTCATGATAAGCGAAAGGAGGCAAAGAGATTTCTCCAGCCTTTTTGTACAGGACCATGGCAGACCCAACAGAAACATCAGCCATCGAGACAGACGTAATTTTAAAAAGAAAGACATCCAAACTAGTGTGCAGATCAGGTGGGATCTCCACAAAACCTAAATGGAAAAATAAGAAAGGATCGTCAGAGACGGGGCCGAAGAAAGCTTAGAGCTGGGTACCTGAAGCTGCTGTTCAACGCACGGCATATAAACATCAACCTTTATCAGTCACCTTGTTTACAACTAGAATATTTTTGACTTCATGAATGACTACTAATGAAGAAAAGGCTTGCTTTTACAAGTAGAAATTGATAATTTCTTAGACCCTTTTCTATAAGTCATAAGAGAAGGCAATGCTCCATGTCAATAGAGCCACCGGTTGCCATAACTACCATCAAATAGACAGCAACCATCAATGCAAAAGCCTGTTTAATGAAATTCTTAACCTGGCTTTTTGCCTCTCAGGATATGCAACTCTTGATGGAGATATTATTCTCTTTGTACTGTAATGCAGCACTATAACATCTGCTTCCCACATGATTAATTTAACAAATAAGCCAACACAGCGAGGCATACTCAGAAACAGGACACGAGGGAATGAAATAGCCAAAGTGTAGAGGCTCCCTAGTATATCAGGTTATTGCCTACAGACTGAAACAGAACAAGAGCGCAAGAAAGCAAGGCAGTACTCATCAATAACAGACCACTGACCAGTTATACCCTTATTATAACCACATGGCATATTGCTTTCTTCAAGCTTGTTTCATAAATTATGAAGTTTCATTACTACACAAGACCATCTACCAACCAAAAAAATATTCCAGTCTGAACTTCCCCTGGTTCTACTGCATGTTTTTTCCTAATGGACGAGCTCACCTGCTGAACTATGAGCACATGTCTACCATCAATGCTTTTGAACTGAAGATTTTTCCTTCAAAACATTATTAACCACCTCTGATGGAGATGCAAAATTTCATTTACCTATGGCTAGACACCATATGGGAGAGGACTACAAGCTATTTTCACCTCCTGATGTATCACTGAATTTCAAACTCTAAGAAACGCAGTCACAGCTAGAGCTTTTAATACTCAGACAAATAGCTACACGCTTAAAATTTACAGAGTTAGATATTTTCTAAAGTCTAAATTGCATTCTAGTAGACCAGAACAACTGCACTTAAGCGTCAAAACCACTGAAACTTGCATGAGAATCACAAGGTTTGAGAGCGTGACTATCTGATTTTCCTAAAACAATTACACAAGGTGCCTAAAA
This sequence comes from Anser anser, assembly GCF_964211835.1. Classification (NCBI taxonomy): domain Eukaryota; kingdom Metazoa; phylum Chordata; class Aves; order Anseriformes; family Anatidae; genus Anser; species Anser anser. Next base: position 20,858,066 of record NC_139726.1, on the reverse strand, counting down.
ACAAATCAGCATGCAGCTATTACCATTACATAATGAAGCCAGGATATAGTGTACTGGATACAAAAAAAAAAATATTTAATACTCAGTTATCTCTAAAAAGTAAATTGCAGTTTTGATTAGTAACAGGAGATTAACACACATATCCTCATATTCCAGACCAAGCCACCTCTAGGTTTACATTAGCCACCCTAAAGAAAATGAAAAGATGTTCCAGATGGTGAGCTGGAGAGATTTCCTTTACACTAGATAAGTAGCTAAGACTTCATTAAAAGTATTTTTCAAGCTGCATCAAATGAAAAAACACTGACCACGCAGACCAGATAACGAGAACCAAGAGAAACAAACTATTGTTACTAAAATACTCATTTACAGTATCCACACAAAGTTTTATCTACCATCTGCCTGCTCAGATAGAGTTTGTAAGTAGGTTCCACATTTGATTCCCTTGCTATTAATAGAAGCCTAGGCTGGGGTGGGCAAAGTTACATCAGGCTAGACACACTCCTATTTCCTGAACCTACAATGAAGGCCTCCCAAGGAGCATGTAAAACAGTACCTTCGCAATTGTGTAACTGATTTGTATACACAAAGTTAAATCAATTTATCTAAACGTACTGTATTGAAGCAATTCGAGTCAACAGGCAAAACCGTGTCTGTGAGTATGTGAGCCCAAGTGTTTGCACTTGTTAATGTTTTTACATTGGTTTAAATTTAACTTACTTCATCTTACATGGCAAACAATGTTTCTTCTTCATTTAATTGCATCAGCTTAAATCAGTTCTTTAGATAAGTAGGTAAAACCTTACGTTGAGAGCAGGCTTCCCATGCATTGTCATGCAGTGTCCTCCTGCACAACCAGGACTGGAAATTTTACTCAACTCAGGGGTGTTGTTTCTAAACTGACACTATGAAATTCTTTATCTGGAATAATTAAATCTACTGACAGGACCTAGCTCATACCACGGACAACTTACTCTTGAATTCTACTGTTAAAAGTAGTAACTGGAGTAAATCTAACAGAGAAATGAGGGAGAGTACTCTTACTCCCTCAGGGTTTGCACCTGTTTACATTGCAAATTTAACATTAATTTCTACTTCTTTATTAAACCAGCTTTATTTGAGAAAAAAATTCTTTAAAATGGGAAAAGAGGCAGAAGCGATAAACTCTGGGATGAGAGCAGTATTAGAATTCTTTTTAATATTTACCTGAAGTAGTTCAATTTGTCCACACTCTGTTAAAATCCTACCACTAAGAGGAGCCCTAAATCTATCCCACACTGAGCACTGGAAAAAGAGACATGAATTTTTTTTCTTACTTCTCAAGATCAAAAGGAACTGGTAATTCAGCGATACTGAGGAAAGCAGAAACACCAGAAATTGAACAAGAACAGATAAAGAAGGAATTACTTCAGGAGCAGATGCTTAAAGTCAGTCAAGACCAAGGAAAAGAAAAGGAGAAAAAACACTCTCTCCAATGGGAGGGAGTCTACAAGTGGAAGTGATTCCATCAAAAAGGAAGAATGAAGAAATGATGAAGGCAGATAGTAACACGAACAAGAGGGGGACAAAAAAAAAATCATGACAAGAAACAAAGAATGAAGTCACTTCAGAGCAGGAGAACTGCAAATCTGGACACAAAGACTGAGAGTCAGGAAGACAACATTTAAATGGCAACAGAAAAAAAGCGGAATTAGTGAAATACCTAAGTAGAAATGCAAAGGAAAGAAGGAATTTTAAGACACGTAATGAAGCAGACTAATAGAGTGGAAGTGGTAAAAATATGAAGAACCAAGGTAAGGTACCAAGGAACCAAGGTACACTTTCCTAGCATTTTCTGCTATCTGCCACAACTACAGATTTAGTGGGAAAAGATAAGATGGCTCTTCCAAGAGCACACCATCTTACCATGGCTAAAACAATCAAGACAGACTATTCCAGAAACCTGGCCAGAAGAGAAGCCCCACTCAAGTACTCCAAACTGTCTTCTGGTGAAGCCCTTCGCTCTCTGGTGAACAAACAGGAGTGCAATGAACTCAGCTGAAGATACCCGGTCGTGAAATGTCAAGTGTACTGGCTAGGTATCACCTCTACCCAACAGGTTGGCTGATCCGTCCCTTTGCCATCGAGCGCAATGGGAACAAAGGCAGGTCTAACGAGGTACCAAAGCCGTCGCCGCCTTACAGCCAGGCGCTCACACCTTGCCTACAACAGGTCTCAGAGCACGACGGACGGCTGACTTCCCTGAAGCCCTGCCTGACCATACCCACCCAAGAGATGCCGAGCTCCTTGATTTCAACCTGCGAACGGCAAACAGCAGGCAAGGCGAGCAGCAGACTGGGCACACGCACAAAAATGGCTCCCCTTAGCCCGACCCGCTCCCTTCAGCGCGTTTGCCCGGCCGAAGCGCTGGGCTCTGTGACCACAGCCCCGGGCCGGGCGCCGACAGGCCCCTCGCCTCACCGACCCCCGGCTCCCCAGGCCCGTGCACGGCTTAGGGCGGGGACCCTGGCGAGGCTCGGTGCAGGGGGAGCCTTCACCGGGGCCGGGGCGGAGGCAGGTGCCGCCCCCGCCGGCAGGTGCCCGCCCGCCCGCCGATGCCGCCCCGCTCACCCGGCCTCCCGCATGACGTTGCTGTCGCCGCAGTCGCAGGCGCCCCCCGCCTGGCTCCGGAACATGTTGTAGTCGTGCCCGGCGTGCTCGCCCTGGTGGAAGCACTCCGCGCACAGGCTCATGCAGGGCGAGATGCCGCACGTCCGGCAGCGGTAGGCCACGAAGTTGGCCGTCCACACCAGGCCGCACAGCGTGGCCGGGTCGTAGGCCCGCACGGCTTGCACGAAGCTGTCCCACGGCTCCCCGCCCGACAGCAGGCAGCGGCACCACTCCAGCGCCTCGCCCGCCGCCTCGCCGCCGCCCGGGCCCGCCGCCGGGGCCAGCACCCGCTCCAGCAGCGCCCGCAGATCGCCCGCCGCCGCCGTCGCCGCGCGGCCTTCGCCGCCCAGCGCCGCCTTCAGCCGCGCCGCCGTCGCCCGCTTGTCCCGGCCGCTGGCGCCGGCCCCCGCCATGACGGGGCACCGCGGGGCCGTTACGGCTGCGCCGGGCTCCCGGCTCTGGGGCTCCCCCTTCCCTTCCCTTCTCTTCCCTTCCCTGCCCTCCCCTCCCAGCGGCACCTCCCTCTCGCGATAGCCGCGGAACCGGCGCCCTCCCGGCGCTGCCTCTCCCCTCCCCTGACACTGAGCCCTCCCCTTCCTCTGCCCGCCCCGCCGCACTGGCAGCGCGCAGGTGCGCGGGCACCGCCGGCCCGCAACACGTCCTTCCCGCAACATGTCGCCGCCCGACCCGACCCGCCACGCGCGGGATGCGAGTTCACAGGACCACAGAATGTCCCGAGTTGGGAGGGACCCACAAGGATCATCCAGTCCGACTCCTGGCTCCACACAGGTCTACCCAACAATTCAGACCGTATGGCTAAGAGCGCAGTCCAAACGCTTCTTGAACTCCGACAGGGTTGGTGCTTTGACCACGGCCCTGGGGAGCCTGTTCCAGTGTGCAACCACCCTTTGGGTGAAGAACCTCTTCCTGATGTCCAGCCTGAACCTCCCCTGTTGCAGCTTGACACCATTCTCACAGGTCCTATCGCTGGTCACTAAAGAGAACAGACCGGTGCCTGCCCCTCCACACCCCCTCGTGAGGAAGCTGTAGGCCGCGATGAGGTCTCCCCTCAGCCTCCTCTTCTCCAGGCTGAACAGGCCCAGTGACCTCAGCTGCTCCTCATACGTCTTCCCCTCTAGGCCCTTCACCATCTTTGTAGCCCTTCTCTGGGCACTCTCCAGCAGTCTCACATCCTTTTTGTACTGCGGTGCCCAGACCTGCACACAGCACTCGAGGTGAGGCCGCAGAGCAGAGCGGGACACTCGCTTCCCTCGGCCGACCAGCAGTGCCGTGCCTGAGGCACCCCAAGACCCGGCTGGCCCTCCTGGCTGCCGGGGCACAGTGGCACAGCTCACGTAGCGCTTAACGTGTCCGCAGCCCGAGAAGCGGGCTGCCAGCAGAACTTCTAGAAAGCCCGTCCCCGGACAAAGGCAGGCTGCGGGCAGCAGGCACAACGAAGCCCCACGCCCGGCGCCCCGCTGCGGCCTCCGTGCCGTGCCGTGCCGCCCGCTGGCAGCGCTGGGGGCACAGAGCACCTAGGGCCCGAGCGGCGCCGTGTGCGGCCACACACCCACTTGCACACAGCGCCCAGCACCCCGCAGCGACGCCGTGAGCGAGGACAGAGACACCCCCGCCAGCCGCACTTGGCCAGGCACCGCCTGCCCGGGGAGGGGCGGGCCGGCACGGCGGCGGCTCGGGGCCTGCGCCTGGCGCCGGGGCGGGGCGGCACGGGGCGGTGCTGGGCCCGCGGCGGCTCACGGCGCCCGGAGGGGCTCGGCCGGGGTTGCGGTGAGCGGCCAGAGGGGTTGGAGGGGGGGGCTCGGCCCCGCGCTGCCACGGCCCCGCCGCTCAGCGCTGGGAGCCGCTCGGCGCCGCCCGGGCTGCGGCGGGAGCAGCGTGAGGGAGGCGCGGAGCTGGCGGCGGGGCCGCAGCGTCCTGGCGGCATCGGGCCCCGCGCCGTGACGGGATCCCCGGGCTGGGCTGCCTAGGGGGTGCGAGGGGGTTTTAAGCGGAGAACGACTCCGTACGGTAGTACGGCGTTATGGTATTGCAGCTGACGACACGTTAATTTACTTAGAATCGTAGAAGAGTCGGAAGGGACGCGTGGGGATCATCGAGTCCAGCTACAGACATGAAGAAATTAAAGCTTAAAGAACTGGAGAGCTGTCTTCAACAGGTTGATACCTTCGAAAGCCCCAAACTGCTCCTTGAACAGTACCCAACGAGACCTCACATCGCAGGTAGAGGTGGCACTGTTGTAGCTTGTCTCTTTTATTAGTTCTGCATAAAAAGTTTAAGTGCTTTCTGTTTCTACCGCAGTATCTCATTTAAAGCCTTCACACTAGATATAGTTGAGAAGTTGTATCCACCAGAAACCTGAATCCATTTTTCTATGATGTTAACTTATTTTCATTAAAAGAATACTGTTAATTTATAATCCAGAATTAGAGAAAATTGATTTAAAAGATACATATATTCACTGATCTATGTGAAATCTCTTCACCAGACCAAATATCTTCAGTTCAATTACTTGGCAAAACATTGGTTTTCACACAGAAATGAAAAAGAGAATTACAGGCAGTGAGAAAATGAGCGTAATTTTGCATGACAAGAAACCTTCGTTTCAGAGTTTTCTGAAAGCAGAAGAAAGTAGTTTGTGTTGATTAACCGGATGCCCATTGGGTATATTACTGTATGTTTTTTTTTTCTCCCCTCAGCATGTATGCTTTACACAATTCACAATACTTTTGATGATATTGAAAACAAAACAATTGCAGATTTAGGATGTGGTTGTGGCATGCTCAGCATTGGAAGTGCAATGTTAGGAGCTGGGTAAGTAAATACTAATTTCTGGACTTTTTTTTTTTCTGGTTAGGACGGAGTTGAAATTAAGATTACAACATAGTGCTGAACTAAACTAATTTTAGCCATCTACTCTGGTACATAATCAGGCCAATTAGTATGTTTAAATAGTTAATAACCATTCAGCTTCTGGGAGGGAGAGATACTTGCCTCAAAACAATTACATTTGTTTTCTCCTGAAGCATTAAATGAACACGTGAAACATCTCTCTAAAACTTTAAAAAGGTATTTGAAAAAGGCAACAGAGCTGCTTACATTTGTGTAAGTACTGAATTTGTAGTGTATGCCTGTTATGTTTCCTAGTTAAAACAAGCTCGTGCCATTCCTTTCCAAAACTGCTATAGAATTTAAACAGTTTTATTTTGCAAAATACTAATGTGGCTTTTTTTTTTCATAATAGGTTTTGTGTGGGGTTTGACATAGATGCAGAAGCACTGGAAATATTTAACAGCAATCTTGAGGACTTTGAGCTCACAAATGTTGACTTCATTCAATGTGATGTCTGTTCTTTGTCTGACAGCATGTCAGAGACTTTTGACACAGTTATCATGAACCCTCCTTTTGGTACCAAACATAATAAAGGTTTGTAGATATAGAAGTCGTTTAGCAATTACTAGAAATGAAGTATCAAGGGACACACTTCTAATGAAACATCTCTCCTCTCTATTGCAATAGGGGACCTAACAAAATTTTGCTGACCTGAAATTAGTTTCATAAATAGAGAGATTAACCAATTCAATGCTATAGCTGACAAGCATTTGGTTTCAAATAAACAATACTAGCTATTTCATATCCTTTATTTTTTGCTTTTACTAAAAGCACTTGAGAAAGTTGCAGAAATACTTTCTGTACCTTCAGTGTTTTTCTTAAATACCTACTGCTTCAGGAAGATTCAAGTGTGAAGCAAATCTTTAAATCCTCTAGTTTAAAGTTGCATTTAGTAATTTAAAAATTTCTACGCTTTTAGGAATGGATATGATTTTTCTGAAAAGGGCTTTACAAATGGCAAAAACAGCTGTATATTCCCTTCACAAAACTTCAACACGGCAGGTAAGTCCTTCATTTTAGTACGGTGAACATTAAGCTCACAAATAGTTGGTCAGTAGTCACATTGTCTTTAGCTTCATTGATTTGTTCATATTTCTATGGTATATGCCTATTTGGGGTAAATATTATTGTCAAGGAATAGCTGTGACTTTGCATGCATCAAGGTAAGTACATCTAATAGTTTAAGTTGAAAACAAAGGTGCAGGAGACTTCTTAAATTATAATAGCCATGAAGATGTTTTTAAGACTATAGAAAACAGCTTTTACATGTAGCTATGTCTGTTTAATACTGTAGCACATTCAAAAGAAAGCAGATGAATGGGAAGTGAAGATGGAAGTCATAGCAGGTAAGATTAACTCAAGAGAAAAAACAGTTTCTTGGGGTCTAATATAGATGTAAGCCCTTACTAGTCAGACAACATCCAGAGAGAAATTTAAGTGTGATTTATGGTGAAAATGACAGGGTTTGTTTATTTACTTGATCTTACTACCTGTCTGGAACATAAGTAGGCACTTGATGAATAAAGCTCAGAGGAAGTGTTTCTTCGCGGACTACATTAAGCATCCTAAATATTTTTGGCAGTTACTCTGTTATCTTCCTAAGTACCATAAGCTATATGTTTTATAGGAGTAATACAACTTGAGACATGGAATTTGCACAAATGCTTGAGATGTAGTTCTAGATCTCAGCCATCCACTTACTGTCTGCTGTGGTTGGTTTAAATTTTCAGTCATAATCTAGTGCAGAGGTCAAAACAGTTACCCCATCAAGGGCTCACAGAGATATGCAACAGAACATGGATGGAGGGTGTAAGTTAACTGACTAATAATCAGTATAGCATAACAATTTTTTGTACTGTTCACAGAACTTCAATATGACCTACCAGCATCTTACAAGTTCCATAAGAAGAAATCGGTAAGTATAAAACCTAAGACAACTGAGAAAATGCTGTCTTGTATCAGGGAGGTAAATAAATTCCACTGAAAGAAAGTTTTAGAGTCACGTGTACTGGATGATTAATAGCATTTGAAAGAAGTTTGTTACGACAGCAATAAGGTCCATTGTTGTTACCACACTTAGTGGTTGAACAGAGGGGTCAGTAATGAGCAGTTTTAAGTTCTGAATTTATTGGCAGCTGCTGTTTAATATAACTTCAAGGTTACAAAGTCAGGAACCTTTTACGTTTGAATGAGGTGCAAGAGAAGTTGAGACCATCTGACAGTATAAACAAAACTATAAATACAAAATAATTCTCCAGAGTGGCATCTTAAAATTAACCATGCTGCTTAGAACAAGAAAAAAAAAAAAAGCTGTAACCCAACACCACGAAGCTCTCTTCTCATTGCAGGTTGACATTGAAGTGGATTTCATTAGATTTCTGCCAAAAAACTCCTGAACTGAAGCATGTCTTTAAAACTTATTTAAAATGGACTAATAAAAACAATGTTATTTTTATTTTAGTATTACTGATCTCCATCTCCATTTTCTGTTTTCAGTTGTTTTGGTGCAGGTTCTTCTTCTTCTATTTCCTCTAGTGGTCTCTTCTTAGGACTTGCCGGTTCTGCAAGATTGAATACATACAGTCATTTATGGTAAAGGAAAGCCTTTCAGTATTACCCCAAATCTTCCAGAAAAAAAGAAGAAAAACAATCAACTAAAATACTCTTAAAAGCAGTCCTAGTATATATGCCCCAGAATGGGTCCTAGTTAATCTATAGCCATTGCTATGGTAGAAGGTTTATTTACTATGTGACTCAGAAGTTTCGAGGTGTTCCAAAGTACTTTAAAGAATTGGTTCTTACCTGCACTAAAGCAGGTAAGAAGATGAAAGAAAAAAAAAAAATCTAACAGGAGTAGGTTTAAATGGGTTTTGTTATAAGCAAGTGCTGTGTCTAATGAACAGAAAGAGTAGCTCTTCCTCTTCTCTGAGCTAAGTACCACTATCCAGAACTATTGGTCTTACTGTATCCTCAAGGTACATGGGGGTGGTGAACGTTGCTGACATCTTCAACGTGGAATGCTTTGAACAGTGCTGCAGTACAGCCACAGCTATCTAATAATTGTTTCAATATACTTTTAATATGCATTTTGTACAGTTTCAGCCTCTGGAAGGAGTCATGCAGAGGACCCCTGAAGTTACTTTACTGGTAATGACATATTGACAGAGGACAGAAATACTACAATAGAGGGCCAAAACTTGGCCCCAGTAAACAAAAACTTCTCTACAAAATAGCCCTGTGCAATAAAGAATCTGTATCCAGCAAAGAATGACATACCTGTTTTAGTATCATCTTCACCTTCTTCCTCAAATTTTATTTTCTTGCCTTGAAACTGTACTTTCCCTTTTTGTGCGCCTTGAGGTATCTTCCCCCCTCTTCCTTTTCCTTTAAGTTTGCGTCCTGTTGGAATAAGATAACAGGAATTTTGTATCATTTGTGTTTTTAATGGACGAGCTCAGAAGAATGCTTTATAACCAGTGATTATTATGTATTCACTATCTTATTTTCACAAAATGCCACTCATGGGACATTGTAAACGCTTCCATCAATCTAAGGAGGACCTTTTGTTTTCTGTTTCAGCAATTCCTGCTGATCTTCCATTATTTTTTTCAAAGCTTCTTTCTCGTCATCTCCTTCTAGCAACTCCCAAGTAACATCCTTGTTCCGAAGCTGTAAGTTTCCATTATGTGCGGCTTTGGCTTTTTCCAGAGCTTCTTTTGCAGTATCCTTAAATAGGATAATTCCCTTAAAAAGAAAAAAGGCAGTTGCATCTTACTGTGAAAACACTCAGCTAGAATGATGAACAACATATCCTGCTAGGTACCTCAGCAAGTTCATTATGCTTGCATGCTGTGAAAAATCTGGACTGAAGCAAAACCCTCAGGCTGTCCTAACAAGCATTCTTAGTCTCAGTTTTGAACTAATCAGCTGACGAGCCTGGAACCTTTACCCGTGCTTTTGAAAGAATTCAAGTGAATGATTTCATTCTCTAAATATTCTGCAGTTCCACAAGTCAAATTAAACAAAAAAAGAAAACAGAAGTAATTATTTACTTGATATAGGAGCACATGCATTTAATTATTAAGCTTCAAACTCTAATACTAAGATCTTTACTCAGAGTCCAAGATTATACTGACCTCCTTTGCACCTCTTACAAAGTGTATCCATTTGATTTCTCCATGATCAGAAAATACTGCATGGAGATCTTCTCTGCACGTTTCATCATCTAGATCACCAAAAAACTTCAAAAGACATCCTGTCTTTTCTTCTAGAGATTTCTAAATAAAAGTTGAAGACATTTTTATTGACGAGTCAAGCTTTGAATATTCTTTCCCTCCCCCCATCATAATATTAAAATATGACAGGAATTAATTAGCAATTGAAGTCTCTTAACACCATTAGTAACCCAACCATTCTTGCTACATAACTTACTTATGCTGATACCCAAGTCTTGCACAGTGCCCCATAACCTTTAACTTTTTTTTTTTTTTTCCTTTTGCCTACTATGGATACATTTATCTAGAATTTAGGACTCGTTTCCCTTAAGATAATTAACACTCTTGAAATTTTACAGAACAGTTTCCTGAAGGCTGACCTGAAGTTGAAAATCCATACATTATTGATATGATCCTGTAAGGATTTACAAAGTAGCACAGAAGAATGATCATCTATTTTATTCATGTAGTTTGGATCACTTCTGAATAGGTAAACGTACCTAGTAATTCAAATCTAGGATATGTTCCTTTAAACAAAAATCAGTCTCTTGAAAATAAGACAATACCACGACAAAACGAAGTCTTACTGTAGGTTAGTTGTAAAAGCTGAATGCAACACATAGCTGCAGTAACACGTTAATGAAAATCCATGAAAGCACAAATTGAATAGTTTTTAAGCAGACATTTAAGAAACCCATACCATCTCAGCATCTGCTGCTTTTTTCTCTTTTTCTTCTTTTTCCCTGTAGAGAAGTTAACATGAGTTAAGAGTTGGTTCACATGTGGTCAGGTGATCAAAACCAGGCACTTCTGTTGATAAGGACTTACTGTTTAGCTCTTGCTTTGGCCTCTACTTTGTTTTGTTTCCTTTCTTCATTCTTCTTTGTACAATACTCCTCCCTTCAACAGAATGTAAACTAAGTTAATGCCAATTAGATTATCCCATTACAATTACTTTATAAGACAGGAGAAGCCAGTAAGCAATTGAGACCATCTGTAGCAGTTGAGATGCTGGTCTGCAAAGGCTTGTGCTATTGGTGTCTGTACAACAGTATAGAAATTTAAATCCACCCTTGACCATTATTATTAGGTTCATATATCAGGTAAGTGGACTTACTTGAAAAGCACTATCAGCTCTGTGTCTTTGTACTTCTGGTTTGGGATTTCTGTGAACTTCTTAGCAGATTCAACACTATCAAAAACCGCAAATATTGATCCCTGTTAAATAAGAGACACTGAGTGTCAGAGTAATCCAACAGAATGTTCTCCAGGAGGCATCCCTGCCCCAGGTCTTAATTGTTCATTGCCAAAAGTTACCTTAAACGTCTTCTGCAGAGTTCTCCTCATCTGAATGTTTTCAACTGGACCCTTATCTTCAAGCCATTCTTTGATATCATCAAGAGTTGCGTCTACTGGAAAGCCTTTCTGCAAGACAGCACAACAATTATATACGACAAACTGTGACACTTCATCAGATATAACCACCTGACCATCTAGTATGAGTTAATTCAAGCTTTACTTTGGTTAAATGGTTCTCAGTCAAAGTCATTCAGAACAGCACAGAGCAAAGGAAGAGCTTTACTTACAACATATACCGATCTGTTTTTAATTGCAGCCTTGTACTGGTCATTCCATTCAGGAAGCGGTTTATTTGGAGATCTCCTGATTTTAGTTTTGTCTTCATTTATTTCCATTAGACCAGTCTTGGATTTTCTTAGTGCTTCTACTATAACACCAAAATCTTTAGACAGACGACTTAACCTATTGAGTAAAGAGACACAGGTTATTAAAACTATCCAGGTAAAGCTGAAGCCAAATGTTAAAATCCCAACAAGAATTGCATGTGCAGACCAAGGACATTTGGCCCAAACAGATTTAAGTAGCTAAAAATTACCCTTCCACCCATATTAGCTGTATTTTGTTTTACCTGTTGAATTTGATCATTACTTCTAAAGGCACCCAGCCATCATCTAATTTGATCTGTTCCTTTAGGAACTTGTCTCTTGGTAGATTGTGATTGCCAAAATAGTACTGCAAAAGAAAGAAGAAAAAAATGTCTTGAAAATACTTGAAATTCTAATTGTTATTTTTATCAGATTAACAAAGTTCTCAAATTACTACTTCCTGCTTTAACAGGACACTTCCAAAACTTAGCCGCAACAAGTAAGCTGTTAAAAAAAAAACCTGCTTCATCCAATGGGATTGTAATCAGGCAAAGCTGGTAGGCTGCAGATTTGTTTAGGAGAGGCATGAGGCTCACTCTGTTAACATTCATAACAATGTGTATTCATATAACATAATTCATCAAGGTGATAAAGATCTGCAGGGTCACCAGTGAAATTTATCACAAACAGATTTAGATTTTAGTCCTTATTTAAGAAATGTACAAGGCAAGAATAGTATCTTTGCCGCACTGTGAAGTCCTCTACGTAGACTACAGTTTCTAGATCTCATAGAGGAGAATACTGTAAGATAGATATATGTACACGCACACACACATTTAAGCGTTCATTTACCGTGTTCTCATTTTGATTGTGCATGGCACAGAAAGAGCAGTGTCACACAGGTGACAAATTGTTTAACTGAGCACAAAGTAGACAAGTTCATCAGATTCTTTTGCTTGCTAGCAGTCATCTAACAAGGGTCAAATACTTGAAGCCATAGGATAAGCGGAAGTGTTTCCACCAGGATCATTGTGCTCTAGGAAGAGCCAGCTCAAGTTTTACAATAGTATTTCTCCCTCTAGTGTACCTCAAGTTCACATTACCACACGTCTAGCTTTGTCAACTATTTATCCCCAGTCTCAGTTATTTTCATAAATAATGACTATGGCTCCATATGCTGATGGATTCACATATAGATACACGTAATTTTGTCATTCAGGAAGAAGGTTTTGTTCAGGATATTATTTTAAGTGGTGTGTTCAGTTATCCATTGTAAGGTAACCCTCCAAGCCTCTCGAGTAAGAAATAATGAATGTAAAGTACGGCATTTAAGTTCAGTCATAATTTGTAGCAATAAATTACAGAGCAGTAAAACATAATAGCAAGTTACGCAGCATGCTAATATTTTCAACAGCACAGATTCCCAAATAGGATTTTTTTCCCCAATCGCATACGAAGAATAACCCCAATGAACACAGTAATAAATTGTTCAATGATACATTCACTTGCTGTAATACCTACAATGTTATCAAGTTAAATGTTTTGTGTTTAAGTGGTAGTCTTACGAGCAACCTTAGACAAACGTGACTTCCAGTTTAGACTACCACTATGAATGACCATAACATATTAAAGTCTGCCACAAGTCTACGACTGTTTTTTTTTTTATTTTAACAGAACTGAATATTCAAGTTAACTCTATGAAGTTAATTTCCCATTAGCCAAGTTCATACCAATTAAAGTCTCCAAAAACTACACGAGTCTAGATCCAAAACTATAAATTGAACTCACCTCAATTTGCTGACAGATTTTGCTTTCCAAGATAGACATGTTTTCACCATCTCCGTTTTCAGCCATTTTCATCAGCTGTGTTGAAAAGAATTTAGAGCAAAGGCACTAAGTATCAGATACCAACTTCTACAGACACATTTGTATAGCACCGCATTTAACTACATTTAAACAAGGTAACAGGCAAGTTCTTCAGCCACACGTTCATGCTTGTGAGTCAGCTCTAAACATGACTGCAGAATTCCAAGTGGAAACTGAAACTAAGAAACAACTACTTGGCTGTTAAACCAGCATTTGTCATTCTAACATTTGAGATAAGTAAATAAATGCTGTCACTTTAAAGCATTTGCTATTTATCTTTTTACAGTCACAGATCCTCAGTTGGTACCTAACAGCAACAAATCTGAGCCAACAATAGCCAATGTTTGTCAGGTCAAACCCAATCCCTCATCACTAGACAAAACATCAGTAACAAGGATTGTTTGATATTCCTAGTAAGTATAATTAGAAATTTTTTTGAAGTTTCCACCTTGTAAGTAATCTTTGAAAGTTCAAGGAACTTGCTGGAGGAATGAATGAAGACATACGTATTTACTAGTACATCCTAAAGATGTCTAGTTCTCCTTTTTACAGATTTGCCTTCACTGCAGTTCTGCCTGAATACTGCATCAAGCATCTTTGGGAGGACATATGATGTTTTAAAGTTGAAAGCAATTTATTCTCCTAACTAGTATTAAGCTTATAGTTCCTGTACATCAAATACAGTCACTATATGCACTAGGAAGTTGGTAAGAAAGCAGCTACCAGACAACAAATTAATGGAGATCAGAAACTGCTCATCTAATTCCTCTTAAAATAGGGGTAGATGGAGGAGAGTTATTCTTGAGGAAAAAAAAAAAAGGCAGCTTTATAAACCTGTCAGAAATCAGTCTGAATTCAGCATTGAACTGTGAACCAGATTTCTGCCTTCTCCTGACACTCTCACACTTGTCAAATCCAGCTGCAGAAGATTAAGCAGATTGATGTCCCCTCAGCTACCCCAGGCCAAGCCTTAAGGCAGGCTGTACCTGCTTGCCCCTCAGCTGTCCTCGCTGTTTCACACATCATACTGAATGGTGCACAGTTTTGTTGGAGCAAGCAGTCTCTTAATACAGGTTTTTGTTAAAATAAAACTCAGGACCTTGTGGCTGCATGCTGCCAAACCACCCGCAGTTCTGTTACAGGCAAGGACTAAGGAGATGCAGCTTGTCTGAGCTAACAGATACAAACGAATCAGTGCAGTGCAGCCACAGGCTGTGCTTTGTTACTGCCTCTGTCATTTGGAGGGAACTCCTCTTCAGTCTGCCTAGGGTAACCCCCCTCTCCTAGCCTCCCCCCAAAACCCGGTCTGCAGCATGCTAGACGCTCTTGATTTTACTACTGGGTAGCCCTTAAGAAACGCAAACGTGATAGCGCTACGAGGCGCCATGGACAAAACAGACATTCTTGTCTCCGTCTGGCTTCTGCTGCCTCAAGTCCTCCACCTTTTTTACAGCCTCGAAGACCCTCCTGTGCAAGCAGAAACACTGTACAAAAGGTTAGAGCAACACGAGACCTCGGGCAAACCAGTGAGATTGAGTCTTGTAATTACAGAAGTTTTTCTAGAAAAAGCACCCATCCGCACACCGGTAACGCGCTCCACAGCCCAGACTACGCCCCGCATGGCAGGCTCGGGCCCTTCTACAGCTGGGGCGCTGACGGGGCCCTGGCCCCAGGCACCGAGGCAGCAGCCGCCTCCCGGCACGGGGGGGAGCTCCGCGTGCTGCTGCACCCGCTCGCTTCAGCCCCTTGGCGCGGGCACCTCAGCCCCCAGCCCCCAGCCGCGGCGCGAGCAGAGGGAGCAGGGCCCCGGCGGGCAGGCCCCGTCCGCCAGGCCCCCGCCGCCCCGCAGCCCCTCCGCGCGGCGGTGCCGGGCCGAGCCCCGCGGGGAGGCGGCGGGCGGCGCGCGCACAGCTCCGCGTGCTGCAGCGCTGCCCCACGCGGGGCGCCGCAGGAAGCGCTTCCCGCCACCGCCGCGCTGCCGCTACCCCCGCTCCGGCCCCTTCCCGCCCGCCAGCCCCAGCCCAGCGCGCGGCGGCCCCGAGCACAAACCTGCGGCGGCCCCGCGCGGCGCGCCCCGCACCGGCCCCGCGCGGCAAGCTGCAGGCGGCGCGCACCGAACGGCTCTGCCCGGCTCCGCTCCGGCCCGGCCCAGCAGCCCCCGCGCCGCCGCCCGCCCCTCACGTGGCGGCCGCTTCCGGGGCGCGGGGCGGGGCCGCGGCTCTGAGGGCTGTGAGGAAAGTTCCACCCCCCCTCCCCCCCGTTCCATTCGCACGTGCACCGCGCTGTGGTGGCGTGTGGTTTATTAGAAACGCTTAGTGCAGTACGCCCGCAGGCCCGTACAGCGCTACAAACGCACGAATAAACGCTCCAACAAACGGCACCGGCCCGAGGGAGCTCTGTGTTACCGCATGCCTTCAGCCCCACGCGGGGAGCAGCGCAGCGGGCCCCGTCCGCAACGGGCGCAGCAACGCGGTGCCCGCGTCCCGGTGGCCGTTACGGGCACAGGGCGCGGCCAGGTGTAAATTTTAATGTAAAAAATAGCACCACTGAAAACATAACAGCGAGTCTTTGAACCTGAATGCTCCCCTGACTCTCAAGCATCCCAAACTCTCTACAAAATGAGGATGTCTCTGGCTTCAGGTTGTGCCATACGGGTGCTGCTCTCCCAGCACAGGAGAACCAAAGGCTTCTCCCCGCTCTGCAGGAACACTTGGGAACACTTCAGATCCCCACCTGACTTTTAAATTATTCTCTGCCGTGGGGATTTCGGGGAGAAATAAATTAACTCTTGCTAACTTGCTTGGCCTATGCATTTCAAACAGCACCAAAGAGTTGGGTTCCTCAGACCCCTTTACATATAAGAATCTTTAAACAAATTTGGCTGCATCCTTCAGTAGCTCTCAGTGGGACAGCTAATGAACCAGAACACTGAACCCCCACACACAAGCTTCTGACAACACTACAGTCAGACATCAAAACAAGAGCTATACACACAGCACAGAATTTTACAGCAAAACTCATAGTTGAGTGAAAACTGTTACTACCAAACGCAAGTCAGAAATTAGTACAAAAATGTGAAATAACAATAATATGTTGAAAGTGTTTATGATTAAGAAGAAATATTATGAACTGAGGGGTTCACCTTCTTACAAAGTTCCTTGGATGGTATCTGGTAAATCCAATAAAATCAGAATTTCATGTCAGGTGGCACTGCTGCTGTAAGAGGTTCCCACCACAACTTATCACAGCCTCCTGCTGTCCTTCCCTTTTGTACCAACATCTAACAGCTGTCTCTGCTGTCATTTTGTAAGCTGGACTGAAGAACCGAAGGGGGCTAAAAGAACCTCTCTGCTCCCCCAGCCTAATTCTATATTTGAATCCCTTCTGTCAGACTGCATGCAGCTCCACAGCAGCTGCATTGCCACAGCTCAAGAAACAGGGTGTAGGGATTCTGGACTGTCCAATCTCTATCCTTACATTTCAGGAAGACACATCAAATTTTATTTCAAAAACAGTTATCATAGTAAGGCTTTTCTCTGAGAGAAAAAAAAAATACCCGCAAATCAGCCAAAAAGCCCACTGCAAAGCCACACAGAGAAAACTAGTGCACACGTTCTGTTTGTGATCCTGGGCTACCAAGTCACATTTCTTCCCCTTTTCCCAGCCTGTGCTCTCACTCTGGCATTTGAAGGTGGATTTAGAGGCACCCTGCAACTGCCCACAATTTCTGGATATGTAGCCTAGTTCTCCAAGTACTATAGCTCTATACATACCACACACCTAGCTAGTGGTGTGCTAGTGTGCTAGTGATGAACCCTTTCTACAGCTATATTCAGTGTATGGGATATTTCATCATAAGCCCAGTAGTCCACAAAAATGCAGAGTACTTTGGTTTTACTCAACTCAGCATCGAGTTAGAGTTCCACCTGGTGGCTAATGAAAACAACTCTGTTTTTCACAGTAGTTCCTGTATAGCTGTGCAAAGTATTGTAAGGGAGTCATCTGAAAACTTTCATGTCAGAGAATGACTGAAAATATATGGAAATATTTTTCCCACATTTATGCTTCTGAATTGTTTAAAATGAAGATAAACCATATAGTTTTTAATGAATGTCTGCTAAGAGATTGCACCTGACATTTCACTCCTGAGGTAAGCAGTACTACTAGGAATACTGCATCTGCTGTTTTCTGTAGCAGCAGTATGAAAATCAAATGTTTATACATTATACACACAGACGCAGCCATGTGAACGCATAGCACTGGGAAGATTACCTACTGCTTCCCATTTGTTCAGTTCAGGGTTGTATTTCTCAATACTCTGCAGATACGTTCCTTTTGAATAGGAATATCCTCCTGTTACATAGATGCATCCGTTCATGACCACTGCACCACACTCCATTCTTCTCTCCATCATGTGAGCCATCTGCTTCCACTCATTCTGCTCTGGGTCATAGCAGTCCGTGATCGTGGTCTGTCCACCCACAAAATAGATCTTGTTTTGTAACGTAATTGAACACAATCCATATTCTTCGGGAAGAAAGGAATACAATTCAACTCAGCATGATAACGTTATCTTAAACTGCAGCTGCACAACAAACATTGGGCACCACTGATGCCAGCTGAGTTTCTTCACTGAATTTAGTAAACACCCTCAGGAATTTCTGCTAGACCTACATAGACAAGCACCAGTATTTAGTGACAAGCTCTTTAGAAACTTATTGTTACCAAATGTAGAAAACAGAGAAAGCCTTTTGAAATTTCATATAAAAGACCTTTGCCAAACAAATATGAATAGACAGATTTTATGGAAAGTTAGCTCACTATGTTATTTAGTAAAGTACAGCTGTTCCTTAGTTGAGTATTATAACGTGATTTCTATACAGCAGACACTTGAGGGGGGCCTTTCCCTCCCCTCTCCAAGCCTGGGAATAGTAGATCACCCCACAGGGACAAGTGTCCACTCTGAACCTTACTGCCCTAGACGTTTTCCTCATCTTACTATGAACTAGGCAGACTCTTAAGTGGATTTAAAGACTCCTAGTTAGGATTAAACAAATCAAACTCTATGCTCATTACAGAAATTATTGTTTACCTGGATGCGGACTTGTGGCGACTATACTCCACTCATTGCTACCTGAATGGTATCTCTGGATTTTATCATAGGTGCAGCTTCCTCTGTAGCCATAGTGACCTCCGGTTATGTAGATGACTTCGTGCAGGACACAGGCAGTGGCATTTCCAACACCTGTACACAGTATGAAAGTCACAACACACCTTCAGACTGCACACAACACCCACTGGCACTTTCACTGATAACCCCAATTTAAATGACTTGTTAATTAACATTTTAGGATGAAATTATATTTGCAAGTATTTAAATGAATGTGAAATTAAATAAACTGTCAAGACACCTTATTTTAGCAGTATAAGTCATGAGCAATTAAATAAACATGCAGTAACCGACATGTATTGCATGTAATATGGCCATACAAAATTTCACATAATCCTTACACAGTCGTTAAGGACACTGTCATGCTGGTTTTGAAACAGGGAATTGCTTACAATATTTCACTAAGTTTAAGTGATTTTATAAGTCTCACATACATGGAAAGAACAAAGTCAATGGGAGCTGAGATTATTCAGTGTCTCAGGGTATTTTTAGTCTTTCTCATATTATTAACAACACTGCTGTACAAACAAGGACACAAATAGAATGTAGCCATGTTAACTCCGTCTCCAGGAGAACAAAACAAAAATAAAACAAGGGAACTGCAAGATAAAACATACAAACCCTAGCAAATTAGTATGTTTTTAAGCATCTAAAAAGCTTCAGGCAGAAAATGTGACAAAATGCCTGCGCAGAACATGTAACTGCTCACACTATTAAAGCAGCTTTCCTGGATTTAAATTAAGAGAATAATAGCAGTGATTGTGGGAAAGATTTAAACATTAAAGAAACAATTGCATAAGCATGATTAGCATTTTTCCTGTGAGATACCTCAAAAAACTCTCAAAAAATACCACGTTGCATCAACTTACAATAAAATCTTACAAAAGAATTTATTACTAATTGCAAATAATTACACTAAATTATAAAAATTATTATAAGATGTGCAATTATTTATAATTTTTATAACCAAATAATATCATTTAGTGAGGTTGTGATCCAAATTCATACATTTTTAATAGATCACTATTTTGGCTGCTAAAAATAGGTATGAGTGCTTTTCCTAATCCTCACACTAAAGATTAAACTAAGAAACCTGAACAGATGATATACTGAAATATGAGCAAGCTGCATATAAGAAATTTTAAGTGAAGACACTTATTTTGGTATAAATTCAGATTATTTTCTGTACAATTATTTATAATACGATCCCTTTATTCACTCTTGGAGGATATGCTGAATAGACTTCAATCCTGGGTAGGTTTCTAATTTCTTTCCAAGCTGAACATAAATTTAGCTCCTGAAGGAAGACAAAATTAAAAGGAGACCACCACACCACCACCTGCTTGTTCATCCTGTGTTCCATGGCTCAGCCCAGCACAGCATTTGGATGTTTGCAGCAGTTTGGCTAGTAAAGACCTGAACCAAAGCCCACCACAACCACCAGGATGCTTCCCATGAACTTCCCTAGAACTTGGATCAACCCCTAAACGTGTCTGTGGCACTTCTGTGTGGCAAAGGTGGAAGGACTGACATTGAAGCAGACACCACACAAAACCTTACGTACCTTTGATCATGTTTGCAATAGGAACCCACTTCTTTTTTAAAGGATCATAGAACTCTGCTTCTTGCACTGGAGCTCCCTGCCGGTAACCACCCAACGCATAGATGCAGCCACTCAGGGAAACTGCACAGTGGTAATACCTCGCATCAAGCATGGGGCAGCCTTCAGTCCACTCGTCTCTCTCACTGTTATATATCCACACAGTATCAAGGGCTTCGATGCTCTCCGTTCTATAACCTCCCGTCACATATATGTCTGGTCCCAAGTTCGTGACCCCATAGCTCTCCCGGGTGTGATCTGGCATGTCTGTTCCCTGGACCCATGTGTTGGTTAACGGATCCCAAACATGCACCTCTGACAAGGGATGCCAATAATACCCTCCAATCACATACATGGCGGCCGTTGGTCTTTTGGAAAGGCCTTTGGGACTGGGGTTCAGGGCGTTGTATACGAGTGACCGTATTTTATTATCATTAAGTCGGCATTTTTTTTGTAGGCTTAAAGCTGACCTCAAATACACGTTATCTAAGTCTATTTGGATGCAGCTCAGCAGTTCATAGATGTCCTCGATTCTCTCTTCCACGTTGTGCGCAACCCACTTCACCACCGCCTCGATGGCTGCCTCTTCCTTCCAAACATTCAGGTTCTCTCTGGAGAGAATAAACGCGAGCTTCTCCTTGCCGATATCCAGGAACTCCTCCTGCTTCCACACGTCTTCAAACTGCCACAGCAGCATCCTCCGCGCCTCCTTCTCCAGCTCTGAGCAGTTGTGGTACTCGGCAAAGGCGTGCATCCCTATGCAGTTGTCGGTATCCAAGTGCCTGACCAGAAACTGCTCGCAGGCTTTCTTGACCGAGGCGAACTGGAGGAGGTCCGCCGCCTGCAGCAGGCTTTGGACGTTTCTCTGTGTTATCTGGATCTGGGAGGTGTACGCGTAATTCACGAGGGCTTCCAGCACGGCGTGGCTGAGCTCGGGAAGCCTGATCTGGCTTTTAGCCTTCTCCTTCATGTCGGCCGTGAACATGGCTTTGAAGTAACTGCTGCAAGCCGCCAGGACGGCTCTGTGGCAGCGGAGGCAGACTCCCGAGGCGCCCTGGAGCGCGATGTCAGTGAACAGCCCGTCCAGGTAGAAGCCGCGGAACGCCCCCAGGAGCCGCGCGGGGTGCGCGGGGTCCTCGTACGCGTACACCTCCAACTCCGCCGCCTCCTGCCCGCACGCGGCCATGGCCGCTCCGCCCGGCGGCTTTGTGGCGCCCGCCCGGCCCCGCCCGCCCGCTACTTACGCCCAGGGCCGCCGGGGCCCGCGGGAGGCGGAGCCGCGCAGGCAGCGCCCAGGTGGGCGCCGGCAGCCGCCGCCCGGCCCCTCCGCGAGACCGCCGCGGGCTGAGGCGCCGCGGAGCTCCCCGGCCGAGGCGGCTCGCCGCCCCTGAGCCGCCCCTGAGCCGCCCCTGAGGGACGGCAGCAGCTGCGCGGGCAGCGGCTCCCGGCCGCACAACAAAGCCGGAGCGCCTCCCGCTGCCCCCGGCAGCGCCCCGGGGCCGCCCCCTGCCTCAGGCGTGAGGGGAGCGAGGCCAGGGACGCCCCCAAAAAACGGGGCTTGAGAGGGGCAGGCCAGGGCTCCCCTCAACGCCTGAGCCTGAGCGGCGCAAGTGACAGCCGCAAACTGTGCTGACTCCGACTGTAAGCAAATTATTCTTAATTTATATGGCTTCCAAAAAAATGGTTCACAATTTCAGCCTTCTCTACTGGTACAGTGGTTGCAGCAGCGGATGCCCTAAACGCCGCTGGAGCATCCCCTGAGGATAAAGTGGCCGTGCTCCTCCTGAAGGGCCAGGGCTCCCTCTTAGCAGCAGTGGGACTTGGGACCTTTGGATCCACCAGCCAGGCTCTCCCCGCCCTGCACTGCAAGTGCTCCTTTTACCAAGCGGAGGGAAGTGTTTCTTGTTATTAGCCACGTGCCTGCAAACCCCAAGGGAGAAATTAGGAGGGCTCCTGCTCTGCACAGATTTACAAGCATAATTTTTTTCTTTGCATTACTGGTGGTACTTCCTCCAGTTTCCCACCAAAAGCATGAACTGAAGAAGGAATCTGAGTGGGAAGGTGTATACGGACATCTCCTCCACCACCCTTGCTCACATGCAGGCTGCAACAGGACTCAAACTTTCCCTTGCCCTCTATGTAGCAGCGCAAGACTTAAAAATACCCAACAAATCCTTCACACATCTTTGACTTTTTTTTTTTTTCCAAGCACTCTTGTTGTATTGTTAGCCCAGGAAATGAGTTTTGTGGTGCAACCCAGGCATTAGCAGTAGCCTCACCAGGGCCTGTCCCACAGCTACATTACTCCACTTTATTTTTCCCTGGAGCATTCCCTGGTAGGGCCCCAAGTCTGTTTGTATGCCCCCAAGCCAATGGCTTTGTTTTGCTGCTATTTTTCACCTTCCATTTCATCAGCTCCTACGGATATGCATGAACTTCTCTCAGCTCTTGGCCACCCCACTAGCACATAAGGTCAGGGCATAGTATTACAGCTAATTACTCCTTACAGTAGCTTGTGTGTAGTACCAGATCTGTTACCATACAGAAAAATTCCCACATGCACAGCAGCCTCCCATTATGCATTCCTTAACCTATCTTTACCTAAGTTACCACATTTCCGCAGAAGCTGGACATCTCCCCCACTTCCCCAGGGCATGCTGTTTTAGCCACCCAGCAAGTCAGGTCAGCAACACTAAGTACAGAACATGTACCCTTTGAAGGATCTGCTCCGTCGTCTTCTTTTCTCTTTTGGCTGTGTTACCAGCTGAAGCTGACTTCACAATCTGGAGGTACACATCTCCCCTCCCTTATACCCAAATGTGGAAAAATGTGGTAATTGTGGTGCTTCAGAAAACTGATTTCTTTTTTATTTTCAGAAGAGGAGAAAAAAATAACACAAGACCTCATTAATTGCTTAATGGCTTACCTACTGGAATGGAAAAGCTCCTTCTGTCTCTAACACACACTTTGTCCAGCAAATAGCATCAGCTCTACCCTGTACTTGAAGTGATTGAATCATAATAGCTAATCTTTCAATTAGTTTTCTTTGCTTAATCTATTCTCATCTCCTGCTTATATCACAAAAAATAAAAACAATTCCTTTTTGACTATGGAGATTAATGTCTTACTCAATGATTCAGCAATATAGCAAATTACAAGATAAGGTTCCTATGGGTAAAGAATGTTAGGAAACCTAATGTAAGTGGAAGGAAAAAAATGAATAATTATTCATATACTAGGTGGTTGGGGCTTTTCTGTTTGTTTCGTTGCTTTTTACATAAGCAAGAAGTGAGATCTGGACAATAACTGGACAAACAGAAGGCAAACTGTTTTGCAGCTAGGTTATGAAGAGCACAGAAGAGATTGGCTTGGCGCAGTACCTGCTAACACTTAGCAGCACATCCAGAATGAAGGACATACACAACTTTAAAAAGTAACTACACAATAGTGTGCTATGCAACAGCCATTAGTACTTTTGTACAACCTGCAAATCAGAAAACTTAAAACTGTCCAGGCCCATCAGTTAGATGCTGTCTTTGTGCCCTTACACGAGCCAACAAGGTAAGATCTCTAGTATAAACACCTCAGACAGCTATCAACTATCTAGCATTAAAGCTGTGCCCCTAAGAAGTCAAGTATATTACTTGTGACACCTTAGATAACAAACTGCTAAAGCTACCTGCTGTAATTAGTTAAAATAGGTGAAGGGCTAAACCCCAGTACAAGGCAGTACTCAAAGGAAATCTTCAAGATTTCCCCTCAAAACAGGGAAGACCACCCCTAAAAACCTTCAACTTTGAAAAAGAAGGTAGTGACAACATCAAGTGTCCATAAGAAAATGAGAAGAGTGCTGCACAGACAACACAGAAGACGACAGCTACAGCAATTGCAGGTTGCTGAGCTACATCTTGGACACCTGCGACTGAACTACTGCAAAAGTTAGACCAATTTCTCAGCTACTAAGGCACGTATAAGGGTAGAGAACAGACATCAGTTCAATAGCAGACTATAACCTATTTTGGGAGACGAAGAAAACATTTGGCATGAAAACACATGACTTTAATGAGACATACTTCTGTACGCATAGCACAAGTCTTAGGGCTCATCTTGCTGTGAGTGAGAAAGACTCCATGGTCACAGATGGTTCCTGAAACTACTAAAGGGCAGGTGAATTCCAATAAAAAGTTAGAATGGGCAGAGATGCTCCCTCACAGCCCGTGAGAGGGCTATGCAGGGCACATAGACAAGAGTGAACGGACAAAACCGTGTAAACACGTGCACACACGCACCGTTCCATGGGCCCGCGCACTGCAGCAGAAACCCATTGAGGAAACAGCGCCCAGCTGGCTCCGAGTGGGCAGCAACGAAGATCTAACCAGGGGCAGCCCTACGCACGCGGTCAGGGTGGTAGTCAGGGGAACGGGAGAGTGACTCTCCTGTCAACAGCACCGCACCGTTCTTACTGTTCTCCAGAAGAGAAGGGGTCTGACTGACAATGTAAACGGTGGTATCCAAAGACTGACGCCTACACTTGTGTTCGCTCTCCCCAGGCCCTGACAAAAACAGGTGCCTAACAACACACAGGCCAGCAGAATACGTTACGCAAATCACGTATGTTGCTTTTGTCACTGATAGTAACTTTTATTGTCTTTAATTAAAACTCTTAAAAAGGAATTTTGCTTGGTAAAATATTTAGTATATTAAAAATATAAATGCATCTTCAGATCAAACAAGATTAGAGGCATACCAAGTCATTTACAATTAAACATTTACCCTGATTAAATAGTATTCAAAGCCAATGATTCCAGAACCATGGTCCTGGTAAGTTAAGAATTTAAGTTCTTTATAAGAACTAATCCCACTCCTTTCCTCGAGCACATGGAACAGATCTCACATGCAGGCAGTAAAGGTTCAGGGTAGGGAGAAGATTAATGGCAATTCCCCCTGCAACCCTCCCACCCCCTTTTCCACTGATGTTGGAATGTGTAGTATGCTAGAAAGCCATTTTAATATCACTTTCCCACTATTGCCAAAATCGAACACACAGTTTTGTATCGTGTTTATAAAACATAGGTTCAGATGGCATCCCAGTTCTAGTTTTGTGCTTTTATGCACATGCAGTGTTTCTCTCCTGGAAAGAAGAAGGCGTAACTATATTGGTTTCCTTTTATCATCTGACTTATTCCTTTATAAGCAGCTTCAGGTAAGACACTATTTCAACAGCAGTTGACCAAACCAGAACAGAACACTCTACAGGACTGTGATCTTGGGTGAGCTGAGAAATCCTTTTCTCTAAGGTATACCCATGCCTGGGCATAGCAATGTCATTCTTCTTCAGAGACGTTACCGGACATAAGTCATTCCCGCCATCCCCTATATATACAATTTGTGTATAACTTACTCCTCGCTCCAACTGTTTATCTAGAAATTCTTTTAAAACTTTCCTTTTGCAAAGGTTTTTAGGGCACTTTGGACAATGGTGGGTGTGAAAGTTCTGTACAGTTAGGTAGCCAGTACTGCTGAATGCTGCAGGGTTTGTAAACACTTCATCAAACACCTTATGGAAGTCAGCGGCTTTTAGAATCCAGTCAATAAATACTGTATTAGAATCTGAAACAATTATGCAGTCAAAAAGCTCTTTGTTCTCGCCAATAAAATGCAGAAGATCTCCCATTCCCGCAGTGAAAGGGATCGTTGTCATAGTCCTTTTCATCTCCTCTTCTTTGACACCGCTGTCTCCCAAGTAGACAAAGACTCTGCCCATATATTCTGTCCAGTGCCCAGGCTGGTAGGAGTTTCTCAATCCATTAGGAAGCTTCTTCCCAGGAGCACACTTCACAATCCAGGTGTCACTATTTTCATCTACAATTGTATGGTCAAAGTCAAAAACCAACAGAAATTTCATAGCTGTCCAGGGGCAGTTTACAGAACAAACAGAAGAAAAAAAAAAACAGAGAAATACTTATAGAAAAGAAACTACTGAACTCCTACCCCGATCTTGTGCTCAGGTGAGAAAAATGATGCGGGACAAGGAAGCTAAGACAAAGACACAAACTGAGGAAACTGCCTGCGGCCACTCCAGCTCCAGGACGTGAGGCCGAGGCCGAGGCGGGCGGCCCGCGGCAGCTCCCGGCCCGGCGGCGCCATCTCAGAGCCGGGCTGCGGGACCGGCCGGGCCCCGCGCCGCCACCGCGACCGAGCGGGGCTCCCGCAGCCGGGCAGCGCTGCCGGACGCTGCCGCCGTGGCCGCGGAGGGGAGCAGCCCGCCCGAACGCTGCGGCGGGGCAGCCGCGGCCCCTCCGTGAAGCGCGGACGGGCCCGGACGGGACAGGACCGGGCCCAGGCCCACCCCCGCCGCTCCCGTCGCGCCCCGCGCCAGCCCCGCCCGCCGCCGCCCGGTTGCGCGGCAACAGCGCGCACGCGGCACCGGCACCGGCAGCGCCCCGGGACATGGCGGCGGCGGCGCGGCCCGGCGGGAGGCGGCGGCGGCTGCCCCGTGAGTGCGCGGGGCGCTGGGGGCGTCCCTGGGCCCTGCCCCGGGGCCCCCGCCGGGTCCGGACCCGCCTTGCCCGTCCCGGGGGCGCGGGGCGGAGCCCACCCGGGGCCGGGGGAGCCACGGGGTGCCGGGGGCAGGGGGAGTCGGGCGGGTCCGCCCCCAGGCAGGTGCGTCTGGAAACGGGCTGGGGTTACCAGCAGCAGCGCGACCCCCGGTGAAAGCCCCGAACGCCTCAGGCTGGGCAGCGCCGTGCAGCGCAGGGGAGCGAGGCGCGCTGCCGGCAGCACGCAGCTCTGCAGAGTTTCCCTTGGGAATGCAGCTGGCCACCTGAAGCCCAACGGTGACCTAAAGGCCGTAGGAATGCCCGCACACGTGTGTGTAGCCCAACACAAGGAAATGCTCGTCCTTCCAGCAGTTCAAGGCACTGCTCGGACAAGCCCGGTCTGTTTCAGTAGGTGCGGTGAGCACACCGGAGAACGGCGGCCAGGCACAGCCTGTGCCCCTACTGCTGCCTCCCCCACCCCCAGCAGAACGGCCTCAGCACCGTTCCCCAGACATTTCCTCTTGGGAACGCTTCCTGGCCGCCATGGCCAAATACTGTCTGCAAGGCGTTAGTTACCACAGGCCGAACCTGTTACACGAACGTGCATAGGGTTACATCGCTCAGCACCACGGCCCAAGTACACGCGCTGCCCGCACTTAAAACAGTCACAGGTACTCCATCATAGCTCTGGGGTACTGGGACGGGGAGAGTAACTGTTAGGACAACTCAGTATTGATAATATGCAGGAATTGAAATCCTGATGCAGGTTTGAATTTAGGATTTTGTGATTCCAAGTAACCTCAGTATCTTTTCTTCCCTCTACATAGCATCACACAGTTTTGTACAAAACAGTGTTCTGGATGGATATTTTCTTCCAAATGGAGTAGATCTTCGTCAAGTAATTATATTGCCAAAAGCGGAATGGGAAAGGTTGCAGGACAATCTTGGCAGCGTAAGTAGAGAAGCAGCACGCATCCTTGCTGAGAAGAAAGAACGTGAAGAAATGCACTTACGCTCCAAAGCAGCTGTAAAAGACTGGCCCAATACTATTATGGTAAGTACAAGATACATCTGTAAACTAGGTGATTCATATAGGCAAAAACAAAATAATATTTCTAGGTGTATTCCCTTAGTTTAACACCTGCTTTCAAATAGGTATTTTAACTAAGCTCCATATAAATAGTTTAATTGTCAAATTAAACCTGAAATGCAAAATTAAAAAAAAAATAAAATCACTGCACCCCCTTCAGAATGGTTTATACATTTTTAATCCATAGTTTTAAATGTGATTTCTAAAAAAGTGAATTTTTATCTGCATTATAGGGCCAGGCACAGAGGAAACTTAAAGCCAAAAAATTACGTGAAGAAAAGGAAGAGGAAGAAAGAAAGTTACTTGATTTGGAAGAAGCACAGTTCCAAGCAGCAAAACGGAAGGAAGCTATTGATCAAGCAAAAACTTATCTATACTATCAGAATGAAAGAGTGAAAGGGTTGCATGTTTGTTGACAACTTATTTAGAATATTTAAATTCAAATTGTACTGAATTTCTTTAAACACTTTGAACATGCAAATTAATTGAAATGTTCTCTTGTAGAGTGCACTGCTACTTACTGAGGTCCTAAAGGAAAGAGATGCTCAAATTGAATTTAAAAAGTTCAAGCCAGATGTTAACAAAAAGAAGGAAGAAGAAGCAGAACGTGAGCATAAAGAAGCTATTCTCAGAGAGCAAGAAAAGGCACATCAACGTTATATGGATCGGCAGGCACTATGCAGAGATCAGTTGGAACAGTAAGTAATAGTAAAATAGGGTTACTGTTGATTAATTATGTATTTAAACTCTCTTCTCGCAAATACATTCTATAAGGTTTTACAGAAAGTTACACACAATGTTGCTGTTGTTTACATCTGACAATATACCCAACTTCACTTCAAAATACCATATTTCTTTAAAGTACTCATAGACAAGCAGAATCCCTATCTGTTCATTACTTCACTTGGTCCCTAACCCATTTTTTTAACTCCTTTTTACGTTGTTTCAGAATAGAGGAGCACAAGCGTCAGGCAGATCTGGCTAAGCTAGAAAACAAAAGAGAAGGAGAAGAAATACAGAGATTGAGCCGATTGTACGAATTGGAAATGCAGAGAAAAATGGAAAAGGAACATGAGGAAAAACTTGAACGCCAGAGGCTGTATCGTGTAAGTGATAGGAAAGCAGAGAGTTCAAAACGCTTGTTTTGCCTTGTCTGCTCGGAGTAAAACAATAGTGTTAATATTATCTAAATGGGCCTGTTGGCAATACGAGGTTTGCTGACAGCTTTACCAACATTAGGTCATATCCCTACATTGCTGGTTGTAGGCCATGTCTTTCCTGTCTGCTCTTGAGAAGGGCCTCTTGGGTGGAAGTCCCTCCTCTTGTCTGAAGGGGTAACATCAGCACCTGATGCTCTGACTGGTGTACGATGAAAAGGTCTGCCGTAGACATCAAGGAACAGTCTCCTTGACTAAAAAACTGGATTGAGGTACCGTGTACCTGCCCTGTTTTAAGCCCATTTTCATTTGGTAGGAAGAGGGAGTAGTCTGAGTCTGTGAACATAAAAATACCTTTTTAACTTGTCTTTCCCTTTATGATTAGATATGTTTAGAAAAGTTGTCAAGATCTGCTGCCCTCCCTCTTCACCTTCAAAGACACCTTGCTAAATGCAAACAAGACACGCCTCACAACACTTTTGGCCAGCACGCAAAAGACAGTATTTTTTTTACATAGAACTCTAGAAAACTCCTCGTCAGCTAGGATTTGGATTAAGCTCAAACTGGGATAGTTTTGGATGAGGTGGGCCAGGAGTAGCACAGTCTGCGTAAGTATTGGTGGGGTTATGCAGTCCCATTCCTCTCCACATCCCCCTCTTCCATGTGTGTGGATGGCAGCGAGGGATAATATTCCCTGCATTGCATGCTGATCTGCATAATGGTTTGGAGGAGCAGCAGTTCGATGCTCATTTCCCCTTCTCCTTTCTCCTATCTACCATCTCCTTCATGCATGTTTGAGCCATAAGAGGAAGAATCCCTTTCCTTTCTGCTCTCTTTGAAAAAAACATGAAGAGAGAACAGAAGACGAAGTGGTTCTTTTAAGCTGCAGCCAAAGGTCTAGATTTTCTGAACTTCATTTGTTATATCAGGACTGTTTTGCCTATGCAGGAGCATGTAGCTAACCAGAAAATAATCAAAGCAGCAGAGGAACAAAAACAAATGGAAGAAGATGATCGGATTAGAGCTCATTTCAAAGCAAAGCAAAGGATTGCCAAGCTGATGAAAGAGAAGGAAGCTGAAATGCGTAGGTGGGTACAAAGCTTGAGTATCAAGTGTATCTAACTTAAGAATTATACAGTTGTCATATTCAAGTTTTTCAGGCTGATGATACAACAAAAAATCACAGTTATTCTACAATTAAATTCTACTCATAGGGAAGTGGAGAATTCAGGACAAAAAGGAAGTTCTTTCACAGGTTCATTAGTTATAGGTCTGGGGGAGGGGGTGATCTCTCCCCTCTTCAAAGTACAAAGATTAACAGAAGTGCAAGCTGTGTGGCAGGAAGAGAAAACTGCTGGGTTTGGTAGCAGCAATGCTTCAGGTAGACTAGGTGCGTATGTTACAATAGCTCATGTTCTTCTGCAGACTAACACAGGAACGTCAGGACAAAATTGTCACCCAATTGGCTGCCCAAATGAGTGAAGCATTGAAGATGGAAGACGATCGTCTTGCTAGAGACATTGCAAAAAAAGAAGCCGAACAAGAAAAAAAGAACAAAGAGAAAGAAGCAAAAACAAAGGCTGCCATTGAATCTATTGCTGAACACAGAGCCACTGTGGTAAAAAACACCACCACCACTAAGCTATTCTTATCCCTCTTTATTTCCTATCCTTCCAAATACCTTTTAGAAACACTGTGGGTTTTTGCATAGCAATTGTTAGACACTTGTGCATGTCCTCACTTAGCAGCTGCCTCTTATTTACACCCAACTCCTTAAGCAAGTTGCAAGTGGCACATGGGAGGATCCTCTTGCAAGAGATTAGCATGCTTCATCAGGTCTGCTGACATCTTCCTGGGGTCCTCTTACCCTCTCCCACCTCATGCTGGGCATGCATCTGTTGGTGCTGCTGGAAACTTGGGGCTTGGACACTGGCCAGCTACGATGATTGTGCTTACCAGCGAGTGCTGACACAGGGCTGCATCATTATTGCTTTTGTGTCTGGCCTGCAGAATGGCTGGTGGCAATACATGACTCTTCAAAGTGGCAGGCTAGCTACTTGGCTAACCTCCTCTCTTGTGTAAAATTCAGGTGAAGATGAAACTGGAGAAGGAGATAGAGGAAAAAGCAGAAAGTGTAAAAGAATGCCATGCATTTATGGAGAAGAACCGCATCTACCTGGAAGGGGAAGAAGCCAAGAAACAAAGACAACGTGATGCAAGTATGGAAGTACAGAAGATTCAGCTCCAGCAAATGGTAAATAGAAGTGCTGTACCCTGTCAGCCCCTTCAGAAAGTAGCACGCATCTAAAGCGACAGTATGATACACTGTCTGAGGGGCTGGGAGCGGAAGCATGCTGTGTTTTTTTTTTTATCTTGTATGCACTGCAGATGTTGGCATTGGGGGCCACTCACATCTCAGCAGTGGCACAGAAGTCTCTTCTGGGCTCTCTCAGCCCTTGTTGGTCAGGGAGGATGACCTGGAAGGGCAGGTGATGAGAAAGATCACTAAGCTGCACTTAGCAGCTGTGGCTTCAGGAGACCCCACTCAGGAATGCAGATGCCCCTTCTGCATTTGCATTTCCCCTGAGCATGTGACCCCATTCTTCAAGTCCTTGTGGTGTCACTGTCCCAGTGTGGGAGCCGCTCATACAAAGCCTTTCCTCTCAGGGGGTGTTGTGCAAGTCAAGGCTGTTTTGCAATGACACATCACTTCTTGTCTTGGGTTATTATGTACTGCTGCTGGTCTCTTGTATCTTCTGGGCAGATCTCCAAAGAGCAGCAGCAAATGCTGATGTTCACTCAGCTATTCAATGTACCCTTTTTTGTGGTGGGGTGAGTGGTGAGAGAACTTGGGAGGGATGATATTTGACAAATATGAACTACTTAGTATCACCTCAGATCTCTTGTAAATTTACCCTCTCGAAGACTCCACAGATTGTTGTGTTGTGAAAGAAATACTAAGCTGTCATCCCCTTTTCTTCTTAAGGCAGAAAAGCAAGCAAAAAAACAGCAGGAGAAGCAAGCAGACTTGGACTACGATGCTCAGAAACAGCTTATTGCACTTTGTAGGGAGCGTGAATTTCAGAACTATGCCAAGCAAGTTATTGAATCAGAGTCCAAGACTACACATAATCTCTATCCTCTCCTCAAAGCATCCAGAGATATAAGAGGACTTGGATGTGGGCCATTTTCCAGAGGAAGCAAGGGAATAAATCTTAGTTTTCAAGTACAGGATGTTGCTGAGACCCAGTTACCTCCTTGTTGCTGACTACTGCACAGGAAGATAAAAATATGAAATAACATTGAAACTATACAGCAAGGAAAGACAGAAGTAGTTTTCATGTGGTTAAAAAGATACCTTTTTGAACCTTATGGACAGAGTCAAGACTGCAAATGGATCTACATTAAATATACCCTATGAATCTGGAAGACCATTTGAAAAAATAAACTCCAGAGAATTGAGTGTATTCTCAAAAATCACTGGCTTGTATTTCATGAAAGTCAGCTTATTTAACTAGAGACAGCAATGCATCCCATATAACTGATGATCAACATAACCTGTTCCTGCCCAAGGCTCACTATTGCTGCTACATTTTTATTATTTTTCTTAAAATTTACTGTCCCAGGTATTTCAGCCCTACAGCCTATTAATTCAATACGAATTCCCAACACGGGTGCAAAAAGTCACACTATTCACTAGCCTATTTCCAGTTCAGTATTCCCCATAATGAGAGAATAAAAAAAAAAATAATAAAAAAATTTACAGAATCTACAGGACCAAAAGAGCAACCAAATACATGCAGAAGCTAGAATACTTACAGTACTGCAGTTTTTATAGTGTTTTGCAACCACCTCTATAAAATTAATGTCTTGCTGTAATTTAGTTATGTGAAAATACGAACGTGGTTTGGCCGCAGCCCTTAAAAGGTCATCTAAAAGGCAAGTAAGTCCCAATATAGCTGTAAGTAGCTACTACAAAAATACCATGGCAAGAAGAAACAACATAGTTTGACCAGCCTTTCAAAAAGACTAACAGTGATTCAATCTGCAGTAGGTAAAGTCAGATCTAAACTCGTTTCTCAGATTTCTCAGCCAGCACCGAACTCTTTGGGGCCTACTCTCCACCACAAGCCATGTACAGACCTCGCTCCCTAAGGTTCGTTTCCTTGCTGAAGTTTTACCAGTGTATTTACGTGGCACAGACAGAGTTAGGGGTTCAGATAACGACTTCCCCTGCAAGCACCCTGGGCTCCAAACGCGCTATTCCCCTATTCTGGGCCCACTGGAAGCGTCGCCCAAGGCGCCCGCAGCCTGCCTTTGCCCCCCACCCTCGTTTCACGCCCCGAGCTGCCCATCCCTCGGCCAAACCGGGGAACGACTTCTAAAAAGTTAGGAGAGTTTCCTTAAAAGGATGTCTGATAATATTTTACTTTGGAAAACGGGTCTTGTGGGGGCCTTCAAGACTCTGAGCCCGGCTTCTGACAGAGGCAGGCTGTGGAAGGAGGCAAGGGGCTGCCCAGAGGTGAGGGCCGAGGGGAGTTACCCCTTTACCTTCCCGCAGCGCACAGCCGCCGGCTCTGGAACCGCCCCGCTCCTCCCCAGGGCCTGGCTCGCCGGTGCCGTCAGCAGCCGGCGGGGCGGGTCGGGGCGGTGCCGCTATAAGGCCGCTGCCAGAGCCACCGCCCTGCCCTTCCCGCCCTGTGCGGCCGCTCGGCCCTTTCCGGCTGAGGCGCTGCCTCCCTCCGCGCTCTGGAAGCGCCCGAAAGGGGCGGTGGCGGCGGGGATCGCGCCTCTCGTCAGGCAGCGCCGCTTCCCTGACAGGCCGCGGCCGGGCCGGGCCGTAGCGGAGGCAGCCGCCGATGGAGCACCAGCAGCCGGGCGCCGCCGAGCGGGAGGCGGAGCGGGAGCGCGGCCGCTACGCGGAGCGCCGGGCCGTGGCCAGGGAGCAGCTGGCGCAGTGAGTCGGGGCCGCCCGGAGCCGGCCCAGGGGCCCCGGGACCGAGCCCGGCCCGGGGCGGGCGGCGGGGTGCGGTGCGGGGGCAGCGGGGGTTCGGGCGCGGCGCTGCGTCGGGCCCTCCCCGCACCCTGGGCTCCCTGAGGCAAAAGACCGTGTTGTTGCCGCTTGTCCCAGCCCATAATAAGTCATACTTGCAGCCAGCGTGGGCTGAGGGCCGCTCTTTGTCTTAGTCAGTGCTGGCACTGCTTGGAAGTAGTAGCTTGCCACTAGATGGTAAAGGGCAAACTCGTGCAGGCAGTGGGCTAACAATTAAGATGCTCAAATGGGATCTCTTATTCAAACCCATCTGCTAGTCAAGTTTGCTTTTGCTAGTACTGGCTTAATTGGGAAATTTCTAAGTGCTTCTTTATGCCAGAAGTCAACCCTGGCTGAAGGATTTGCAGCTGCCACCTAAAAATGTGTGATTCTATTTTGATCCGATGTTCTCCTTTCACTTTAAAATACCGGATTTTTCAGTGTTCAGGTACCCGTAGACATGCAGAATCCCTATCTGCTCACTTCACGGAATCCCCACCCCGCTTACACCATTCCTTTCCTGTTTTAGAATACAGGAACACAAGCATCAGGCAGACCTGGCTAAGCTGGAAAACAGAAGAGAAGGGGAAGAAATACAAAGGCTCAACCGATTGTACCAACTGGAAATTCAGAGAGGAAAGGAAAACGAACAGGAGGAAAAAATTGAACGCCAGAGGCTGCATCATGTAAGTAGGAGGAAATCAGAGAGTTCAGTGCTCGTTTCACCGCAGCTGTATAGAATGAAACAACTGCATTAGGGCTATGGATAAACAGGCCTGATGACAACAGGAGGTTTGTTGGTAGCTTCAGTAGCAGTGTTTGGTCACATACTGATGTTGAAAGCTGCAGGCTAGGTCTTTCTTTTGTCTGTTTTTGGGAGGGGCCTCTTGAAAGTCCTGATGTGACACCTGAACTTTAACTGGACTACAATGAAAAAGTCTGCTGTAGACATCAGGGAATATTCTTGGCTTGATACCTGGATTTCGATTCCACGTACCTACCCTGTTTTAAGCCCATTTTTCCATTGTCAGGAGGAGGGAGTAGTCTGAGTCTTTGAACATGACTTTATTTTTATCTTGTCTTTCCCTTTCTGATTAGAGATGCTTAGAAAACTTGTGAAGACCTACTCACCACACCTATCTTTCCATTCTCTGTACCTCCTTCCCCCAACAGCTGCTTGAGCAGGGAGGCTGATGTGGAGGTACTTCAAATCATTGTCAAGCAAGAGACTAAGAGGAGAGAATTCCCATTCAAACTCTCCTTCCTTCCCCTCATCTGTCCCTCACCCCACCCCTTCTGTCCACAGTTAAGCAAATTTTATTCCATTTGCTTTCAACCTTTTATGTGCAATAAAATCAATATACACTAAAATGGCCGCTTCTCTGTGATTTCAAAATGCCTTGTGCTTTATATTTTTACAGTTCTACAGACATACTGTTTTTTGTCCTTCAGAGTCTGTTCTGTGTGAATGACACATGGGATGGGAGAACAGCTGGTGGAGTATAAGAAAGCCTACCCTAAGGATATCGTGCTTGGGGCTGCAACTGCATACTTATAGTGGTCACTCCTGCAGCCCCTTGTTACCAAGCCCTTGCCACTTGGTACATTACTAATTTTACTTCTGTGGTCATTTGTGATAATTAGGTCCTGAGTATTTTCTTCCATCTGTTTCTGTTCTATATATTCTCCACTGGTACAATCAAAGAACTGTTATGATAGGTTAGGCGTGAAGTCTCTAATAGATTTATCTTTCCCCATTCAATATTT
Source organism: Anser anser (assembly GCF_964211835.1). Taxonomy (NCBI): domain Eukaryota; kingdom Metazoa; phylum Chordata; class Aves; order Anseriformes; family Anatidae; genus Anser; species Anser anser. The sequence continues at coordinate 20,822,408 of NC_139726.1, read as the reverse complement.
CTGAAATCTCATTCTGTATAAAAATAGCAGTTATTTTCCATTTAAACAGGAGCATGTAGCTGAACAGAAAGTAATTAAAGATGAAGAGAAACAAAGAGAAGACGAAGATGATGATCGGATTAGGGCTTACATTAAAGGAAAAGAAATGATGGCTGATCTGAGAAGAGAAGAAGACGCAGAGACCAATAGGTACGTGGAGGTATTTTCAGTGTTAAGATTCAACTAAATTTTGTGACAAATGTTACTCTGAATTCTTACATCAGCAAAATCAAAACTGATGCAATAAAGTTTTCTGTGAGTAAAACTTGAAAAAAGGTAGACAATTCAGATGAAACCCTATCAGTTTTATAGTAATTGGTACTGTGGGGGTAGGTAAACTCTCAAGTCTTCAGGTTGCCTAGATGCTGAAATGCAAATCTCTGCATCAGCGTGTTGCCTGTCCTTCTCTGAGAAAGAAGGAACATATTTGACTTAACTAGGCAACAGTATTAATATTCTTACAGTAATAGAAGAAATATTGTTTACTTGTTTAGCTGAGAGGGTATGCTGTTCCTGAGCCAACACAAGCACCCTTTGCTTCCTGCTTCCAGCCAATGCTCCCAGCATTTGCCTGCAGTGACAGTGGGTTAGGTGGATTCTTCCCTGTGTGATCCATCTCACTATAGCAACAAAAAGCAAGCATGCAGAAAAAAAAAATAGGGAGTGCTTACTTGCCATGTCAGTAAAAGGATGTCAAAGAGCTGAATGGGTGGGCCTGTGTGGCTAGAGAAGATAGAAGGGTGGAAGCAGGATTGCTGGCGCTAGTTGGAGCAGTGCCTCAGATAAGCTGAGCATATATTGCTGGTATGTTATGGTAGCTCATGTTCTACTGCAGGCTAGTTCAAGAGCATCAGGACAAAGCTTTTAAACAACTAGCTGGACAGATGAATCAGACATTGAGGATGGAAGCTGAACGTTTTGCTCGAGGAGCTGCAGAGGTAGAAGACGAATACCAAATGAAAACCAAAGAAAGAGAAGCAAAAAATAAGGCTGCCATTGAATCTATTGCTGAACACAGAGCCACTGTGGTAAAAAAAAAAAAAAAATCATTCTTATCCCTCTTTCTCTCCTATCCTTCCAAATACCTTTTAGAAACATTGTGGGTATTTGCATAGCAATTGTTAGACACTTGTGCATGTTCTCACTTAGCAGCTGCCTCTTATTTACACCCAACTCCTTAAGCAAGTTGCAAGTGGCACATGGGAGGATCCTCTTGCAAGAGTTTAGAATGCTTCATCAGGTCTGCTGACATCTTCGTGGGGTCCTCTTACCCTCTCCCACCTCATACTGGGCACGCATCTGTTGGTGCTGCTGGAAACTCGGGGCTTGAACATTGGCCAGCTACGATGATTGTGCTTACCAGCGAGTGCTGATACAGGGCTGCATCATTATTGCTTTTGTGTCTGGCCTGCAGAATGGCTGGTGGCAATACATGACTCTTCAAAGTGGCAGGCTAGCTACTTGGCTAACCTCCTCTCTTGTGTAAAATTCAGGTGAAGATGAAACTGGAGAAGGAGATAGAGGAAAAAGCAGAAAATGAAAAAGAATGCCATGCATTTATGGAGAAGAACCGCATCTACCTGGAAGGGGAAGAAGCCAAGAAACAAAGACAACGTGATGCAAGTATGGAAGTACAGAAGATTCAGCTCCAGCAAATGGTAAATAGAAGTGCTGTACCCTGTCAGTCCCTTCAGAAAGTAGCACGCATCTAAAGCGACAGTATGATACACTGTCTGAGGGGCTGGGAGAGGAAGCATGCTGTGGTTTTTGTCTTTTTTTTTTTTTAAAATCTTGTATACACTGCAGATGTTAGCATTGGGGGCCAGTCACATCTCAGCAGTGGCACAGAAGTCTCTTCTGGGCTCTCTCAGCCCTTGTTGGTCAGGGAGGATGACCTGGAAGGGCAGGTGATGAGAAAGATCACTAAGCTGCACTTAGCAGCTGTGGCTTCAGGAGACCCCACTCAGGAATGCAGATGCCCCTTCTGCATTTGCATTTCCCCTGAGCATGTGACCCCATTCCTCAAGTCTTTGTGATGTCACTGTCCCAGTGTGGGAGCTGCTTATACAAAGCCTTTCCTCTCAAGGTGTGTTGTATACAGTAACACTGTTTTTGTGAAAACTTGTTTGCATTTTTCCTTATCTTGTAGGGCTGAAAGTGATACGAATTTCCAATGCATGTTGGAAAAGGTGTTTTAAAAAACAAAAAAACCTTTGTTATTCTCTCTTCTTCCTCAGGCAGAAAAGAAGGCAAAAAAAGAGCAGGAAAAACAAGCGGACTTGGATTATGATGCTCAGAGAGAGGCTGCTTTTTGTAAAGAGCAAAAATTTCAGAGATAGAGACAGTAAGTAACTGAGTGCCATGAATGCACACAACTTTTATTCTCCTGTCCAAATGTCCAAGGAGGGAACACAATGTGGATGTGGGCTTTCTAAGCAGGTTTTAGTTCTCCTTTTCTCTCTCTAAGATAGTACAGAATACTGTCAGGACTCAGCTGAAATACTGCTTCAGAAAATTATGAAAGAACATGGAGGCTATGCAGTAAGGATGTGGTGAAATATCAGCTAGTGACTTTTAAAATTTATTTCAGTTAAATTGACACCTGTGAAAGTGGAGAAGTATATCTACATACAGTATACTTAGAAAAAAAAAAGTGTGTGAGGGGAAGTTTGGTTGGTACAACACCATCCCCATTCCTCCTGACAAATGTATGTGAGCTCTCATCTCACTCGGGCTGAGCGAATGCTTGGAACCGTGTGGGAGTGTTGCAGCTTGCATGCCCCTCAAAGCCCTGCCCGAGAACAGGGCCAAGACCTCCCCAGAGCTGGCACAGGCCCAAGTGCTGTCTTGGTTGGTCAGACCTGCTGTGGTGTGGGTTGCCGAGCTGTTTCTGGACAGCAGGACCTGGCTAGGAGCAGCTGATGCTCTGTACCCACTTTAGTTAGGGTGGCCCAAAAGGGGCCTGTTTCTGGAGCAAGGACGTCGCTACTGAGAACTTCGTGCACATGCATGTCCAGGGGGGCTTGTCCAGAACAGTGCTCATCTGGTGGTGTGGCTCAGTACCCATCCTGGTAAGAGCACATGCTGAAGTTTTATCCAGAAGGGTCTAGTTTATGATCACTCCGGAATGTGAACAAAAGCATGGTAAGTAGGAACAATCAAGAGACCTATCTCAAACTCTCTTCTGATCTAAACAACTGCTAGCACAGCTGTGCTATTAGGTAAAAGTCATGCAGAGTTCTTTCCAGTTATCTTTGAGTAATTGACTTGAGTGGAAATGATTTTTTTTAAAGAGGGCATGGCAATTAGTTTCTGAAATAGTCTCTAAATTCTTTTTTTCCACTAATGAAAAATTTAAAATTTATTTCCCTTCTTTCTGAGCCAGTGCTCTTTTATTACTTCAAACTCTTTCCAGCAAGCAAACAATGCAAACTTTTAATAAAGCTTTTGGATGGCAGAAGCTGAAGCCTTGAGAAGAATCATTGACTACAGTAAGAGTTGTGCTGAAAGTCTGCAGAGCTTGGTAATGCTCCAAATGCATCGCTAAGTGCACATTTGCATGTGCTGACTACTGTGTAATTGGTGAGTTAAATGGGTCTTAATCTACTTCACAGCAGCAACAAGCAAGGTGGATTGCAGCCTCATTTCATGCTCAGTTTTTTTTTTGAAAAAGCCCTGTTCTGTAGATTATGTCTGCACTTGAAATCTACAGCCTGCTTCCAGGGGTCTTATACCCGCTTTTACTTTCTGTGTCTACAGAAATACCAAACTCAGCCACCAGGAAACAATTCTTCCTTTCAGTATACATAAAGTGAAGTAGGAATCCTATGCATTTTCTAAATGCACTAAGCGTTGATTCATTTGACCACATTCAGCATGAAAAAAAAACAGCATGAATTGATCACATTATACTACTGACTTCCAAAGATACATGCGCTTTGTGTGCTTGCTCTAAATACTAACTCTTGTTGGTGATCCCTGTAAAACTACAAAGAAGTGTTTTTAGATCATGGAATTAAATTGAGGTTCTAGAATTTTTAGTGACAAAGCATTTTGGTAACATTTCATTGTTCTTCACAGTTTTCCTACCTCTGAAAAGCAAGAATGGAAAGCTTCTTGCAAGAGTAATACAGAAGACTAAAGTCAGTTTTATGTTTGATATGTTGAAGAACACAAAGGAAGAAAAAAGGACTGGGAAGAAGCTGAGAGAACAGCTCCTTGTGCAAGCAGAAACATGAAAGCTATTGAACAGCCTGAGATGAGAAATAAATGAAACTGAGAAAGCTGGGCTTGTTCAGTCTGCCAAGGAGGAGGCTAAGGATATAGAACAGCCTGCAGCTGGGTGAAGGGTGGTACAAATACAGCAGAGCCAAACTTGTTTCAGTAGTGTCAGGTGATTGATACAACACAGTGATATGGGAGATAAGACAATGTCATGAAAATTCCCCTTTTGGCAGGAACATGGTCACTGGCTTAGAGTGGCCAGGAAGGTGATAGAGTCATTATCTGGGAAGGCTCTGAAGATGTAGCAAGTAAGGCAGGAGGCTGGTGTACCTGACCACCAGGGGTACTTTTCTGCCACTATTTAAAGATGGTAACAAAATACAGGAAGCTCAAATACAGCTGATAAATCTGCTAAGCAGGAGGTACTCTCTAATGCCTACTGTCATTACTTGTAGTAGCTATTAGCCAAAGTTTTAATTAATAGCTAGTAAATCAGAATGTGCTTTGAGAAATGACTACTTAACTTGAATTACTGGTTTTGTTCAACATCTTACCCTCTCTGTTGGTATGCTGCCTTGCTTCAGAAGGTCATACTACATCTAATTTCAGAGGTAGTGGTCCTGTAAGAAGGCTAGGACCTTAGAAAGGTAAGTCCCCTCAGAGGGACTGAAACAGACACCTTGAATCCAACTGCCTTTTTTTTCCAAACCTCAATCAACTCTGTGGAAATAGACTGGCAACTTAAGTATGGAGACATGGGCTTCCAGGGTCAAGCATGATGTTCTCGAGTAATGCGGCTCATACCTGCATAGCTATTAGCAGTGTTGTCTCTTCAGATCTAATGCAATTTTGACATAGGAAGTGGAGCAGAAGTTTTCAAAAATGCCTTGTCCTAGGTTGGTTTGACTTCACTCACAGTGCAGTCCTCTACTGTCAGATAGTGTTCTGTAGGGTAGAGTTACTAGTTCGATTCAAGTTCTTTAATGTTAGTCTTTGCTACTGCTCAGCTCAGAGGAAGGTTGAAGAGGATGCTCAACTGGAAATAATCTACCACTGAAACGTAGAGTTGGCATCATGGGGTGATTAAGGATTGACATTTTCAGGTGCCAATACAGACTGGCTGTTACTCCTGAAAACATTTTCTAAGTCTCTGGTGGTTTTAGGCCAAAGAACTCATTCTGTTTTAATAGCTACTTTTTTTTTAGAGTCCTGTTACTAACTTACATGTTCAGTATTTCTTGAAATAGAAAAATGCTATAAATAATACGTAATTTTCCTCCTTGTTCTTGGCAATGCATCCTAGTCTCTGATGAATCTTCCTTGTTCTGGCAGTGCCATCAATCTAGTCATTCCCTTGGCCTTCTTGCAGCACCATCAGTACAATCTAAGCTTTTTGGTTTTGGCCTTTGCAATTAAGAATGAGAGCCCACAAAGGAAATGTGCTAGATACCTAAGGGGATATGTAAGTGATTCAAACCCACCATTTAATCTGTTAAACCAATCTTTAAAGAGATCTAAAACAGCCTTAAAGCATAGTTTTTCATAGCTGTTTGATATTATCTTGTATAAACCAGAATGGTATTATTTTTTTCTCTGGGTTTCCTATCTCCAATACATTATCCAGAGAAACGTACAATTCTTTTATATACTGAAGGCCTTATGCATCATAACTGCAGGCCCAATGAAATTCTATACTAGATCAGTTAATACAATAGTAATTTTTCCCCCTTCCAAATGAGTAGCACGTGATTTGGCCTGTTTTGGTCTATTCATTTTTTTCTTTAAAAGAGGTAAAGCCTAGAACATGGCAACATTTACTGGAAGTAAGCAAGAGTTACTGTGCAGACCAGAGACAGGATCAGGCTGTCTGATCCTGTAGGAGGCTACCAAGATCTAGAAACTACACATCCAGCAACTGATACAGTGAAATGGGGAAAATGAAGCCATTACTGCTGTAGGACGATTGTTTCAATTACAGCCCCTCAATTCATATTTCATTGAATAATGATTACTAACTACAAAGGAGGACTTGAACTCTGTTTCTTTCTTTCTTCAGAAATACAGCAGACAAGTACAGAAGCATCCACTGCAGAATAAGAAGCTAGCCACGGTCTTCTAAAAACCCTTATGTGTGCCTGCAAAATGTATCAGTTCCTTACAGCTGAAACTAACTCCGGAATATGGTAGAAGGCATGCAGTTTGCCAGAATCTGCCAATATTCAGCTCAAATACTACAGCTATAGCTACACAGCAGCTACAGTATTTTTATTATGAAACAAAGCAGTAGATTCACTTTCTAAGAAGTCAAGAGGTAACAACCTACACATGTATATGAACACTTGTGATGTTGGATGTGCTGTACTCGAATGTTACTAGACCTCAAAGCTTAATTAAAACTTTACATTTTGGCTTAAAAAAAGGAGCAAATAATAAAAGTAAGTAAATTGTTTAAAATAGCTGCCCATAGCAGCAATACCAATGCTGAGTGTGTTTCTTCTTAACAGTTTTCTACTTAATTTTACTGTGGAGAATGCAATGGAAAACAGGAAGTCTACATTGAAAGTGGCTGAATCTCTAATCCTTTCTGGGAAGGAGGTGCCTGCAGCAAGACAATCGTCTGTCTAGCACTCAAGTTTCTTAATTGACTGTAGGAAGTGCAAGAAAGGTAGCGTATGCTTTTCTGCAGTTTCCTAAACACTGCTGCTGGCATGGCCAGGTTACTAGGAGGGGATACTGGTCTAGGGGCCCTTGTGATCAAAGCTCATCCCTGTGTTTGGTTCTAAAATGTCTGTCAGGTGCCCTAACACTGTATTTAAATTCCTAACATCAGATAGGTATATCTCCTGTAACTGGGGAGAACTATTCTGCTTCACAGACCCATTCCCAAAAGACTACTGTATTTAAGTACAAGATACAAGATTTCAAAAGATTATTAAAAACATGATAGTGATAAGACTTCATAGTGATCAGCTTCATTATGCAGCTGCATTTTTTTTATGTTGGAGACTGTGAATAGCCTGTCATTTGTCAGTCTGTAGTAGAAAGCTGCAATTCCATCTATAACTCTCTCATCGAGTTTAGCATGAAACAAAAACCTGAATTTTCCCATCTTCAGTAAGACTGTATCAATCTTGGTTCAACTGAAGAGGGAATGTTCTGATGCTAAATCACAACAGCTTGTAAAGTTGTGTAAACATACTAAAACCACTTCAGAATGTTCAAGCACATCTAAATGCACCAGTTATAATATCACTGGAACTAGAAATGAATGATATTCTTAGTTACATACAGAAGTTAAGTAATACTGTAAGAGGCACACTTTGCAGATATATTGACTATACTAACAAATATGCCCAAAAAATTGTTAATGGAACGTAATGAAATGCACAACTTGTGGATTAAATATGAAGGGTTCATTCTCTCAGCTGAGAACTACAGGTTACAAAATGTTTAAGAGACAGACTTCCATATTGTTCATGAAATACTATGTGCACATGACTACTTAAATAATTGACCACACTTCTTTTAGCTGCTGAAGGAAATCAGTTACTACCTAGTTCATCTTACAACAGATGATAAATTAATAGACCTAAATTCTTTCCAGTCCTTCCACCCATTCTTTTAATTAGCAGTTATTGACTAAAGTGACACACTAACTACTGTGTATATACAGTTACAGGCATATGGACAAGATAGGCAGAAATGACTAACTGCCAAAAATAGGAAATTTACTTAGGGGCTTTGCATGTTGCAAAGTTTCTAATTAAATTCAGGGTGCTGTATTAGTTCAGTTTAGTCTATTTGATTATGTTGTTCGAGCTTTTATGAATACAAATATGTTTAAAATGAATCAGGTATAGATGTGTATTTAAGCTATTTAAGATGTGTCCTCTGAACTTGTTCATGTTAACCTGCCTTACTCATTTCACATGAACAATGACTTTAAGAAAGGATATGCCTTTACCTTAGGGTAGTTTTACTATCCAAACTCTCTACTTGATTATTGAAAGAGAACTTATTTTGATAGGGTAGCTTTTTTTTTTTAAGTGAATATTACTGTACGCTTTTATTATGGAATACAAGTTTTGTTAGAACAATGTTCTTAACATGAGAAATTCAAAGGTAATAGTAAGTACTACACTAAAAGTACACATGCAATAAAATGGAAAGCTTAAGTTTTATGCCAGGAAACTGCAGAATTATACCAAATTCAAATTTTGCAAAGTGCAGAGTTGACAGATTGTGATAATGCATTTTCTTGAATAATTTGGTTGAATGCTGCATACGGAAAATTACTATTTCCAGTAAAAGAAGGAAAGCAGCATGTAAGAGTTCTTAACATTCGCATCACATCAACTCTGGAAACATGAAGATTAACTTTGTCACTCAAATACTCCAAGTAAGTTGACCAAAAATTAACTTATGGCTACCACTGAAAAATACTTGTGTCTTTTCTCATAAAGTTGTTCAGGTATTAGGGAAAACAAAAATGATTTACAAGAGAGGTTTTTGATAAAGCGTAATTACCTTGAGGCTTCCTATTTTAAGTCCCCAAAGCAGGGATACACATTTTTGCCAATCAGTGAAGCAATGAGTCTACTATGCCCCTAGAAGGTGTGTCCAAAAATACTTTATTTGCTTCAGTAAAGCAACAAAGAAATAAACAATTCCAGGAAAGAAAGATGAAGGACTGCTTCTTTTATGTTTACATTAATCTAAAATTCATTGGCCAGGCTAACACTATTACAAATCAGACATTGTTCAGTGGAACACAGCAAATTTTTCAAGGCATCTGACAAAGATCACTGCAAGAGAAGTCTGTAGTGTGGGATTTCAGTAGCAAGTGAAAAGTTTCAGGATAAAGTTTTATCAACCAAATAGAACAGAGAGGTAAAATTTAACTGTTAGCCTTTGAAAAACAAAACAAAAACACCATCAACTAAAGTCCTATGTGCCACCCAAAGAATTAGCAGACAGCAGTACATTTTTAACAGGCAGTAGTGTCTACACAACCTTGTTATCACCAACCACCAAGAATTTGTGCTTCAGAGTTGATGGCAGTAGCCAAAAAAACCATCAAATATGGTCTGTTTCTGGTGAAGTTTGCAAGGCCATTACCAATACTATATTCTTCAGCATTTTACATACGTATAGGCTGTATGGTATTAGTAAAATGTCAGTCTCTGTTGCCAGTACGACAAAGAATGTACGTCTAACCTCTGGAGATTATTTCATGTCATTATGTTCACTTGAACTGTATGCTTGCAAAGTTAACAGTTCGGTACTCCCTGCACTTTATTTTTTTTTTGTTCTTGAGTCTTGAGGTTCACAAATGTTCTGGAGTAAGGTCAGTTTTGCGGTACTGACAGAAAAAACTGCCGTCTAGATATACCACCACCACCACCCAACAAGAGATGACGACAACACACATTGTTTTCATCACCTCCAGTAAACATAAGTATTGCTTTGAAATATGCTCCCCGTTCTGTTCTCCAAGCCAAAGGCCAATAACCTGTGACACTGCTGCCAAAGATGGCACGGACCTACACACTGACAGGACGCAGTTAGCATGAGGCTGAGAACAGAAAAGCTCTGCCATTGAAGGAAGAAGTGGTTCCAGGACAGCAAGAGCAGGAGCCACATGCTCATCAAGGTGGAGAGAGCTCAGTGGTGCTAGAGCACATCTTGCTGTCCAAAGGACCGTGCTTCAGTCCCACTGAATTTCTACCAGCATACTCAATTTCTGGATAAAGAAAAGCAAAAATCTGGCACATCCTCCCTCTTACAAGACCACATTTGTTGCATTTGAATTTAAGCAAATGAAGCAATCAGCACTAAAACAACTTGCCAAATACAATACAGACAAGGCATGCATACATCAGGAGTTTAACTGTATCCCACCGTGTGCAATTAAAAGTGCCCAACTTCTTACACTTCTTCTATTAAAAATAAAACGAGCTTTGCGCCACCTACTCAGATGAATTTTAACCTGCTATGAAAGAATTAGAGCTCATTTGATCTGTACAAGTAATTTACTGAACTATAACGAGGAAACCAACCCATATTAAAGATATACAAGTGGATTTTTTGAAACAACTAGTTACACACAGCTGCAAACTACAACTGAATATAGTCTCCATTTTGAAATTTTAAATAAGCACATTCAAGACTGTAAACCATTAAAATTTTGTAAGTTATCTCCTATGGATTTCCTTATTGCTGACTGGTTTTATTTTTACCCTTTTCTACAGCAGTTGATATAGTTAGTTGAGGGTTGTTGTTTACAGACTTCTATGGCCTTCAGTGATATTGGCAAGAATATTCTCAGTAGTGCAAACATACCTCTCGAGTAATGTAAAGTTGGCTTTTTTTGTGTGTGTAGCAGCTCCATAAAAAAAGATGAAATACCATTGCAGTTTTTAAATGAGACTCTGAAGCACACTGCATGCATAGTGCAGTGTAAATGCACTGAGGAAGCCTTTGACCTGCCATACAATTCTCTTAATGCCTAACTTTTTAACACAGCCCTCAAGATTGCACTAGAACTTCTCCAAAGTCATACTGAGTCCAGAGTTGCTACACACAGAACAGGGCCACTACAAGTCTTCCATTCACTCATGTAAGCCCTTTTAAGTAACAGCCATGTCATCCACCCAAGGAATGCTTGTGAAATATTTTTGCATGTTCTGCATAGAGTGGCAACTGCAATACAGAATACATACTAAAACAGAAAAAAAAGTTTATAGCCAGTATTTGATAGCGCCACAAGCTATTCTACTGAAAAGTAGCACTAACTTCTAGTTTTTTCGTTCTGTAAAAGGGTTCCTCATGTTACTCACAATGCTATATTCCCTTTTGCTTTCAATACATAAATATCTGTTATTTTCCTTCAGAACAACTGTTGGATCACAACAGCAAGCCAGGTTCAGCAATTCTGTTAATCTGCTGTGGACACACAAAAATCATAAGGTGGGTTATTATATTACAAAAATACTGACAGACGGTAAAAACAAGTTATAATCAATCAAAAATTCTGCTGTAAAATCAACTGAAACATTGTTATACTTGGACACAGCTTTACATTAATGCCCATCACTTTAGAAATTAAGATTTGCCAGCCTTCAGTGCAAGTAGTTCAAAGGGCTTAAAGAAATGTTGGGGTTTGTACCAAATCTGCCCTCTCAGCCCACTAGGTAGTTATACCAGCTGCTTTTGGGTATCACACGTATGTGGGCAATTCTGTAGCAACAGAAACCAACTTCCTGCTCTTGTATATGAAGGTACAGTGGCAAGAAAGAAAGAGTAAGGTCCTAGAGGCATAATAGGAAAGCAGAAAAGGGAAGGAATTAGTTTGAGGAAGACACACATGTAGAAGACATGGAGGAATTCACAATACAGTCTTTAGAATGTGGGGATTTAAGGAGGAAAGCAAATCTTGGTTTTAAAAATTTAAGGGACTGTCTTAACTGCAGTTGTTTTCCCATAAACTGTTAAGCAGCAAAAATAGGAATGATTTGCTTGTTCCTTGTTCTGATCAGTGACCACCACTTCCAAGATGTGAAGACACCTACTATGAATTCTGGTAATTGTTTCATCTCTGCACATCCACTAACTAGTGACTGAGGCAGGGCAGTCGGAAGCATCCAGGCTCAATTTTCTACAGTAAACAAAGATGAAAGCGTGGAACAGAAAAAGGGAGGTTACAGAAAATTACATAGATGAGCACTTCAAAAAAGAATTTTTCTAGAGAAAAATTTAGGGCAAAGAAAGAACTCCCAAGCATAGATGGCTGCCTTAAAACATGAATGAATTCTACTGTTGATAGTGAGAAAAGTACTAATAGTGAAGATTTAAATAAATTATCTCACTTCATGATTAAAAAAAAGTCACTTTCGTCCCCAAAAGAAAACAGTCATTTCCTTAGGATTTGTACCTACTGAATTACAGATGTACCAACACTGGAATGATGGACCCATTGCAAAAACCTCCTAGCTTTAAGATGATGTAGTATACATGCAGCTTTCTTCACACATGAAGAAAGCTTCCTCACAGGCAGCCATTGTTTGCATCAGACTAAGTTCATCAGGTAGAAACTAAATATGGCATAGAAGGTACCTTCCCTAGCTGCCAACACACAAGAAGGATACATAAACCAGTGAAATATTTAAAACACAGCACACCGTATTACACATAGAATTTGTTTTTTCATTTCAAGTTTATTAAAACTTTAGCAGTACAAATGATCCAGGTTTTAGATTATCAAAAGACCAAACTGGAGTCCACATCTTATAAAAAGGCGTTCCCCAAAATGTCTCTAAAACTTTGAGACAATGGAAACATTAAGTCCACAAACTCATCCATGCCTGTCGTCATCTGTTCCAGGACTTGTTTCATGATCGGACTTTTTATCCTTACTAGGGGCATGATCTCTTTCCTGACTCTCTGATTTTTGGTTAATTTCTTTCTCTGTTGAAGATCTGGTCTTTTCCTTTTCATTACTCCTGCGTGAGTATGATTTTTTTGATTCTCTCTCTTTGCTACTTGCTCTCTTTTTTGAGTCTGGACTTCTGTCTTGATCTCTACTAGACTTCTTATCTTTACTGGATTCAGGACTGCTACTGTCACGGCTTTTTGAACGCCTCTTCCTTTGGCTTTCAGAATCATTCCTCTTATATGAGCTTCTACTTTCTCTGTTTGAATACCTCTCTCTGTTTCTACTTTGACTTTCCTCTCTCTCTGAGCTTCTTGAGTCTCTCCTCCTCCTATTTTCTCTTCCTCTGTATCTATCTGGCGTACCTCTCCTTTCTCTGCTTCTTGATCTTCTTCTTCTTGTTTCTCTGTCCCTATTCCTTGAATATTCTTTACTTCTACTGCGATCTCTGTCTCTGCTTCTTGATCTTGCTCTCCTACCCCTATCTCTGCTTTTGCTTCGTTCCCTTGTTCTACTGCTGGAACTATGTTTTCCTCTACCATGCTCACGCTCTCTGCTTCTTGACTTATGTTTCTCCCTGTCTTTACTCTTCCTGTGGTCATGGTCGTTACTTCTTGAACCTGCCCTTCTACTTCTCTCTTTACTCCTACTTCTTTCTTTCTCTCTCCCTCTAGAATCATAGCGCTTTTCTTTTTCTCTACCTTTCTCATGGTCCCTCTCTTTGCTTCTTGATCTTACTCTCTTTTCATCATGTCTACTGTGTTTGGAGTCTCTTTCTTTACTTCTTGATTTCTCTCTGCTTTTACTATGGCTTCTAGATTTACCTCTTTTCCTGGTCTTGCTCTTGTTATGCTTGTCATCTTTTTCTGAATTCCTCCTTGTCTCCCTGTCTTTACTGCTGGATTTGTGATCTTTTTTCTTCTCTTTTTCCCCTCTTCTGCTTGGACTTTCAGAAGCTTGCCTGTGGTCTGATATTTTTCTCTCTCTTCCTCTTCCTGGGCTTTTTTGATTATCTTTCTTGATTTCATTTATTTCACTCCTTGGAGAGAGAGAGAAAACACATTTTAAAAATATTGTGAATCCCCTCCACTCTGAAAAATAAAGTCAGAAGTGAGACTGAAAAAGTCACACCAGGCCATCTGTATTAAAAACCATATATTTATGGTAACCACAAATAAGCATGATTGAGTTCTGACAGTTAAACAATGAAATAACCAAGTCGGTGTCCTTTTTTCTTTGAAGTAACTATAGCTAAAAATCTAAGACAGTGCCTATTACTCTGATATATACAAAAATTTAAATGCACATACTCCAAAAAGAAATAATCTTACTTGTCCCCTTTTATCCATCTTTCTCCACTAGACACTCTCATTCTTTGAGCTCTTTGCATTTCTTGCCTCCAATGTGGAGGAGTTTCACTGCGTCGAAATCGATCTCTTGACCTGGATCTGGAAGGCGTCCGGTAACGCTTGACAGGAAAAGAAGAAAAAAATGGGTATAAGTTAGCTATCAACAGCATGTGAAATTCAAAGCAGTATTTTATCCCCAGTGGGTGATTCTCCACAGCACCTAACATTACACTTAGATGTATATATCAGGTTCACGCTTCCGAGTTACTAATTTACCAAAAAACGTATTTGATATTCAGCTATAGCAGGAATACAAAGTGTCTGATCAAATAACTATTTTAAAGTAACTTCTCAGCAATTTTGGGGTACAACATCCTGACGTAGAAGTCTTCTGTCCGTTTTTAATTAGTACAAATACAAGTTACTTTTTTGACAACGAAAATTATTCTTAGCTTTGACAAGCAACACCAAAACAACACTTCACACTTTTTTTTTTTCCTTAGGCTCACCTTTGCAAATAAGGGCAGCTTTCCCCCACATTCCTGCTAGTGGGATTGTACAGGCTCTGGTGTTCACTAGAACACTTTTTGAGCTAGATGATTCACTGATTCACAAACTACTACAGTAACACAATGAAAGCATTTGTTGTTTTGCGTCCTCCTCCTTTCCAATAAACTCAGTATGCAAACAGTTAACTAATTTTCCTTGTCTTACTTCTAGCTTTAGCCCCCAGATCAATTATGATGCACCATAAATTACACGTGCACCGTCCCACCTCCCAGATTGACCATCCTAATGAAAAGGCTCAGTAAGAGCATGCTGCCGCGCTGTTTCTTTTGGGGAAGGGATTGCAAACATTTACCCTTGGTCCTCTTCCTTTTATTTTCCTTCCAGATCTGGTCACCAACAATCTTCTCTGGTATGTTGACTGGGAATTCGATAGATTACTAAAAATAAAGTGATATTGTTTGTAACACTGAATGAAAGAAGATAAAAACAACTTCATATCTTCTTCAGAAATGAAATACAATCAAAAGAAAACAGACATTTAATGTTATTCTTTATTATTGGCCCAGTAACAACCACACCACATGCCTTTTGCTTTTGTACATGGCATTAATAGAACAAAAAAAAAATTCTGTTGATATCAGAAGAGGTCCATCTTTTCCTTCAAATTTTTGTGAACTATTTTATATTTTGGAGCCTGATAACCACACATGCCAGGACAAAATAATTACACACCATAAACTTAAACTGATACTTCACTTTTTCAGGAGTGGCTAGCTTCTTTAACCTTTTTTTTTTTTTATGTACAGAAGATCTGTACATGTATGGGAGAAAAGCTGCAATGCATTGATTGCCTATGCGAGGTTTCATTCACAGATGTGAAAAGTGAATATCCTCACACAGCTCTGAGAGGCACTGTTGTGTTCTGGCAGTGACAATACAAAGCCACCCTTCATTATCAGTTCATTTCATGAGAACAGCTGAGGTTCACTTGCAAGGTCCGTTTAAACCTGGTACTGTAAGAGAAGAAACCCAGGCAGTAAAGTTTAATAATCATTTAACTGCATTTCAACCTCTCTAGTACAGACAGAAACAACAACGGACAATCACAAAATCCTACATGGAATAATTGCAACACTTGTGCCCTCTCAAGTTTAGGTTTTATAAAATGGGCTTAAGCGATGTTCACAGAACCCATAAAATTTCATAAGGGCACATTTAGTAATTGTTACACAGCACTAGCTTTCCATGTGAAACTTCCACTTTGGGTTAGTAACTAACGGACAAAATATTCATAATCAATACGTAGCTCCCAAAAGCAGCCATCCCTCTCAATTTCCAATGAAAACTGTACCTAAAAATTAGTTGTTGTATTTCCTTCTTACCTTTCTTTTTCCTTTTAAGGTTTCTTCAATAATGTCTTTATTATAAAGGGAGTAGGCAATCTTGTCTTAACTACCTTTAGGTTAAATCTCTTAAACAAGCGCAAAACAAAACCCCAGCTGGTACTGATGAAGTAGTTCCCTTCCCTGTCCCCCCCTAACATTCCTTATGAATGCTTCAGACTTGATGACCAGAAAATATTTCATGACTTCATGTATTTTGTTTTTTTTTAAAAAAACAAACAAACAAAAAAAAAAAAACAAAAACAAAAACACAAAACAGGTTATAAATCCATATTGGACAGTTGTATGTAATGAATCCTAAATGGAACTACGCTCCATTTCACTTACTTTTTCTTGAATCATTCATTCTACATTTTTCACTCACTAGAACTATTTCCAAACATTAAGCTTTTGTTCTAGGAACAAAAAGACTTGTCAACTGCAAAAAAAAATATATATATATATATTCATCCACCTGTGCTCAGAAACATCCAACTATTTAACAGGGATAGAACTCAGTAGTCTTAAAACAGCAATATGACCATATGACTGTCAGCGTCTTGTCAAGCAGGTATATTACCTTTCTCTTTCCTTCTCTCTGCTTTTCCTCTCTTTTTCTTTCTCATCTGCTTTAGGAGGACTTTTCCTCATCAGGAACCGGTTTTCAGGTACTGGAGGAATTTCTTCAGGACGGACAGTAGATAACGGCTGTGCTTCAGGGTTTTCATCTTCACTTTCACTGGATGAGCTTTTTTTTTTGTATAAAAATAAATATTTACACTTGAGATGAGTTATCTGGATGAGAAAAAAACCCTTTCAATCTATTTAAATAATTCAGAAATTCTCTTAATTCAGTACACAATGATAAAATAAAAAACTTGCGGAACCAACATCCATTTCAGAAACATCTCCCCCATATCTTTACTCCAAAACATGCAACTACAGTAGATTTTTAATCAATATTTTTCTTTCCTTATTTCAATGATGCAACACTGAACATACATTTATTCAATAGTTAGATACAGCTTTCTTGATGTACATATCAAAGTCATATTCAGATTTTACACTGGCACATAACTGACTAAGAACTACTATAGCTCCAAGTAATTGGTAGAAACAATAGAATTGTGTGAAAGTGGCTTACTCCCACAGAAATAATGCCTGACAGCACTAAATGAGTATTTCTTATATTTTACTGCCAGCTTGGAAAAACGTGACTTGCACTGACACAGCTTTATCTCACGTTGAAAGACAAACTATTAGATTAGAAATACCACTTTCAGAAACAAGAGACTTTTTGATTTTTATCATCTTCCAGTGAAACAGCAAGACTTTCAGTATATTATACAGAACTAGTGGTATTAAGTATGTTCATCTGTAGTATTTTGTATAGTTTTGCTTTTATTCTTGTATACTATATTCTCCTAAGTCCCACTGGATATAATTGTACATTGAGTTGTACAGAAGTGAATTTAGGTAAACAAGCTATCACCACCTATTTCAAACAAAGCGTTCCTGCACCTTTTCAAATCCAGTATGTGAAAGTCTTGGTCCATTCTTTCATTCCTTTACAAGCTGCAGCATGTTTGCACGTGGACACTGTCCTTTACTATCAAATCAGGAAAAAAATCCCTAAGCTTGTCTACTTTACTAGCTACAGAACACAATTTTATGTAGCTACAGGAGAAAATTATACCACACAGCATACACAAAGATCTCAATACTGACCTTTTCTTGCTTTTCTTTCTCTTCTTCTTTTCCTTCTTGTGTTTCTTAGAATTTTTCTTGTGTTTCTTTTTTCGTTTTTTAGATTTCTCTTCTGAAGCACTCTCAGAATCTGATGATGAATCCGAAGATGATTCTGAATCACTCGAACTTTCCGAGTCACTGGATGAGGAAGACGACTTGTGTCTTTTCTTTTCTTCTTTCTTGGCTTTAAGTCAGAAAAACAAAGACATACATTTAGATATCAAACAGTTATAAATAAATCTCAGAAAAATCAGCTTATCTAGTAACTCCCCATGCTGCTTGTAATTGTGTCTGAGAGTACTTCATCACAATACTTGCAAACAAAGTTTTTGGAAAAAGAAAGACTTTCTCCCAAGTAAAACACAGCACGTGTCTAGAAATATGTAAAATGTTCCAAACATTTTATGCCTACAAAGAAGATCTAAAGTACTAAATCTGTTCTGTCAAGAATTTGTATAGCTGTGTATGTTTTCAGATATTTTATATAACGTCTCCTATGTATGAAGAATTATTTAGAATTTTTTAAATGTTTATAAAATATTTTCTTTGACCTCAGGTGTAATCTGACTCGATATAAAAGCTACTCAAACCACAGATGAGGGAAGTTTTGAAACAGAAAATACATAATAGTTTAGCATACACTAAACTGATTACCCATTAAAGTCAGCCCAACAGAGGGAAGACTCGGATAACCAACCTTACTGCTAACTGAAATGATGCTCAGAGAACAACCCTAATCCCCCAGCTCAATATATTTTTCCACAGAAAGATACAAGTTGCTTACTAAGCCATCTGGTTTGAAAAGGAACCCAGCTAAAGAGCAGGCTATTCCTTAATTACGCAAGTCACCAGGTTTGTCAACTGGAGCTCCAAATCAGCAATTTACTAGCAATCTTAACAGCAGTCCAGCAGGAAGTAATACAAGAACACACACATTTTATGCCCTCTAACTGATCTGAGACTTACTTAACAATTAAAAGTGATGCAAGTATTATGATGTCAGTCCTACTAATTTGAAAAAATATATAACCATAAAAAAGTACTTTAAGAACTTCACTAAATGAAGTCGGGGCTTTTGAGTCAACACACTTCAGGTAAACTAATTAAATGGCATGAACATTCTCCAATGTGTTAGGAAATTCCCATCAAGCTCTTAATCCACAAAATCAGAAGTTCTAGCCAGAATTCCAGGAGGATGCACTGGCTGTTTATGGACTACCATAGCTGAGTTTTCTAATTAGCATCAAGTCTTATTTTACGTATCCATCGCAAACTTCAAAGACATCTTATTAAACTACACTAACAGTACAGCTGCGGACGGAAGAAATAGAACCTTCAACATTAAACAGAAGAAAACTATACCAAAATAAATATTGATGTCTGAACAGCCTGTTTCCTTGCCAAACAAAACAATGCATATATTAGAACAACTTTTAAGGCCTTAGAATAGGCTGCAGGTCAGAGACAAAGGAATTTTAACATTGCATGCAAATCTTAACTGAAAGCTTTAGCCTATTTTACAGAGGTTATAGTAACTCACCGTAACCAAAGAATTCAAAGTTTACAGAATTTTTTTTAATCTGATCTACACCAACGTAGAAGCAGTTAAAGGCAACCCCACATCCCCAAATCACTTTCTGCACAAAGCAGGGAAGTAAAAAGGCAAACAACCAGGCACCAAAGGCAGCATTATGACTATGCAGCCTGTCTGCATCTGAAAACTATTCAGATTCCACGTAACAGAAAACATAGAGGTGTCTCCCTCAACAGGGCAAGATTTTTTTTCTGTTACAGATAGAGAAATTCAACTGTTTAGTCTAGCCGAGCATTTCTTTTGTTGGTTTCCACTTGTGCCCAATAAGATGACATAAGTAGTATTAGCGATTAATTTTTTGTAAAAATAATGAAAACAAGTAATTAAAAAAACTATTTTTTAAAAAAGAGTTGTAGTGCATTTCTGCCATTAGTTTTTTTTTTTTTTTTTAATTTTCAGCAAAATAACAGGTAGTAGTATTAGATCACCTACATAAGTCAACACCTCTCCTGTTGCAACCCAATACCCTATTCTGTCAGGTATCTCATTCAGAATGCTGGTCAAGTTTCTATATATCAGTGATATATACTGGGGCAAAAGATTTCCTCTTCACAGTGGTGCAGAAAACTTGCTTCCAAAAGACTTGGCTGAGATGAAAGATCTGAGTAACAGCAAATTAGCCAAGGGTTAATTCACAGTGGACCAGATACACAGTGCAGAAAAATCTCTGCAGGAACAACTAAGTATGGCATCTTGGCCTCCCTTTTTTTGGTCATACTTTTTTTTTTAAGAGATTCTCTTTTTTCTTATTGCACTAAATTGCATTAACTTTTCAGGTAAGCATGGCATGCATGTCATAGCTGTATGATTTCTAGAGCAACTTTATTCATGGTGTTTTTATTCACAATAATCATTTGAGGCAGACTAACAAAAGCCTGAGAGCCAATGGAAATACAACCCCTGTACTTCATAAGTTAAACTACGCTTCTGGTCACTTCTGCGTGCAGTATAAACTAGTATGCTGTCTAACCATTTAGAACAGCCTATCAACTGAAATTAGCTGAAGTTACCATCAGATGTAAAAACCATCTAAAAAGAGCTTCTGGCAAAGTTTCATCCAACAGATGGGTCCCTTACTACACTGTTAAATTCCCATGTTGGTCCAGACAAAGATACCTGGTCTATTTTCTCAAACTTCTGCTCAACATCCTTATTAAAGCACTATATTTAATAAAAAGCCTGCCGTTAACATTTTATATCAGCCTTAGGTTGTCTAAACGTATATACTTGGTCAGAGTGTAACAAGTAAATCTCTATGAAGAAAACTGAACTGTTTCCAAACGTATTTCAATCAAAGGAGCCTGCTGTCATACAGGTGACAAACAAAAATAAGCTCCCAAACACAAGAAGTACTAAAGAAATTAACTAGTTTTTATGTCCCAAAACACTTATGTGCTTATCATTTACTCTACACTTTTGGTTTTGGCCCATTAAAAAAAAAATTTAATATCACCATACTGCACTGTATCGCTTCCTGTACGTCTTCAGACAAAAATAAGATGGCTCCAAGCTCAATTTCCAAGAAGTCTGAATAAGAACTCGATAAATGCAGTTATTTCATGTATTTTTGCCTTCCGGCATCCATTTCATGCGTGCCAAAGGCCACCTGTCACATTTTTATTTGCATCATTGCAACAAGTTTAGGTATGTTATATTACCTTAAACTGAGTCAATAGTAACTACAAGTGGAAGTGAGTTAGTGTGCAATTATGAGAACAAATGATGTGATTCTCCACTGATAGAAATATAGAAAGCAGCTTCAGTATCAGATTTATGTATTTGGGAAATCATGTTGGGGGTGGAGGTCAACAACAGAAAAAAACTGTTCACTTAGCAAAGACAGAATATTGGGCAAAAGCCTTTGGATATACTTTCTAGTGACAACTCACTAGCTCTGTCCAGCAGCAAGTACTATTTTGAATACTGAACCAATGTGGTTCTGGCCAATTAAAGATGAAAATAAACAAAACCACTCCTGTAGCATGAAGGTCAGTGAGAAGGAAATAGACTTCTATTTACAGTCCAACTGTTCCAGCTTATTAACTTCAGGATTAGATTTCAGCTTATCGTCACATCTGAAATAGATGCCTTGCTTCCTACTCCATTCACTCTGACATACAGTATTTGCCAGATTTTGTGAATTACATGATTGTACTGCACAGCACAGCTGAGCAAGCACTCTCCACATCTCAGCTTGCTATGAAACATAACAACTCTTGTTAGAGCCATGGTATCACACTCGTGGACTTGAAATGAAGAAATGACCTGGCCAGAAACAGTCAGGTTCAGGCCTGTAAGTCAGAACAGAGGATCTCATCTTGCAAGTCACAGCAATGACACCAATTCAGTTACCTTATATGAAGTCCAATAACTTGTGCTGGACTACAGCATACTGTCCAAAAAGAGGACATCTCTACTTCGAGACATTAAGACAGGTATTTCCCTTGATTATTTTTTCCAGTGTTTAATCACCTTGCTGTTCAGAATATCAGGTCTTATTTATTTATTTATTTATTCACATCTTCACATCTTGCTTCAGTTATTTGCCAGAGGTTCCTTTTTGTTTGGTTGGTTTTGAATCAGAAATGTCATTTTAAAATCAGCATCTTACATTCTTGAAAAGAGTCTAAGATATGCCTTTGGTTAATCAAAGGTATTGACCAAAAAAACAAAACCAGGTTTGTTTGATACCAATTGATGAAGTTTTGTATCAAACTCCCACTTATCTTAAAGAAAATCAAGAGTGTTACTTGTTCCATAAGTTTTCTTGAGAATGATAGTAGCTTAGCTAGTTCATAATGTCCTTTCTAAACACTGGCATAATATTAGTGGGTTTCTGTAGCTGTGGTGGATTTTTGTTTTAGAACAGCTTCCAGAAATTTCCTACACGCTTTAAGATTTTCTAAAAATAACACCACTTGGCCAGGGATTCTTGCTTTAAAATTTATCTTCTCTCATTCGTTTTTATTAACTCACTTTTCCATTTTAAAGGAAAAAAAGGAGAAAAAACAAGAAAAAGACAAACATCCCACTTTTCTACGTTATCATCCTCTCTAACCCCAAGGCAAAGATTCTGTTCTAGGCCTCTGCAATATTGTACTTCAACTTTGATCTTTGAATCATTCAATTTACATATGATCCAGTAAGTTAACTTAGTCAGGTGATCATCTTTTCATCCCTATACAAATCAAGTTCTTCTCTACAAACATAGATTTGCTTCCTTCATAAAGCACTTTGTCTGGATACTCATGCCAATACTCTAAAATCCAATCCCCATTCAAGTTTAACCCAACAGGGAAACATTCAAACTACACACTTAACTTCTACTGTGCTTCCTTCTGGTAGTGCCATCTTGGCTTCCCAGTCAAGCCCAAGAATTATTAGCTCCATTTAAATCCATAAAGACTTGCCCAATTTGTGCTGCCTACCAGACAAACCTATACAATAAAGATTTTAGTTTAAGCCTCCCTTGCTATCATTATATACTCTCCCACAAAAATTCACCGACATTCTACTGCCGTCCCTGGCAACGTCCTTATCCCTTTGTCTTAAACAACAAATTCCCAGAAGCAGTCTACTCTGTTAACTGCCTCACATTTCACATTATCAGTTCCCTTTTGCCTTCTACTGTTTTAAAGTGCTACAAATAGTTTCACTGTTAGATGGTCCTCTGTTGATCATTTTCCATGATGCTGCTCAGCTCCCCGAAATTGCTCCTTCCATCTGGATTCCCTGGACTCCTCCTTATACTGGCAGGTCGAAGGGCCTCTCCTTCTCCACTTCTCAGCTTTGGACAGCAGCTTGGCCAATTTCCTTCTGCTGATGTGATGACAAAGTCTTCCTTGCATCTCCACTACCTCAGGCCAACACAGCTCAGTGGTTCCGTGTTACACATGTAACAAACAATCCCAGCCATGCCATCGCCTCTCATCGTAGCAGTGAATTTCCCTCTGCAGATCCTACAGAAAACCCTTCTCTTTCAAAAGCAGGATTCTCTGCTCACCAGGATCTCCACCACAGTCTACAAGGCAGCACCTTCATCAGGTTGGCTCTGCATTAGTGCCCACTAGAGCCAATATTCCTCCCTGCACTCAGTTCTGCTCTCTGCCTGCCCACCCCTGGTGGGTAACCCTTATTGTTTTCCAGACACTCCTAGTATTTAGTACTGTGCCTTACGGCCAGTTGAGTGGCCTTCCCCAATGCCCTGGCAGCAACCTCTTTCCCTGGCACACCAGACCAGCTACAGTAAGCACCATTTCCAGGATCCTAGCAGTACTGAGGCAAAGAGGTAGAACTACACAGACAAACAAGTAAGACCAGACAGTCAGATATCCCCAGAAGTCTCTTCTCTTTGAGGAAAAGTTAAAGAAAAAAAATGTATTTTTTCCCTCACTCCTTTGATGAGTACATTAAGACCTGACCTAACAGCTTTAAGTCCTCCAACTATGCAATTCAAACTAAAGCTTTCATTTAGTCATTCTATTTCAAGTCTTCTCAAGTGGCTTAAAATAGAGCATGGCAAATGAAGGAAAACACACAGGGTAGGCATCTCCCGCACTAGCTTCATCCGTACTATACATGTATTATATATTCTGATGTACCAACCCCTTCATTTTCTAATGCTAACAGCACTAGTGTATTTTGTCCAGAGATAAAATTATGTCCTAACATGCAGGATGACTTGTGAGTTAATCTAAGAAGTTGTACAGCTTTTGAGAAGTCATGAGCCATAAGATAACTTTACTTGGAATTTTGAGGGACTGAAAAGATTACTTCAGACTTCAAGGTCATTCTCCTAGGCACCATAACAGGTAAACAGATAACTGCAACAAGGAAAAAAAACAAACAAACAAACAAAAAAGCTCAAGTTTGAATGCCTGCATTTTCCTTAGGCCAAAGAAACAGTTATCATTGACTTGTGCCTCAAACTCCTTGGTTCAACCCTTCACAGTACTTGTCACCAGAAGGCACTAAGAATGAAAAAGCATAACAATCTCTATCAGAGTTCCTACCAAACATGCATCATGGGTCTCCTCCACTGAGATTTTCTGTAGGACAGCAGCATCTTTGATTTACCCTTACTCTGCTAAGAGAAGCAGGATCCAATCTCCAAGACCACACACAGCTCTGGAATGGCAGAGCAAGGGCACCCTTCCCAGAAGCCAAGGCAAATTCTGTCACATTCCTGTTTATGAATGTACTTTATAGCAACTTAAAAAAGGATTTCTCCAAAAGGGAAATTTCAGACTACTCTAAATGCTTGTCCCTAAGATTTACCTGAAACTTTAAGTAAGTTCAAAAAAGCAGCAGTTATTGAATAAAGTCAGACTGCCATCAATGTACTTAACATAGCACTTTCTTTAGAACAAGTGCTTGCCAGCTTGAGCAAATTAGCAAAATTACCTCATGGTTCACATATATGTAGATGTACAGTTAAACTTTACCTTTGGATTTTGGAATTAGCTCTCCACAGCTCAGTATGCGCACTTCTGCATATGGTTTACTAGATGCATCTGTTTTCTGGTTTTCTATTTCTCTCACAACTTCCTGACCTGAGATGACTTGTCCAAAAACAACATGATGTCTGAAGAATTTAAGCAAAAATAAGAATTCTTAATACTTATTTTTAAAGTAGTTCCCAAACAATAAACATTAGAAAATATGAGATACTTACCCATCTAAGTGAGGTGTAGGTTTAGTTGTTCTGTTGTTTCCAGATGATTTTATTTCAAAAGAAAAGCAGAAGTCAATGTTAGTGGAAGGCAGTCAACATTTGAAGCATGCATACATATGAAGATAAAAGTTATTTTAAGTGAATTAATAAAACTGACTACAATCGATATATAATTATTGTAAGTTTGTGTACAGTTACATTTCCTGTTTTACACAAGTTACCTATTAAATCTTTTACCACATTTTACTGACCTAGAAAAAGTACAGAAATTTTTAGACAGCATCCTCTCAGAGAATGTAAGAATTTTATGTATTGAAGTTATAGGAACTAGGAACAGATTAAAAAAATTAAGGAAACTGGTCAAAGAAGCAGAACTGCAAATAACCTTATTAGAAAATAAAGAGCAATCGAAGGAAGAAAAAAATATCTGAATATACAGAATATTTGACATCAGAACTTTCTCTTTATACCTTTAGACAATTAGGCAGTTTGCAGCAGCCTTCCCCTACAGTAGGATTACTATTGTGTACAGATGTCAACCATGGCAGAAATCAAAAGCTGAGATAAATACAGTAGTGATTTTCCAGAAATCCCAAAATAAAGGTCTAATGGTGACAAGTACAACTTACCATGTTAATTAAGACTCATGATTTCAAGAATGATTTCTACAAATAAATTAAAGAAAGGTCTACTGCAGTTACCTTCTAACATTTAAAGCTTTAGACATAGCTGTAAGTGAAACTGCATTGGGAAGTTATCTTTTGACAGAAAATTTCTGTACTGCTTTGAGCCAGAGAACCTCTAGAGCTGTTTTGCTTCCTTCCAGACAACACATATTGTAAGAAAGTGATAAAGCTCTACAGGGAGCAAACAGGTTTACATTACTGCCTGAGTTAGAATACAGATACTGAGAACTACCAAAAACTCTTTTGCAGAGACAATAAGCACTAAATACAAAAGCGATAACAACAGTTTCCCTAAACAGCTCATTAGGAAAACGGCTATTTCCATGAACTCTGTGAAAAAACATTGAGTTTGCACAGGAGCTAGTCTACAGTATTTAAAAGGATTATCTTTACAGCTTACAAACAGCAAACCACATGCATATTTCAGAACAACACAATACTTACATAAAGAACTGTGAACCATTTGTATCTTTCCCTCGGTTGGCCATGGAAAGGAGAAATTCTTTGTTGTGTTTTACAGCAAAGCTTTCATCTAAAAAAAAAAGTGTTTTCAATTACTTTAAATACACCACATATGCTTAGATAAATGCTCTAAGTAAACTCACCCATATTAAGTAAATCTACTAGACACTTCTATAAAAAGTTGCATTAGAATTAGATTAAAAATAGGTATTTTTTCAAATACATTATTCCTTTCATTCTAAATAATGCAATTTAAGAATAAATTAATGGCTTATAGCCTGAGGGAAAAAAAAAAGGGATCTTATTCAAGAGATTTTTTTCCTACCAGGATTAACAGAGACCTCATTATTTTCAGCTGTCACTCTTTTTTATTCTGCACATGCCAATCACTACCTCTTTAAAGCAAAAAAAAAAGTTTTCAGCTGTGCACTAACTATTAATAAACTCTGTCACCTCCAAGATTTTTTTGTTTCGTTCCTTTTTGATATACATGGATACCCATTTTGATGACAATTCCAAAACACTTCTCTGTGTCTGTCACCTACACAAATGAACTTACCAAACCTGCCACTAAGAAAATAAATTTAACTTGAGTGAATCTCACTTCTGGTAAGTAAATAATTTTGACAGTTCAGGTTAAATCTCAATGAAATTGTGAAAAGTAATCACCATTCTTCATTTAAGACACCTATAAGAGACCATCCTATCTTCCTCCTTCCACAAAACAGCATCAAGGCTGTAGGGGGAGCCAAACTGTTCAAAGGAAGTTTGATTAATATTCTTCAGATATAAATAGCAGGAGCAAGCATTAACAAATTTAAAAAGTACACAATCCGTGAAGCTATGGTTTCACATTACACTGTGTATGGCAGTGCTAAGGACAGCCCAGCTTACTCTCTGTGGTCACCTGTCCAGTTTCTGTGCTGCACAGGACTGAGAATCCTACCTAATCCTACAGTAAGTTAGTTGGTTAGGGGTGCCACACAAGGAAAAATTCCTGTGGATTGTTTCATGCTGTCGCTGAGCTGAAAAAACACCTTGCAACTGCCAGAAGGTAGGCAGAGGTTTTGCTGCTTCTCCCACCTCACCCAACCATACATTCCCTCAGCTACTCATTTTTGCTGGTAATGACGCTTGCCGAACTACTGACTTGGATACATTTACTAAAACTTTTTTCCTTAACAGTCTTTAGGCATTTTAGCAAACTGAATCAGTTTACGGTGTGATCTGAGTAACAGCCAGTGCAATGTATGACCTCCCCTTTGGCAGTTGCAAACTGACCCCAGTAAAATAGTGAAAAATTCTTTTGATAGGTTGCTGCAAGCTCAGACAAGAACCAATGTTAAAAATGTCAGGGAAGGGGAAGAAGTATAACCACCCTTGCCAAGGGCAGCTAGCCATCACATGGGTTTAGGTGTAATGTGAAACTGCTCCAAGAAACACAGAGATGCCCCAGTACATTCTGGACAAACACAGGCTAAGAAGCACACTGGAGAGATAAGTACTTCTTATGCAACACTGACCAAAGTAGAACCAGCACAGTGAGAAAGCTGATGGTCTCTTTATACTCAACTCCTCTTGGGTTCAGGAAAGCAGAGCTTTATACTTCCTTATAAATAAATATTTGCAAGAAAACCCTACTCCATTATGACTTTCTCGTTTTGACTAGAAAAGGTATTCCCCAACTTTTAGCTTGCTGCTGAAGCCAAAAGGTAGGTTCAGAATTAGAATGCCATGCTTAGAAACAGTTATAAAACTGTAAAGCTGACAAATATGAAAGTGTTTGGTTTTAATTTTTCAGTAATTAAATAGCTTATCTTAAAAGTAAATATTACCTAAACTGTAAAGTCAAAGGCCTTTAGGACCAGACAACACCTTAAAAAAAGAACAAAACAATGGAGTTCAGGTTTACCAACTAAAAACTACAGGATGTACAGGTAATTGTTTACAGTAACACCAAAATAGAGCAGCCTGATAAAACTCTTACCTTCAAAAAAGCCACCATAAATGGATTCTCCTCCTCTGCCATTTCCTTGAAAGAAGAAACGAGTTAGAACTTAAAAGTAGTGATTAAAAAGTCTCATTATGTGAGCAATGCTTTGTAACACAAAATACTGATTTAACTGCATCCAAGTCACTAACATTATTCTTCAAGACATGCAAAAAAGATCAAGACATCTTCACAGTCCCATTAAGCAGAAGCAAACTTGGCAAACAAGGAAGTTTTCCCATGTGTTCTGCTACACGGTCCCTTTTTTCTTTATTTCCCAGCAGCAGATATATTTTACCCTCACATTCACAACTTACCATAAGTACTTAGTACTCTAGTAGTGAGGTTACAGAGCAGAAAGCGTGTATAAATTTATGTAAGTTTATTACACAAGTTTCCATGTAAAGCTTTTTACCCTTTTTCAGCATAAGCAAAATTAAATCGCATAATTCGAGTGAATGATCTTACACAGGACTCCTGCAACATTCCATTGCATAAGCATTGCATTTTTCTTCAAAGATTCACATCATACCTTCACTGAAGTCACCTCCTTGGATCATAAAATCTTTCACTACCCTGTGAAACAGACAACTTTTGTAATGCAATGGCTTTTGGGTGGATTTTCCTGTACCCTTTTCACCTAAAGAAGAGGAAGAAGAAACAAAGTGACTCTTTTTACTGTGGAGATTCTACAGGTTCAAAGCGTTACATAAGCATTTAATCAAAATCATTTACCAAACTCTGAAAAATTAGCTTGTGAGGCAAGCACA
The DNA here is from genome assembly GCF_964211835.1 of Anser anser. Lineage (NCBI taxonomy): Eukaryota > Metazoa > Chordata > Aves > Anseriformes > Anatidae > Anser > Anser anser. The sequence continues at coordinate 20,793,548 of NC_139726.1, read as the reverse complement.
TACTTGTAACGCCAGTAAGAAGCTCACATTTAAGAAAGCACAGAAACTACCTTCTATCTCTACAGTCATATCAAAAAGAACTCCTTACTGACACTAGTATAGAACAACATAATCACCTTTTTTTTTTTTTTGTCAGCACAGCTACAATTAATTCACAGAGAGGTAAATTAAGAGCTCAGACAGATAATGGAGAATGCCACTTACCTGGAGAGTCTTCAACATCTAAGGGGGGCAATATATTACTATTACTGCTGAGAGGACATTAGACCTATTCACATAACTCAAATTGCTTTTATTGAATCATTCATTCTAGGCCTCTTCTATGCGGACTGACTGAAATGAAACAGTCAGTTTAGATTTAACTTAACCACATTTGCCCAAAAGCAGGTGAGAAACTCAGATCTTCAATTACAACACTGCAGGACTAGAAGCAGCATAAAAGTTGATAATCAAAAATAAAAAACAAACAACAACAATGAAAAATAAAAACACAACATCACGAGGAAAAAGAGTAGAGGGGAATGAGAAATAGTTTTGAAAGAGTCTTGTGCCATCCTCCTCCTTTGCATCAGCTCTGGTGCTCTTCAGACTCATAACCAGGCGCTCTGCCTCAGCTAAAACACTACCCACTTTCACCCCTACCTACGTCTCTGCTGAGTTAGCAAGATGAACGGCTTATGGCATGGTCCCGTGAATGGCAGAACCAACCTCAAGGTAACAGCATGGAGTAGGACTATACTGGAAGGAAAAGAATTCTTCCTTTCCATGTTGGCAAACTGTTAGAAAAGCTCCTTCTGAGCCATGAAACTGGCAGTTTTTGTCAAGGGCAGTTGCCTCTGAATTTACCTGTAACAGACTGGTGCTTCCATATAGACCTAAGTAGAAAAAACACTTCCAATAGGAACTTGGACACGTGCAGCTATATATTCCACTGGCTTGGCATATGCCTAACAAAGGTATTGCCAGTGAAAAGCAGAAGTGCTGACCACTGTTTTAAAAAGACAGTGTACCCTCTTCAAAACCACTAGAAAAAAAAGATAAATGTAAAACCCCACAATTTTGAATTAAGTTGCTTATGATCAATATCATAAATGCTTTGTCAATATACTTTCTTAAATATAATAAATATGGTTAATTCTTAAATATGGTAAAACAAAAAAGTTGCTCAGCCTCTCTCTGAATAAGATTTTGAACATAAGCAGTATATTCTTATTAGTACTTGCTTCTGACCTGAAATGCTGTTCAAAGACTTGAAATCAAAAAGTTAAAGCAGTAGTGGGGAGTAACACCCTTCCATGGTCAATCTAACTTCTGATAGCACATCAAGAATGCCATGGTCACAAGAAATCATGCTCACATTCATTAAAAAGAATCATTCTAGGATTCAAATTTGTTAGCAAATTTTGATAATCTGATTCTGAGCCAGTACACCTAAATCAGATAATGCCTACATTCACTGCAGTCAGCATGAATGCTGCACTAAGTGTTCTAGCTAACTTAATGTGAATGCAATTATGCACCCACACCTGATTCAGATCGTATTAGTACTCTTGACTGATTCGGTATTAACAGCTACCAAGCTTGACCTGAAAGACAACAGAGCTGAAAGGAAAGGAAGCAGTAAATGTTGAAGACACAGAACACAGATTTATGTATTCACAGAACCATTTTGGTGATAATGTGTAGGCTTTGCTGTCAGCATTTTCAACAAAAACAGGTATTGCACTGGGAAATAACTCTAGTTGGAAATGCTTCTGGGAGAGAATCTTCTAAGTACTTTGTTCACAAATAACCTAAATTTCACTAGGAGTGGAAATCACCACTCTCCATCAACAAAAGAGTTACAGCAAAAGCAAAAATACTAATGAATACCAGCAACACCTTTCAAATACCTCCAGGTATCATAAGACTGAAAAGCAGGCCTGCATGCTTGACTTATTGGCTGCCTTTCAAGATGATATACAACATGAGCTGTAACCACCATGCTAGTAAAAGAAGGTCAGCTTATTAAATCATCATTTGAAGTTGATTAGTATATGCCCTCTGCAACATCCTAAGCCAAAAAACTACAACCACTTGGATTCTGCATCACACGTGTATGAGCAATTTGCTAAATCTCTAGAGATACCAAGAACCCAGTACTCACACTTAGTTTATACGTAAGAAAATGTCAGGAAAAAGTAACGTAGATGTCAAACAACCTAACATGGTTATTACATCAGAAGCTATAAGTAAATTTTAAAATCTACAAACCTGTGCAAAGGCAGCGAAAATTCTCACACGTCTTTGGACACACATCTGAAAACAGTTCAAAGACCACTCTTCCAGCTAGAAAAAAAGCCATATTTGTTATGAAGTTGACTGGCATTTATGATATTCCTATAAAACATTTAAGAACAATATCTTATTGAATTGATTATTTTCATTTTCTTACCAGGTACATTGTTGATGGCTATGTCAAAAAAGCAACGAGGTCTCTGGACCTTCACTCCCATGGCTTCAAAAATTTAAATACTGTAAATAATAAAAATAAAATTGAGTTTATCTTTTCTCATAGTGAAACTGCATAAGTCAATGTCAAAGATTTTATGAAGACAATAAAAACTGCAGAGAAGATAAATAAAGAAAACCTTAGAAATAGCTAGCAAACCAGTAGTTAAAAAGATTAAGAAAATGCTACGTATTTTAGGCTATTTTCATGTTTTGTGGACCCAAATGAGTGATTTCTTTTGTATTTGTTGCAACAGTATTGTATTTAAATTTCAGTAACATACTTCAGATGAGAAAATACAAGAAGGAAAGATACTGTATTGTATGGGGGATAAAAATGCTTTAAGTCTTCTTGCTTTCCAGATGGCATAGGTAATCACTTAAATTTTTAACTCCTAGGATTCTTGGATCTTCAAGGTCAAATAAGTATCAGAGGAAAAGAAAAAAAGCCAGCTTTGAGACCAGAAAGCACACTCAAACAACTTTTTGCAACTGCTTTTCAAATGTTTAACCAGACTAATTTTTGCAGTATGTCAGGTTTGGTGTCAGCAGCTGAGGCGGCTGCTCACCCCTCCGGCCCAGGGGTGCAAGCCTCAGGTCGGGCCCGTTCTCCTCAAGAATTCATTAGCTGCTGCAGTCCACAACCTGGTCATTTCAACTCAGTTTCTATTAATACACCTGGACCATGAACTACAGCTGCTCAAGAAAGTACATACTGCTCGTAATGTTTCGGAGTACAGAAAAGCAGACAGCACAGGATGCCGAACTTCCTCAACCACCGTCGTTCTGTGAGCGTGTCAAATGAACAGTCTTGCTGATGGTCTCCTACTTTCCCTTCACTCCTGTCCTCACTGACACCAGTGTCCACCCGCTCTCACTGCGGGCAGGTTCACAAGAAATCCCAAGACAGCCTGCTGCCCGTCCGGCACCCACAGCAGCCAGCAACCCGCAGCAGTGGGGGGGATGAAGGCAGAGCCACACAGGGCGCTGCACTCAGGGCTGGCCACGAGCAGCACTGCTGCGGGCCAGACCCAGCGGCCATGACACCATACCCTAAGCAGGGCTGCAAACTGGAGCAGCCACACCAACAGCCAACTCTTCCACATACAAATAAACTCTCACAGGAATAATCCACTGGGCACGTTCAGAAGCCTGACTGGATGCAAGGTGAGACAACTAGACAGCTCTGAAAAGCTGACAGACACATTGAGACCACTAGATGCATGCCCAACAACAAGATCCTGTATAATAAATATTCACACCCTTTGCTACTTAAACACTAAGTTTTCTTCCACATCAAACCACAGGTGTTCATAAGATGTGGCTGGGGAACATGCAGCTGTGGCCAGTAACATCTGCAGCCTGCTTACCACCCATCTTCCAGAGGGCAAACGCCTCAGCAGGAAGCACCGACCTGAGGCAAGGTGCCAGACCTCCTGACCATGGAGGTGACAGGCTGCTCCTGGTTTTGTACGCTACAGTGTGAATGTAAAGAAGTAAGTGATGTAGCATTAAAGGCTTTTCATTGAGGTCCTCCTAATAATTTCGGCAGTCTGGTAGGCGCACTTTCAGAAAAAAACGAAATTTTTGCCACAAATAGAGACCGGTCAGAGTCGAAGACAACGTTTGATGATTAGAACTTGACAAATCACTAACCTGTTGTCACGTTGGGGATTAAATGTACATTTTCTTAGACATATTTCTGGGATTTCTGTCACTGCAGTGTTAGGAGCTGCTCTAACTAGCACCCAAACCATCCTACATTATTAACAACAACAACAACGATGTAGCTGTTCCACAACTACTGCTACATGAAATTATTTTTTTATTGCCAGAAAACACTACTCAAATCTAACTGACATACTCCACACATCTCTTCTAGAGCTTTGTAGCTGTGCCACGGAACAGCCTCAAAAATTCATTTGTTGCCATCTGTCACTCCAAGCTTACGTACATCAAGAGGCTACAAGAAATCAAAAACTACTGGAACCATGTTAGCCCCATTTTCCCTCTCCTTGTGCTCAGCATCACTCCTAACATTTTACCAAGATTACGCAGTGAAAAATCACAAGAGCAATGCAGGACAGATTTAAATGAAACACAACTCAACAATTTATCATTCGTGTGAATGATACCATGGCCAGACTGTGCAACCATGCACATACCTGCTTGGCTTTGTAACAAATACATTAGTTCACAGAAGCCAGAGATTCAACCAAAGCAGCAGCAACCCTGCCTCATCCTGCTTGCTCCTCTCTCTGAACTATTGTATTGACAAAGGAGAAACACCAAGTTCTGCAGCAGCCAGAGAAATAGAAAAAAAAAAGCACACATCACTGAGAAGTTGGAGGCTGTCGGGTCAGCAGATCACTGACCATCACACCACTGCATGAACTCTTGGGAAGCAGGAGGGAGGCAACAACACAGGGAAGGGAACAGAGATAAGAGAGGTGGGAGGAGACAAACTGCCTTCCCTTCGGACAGGCACCAGCCAGGCCAGCCACCGACTCGCACAGTGGCAACAGCAGAACAGGCTGAGGGGGATTCTTCTAGAACGCCTCTCAGAACAAATGCTATCCTATTTGTTGATTGATGGTAAAACTGATAGTTTTAACTGATCTCAGACATCTAAGGACCAACTGTGCGACAACTGATTGACAACCGTACCCAAACTTTAAGCATTTATGTCTTCAGCGCTTGAGCAAGAAGGGATTCAGCCTTGCTTTACAGGTAATTTGCTTGACAAATGAGGGAGCATGCATGTACATTTATATACAGTATTTTAGCCAAAATAAATGCAAGCTACTTTAATATGCAATATAATTTTGGTTGATACCATTGGTAATGACTAAAGCTAAACTGTAAAATATATGCTTTATGGTACGTTGACATGTATTTTACCTCAGTCAATTTTTAATTAGGTTCTGTAAAGGAAAGGATGGAAGAGGGAAGGACAGACCAGAGAATTCTACCTGAATCCCCACTCTCACCAACTTCTGCTCAGTTTGGTGTTTCGCTACATCCTCTGATGAACAGCAGGACAAGTGAAGTTCAGTATGTTCCAGATCCCTATTGCCCACATCGTCACCAGGCTGGTTCCACCTACTAACACGGCTTCTCCCATGATCTCCAGTGGGCCCCGCACTTTCCCCAAATGCTCCAACAGCATTCCCCCAAAATAAACACTGGCTGCTCTTGGTTAAAAATGGCAGTTATGTTAACTGGTCAGTACAAACATTAGGCCAAGTAAATACACCTCCTCCTGAGGAGATGTTGCAAATGCTTCTCTTGGGGAGAACACTAATAGACAGCTTTTTTGTATGCAGCTATTGACTTCTCTAAATTACACAAGGCTCTCTCATTTTTAAAACCATTTGGAAAACAATCAAAACTTATTGGAAAGGCTAAGGTAGGGAGGAAGCTAGAGGTACACACGGGAGAGAGATGACAGAAAAACACACTGGATAAACTTTATCACACTTCATAAACCAGGCTAAGATATCAGTGACATTTACCCTAGCTACCTACAAGCCAAGTGAGCGTTTGCTCACCAACATACTTAAGTACAGGCAGCACTTCAGACAGCCCTTCTCCTAAAGTGTTACAGGGGAACTACTGACTCACAAATGATCCATAAACTATTATTTTATCCATGTATTATTTCATACCAAACACAATCCTGCACACGCTGATTACTTAAAACTTGCCTGCATTAAAAGCAAGTACATGGGGATGCATGTTAAAGAATAAAGAAAAGCGATTTGAGAATAATAAAAAAAAAATGGAGAAAATTACAAGTAAAGCTCAATGCTACTACACATCTAGTAACAACAGGGCTTATGTGACTTATGTATTTTTCTCCTTAAGTTTATTTTCAATTAAAATGTAGATACTCTCATGAGACTTGATAGAATCTGAAGGGAACATGATATACTCAACCAAAAGGCACCCACTATATCTATATACGCAAATAAGCTATGCAGAAGGGCAAGCTTGAAAAGTCAGCTCACTTCTTCCTTCCAAAATTCTGTAAGAAAGGACAATATAACAACCCAAGTACTACTGTGAAATGTTCAAGCCATTCAGCATTTTCAACCACCTCCTCCTGGAGGAGCCTCTTAATAAAAGAGTAAGTAGAAGCAATGTCCAAAAAAAACCAAAACCAAGACCAACCAACTTCAGTATATGTAAACCCATCTGTTTGTCCATAAACACAAAATGCACTGTAAGCTGAATTGTAATTCCACTTCCAGAAATAAAAAAAAATACACCAAAAATCTAGTTTTGCTGGAACAGCTGTATCTATAGCCAGTGCATCACCAGCTGCATCTGTCAGGGTTCTCGCTCTTCACACCTGCATTAGCATAATTATTTTGTTCAAATATTTGTAGGATAAAGTTGGCCAACTCACAGTCAGGCTGCAGACAGCTGTTACCTTTCAAAATGAGCTTTGCCAATGGAAAGAAGAACTGTCACACACTGTTCTCAAGCATTCCTCTGCCAGAGACTGTCACCCATATTAGTTGATATGCTAAAAAACACATCCTGCAGATTTTTTTTCAGTCAAAATTACTTGTGCTAGCAAGGATCTAGCAATAATGCTGCTTAATATAACCTAGCTCCTTTTGACTGAAATGGGTTAGTCAAAATGGGTTAGACTGACATGTGCACGCACAGATGCGCATCAAGTGAAATATCAGCGTGTCATGCATCTCACAAAAGCTGACGGCAAGCAGCAATACAAGAGTACTTCCTGGTTTTATGAGGAAAATAAACCCTTCATTTTTAACTATGCTGAACAGTTTATGGGACTGGCTGTGTCAGACCCTGCACAGGGCAGAACAGATTTGGAGGAGAAATATTACTGTGTCCTCCTCCTTCAATTCATTCCACCTGTCCAAGACTACTCTCCCTACTTTCAATCTCTCCTTAACTTTGTGTTTGTTTCCTCGCATCAATGTATAGTTATCTTTTGCAGTGGTCTTCATCTGACATCCAAATGAAGTAAACACTAAAATGCATGAGTTCGCATTCCTAACATTTTGTTTCAGGCCACCTACAAATGCAAGAAGACAAACCTGTATTGGTTTATATTACAAAGAAAACCATCCAAAATCTTCAGAAATATTTTAAAGCAAAACTTGAAATCTAGAGAAAGCAAACACACAGAGTGAACACTAAGCATACACCACGTTCACTAAGGCTGTTGTTCCGCAGTCAATTGAAGCCAGTATAAGTGTGGGCTGCTACCAGAATGCAGGGCTTGTACATCAATGTCGTGAGCTCTCATACAGGTAGGTGGTCACATCACATGAAAAGTACCCTTCCCTCTGCCTCCTTCAAAGAAAAGGACTCTGGCATCAGCTTAAAATGGCAGTGCAGCCAGAGCCTATGAATGTTGTTTGTATGTTTGTTTTACTGTGGATTAAATTGCAAATGAATTTATGATTGCTAAATGAGGGATATGAAATCTTATTAGTGCCATTCCTGTGTCAAAGCTTCTAGGTATGTTAGGATGATACCAAAAGCGTGAACAAAAATCCAACCAGCTCAATCCTTAATCTCAATCACTTCCTCAACATTTTCCCAAACAGCGGTGACTCTTCCTCTGTGTTTCACAATCAAAAAACTCTGAACAGCACCAATGACAATTAAGAAAATTAATTCACTTTCATTTTACTAACCAGCAGCACAAGATTTGTTTTTCCTTGTCAGCAGATTTTGGAAAAAAGTAGAACACTTCAACACATTTTAGGTTTCAGATGCTGTCTTAGCAATCATGCGAACTCAAAAATGCTTCAAAAGAAAAAAAATAGCATTCTACACAGACCTCTGGAATTCCTCTTTCTCCAATAAATTTTTAAGTCTTTTTTGGACTATTTATATAATATTTCCTCCCCCCCAAAAAATCAAGAGGTACCTGACAAGACCAGCCATTGTCTTCCAAGGACATGAGGAAAGAGCCTTTTAACCTCTTAAGAGAGATGTAAGAAAGCAACAGCATCAGATAGGTCCTGACTAAATATGCAGTACATACTCCCACGCTATTGTACTATAGTTAGATTTACGTCCCTTTTAGTATGAATTTTTGCAATTAACATTAGCTTAGTTGTCTTGTACTGAAGCATACAAGAAATGCCTGCTTAGTTATAGCATCTCAGCTGGGAGAACTAACATTCACCTGAGAAGGTGGTACCATTCTCTTAAAACTATTTAAACAGGTAAACAAGTTCTCACTAGGTAATGGCCTTTGTTTTATTTTCCTAGTATAGAGAAACCTAAAGTGAAGAAGATGTTACAATATCTACTCACTCTTGTAAATAGCAAGAAAAAAAACTTTGTTACTGAGTAAGTCATGATTTTTTATCACCTGATTTATGCAAAAAGGTGTCTGGTTGTTTTTTTGCTGTTGGAGTTGTGAAAAAACACGTGTTTTCTCAGGTCTGCGCACAAGTGCCTTTGTTGGAGCTCACTGCTCTCCCAGAAGCAGCAAAGAACGTCTGTTTCAATTCTACTACTCACAACTGGAAACTGAAGCAGCATTAAGTCCAACAGCAGCCATTAACTAATAAAGCAGTATTTTAAAACAAGGAAAATACTAAGAAAAAGCAACCTTTTGCAGAACATAAAAGTGTTTAAAGGACATAGTGTAATTTCCAAGTCATTTACTTGTTCGAACCACTAAAACAAAATTCAGAAGTGGAATCTCCTCTTCAGTTACTGAAGATCAGAATTAGGCAAGACTGTATAACAGCAGGACACAGTTTTTAATGCCCACCCATATTTGCCAACCACAACCAATCTTGTCCTGTGATCTCTTTTTCTCCTCCTTTCTCAACCACTTTAGCTCTACTTCCCTTCCCAGCCTCTGACCAAATCCTCACTCCATTAAATGATGGCCAGATTTGCTCCCTGGCACTCACTGATTGCTTCCAAATGGAAGAGGGTTATTGAATGGAAATGGACGTGGCACAGAGGAGTGAACTTGTATTGGAGACACCATGCTGCACTACAATATCCTCCACTGCACTACGTATTCTTCACTCCAAATAACCTCATAGTCCACAGATTTTCTGAAATCCTAAGTGGAAAAAAAATACTATTTTTGTAACCTCTTGATGACTGACTAGCTAACTTCAAAACAACTTTTGTTTCACAGAAGAAGACTGGAAAAATGGAAAGCCTTAGTAAAAAATATAGTGTCAAAGGACACTCTCAAAGTATTATCAAGTTTGCTACTCTTTATATGTCCCCCTTCAGATTTACTTCATATGGTAAAGCTGTTTTTTTCAAATCTTTAAAAGTAATAAAAAACTGGTAAATCAAGATTACACGCTCTTCAAACTGAGATAAACTAATGCTTCATAAATCATGTCTAGCTGTCATATTTTAATCACGATTTTACCATGGTAGCATCTAAAAACTTGTCATACAGGATCCCAATGCATTAATGAGTAGGAATGGTGAAACAAAATGGGGCAAAAGACAAAGAAAAAAAAAACTCCTACCCAAAAGCAACCTCTTCTGTAGGTAATACAGAACAAAAGCATGAAAAACTGAATATTCTGTCTCAGAAGATCAGATTCTTCTTACCAAATTGACTCAGTATGCATTAGCCTCGCGTTCCTCTTAAGACAGGTACCAGACAGTTAGTAAAATAGTAAAATACGATGCACTTAAATCATCGAGCACTAAGTAACTACCAACAAAAATGACTTTTTTAAATCACCATTATGCAAGACACCTACTGTGAATAGATTGTAAGGCAATGTAACAGGAATTCCAGCGAGTTTTGATAAAGCATTTCTCTTTTCTCCTAAGCCTCCCTCCTCCAAAGCCTACTAACGACTCAAAGAATAACCAGACATATGCAACACGTACAGCTTGGTCGTGGCCCTACACAAAACGAGCCTGAAATTCGTTACTGATAAAAACCCGTCAAGCGCCTTCAGAAATCCCTAACGGAGAGGCAGGGGACCCTCCAGCCGGCCATGGTAGCTGCTCGGGGCTCGGCTCGCCGAGGAGAGGCCTGCAGAGGGGAGGAGAACATGTGGCACGCAGACCGCCGCTCGCTGGGGCTGCAGGGGGAGGAGGCACGGCGTTCATTCAAACTCCCGAGCAGGCCCCGCAGCAGCCCGGCGGCCGGGCAGGGCGCTCGCAGCGGGGAGGCGGCCCCGCGCCGTGCCCGGCCGCACGTCGGCCTGCGGAGGAGCTGGGCCCGGCCTCGCGGCCCCACCGCCGGGCCCTGCCCGCCGATCCCCCCCCTCCCCGGTCCGCCCCCGGGCCCGCTCGCAGCCTCCCCCCGGCGGCCGCGCTCCGCCGGGCCCCCTCCAGGGAAGCGCCGGGGCCCCTCACACGCCAGCCGCCGCGGCTGCCCCGCGCCCGGCACCGCACGGTCCCCCCGGTGGGCCGGGGAGGGGCCGAGGCTCCCCCCCTCCCCGTGACGAGGCCCCTCGGCGCTGCGACCTCCGTCCCCCGAGCCCCCGCCGCCCAACGCCGAGGCCTGGGGCCGCGGCCCTCGCCCCAGCCACATGGCGGCCTTGGCGCCGGCACTCACCCCGCTCGCGGCCCGCGTCGCCCCGCGCTGCTCAGCGCCTGGCCGCCATGTTAGAGCTGGTGCGGCACGGACTGCGTCAGTGCGAGGGAACGGAGGGAGGGGAGAGAAGAAGGGCGGGAGGGGGCGACCCCGGGGGCGGTGCGGCGGGAGCAGCGGCGCCCCGGGCCGGTTGGGGCGAGGGCTGTGTGGGGACCCCGGGCACGACTCGGCTCGGCGCGGGGAGGCGGCGAGGGCCGCTCGCAAGGAGCCGAAGCGGTTGGGGGAAGGGGGGCGCCCGCCCCCTCGAGCTCGTCAGCGCCGCTCCGCCCCGCCGCCCGCTCCCGCCGCCCCTGCTGCCCGCCGACACGAGCGGGGCCGCGAAGGTGCCCGTGTCGCGGGAGGCCGGGTCTCCCCCTGCAGGCACAACGGGACTCGGCCGCCTGAAGCGCCCCGGATTGCTTCTGGCCGTCCCCCCCCTCCCTAGCCGTGTCTTGGCGTCCGGAGAGTGACCGAGGGGTAGGTAAATGAAACGTCCCAAACCGCCTGGAAAGGCTGGGGGCTGCCGCAGCAGGGCTCGGCACGCGTAACTAGGGGCTCGTAAGGAGCTAAAACGGGAGTTTTCCTGAAGAAATTCGTGTAGAACAAAGTTCCTGATCTTACCGCACATCTCTATTCCTATTCAAATTTCCTATCAATTTGTAATAGAAAAAGGTACGTGACATTTTATGACAGTGCGTAAAGTTGTGAGCCCCTTCAAAATTTAGTCAGACTCACCTAGAAGCACATACCTGCTTGCTCAGACCAGCGAGTTACAGGCGTATAACATAACAGCTTCATACATAACAGGAAATAATGAAAGTGCTGTGCTAAGTTCAACAAGCTTCTGTTGCCTGTTGGAAGTAGGAAAATTAATTTCCTCCTTCCACATTTCTGCCAAAAAAAAGAGAAAATAGAGACTGACCCCTGTGAGTTATGAAATCCTGAAAAAGTTGGTGATCAGAGTACTGTTTAGTGAATCAATACCAGTTTCAGCACAACATACTGTGGTAAATCTTGTTTTCTTCCCAACTTAAAATTTAAGGCAATTTAACATTTTAAATTTGCATTATTAATTGATTAGCTAATTGATTTCACCCAAATGCACTTGACAAGTCAAAAGTAAAATATTCAGCATTTTGTAAATGAAAAATGCACGTGATTTGCAGAAGTCCCTACATACAAATATGGAATAGTTTACTGTTATACCGGGAAATTGGATTCCTGGAGTTCCTTGCTTGTTTGCACAAGGCCTGAGATTCTCTTAAAAGGTAAGTGCTACCCAAAACAGGGCATATTTTACTACTTTGTGAGATTTCCATATTCATAAGCAGCCACTATTTGAGGTCAACAATAGACAAAAAGACAAAACCAAACCAGCTACAAAACAGGCAGTCACTTAACTCAAAAGTTGGTCATGGTGATAATACTGGTTGTCATTTTAGATAGAATGATAATGATCTCAGACTATACCACAGAGCTAGAAGAATAAATGAGCACGATGAGTATGACTTTATCATTGCCTTAAATCGAATGGTGTTACTGACCACATCATTAGCTGTTAAATGGTTTTTGTTATTTCAGATGGTGGTAGAGAAGGTCCAGAAAGATGATCTGGAGCTGTACATACACAATGTAAACAACATACATGTTACAACATACGTTAGATGTGTGCACCAGAACTCATATTTTTGATTTTTTTTTGGCAAAGCATAAAAAAATATAATGTACAAATAAGGTAATGTTAATTCCAGTACACTGAAGCCAAACACGTGAACTTCACTCTTGTTGAACTTCAGTCCCAATGTGATTTTTCTGGACAGAGATGGTGTTTCTCCCCTCCAAATACGTTATATAAAAGTTGGTTTTGTTAATGGGACCTTAATAATTGATATTGTCGGGGCACACCAGGCACAAACTTACAGATAACAATATGGCCTTGGAACTTTAAAAATATTCTTTTATTTCCTTTGGAAGGTCTAATTTTTCCCCTTCTTCCATGCATCCGACAGCTCATGGGAGATGCTGTCTTGGGGCACACACCAAGGCAGCGCAGAGACGCGTGGAGCACCGAGGCCAGGTGATGTGCTTGTTTTAGGTGAGCAGCCTCCTTCTGTGGCTTGAATGACAGAAGTCTTGTGAAAACGCGAGTTAAGGACTTGTCAGATTCTGCTCTGCGGGCGTAGGGATGCCTTAAAAGTCGCAGACAACACTGACTCCTCGGTTTCCTTATTTAATCTTTAAGCCAGTACCAAGGACGCGCCTCGCACCCCGCGGCCGAGGCTGCGCCCCCCGGGCGGCCGCCACCCCTCCGCCAACCGGGGGGCGCCGGCGGCCGGGCCCGGTAGGGGCTGCGGGGCCGGGCCGGGGCCCCCTGCGGCAGCGGTGAGGGCAGGCGGCGCCGGGCCGGGCCGGGCGCGGGCGGGGGCTCGGCAGGGCCCAGGCCGCCGGGGAGCGACGTGCCGTTCCCGCCGCCACTAAAGCGCTTCCGAGTCACCATCGCTCGGCGGGGAAGTGGGAGGCGGCCTAGGAAGGGGAGGTAGCGGAGGAAGGGGAGGAAGGCCGCGTCGGGAGCTCTGCCAGCTGCACGCGTGGCCGGGGCACGGCTCGCAGGAGGGGAGGTAGCTCTCAGAGGCGGGTGAAAAACGTCCTGTGTCGCATAAGCGGTTCTCTTAATGCTTAATTACCTTAATATTCAACGCCTTTCGTCCTCGGCGCGCCGAGGGTGTACGCGTGTTCTCCCGTGTGGAGGATTTCCTGCCTTACCGTAGTTTATAATGCAGTCTTGAAAATACTTACTAAGTTTCAGCTGTTATTAAACGTTTTAAAATAATTTATTGTGCTTTAAGTTTGTATTTGTGTGGTAGATAGAAGAGGATAGTTACTTAGGTAGGTATTTGTTTCCTACTCTTAATCCATGTATTCCGAAGTTTCAGAACATACAGTGTTTCCTCTTGGGTTTCTTTCTATAAGATATTAAAAATGATGACAACTTAAATCACGTAAAAGCTTGTGATAAATCCCTTGCACCTGCTAAATACCCTCCAGAAAGGCAAATGCTTGAAAACTTCCTGCAGGATGTTTTCTAGAGAGATCCCAATTCCCAGTTACTAGCACAAGGTCCATTGCAGCACAAGAGGGGTAATAGATGCGTTACCTGGGCATATGGGGAAATTCTGTGTGTGAAGTTTTTATCTTCTCTTTAGCTATTTTATTTACTTCATCCTCTCTTCTAGCTGAGTAGCTTGCCAGTGTGGTGGAGAGTAAAGGTCAATTGACAATGTAATTTTTTTGCAACCACATGGACCTATGAAAATAGAGGAACAGTAAGCATGGCAAAAATATACTAATAAAAAATAATGTTTTGTAATACATTGTGTGAATTCTTAAAAACAAGATTAAATATATCATCATTCTTTTGAAGGGATTCCTCTGATGCTGTCTTAGTTTTCAAGCTGTATTTTGCTATCACATCATTAGAAAGGAAATGCATTATTTTTTCCTCCTTGTAAATTAGGTAGTTTATGTGTAGTTTAGTAATTCTGATGGCAGCTTCTACTTAAAAGCTGTTGGTGGAACAGTCAGTGATTTCTGCTTTTGGCTATGGTCGCTTTGTATGATTTTCTTCATATATATGCATCTACACAGCAAAAGGGAACAGAGGAAGTATTTTTAAAAAAGTTTGGAAAATATGTGGGAGAAAAAAAATGCTGAATGATCTTGTAAAAGTGGTAAATTTAGTACTTGTGACTTTGTTAAAGATTGCTGGATTGTGATTTAACAGTGGCTTGACCAACCTTTGATCTGTATTTTAGCTTATTGAATCCACATTTTAAAATCTCATATGGGAAGGTTTTTTTCTTTCTCAATAGAGACCTAATACCTCTTGCTGCTCTGGTCTTGGTAATGTTAGACTGATGGAATCATGCCTCCAGCTGAAGACCGTTCATGTTTGTTGATGGGAATAAGGTATGTTGATAACTTTTGTTGTTATTGGTTATATCCCCTAAAGCAAGACTTCTAGACTTTTCCATGATCTCTTGAGTTAAGGGAATTTAATGGGTCTTTTTGGTGTACCACAGTATCTATCACTTGTGATCTATGTTCTGCAGCTCAGAACTAAATCTGTAGCTTGTAGAATATGTAATTGTTGGCACTGTATTGGGGGATATATTAAGAAAACAAATTAGTATTAGCCAAATTTCTTTAGATAAAACTGAAGTTT
The DNA here is from genome assembly GCF_964211835.1 of Anser anser. NCBI lineage: Eukaryota > Metazoa > Chordata > Aves > Anseriformes > Anatidae > Anser > Anser anser. Next base: position 20,778,261 of record NC_139726.1, on the reverse strand, counting down.
CAACTGTCATTTGGGGAATTAGCTTGTTTTTATTTTGTACAGTGGGTGATTTTAGCTGATAGGACCGATCATTATTCTGTATTACAAATGTGGTGAACCTTTGTGACTAGAAGTCCAATACCAAAGTCTTCAATGTTTACAAGACATGGACTAGAGAGAGCAGAGTGAAAAGAAAACTCTGGGAGAGACTCATAGGCAGGGAACAGTTGCTATTACTGTGGGCTGGGCAGAGGTGTAAGTCTGGAGTCATCCAGTGGTGGCAGCTCAGGAGCTCTTGCTGGCTCACTTCCTTTTACTGCCAACAGTTGTGTTTCCTTTCAGTTCCCAGACCCCAGCTTGGGAACATGCTGCTGGCACGTTATAGAGCCCATCTTTGCCTTCTCAGTATTAGCATGACAGCATGTGCATTTTAGAGGTAGGTTTCTAAATCTGAAAACTTACCATGCAGACAGGTTTTCTTAGTGCTTTTGAGTGTTTTGGTGTGCGTTGTTAGAAGATTCTCTGAGAATAATTCAGGATGTATGTTTTTCTTAAGCTTATGTTAACTCAGAACATTAAAAGGCAGAGACGTTGATTTTTAGTTAGTAGTTATGACTGTACGTAACTGCTTTAATTCTATCTTATTCCAGGTACCTCAGAATTGAATTATTCTTAATACAGTGGCCCTACTGGATGAAAAGAAAATAATCGTCTGTTTTCCAAATGCCCAAGTTTGTTCTTTGCAACAACATGTTTTACTGTGAAAAATGAAAGAAGGATCTTTTTGGACACTTTAAAGATAGCTGGTGGACTTAGCAAAATGCTTTGTTTGAGGAAGGTTTGCTTGTTTCCACTAAGACGTTACCAAGCTCGAACTCTGAGTAGTGATCTGCTTTTGAGCCAGATAAATAACTGCACCCATGAAGATGAAGTGTTCAGTCTTGTTGGAAGGAACAAGGCCAGGCTTTCTGAAAAACATGTGGGAATTGCGCTGAATGTGCTGTGGCAATTGCAAAAGAAGAGGCCTCTTCTGTTAAGGACTAGTGACTATGTAAGAAATCACTCCCAGTTTCTTGCTCTTTGCATTTTAGCAGAAAACAAGGTACAACACATGGAAGATGAGGTGATAGTGGACACCCTGTACAGTATTCAGAGGTAGGCAGCGTTATGTTGAATTCCACGTCTATACATTCTGTATATGGTAATAAAAAGAGTGTCGCTGTGAGTCCAAATTCCGACTATGAGGAAATTGGGACGCTGTTTTGTCTGAGTACTGTGACTGTGTGACAACTTTCTGTGCCTCAGTTTGCCAGCTCCAAGCAGGATTGATATGTTTTGCGCTCCCAGTAAATGAGGTTATGAGTATAGCACAAATGTTTATAATGTGTTTTTAGATACATTTGGAGGGAGTGATAGAAGCATAAGACATGATACATAATGTGAAGATATGTCTCTTGCGTGATTTCCTTTCAATATCTGAAGCAAACTTTCAAACTGTTGTCTTTGTTCTGAAGGCTCAATGTTGAAGACCATGATTCTCTAGCAGAAGTGCTTGTTACAGAAGCATGGAAAAGATTAGAAAGGCAAGTACTGTAATTCTGTGCTTTGTGAAGGGTGTAAGGTGCAGGCATGGTTTGCCTCACACAATGCTATTCAGAGTTCTCAAAGAGCATTTACAAGATGTTCCAAACATTATGCAAGTATTTTAAGTGTCAGTTGCCTTTTGAAGGTTTTGGAAGTTATTTTTATATAATGTTGAGGCTTTGAGTATTGATGGAGTTTGGTACTTGGATGCTGAAGAGATTCAGATACTGCAACAATGGATGACTAACACAGATTTTGAAATATATTGTCTGTGATTTATGTGTCTGAAACAAATTGAAAGTTTTATTGTTTACAATGTTAACTTCGTGCTTTCTGTCCAACTTTGAAATGGTAGTTTGAAACCAGCTAACCAGCTCATCTTAATACTAGTAATATTTTTTTATTATTATTTTAAAACACCAGCATTTTCCCATTGTGATTTTTTTTCTTTTGATATTGTAACTTTAATTTTTTAATCTCAGGTTAATGGCAGGAGCTAGCGTCAGTTTGGGCACCAATATCACAAAATTGCCTTTCCCAGCTTAACACCTGGGGCATCTTGACAAGTAAATAAATTCAGTGTAGCATGAACACAAAATGGCATTCAGGTAATAATTTACATCCATTTTAGCTATTTCACAATTAATTGCTTCAGAATACAATCTTTATAGATCTCTTACGCTGATCTGATTAAACTGAAGAACTTCCATTTTTTGGAGAGCTGTGTATGCACAATATGTTTTCATATGAAGTACTGAGGTATTTTGACTAAGTTCAAGGTATAACTGTAGGTGACCAAATAGGAAATGTGTAAATATTGTTTCCGTGTTTTGTAATTTGAGTGTAACCTTTTATACAGTTGTTGAATTAGATTTTTGCCTTGTTATTCACTAGAAATAAAAGGTAAATACTCTTCTTTCTTTCTTTGATGTCTTAACAGACTTAGTTTACCAGCTCTATCGAAATTTGCACTGTGTTTATACAAGCAGCGCAGACAGTTTAGTCCCCTAATTGGCAAAATAGCTCATATTGTGGACATGAAACTGGATTCTATAGAGGACATAAGGTAAGTGTCAAGAGTGAAATTGAGTAGCATGAGAAGCAATATGTCACAACTGCTGGGGCTTCTTTGTTAAACACTTTCCATTTTTCTTAACTGAAGGTGTTGTTGTTGTTGTCTTTTTCCAGTTTGGGCTTTTCATGGACAGGTTTGCTCAGGTGACTCCATTTTCCCAATTACTTTGTGAAGAGTTTCTCTATAACCAATCTAAGTGCATAATTAAAACTAACGTTCCACTTACAGTGGAAAAACAGCAGGTATTTCTTTAACCAGATTCTAAATTTTACATGGAGTTTTCTGAGAATTTAGAGGCTAGTGATTCACTAGAAGTTGTCTGTCTACCTTGAGATGAATAGTTTCTCTCTGATGACATTAGTGTAGTTTATTATTGTGAGTAGTAATATGGAATCTTAAAGCAGTGTCATTTTTTTTGGACTGTTTTTTGACAAGTTGAATGAATCAATTCTCTCACTAAGGTATTTATTGGATTACCTTAATATTAAAATTACTTAAAACCTGTCTCCCTAGTCAAAAGAGTCTGAGCTTCTTTTTCTTGCCTCTGTTCTGTCTGGGCCATTTTAGTAAAGGCTGCTGTAGGCTGCTCTTTTTTTTCTGCTTTGTACAGCACCACCACCAGTCCCAAATATTTTTTTTTTTTTTACAGATATGGGAAGCCAGTTTATGAAACTAACTAAATGAGACTGCATTTCTTTAAAGGGTTGATTCTCCTTTGTTTTTAGTTATCCCCTTAGGAAGGGATTTTTTTCTGTAGGAGTGGTAGTAACTAGTTTCCCCAGTCTGTCTCTTGAGGATTGACTGGGTTTCTTTAGTTTTCATTGAACATCAAAGATCTTTTTGCATATTTGAATTGGGCAAGTCAGGGGTTTGCATTAGGCAAACACTTTTATCATAAACAACATCTCAGTAATTCACTGAAAGCAGAATTTTGAAATTATTTAGACAAGTGATTTTTGCTCAGCTATTTTTTGCACATTAGATTGAAAATTCTTCATGACACAGAAGTCAGCAACATACTAACTAACATTCCTTTCTTTGACTAGTTTATTTAAGAAGTCTGAAATGTGTTACTTACCATGTTCAATCTGTAAGCGTAAAATCTTTTGAATCTTTTTAGGATTTTGTCAGTTTTGATGATCAGCATATCTGATGTTATCTCACAGAGTTTTCGAGATCGTTTACTACAGAAGGCTGAACACCTCTTAGGAGAAGAGGATGAAGTCTACTTCAATTATGCCAAAAGAGTAACACAGTTTCTTCAAAATGTTAAACTGACGTACTATCCATTGCTAGAAAAATGTAATAAGATTTTCCTTAAAAGTGCCTCCCAGCTTGATTTACACAATATTAGTATTATTTTTGGACTGTATGAGCAGCTGGGTTTTGACAGTGCTGAATTCCGCTTGGTTGCTAAACAGCTGCTGTCTGAATCAATAGATGATTATCATGATCCTGAAACCTTTGCAAAATTATTTTTTATTCTTGGGCCTATGGCCGGATCCAAGGTGAGAGAAAGGTAAGTTTATTAACAATTTTGTCTTATTTACGACTTACACGTAATCTTCCACACAAATTGAAAATGCTTTAGTGTCTCAAGGAATTTCTGAGTCTATTTATGAGCTGAGCATTAGGTTTTCTAGTTGTAACTTTATAGCAGTGAATTATTTCATTCTGGAAACACTGTCACAGCAGTTTGTCTTAACATAGTTGCATCAAAAGCTGGATCTAATAAACAATGGGGAGTGGGAATACTGTTATTCAACACCATCTTGCAGCTCTGTCTCTTAAGCTGTATTATTTCCTTTCACAGGGGATGATGGTAACAAACTTACTGCCTTTCCCCTGAGAAATACATACAGTAGCATGTGTTGCTTTTTCCTTTTAAAATTTGCAATAGCTGAAACAGTCCGAGTCTTGTCTTTTCTCAGTTTGCTGTACATCCTATTCTATATGAAAGGATGGCAGCAGGGAACCCTCCAGCATTAGTTTAGCAATAGTATTGTGTGGCAGATCTTGCTCTGCCTGTTTGTCTTGCACCACAAAATCCTCTTTGAGGATGGTGTTAGTCATACATCTCTCAAAGTCTTCAGTTTTAGGCAGTATTTGCTATATTAATTAGTCATATTATCAGGCTTTTCTTCATCAGCATTTACTTCTATTCAGAGCTCTGGATATACTGTACAATCAGTTATGAAAGCCTGTATTGGTTTTGCCACAGGTGGCCAAAACCTTTTCCTAGATCTTTTTGTACTTCTTGTTGAAGGTCAAAATGAGGCAGAAAGTTAGTAGCCTTATTTGCCTCAGAACAACTCATGTTTGATTCTGTTATCTGTAGCTTGCAGATTGATGGTGAATTGTTTAGTGCCTTAGAGTATCTTCCTTATGTTTGTACTACTTTTGGAAGTGTTGGACTCACTGTCCTAATGTAGTACGTTTGCATCTCAATCTGTGCCATAGAGATCTTCGCCATACTGTTCAGAAGGTTTCACAAAACAAAGGCCCTTGGTTTTCCTGTATTTCCTAAAGTAGTCTGTTGGTTCTTTTTCCCCCCAGACAAAGAACATTGCTACAATCTTTGCTCCATCTTTTCAACAGTTTTGCTTTGGAAAATAAATATTTTCTTTTCCTCTTTAGGTTACTAGTAACTGCAGCGCACATGGCAGAAGAATTTAGCAGTCATCAGGTGTTGGCGATACTAAAGACCATGCAGAAAATGAGATGTAGGAATTCTCATCTACTCAAAAAGTAATTTTTTATACTATTAAGTAGTTTTCTTCTATAGACAAATTATTTCCTTGTAGTATGAAAAACTGTGTAATATCCCATTGGGAGTGGAGAGTGTGTCGCTTACAAATGCATACACTGTATATAATTAGCTATTACAGACTTCAGAATATCACACCTTCACCCAGAAGTAATTGAGACAGTTCAGGAATTTTGCAGAAGGGCATTTGAATCCTATCAAGTTAATATAATAAAACTTCTAGCTTCTTTACTATTATGTGATCTTTTCTGAATAAACTTATTCTCTAACAATTACTGTAAATTTATGAGAGAAATGAGAATATATTAAGTTGCAGAGAATGTGTCCTATCTTAGGGACACGTTATTGATGTGAATTTTTTCTTCAAAAGTTATTGTGCCCTAATTTGAACTAAGTTGTATTGTTAAGAACCAAGGCTAGATTTTCTGCAGTTGTAAATTGAACATGGTTTATAGGAGAGGTACTATCTTTAATACAGTGAGGGGGGTAAGCAATTGAGGTTTTAGGCACATGAGACTATCATCAGATATGTGATATGGAACAGAGTTAAATGCAGGTTATGAGCAGTCCGGATTGAACATAGTTGTATGAACCAAGTAGATCCTTGTAAGAAAATAGATAAGTGTAACAGTGTGGTATTGGTGGGAAGACCAGGTGACTTCATGCTTTTTCTCCTTGAATCTCACTGGCTAAAAAAGGTCTTAATAGAAGTCATTACCATGCTATACAAATCTAGACCTCTCTGGCAGTTTTAGACCAACATAGATGTAGCAACACTACAGTTATAGTTTAAATGAGTATAGTTGTGCTGAACCTGGCAGTGGTGTTCTGTTTTTTCCCATTCTTGGTTCGCTCATTCCAATGATCTAAATTTAACTGACTGTAAATTCTGTATCAGAAGTAATTAGAGTGGAGAAGCTGTTTTGCTGTGATAGTAGATTACATAACTAAAGCCCTCAGCTGGAGAGAGACTGTTGCATCTAAGTGGAGCACCATCAAAACTGAGGTGGAGAGGAGTGCAGGTGTATACAACCCTCCACTTAGGTACTGTGCAACGTGGGACACCCCTTTTTCATATGGGATGTTGTGTCTTGCAGTATCTTTTGCATTAATATAATACCATGTCATCTTTTTCTGTTTGTATTCAGAATGGTTTCTGTTCTGCACAAACACTTGGATAGCTATCATGTATTACAGTTGATAAAGTTAACACAGTATTTGATGTTGTTGCGTTGCCACGATCCTGAGCTGTTTGCCAAACTAAAAATGTTGCTATTTGGGTAAGTGTGTATTCCTGAGAAAGTAATGGCCTATTTAATTGAAGTATTACACAGTTGTCTAAATATTTTAAATAACAAGCTAAAATGTTAAATTGTTTTCATGAAATATGAAGAAGTAACAAACTTAAAACAATTTGATTCTGTGAACACGTACATGGAAGGACAAGAAATGGATATTGTCTCGACTGTAGACCTAGCAGTATCTGCTAATAAATTTGATATCTTTTTAAAATAGATTTTCTTCCCCCTCCATTGGCCACTGCAAAGTAAGGACTTTGAACAGGAAATTTTTACTGGTACTTTACAGGACGGCTATGCCTTACTTTTATGCTTTTTTATGCTATTCTTTGATACTTGAAGGAACAAGTAATGAAAAGTATATAGTAAGGGTGTCCTGGTGGGAACAAGTGAAAGTATGAAGCAGAATAGTCTTCTGTTGATTGAAGAACATCCTAGTTCTCGTGGTTATGAAGTTGCCACATAGAATGGGAAATTCTGGAATTGTGGGAAAAGAGATCTGCCACCATTGCTTTCACTTCTCACCCTCTAGGAATGAAGCGCCCTGGCTGAATGTGTTTTTTTGTGGATGATACCTTTGTTCCTTAGGGATTTCAGAACTTGGTGCTCCTCAGGACGCCTGCTAAGAAGTTCATTTGGCAGTCACAGAAATTACCCAGGCCCTAGAAACCCACAGACTCGGTTAACAAGGGCAGATCTTCTATCCTTATTAAGGACTTCTGTGCTCTCAGTAACACTTGAAGCCTCAGTGGCTAAGATGCCCCGTCACCTTCCTTTTTTCAATTTTGAATAAATTAGAAGGAAGAAGTTAATCTTGGAATGAATAAAGCCGGTAGTCACTCTCTATGTGAACTTCTACAATGTCATTCATTTTGTACTTTTATGCTTGAAACAATGTGCTGCTCTTGACTTTTCAAATAGAATTTTAATGCATGTAATTTATTAATATATTTTAACATTTTCCCATGTCAGTACTGATGGTCTGTTTTTCTTTTGCATCTCTTCCAGCTTTTTAAAATCTAGTGTCATATCTGCTGATACTGCTGCAATAATTCGTGTTCTGGCCTTGCTTCCTTCGTCTCAAGTAGAAGAAATCATTGTAAACAAGGCAACAGCAATTCTACCTCAGTGCAGTCTCTATCATTTGAATTATATTGCTACAGCACTTGTCAAATGGAATCACTATGACCAGTTGCACTGGCAAAACACTTCAGAGCTATGTGTAAAGCTTCTGCAGAAAATAAATGACTGTGGATTTCAGAGGCTTCACAAAGCTGGGAATGTAAATCTTCTGTTGGAAGAACTCACACATGTGAATGGAGAGTGGTTTCAGGAGGTCATCAGGGAGGAAACTGTGGCCACATGTCAGCGCTTGATAGACCAAATAACATGGAAAAATGTATTACAGTTATCTTTTTTTCTCATAAAAACAAACCACCGCTGTCCTTCATTACTTGACAGAATAGCATCTGTGACTGTTGAAAATACAGACAAGGTATTACCGTTTTTCTTTCCATCTACTGTGTAAGTTACTCAATAAGAAAAGGACAGGTTAGTAGCAAATGGAACAGGATTAAAGCCCAAAAAATCCATTGACTGGTTTTACCTGAAGTTTTCAGGTTTTACTTGAAGTGTTTTTGTTTTGTTTTGTTTTGTTTTCCTCTTGAATCTGCCATTTCAAGTGAGTGAGGATTTTGAGTAAACATAAAAATAAAAATAAAAGGAATGTTCTTAGGTAGTGTACGCAAGTCATCTTTTTAGCTCACTTGCAGGAGTTTTATATGAAGCAGTTTGTAATTTCATTCTGTTAATACAAATTTTAAATACAGGTTTGGACTTGGCTACTGTTTTCTAAGTAGATACTTAGATTGCTGTAGCTGTCTCTTATTTTCCATGGTACTCACAGCTTTATAACAGTATTTTTGTGTTGGGCCAGAGGTCATTCTAGCTTAGAATCCAGGCTTTGACAAATGTGAGAACAGTTTGGTAGCAAGGATGAATAAAGGTTTTGAGATCCTCCCCCTGGAACAGCCTTCCACCAATGCTGAGATTTTGTAGGCTAAAGATGACCTATGGATAATCCTCTTTAATAGCTGTTACTGGATCTGTCCTACACTTTTTTTTTCTGGATTTGAATCTACTTATTTCTTAAACCTTTACAAAATGACACACTGATAGTGATTTTTTTTATAAGTTAATCATGATTGTTTAAAAGCATTTCCTTCCATTCCTTAAACATGAAGTCTGAAAGTTTCAGTACATTATGTTAAGAGAAGTGTTCAGCTTCTCCACAGCTATGTGTTATAAAGAATGTAGTGTGGCTGTACTTGGAAACGTACACTCCCAGTACCTTTTCTAGTTCTACATCCTTCTTGAAGGATGGAGGTGAGGGACTAGAATAGCACAGTGCTAGAGATTTCTCCTGAGCATTGAATTGATGTGTTTCAGAGAACAAACCACAGTTTAAGAGTTTTCTTCAGTGTAACTCTCTTTAGAGCTCATCTTTGCATTCAGGTTTACATTATAATTAAATGTTTACATTATAGCTCATTTTGCATTCAGGTTTATGTTATAATTAAATATTTCTTTTATCTTGTTACAGTATAGCCACATCATGTTGTGTACGTTTTTTCATTACCTATTTTTGTGTGGATCTCCTCAATGCCCTGTCTTTTTGGTCAAAATTACTATGTTTTCCTGCTGTCTTCTTTCAATTTTTTGAAAATTTTCAATTTTTTCTTGTGACAGCATAGTTTCTTTAAGAGCGTTGGATGGGAAACCTTTTTAAGAGCTTAAAGTCTAAGCATACAGTAACACTTGGATTATCTATGTAAAATAGATTTTGATTTTTAGCCATAGCTGCAATTTTAATGACTTGCACATTTTATTATTTTATTCGTTTTTCTCCAGTAAAAGCTAAGGACCAAAAAACCAAAAGTCTTAGTCTCCCAGTTCTGAACGAATTACAAAACCTTTTTTATTATAAAGCAATATTAGAATATTTTACACTGGTTTAATTTGGAATGTCTTTTTTCTCTCTTCCCCAGATCCACCCCTTTGAAATGTATTCTATTCTCTGCCTTTTCTCTATTCTGAACTATGATCCACCTGGCAATGAAGAGTTCTTTGACAGTTGTATCCAACATCTTACTTCTAACTTGAGTAAGTGCATTAGAAAAACATACGTTGAGTAACACATAGACATTTTATTTTTACCGGACAAGAATGGGATTAAGGTGGCATTTTTTTAAGCCAGGGGAAAAAATGTGTCTGTATGTTACTACTAATTTTCTGCAAGATTGAATGTATGTTTTATTGGGTTTTCTAGCTTCATTTCACCCTTTAAAAATTGCTGTTAATAAGGGAATAGCGAAGTATCTTGAGCATAGTATAAAACAAATGGAAAGTCTGATTAATGTACTATGCAGCTATTGGAATTAATTGTTTTGGCACTCCTCAAGGAAACATTAGTTGAGGACAGGACATGTTGATAGTTCATCACAAAGAAGTGACTAAGTTGTAGGGGAAAATGTATGGCCACTCAATTTTTTCTTTTTTGTTTGATGACACAGCCTAATGGAAGTGCAAAAAATTGTTAGCTACTAAAATGTTGTGGAGTTGCCTTTTTAAGATGGAGTTGTTTTGTCCTGCAAAGAACTGTTAAATGTTACTTTAGACTTTGGTGCAGTTAGCAGAGGTACCCCTTCATCTGGATGTGTGTTCATTCCGTATGTTAAGACAGAAACTTGGATGAGTTGAGGTGCAGGAGAACATTGCAAGTCCTTTCTATGTCATGTTGTGTTAACACGGATTTCCGTTTGGCTTTTAAAGGTTGTTTTGAAACTCACCACTTGGTGCTGCTTGGTCATGTTTTGGCAGTGGCTGGTTATTTTCCTCCAGCTCTGATAAAGACAATATTTAATGTTTCTTTCCTAAGCAAATTGGATGCTCAACTTGAAGGTAAATATCTAGCTCTGATGAATTTGGTTATGTAGTGTTTGACATAAAATGAAATTGTGGACATATGTATGACTTCAGAAGTAGACTTATTCTTTAAATCATTTGGTGTTCTGGAAAAAACCCTCTATGTAATCTAGTCAGTATTTGAAGGCTAGAAGGGAAGGAATGAACAAAAATCTGTGCTTTGTTTTAAAATACTGATATATATTACAGATGCTGCTGCCAGATGAGGGTTCATTCAAACCGTTTTTTTTTGTCAACTTATTGCAATCAGTATATTCAATTTTATTGGGAATAAAATTGCCTGACTGTAGTATTATTCCAAGAAAGAGCCATAGTCCAAAGGTCAAGAAATAGTGTGGAATTCTTACCTGTAAGAAATGAGTCGCATTGGTCTCTTCTCCCTAAGTAAGGGACTGAGTGTTTGTTTGACTGTTTCCTGTCCTTGTTTGCTATGGATGCACTACTGACATTTTGCCATCCACCACCTAGCTAAAAGTTAAATGATGAGAGAGTTTAGATTGCTACTTTCTGTCATGCTATTGTTGTTAACATCGAGCAAAAATTATTTTTCGTTTTTCTTTAAAGGATTTTTGAGAAGCTTTTTAAAATTTTGCAGCATGAATTTTATAAATAGTATAGTGCACAGATACCTGTATCTTTAGTAAATAATTCAGAGGTAGCCAGCTACTAAAATGTAATGGGTTTTTCACACTTCAGTTCACAGCTTTTTTTTACTTTGTTTAATTTAGTCCTGTCTGATACCTTAAAGCAGAGGGTCCGCTCACGCCTTATGAAACTGAACAGAGCAGTCTGTCTGGAATGCCCAGAGTTTCACATCCCTTGGTTTCATGAGCACTATTGCCACCATAGCTTTTATACAGGTAAGTAATTTAGGAGGGGAGAAACTGCCCTTGTAATAATCTGTTTTCAACAGTCTGCTAGGCACTTGTTCTAAAACTTTCCTGCTGACTATAGCACACAATAGAAGCTCAGAAAGGCACACCCCGATTATCCACCGAGGGTGTATTCTTGAAAAGTATAAGCGTATTAATGTACTTAATAGGGGATATTTATACCTAAGGTACAATTTATATACACAGAGATGGTATATATGACATAGAGGATGAAGCAGGAACAGGATCATCAGAATTGTCTACTAGAGGAGATGCTGTGTTTTCAGAATGGATCACTGATCCCTACTTCATTTAGGAGGATGAACATTTGACTTAGATCTCTTACGGTGAGCATTTTTGCTACCTCCTTTTAAACTCACTGCTGTCATCTTCCTCAGAAGAATCAAGGTCCATCAAGGCTGAGAGATGGAGTAGTTAAGTCTTCAGCTTCATAGATGTAGGAGCTGAGATCTTTGAGAACAGTGACCATTTTGGAAAGTCTAGCCAATGCAAACCCAGTATCTCCTCCATTAATTCTTAAGGAGAGATCTACTTTGCAAACTCATCTGCATTACCTATGAGACTGAAGATATTTAATGGAGCAAGGTATTAATCTGAAATAGGTAGAGCAGTGATGAATAGTGGGGTATCTCCATAAGAGATGCAAAATAAGTAAACAATTATTTAACGGTCTAAGCAAGATTAAAAACAAATAAAAGTGAAACCTGAAAACAGTTCAAACCAGAAGCCAAAGTGTATGTCGAATGTGAGTGGGAAAACTCAGGATGGAAAGTCTGGATTTGCAATTTGTGCACCTAGTACATTAGTAGGCACCTGTCACTTTCCACCCAAAATGTGATGATATGATCTCTGAGCTATGATGGAATAACACCAGGGAACAGCGGAAAAGCTCCTTAAATTCAGTGGGCTGGCTGTCAAAAATGCAGTGTCACAAAGTGCTGTTTGAAAATGTTGGTTGCTGTGCATCTTGATGTGTGAATTCTTTATTTTGTCGTTACAGGTAGGAGCCGAATAAATCCACTGCGACAGCACGTTCACAAAATGCTGGCAGAGATCTTAGGAGGAAGCCATTATACAAGAGTGTCTGTTCTCACACCATACTACTATGAAATAGGTGAGAATTTGCTCCTTTAAGGATTGCTATGGAGACTGCTGATACCACTATTATCACCAAAGTTAGGAAGCCCCTGGGGCTGTGGATTCTAAGGCCACAAGATACAGCAAAGAAGAAACTGCTGTTTTGGCAGTTTGTACAAAACACACTTTCTAAAAATGTTATGGAATACGGATACAAATGTTGGATACTGCTAATTATGATTGTCACTTATTTTTTCTGAATGTAAACATTATACTGATCAAATTATGTTTCCTTTTTCAGTCTGTAAACAGAGTTGTGTTTTCCCACAGATTTTGAGTGCATTCTGGATAAAAATAAAAAGCCTCTTTCCTATATGCCTCAGAATATGCTTCTGAGTGCTTTGGAGGGAATACACTGGAGACGTGACATCAAGGTTGAAGGGAGAAAGGCTCTGCCACCAGGGGCTCAGAGGTTAGTACCTGGAATTTTTCTATGAGTTCTTCCCAGTTTAGGTCAAGTTTAGTCCAGGATTTTTGATGGTTTTATCCTAAATAGTTGGTGGAATCCCTGGGCTGTTTATTTTTCTGTTCCTTTTTCCAAAGCCTTTATTAGCTTTAGCCTTCTTAGGTGTGGTGGGTTGGCCCCAGCCAGCACGTAAGCTTCTACCCACTTGCTCGCTCACTGCCCCTCTGGTGGGAAGGGGAACAGAATCTGGAGGGTGAAAGTGAGAAAAAAATATATTCAGACAATATAAATATAGATTAAGAAGTGAAGGAAAAAAAAAAAGAAACAGAAATCAAGCATTGCAAATGCAGTCGCTCACCACCAGCAGATCAGGCTCTGACTACTTTGGAAAAACTCCTCATCTTATTGTGGGCATGAACTTATGTGGTGTGGAATATCGCTTTGGCCAGTTGAAGTCAGCTGTCCCAGCTGGGCCCCCTCCCAGCCTCTTTCCAGCCCCAGCCTACGCACTGTGGGGGCAGAGTGAGAAACAAAAGGCCTTGATGCTGTGCAAGGACTGTTTAGCAACAGCAAAATAATGGGTGTAGATTTATCAACGCTGTTTTGATCACTAGTCAAAAACATGGCACCATAGAGGATATTATGAAGAATATTAATTCCGTCTCAGCCAAACCCAGTACACTCGGGTAGATAGGGCGTTCTTGAAATTTGTATTTTATGAGATTAGACTACTGTTTTCCTCCCATCTCTTTGAACGTAAGCCTTGAAAATGCCGGTTGCTGGTTTTGCCATTTGAACAAAACAGATGCAAGAAGGAAATGCTTTTTCTAAGTGACGTGAAGTTCAAGTGCATCTAGATAAATGTAAGGAAAATGTTTTGTCTAGTTTCATGGAGTTGTTTAATTTTCTTTTTCTGTGAATTGCTGGGTTTATCTAGTAATGGTCTTACTGAAAAAAATCAACTGAACTAGAAATACCACTTCTTGGTATTCAGGTGGAACCTGAAAGTAAATACACGATTTTGTTGTTTGCAGAATTGCTTTGGAACTTCTTGATTCAAAAGCTTTTATCAAAGATTCACATCACCTGAAAGGAGAAGCTGCGGTGAAAAAACGACACCTGGAAATGCTGGGGTACCGAGTCATTCAGGTGAGCAGTCAATAATATTCTGTGTCTTCTATTGAATTGTACCTGTAGTGCAGATTGATACATTTTCCTTACAACAGATTTAAAGGTAGTTTTCCTCTAATAGTTAAAAGCACCTACTGGGTGAGAACAATTCTTTAATTTAGGGGTGAAATTTCGAGCTGTTTATAGACTCTATAGAACTTGCACCTTCTCTGAAAGCACCTGCAGCAAGGATGAAGTCAAAAAGTCTTAGCCTTACCTTACTGCAGGCAAACTAGCAATCTCAACATAGCCTGAGTAAAGAAATTTCAGTTTCAATACACCGAAGATTTTTGCATGAGAAAAAGTTGAACATACGCTCATTGACCCACACAGTCAGTTATGGCAACTCACATGTGGGTCATGGATGCTGGCTGTCAGATGGAGTGGTAGTACTGTGACTGCAACGACTAGTGACCAGAGTTAATTCTCACTCATAAGCATAGATACATTTGGGTAATGGAGGTTCATGAATGCAGTTTCTCCAGTATATATAATTACTGTGTTACCTACTCTAACTTTAACTAGAACCCTTGTGTAAGCTTAAGGCTTTCTTCTTTTTTTCAACATGACAAACATCCTTTCTCCTATTGCCTGACAGTAAATGTTAGCTTCCTGACATACCATCCAGGTTGGTGCATTAATGTTGAAAACTATAATGACCTGGGATTTTTCTCTCAGTTTGGGTTTCAAAATATGGAAGGTGGTGTAATGGAGTTGTCATAGCCTGTATTGTGTGGGTACCTGCTTCACATCTCTGCAACTGCAACTGTTGCTGCTTTTTGAAAGCAAACTGACTCTACTTACATAAAGAAGAAATTTGTTTTTTCAGTACTTAGAATAAACCTAGCTCTTCGGACACAGATGATAAAATATATTAAGGTGGACAACAACAGGTATCAGAGAGCCTTATCTTTGCTGTAAGATGGTATGTGGTTTGTATCAGGCAACATTAACACTAAGTTTGTGTGACTTTGTTCTACAGATTCCTCACTTTGAATGGAATTCTATGGTTTTGTCTACAAAAGGTGAACAGCTAGAGTATCTGAGAAGGTGTCTATATGAAACACAGTGATGTCGAAGACATAATAAAAAGTATTTTTTATACAAACACTTCATGTTCTATTAAACTTCTCGTAACATTGGAATACTTACTTTCCAAAATCTCTGTGAGTCAGCTGGAACAAGGCTTGCCATAGGGTATCGGGTATAATGAGACTGAATCCTAAATTTGTTAGAGTATAAAAGGCAGGTCACAATGTGCCACAAAGATATGATAAGGATGCTTAAAATCTCCTCTTGGTGGAAGCTGTTTCAAGTACATGGGTCTGTGACAGTTTTGCTATAAAAATTCATTATTGCCTCCTAAATAAATAGCACAGAGATTGGTCAGATATGAAACTGTCCAAAGAAAAAGCTGGAAGTATTGTGACTGTGAGAGAGGAGGCAGCAGACATAGTTTCCACTATGTCTGTCCTCCAGCGTGTGACAGAATGAGCAATAGAGATCAAACGTAGATTCTCTGTACTGTGAAACCAAGAAACTGAAATGCAGATTTACTAAGAATAGGACTGCTATTACAGCAATAGGACTGCTATTACAGCCATTCTGTTTTCATCTTCTAGAACAGAGATAACATGGGTGACTGTGTCAGGGGAGGGTGTTGTGTGGTGAGGAACCTCCAGCTGCTTGCTTTTTCTACCCTGTGATGTGGTATGTGCACAAGAAGTAATGGCTTGAGCCTTCTGGAACGCCTTCACATACCTGAAAGGTAAAGTAGTTCTAGATATCTGGCAGCCACCTAGACCCTGGAAACACCTGCACTGCAGTTCAGTGTAACTTGGAAGGGATAACTGAGGGATTTACACAAGCTCAGGTGGAAATAATGCTTTTTTCCAGACATAGGCACTTATTAGTGACTGGATAATTCATGAAAATTTTTATGGCCTTGTGCGTTGGACTAGCCCTCACTAATAATAACAAAATTAAACAATCTAAACGTGTTCTGGAAATAATGCGGTACATAAAAGAGCAAAATTAGGCTGAAAATGAAACCAAGAAAAGTCTTTAGAGAGTCATAAATAATGCCTTGGTTATTGGTGGTGAAAAACATTGTTTTATTTCTGATATTTCAAAACTATCTGTCAGTTATCAGGCTTCCTGTGATCACACTGAGCCTGGTGGCATAAGATACTGAAATGTAGAAGGAAAAAAGTAGAATAGCCAGGAGAATGTTCATTGTAAAGTAATAAACTGTAGAGTGGTTACACTATGGCAAATGAGCCCATTTTCAGAAGCAGCCATTGTGACTACAGTTCCTGCTACCTCACAAGGACAGCAAGTTGTGCCCCGCTCTTTCACAGACACACACAACATGTGTATGTTTTCTTGCATTTTTTGTACAAGCATTCTTTTTACCACATCCTTTGAAGGCTGGCTGAGGTAAGCAACTACATTTCTGAATTGACCATTGTGCACCTGGCTGTCACTTTTTTTTAAACCTCAGTAGTAGGAGAGGAATATATTTTTATTGACTCAATCCAAATCAGTGTGCTGATGAAAAGCCAGGAAAAAGGGACAGAATTGAACCAAGTTGCAAGGTGTTCTCCTCCTGAGGCTGTCCTCATGTGTGGGATGACTGAAAATACTAGTAAATTGTCTGCTTGTGGTGATGGTGCTTCTGATCAAACTGAAAAAGGCTCCAAGGGTCTGTTCTGTAAAAGTGCTTTAAGGAAATGTCGTTGAAGGCACAGCATACAGACTATCTGTATATTCTATTTTGTGTAAAATTGAGAAAATAATCATCAATGTATGTTAGGATATCAGAAGGTGGGCTTCAAGTCAGAGGGCTGTTTTATACCCTGCTTCTGTACAGGTGGTCTTCAAGTAGCAACTATGGAGTGTAAAAAGGTAGCAGTGGCTGTAGATGGAGTGATCAGTCATGGACAGTCATGTGCTTGGGCTGGACCCTGCATTTCAGGTATGTTCGAGTTATGTATGGATAAAGTTAGTACTATTCACAATGGGGAGAGGATTGAAACTTGCTATCAGTGGATTCAGAAAGTGCATTTAAGAAAAGTAAAATATAAAACAAGTATTTTGATAAAATGTGCTGCTTTTGATCCTTTACCGTCATTTTCTTTCTAAAATCTGCGAGTTTTACATCAGATAGGCTGCTGTAAACTGGAGATTTAACTAGAGTCTAGAAGACTTTAAGAGCAGCTGAAAAGCTGTGGAATTAAGGGAAAAACAGAAAAGATGTCCCACAGATTAGGTACCCCTGTACAGTAACACACTGAAATGAGGTGTGATGGCTGTGCCTTTCCCATGTGTTTACCCCTCTCTCCTAGGAAGGCAATAGTTACAATTACCATTCAGTCAGGTGTAGTGGGCTTCATTTCCAGTTTTCGTCCTACATCAGCTGAAATTACATTGCTTGAGTGTTACGATATCTGCTTTACCCAACGGAGAGATCTTTTGAAGAGATTTTCTAAAAATGGCAGGCATGTTCTACTTTAGCAAAACTGAGTGCTCTGATTTGGGCAAAGGCTATATGAAGAAATCCGTATCCTGTCAATATGATAGCAATGATGAGCTGATTATTAAAAGAGGCACCATTGATATTTTTATAGTGTTAAAGTTTAATTGTTACTAGTTAAAAGTTTAAACATCAAAATACATCAATTCTTTATTAGGTGGAAAAGTCCTCCCTGTCATAAGTGCTTGCAGATGATCAGTTGTTCTGGGACTTTTCATGAATGCTTGTTAATGGCCTCAGATCTCTGAGGAAACCTTCCATAAAATACTTGCTTTAGAAATAAATACAAAAGCATAAAAAAGTGGAAAATCCCTGTTACCGGAAGCCAAAACATAATAGGTGAAAACTGCAAAGCTATTAACCTTGTAAACTTTTCTCTCTTTCCTCACGGCTGGCTACTAATACAGCTTTGGCTGAGGTCGGCATTTCTTGAGCCACGTAATATACTTTGGTTTTCAATATGTGTTTCAATTTCAGGCTAAATTAATTATTTTGAGAAGGCTCTAATGAAAATATTCTCAAAATATGGCTGAAGAATGCAGGATTTACATATACTGCTAAAGTGAGAAATCAGGCTGTGCAAACAGCCAGTTAGAATAAAATTAGCTACCTACCAGTTGTACTTAATTTAACAGTAAATTCATTCTCAAGCATTGTTTGGGGACTAAGCCATCACTATCCTGGACTGAGTGTAAGGATATGCAACTAGTTTTATTTTCTACTGAATGGAAAAATAGAGTTCTCTCAGAAATCTTCATTTATTCTAATCAATTTTAATTCTTCAGGATTGTAAAGGTTAGCAAATATTCACCTCTTGTTGATTAGCTAGTAAATATCTTAAGACTTGGATAGACAGATTAACTGTTTAACAGTTAACAGAATAACTAGTATGCTGCTACAAAACTCTGAACAATTTGGGGATATTTTCATGCAACAAAACCAGAAGAGCCTATCTAAACTCCCTTGCCATATCCCATTTTCCATCATTTTGTTTACAATTTTGATAGCTTGAAGAGATTTAAGCGTGTAGCCAGGCAGGAAGCTCCAGTAGCATATCGAATCTCTTTGAGTATGCCAATCCATTCCTTCTTTTCATCATCATACCTGCATTTAACAGAATAAGGTCAGAACATAGCTTCTTAAAATTTGAGTTTGACATTTTTTCACTCATATATAAAAAAGGATAGTCCACACATTGCAAAGGCTTGTAGCAGCTTTGTGCTGAACAATGCTACACAGAACTGCTTTTGTCCTCTTAGAACAGAAGTATGTTTTCGTGCATGTGAGTTGTCCTTTTCCTGGTCCCTGACGCTCACTGCTTCCCTATGTCATATTTCATTACTCCTATAAAAGCCTCCTCATCTTAAGTATTCCAGATGAATTTCTTTAAATTCTTACATATAAAGTGTTTTTTTTTTTCTTGTAATCCTTCCTATCCTTTTGCCAGTTAAAACTCCTGAATCCACCTCAGCAACTGAAGAGTCACAATAGAGGCACAATGTTTCATCACTGCTACCATGATTTAGGTAAATAAATCTAGATACAGATCTCTGATTTCTCAGAACAATTACTCGTTTGACTAATAATACATATGTATGAACCTCTCTGTGTATACATGCTTTCCTGCATAAGAATGTCACAAAACAGAGAACGTTTGTACAGCAAAAGCACATTTAAAAGGCTAAACCTGCCAATAGAACTTATTTTTTTCCATACATCCTTGCTATATAGTAAAAAAAGAATCTAAATGTCATGACTCAGACTGTTCATTAGTAGATGGAAATAGTCATTAGATTCAAATCTCAATGTTTGTCAGAAAGTAACAAACATGTTATTTGGCAATAAGTGCTTTACAACCTGAGATATGGTTGACTTCCAGAGTTAAACATAGTATTAATTTTATCCTTCAGTGTCTACAAACCTAACTGTTGATAGGGCTTTCAACCAGGAAAGTATGATCAAAATTAAACTTACTTCCATATGTCAGTGACTTCACTAGGTGCAAATTCTTTAGATTCAAGCTGAATCATTGCAAAGCCTCCAATAGCATACAAAGATCCACTTAAGGTGACTAAACTGATGGAACTTCTCTCTTGGGGAAATTGAGGCAGAACCTCCCACCTGGAAACGAAGAGAAAAACCTAAGTCAAATACATGTGAAATATTCTGAACTGAATGTACTTAAAATACAGTTCTGGGTAACGTAAATGCAGCTGCTGTGGACCACTTTAGTGAAATGGTATAGTAAAATAAAAAAATGAATCAATCAGTAGTGAGTTTGTTTCTTCATCCCCACAGGAACATCATGCAGAAATGCAAGTCTTAATGCCACAGTATTACACTGATGACATCTCCTTCTAGAGACCAAGTCATACAGGTCTCCTGGTCCCATCATCACTAATATGCTTTATACAGATGTATCTGTCTCCTCTAACGCTCATTTTTCCCTATTGTTTCCAACATAAGTTTTCATTTCTAGTGGCACAGATATAATAATTTGAGAATAAAAAATAATAATTAAAAAAAAAAGTAGAGCTCATAATTTCAAATATTCTGCCAAGTCATACCCATGAACATATAAAACATAGAGATATCTCACTTCCCATCAATGTCAACATCAAAACCAATAGGCTAATTTTCTTCTTACACTCGTGTGACTTGACAGTAACAAAACAGAGTAAACTGAGACAAGAACCTGCAGATGTTTTCTGACCACAGGTTGCGTGTGTGTCTGAACAACGGAAGAGAAAGAATGTGCCAAACATAATGGTAACAAAGTGACCTTAACTTTCATTTGCTTTGTATAGAATGTGTAGAGTCCAAAATTGTAGAAATTCTTCTTGCGTAATTCATTTTTTATATTGTTAAATTCTATAAGTAGGTCTCTTTGGGATAGTATACATTTAAGTTAAAGCTTCTGTTGTGAGGATGATGGCTGCAATTGAAGGCAGCACAGCCAAATGGGTTTACGTATGATTGAAGTACTTACTCTAAAATAAAGGTACATTGAGGACCACTTAAAAGTTTAAGCTATCATAGTAAAGCTGTGCTGATGTTAGAATAGTATCAGCACCAGCTATTTTTGTGGCTATCTCAAGATCTTAAAAGCCAAGGTGATAGAATATTTGCTTAAAAATAGCTTGATCTTAAAAATAGCTTGCACTTACTTATTTGTGGTCAGATCAAAAGCTTCAACAGATTCAGTAAGGCCTTCTTCAGTGACACCACCCGCAATGAAAATCTTGCCCTTATGGATAGCTGTTCCAAACATTGAGCGAGCCACTTTCATTGGAGCCAGGTCTCTCCAGTCTCCTTTCTTTGGATTGTATACAAATACTCTATTAGTACATTTCCTGCAGAGAAAAAAGAAAAATTGAAATAATTTCTAATGAACTGTTTTGTTCCAAGTGAGACCTAGTTGAGGTGGGTTTTGGGGGTTTGTATGTAATATCTCTCTCATAAGATCTCTCTGATTTAGTGATGGACAAGTCTTTTTACAAGTCTGTAAAGCACTAATCATCCACAGAACTAAACCTGTTAAATGCTGCTTCCATATGGCAGTAATTTCACTGTACCTTACAGGACAAAGGCAATATCCTTTCTGAGAGTGTTTTGCTCAGATGGACTCTTAGGGAGTGTACAACAACGGTTAGGGTCAACAGGAATTAACTGAATTTAATAATAGAGAAGATCAGGAATAGGTTTATTTGGTAGTTCAAGATAAACAAGTATGCATGTACATGGATCTATGCACCTTTATGAAATATATTCAGTTGTTTTACAGCTCTAATACTGAAACACCCAAAGAAAAAAGGAGCAGTATCTGTGCATTAGACAATTTGAATCTGTATAAATTAACAAGACCCATAGTGGGAGGAGCTAAGATGACTAAATGCTAACTATTGCTCCCTTCCAGAAGAAAAAATGCATTGAAAAATAACTCCATCAAGCACCGAGAGAGGTCATTCCATCTTTCCTCTGATTCAAAGAGAATGTAGGCAGATTTGTTTAGACCCTAGATTTTCATACTGTACTTGAAGACTTGGGCTTGGAAAAGTCACTTTCACTCCAGAACAACACCAAGGTGAAGTTCAAGGCATACCAAAAGCCAACACATGGACACTCCTTTAAACATTTTAGTTTATGCTAGGTATGCCTCTCATCATTTCTCTAAATTTTATTGTTTTACATGGACTCTTAGCCCAGCTAAGCTCATTCTAATGAAAGCAAATGAACTAGTAACTTCATCTGTACTGCACCTTTATAACCACTGCAACTTCTTGTCACTATGCTTTAGTAAAGCATTCGCTTGCTTGGAAAAATTACCACCACACACTCAATAGCAGCAAAAACTTGGATTTTTCTTAATGTTATACCTAGTAAGGTATAACAGGCATTACAAATGAAAAAAATTGAAGATCTGACAAAGTAGTTCCATGGTACCTAAGCATTTCTGTCTGGTAAGAAATAATACTTATAAAGAATATCCTCATAACTAACTGTGATGAATGTGTGTGCATTTAATTAAAAATTTGCCTTGGAAATAAGTAAAGTGATTAAAACAACTGTTTGGGTTTACAATGTATATACAATTTTACCTTATCATGAAAAATATACTCTGTATACCATAATGTGTTGCCTTCTGCCAAATTGTAAGCAACCTTAACCCAGAGATGTAAGAAAGGGATACCCTGATTTCTGAGTGAGGACATAGATCTATAAAGAACCAAACAAATAATGTTCTAAATAATCACAAAAAGACTTACTTATCATCAGTTTTTCCACCAAGACAGTATATCAATCCATTGTTTGAGATAGTAGCATGGCCATAAACTTTGATAGGTAATTTTTTGATCTCACCCCATTTTATTGCCCTGGAACAAGAAGAATATCACTGTTAGGCTCTTTAAACTAATAATGGGCTATTTCCATGTCCTCAGTGGGCATAATTAAATTGTAAACATACACGGGATCATAGCAGAGGACTGAATCCAGTGACTCCTCAGTGCGAAGGTCCTTGCCTGCAATTACGTAGATCTTGTTGTCTGACTCTCCCAGCCCAAAGAGGCACCTGGCTGATGGCAGTGGAGGAAGGGCAACCCACTCACCAGCAATGCTGTCGAGCTGAAAGAGCATCACAACAGAAGATTTAGAAAAGGCAAGTAGTAGAAATTCATGCAACAAAAACTGTTCCACAGAATAAATCTAATCATAGATCAGGTAATTCTTTTTCCAGAAGTGTGTTCCACAGTCAAGGTGTGCGTGGTAAAATGCATCTCCCAGATTTGTCAGACCACTCCTGTTGGACAAGACATTTTATTGCAATGGTGAAATGTAGATCATGGCCATGGATTGCCCCTGTAGCTAGATCTGGGTAGCGTACTGAGGACGAAATGTATCCATCACAGGTCACAGCCTGTTCATTGTATCAGTCTCGAAGATGACATCTGTACTGTTGATAGGGTACTAAACTAGTCATGCATTTTTGAGCTACTGGCAGCCTGGTTTTGTTTTGGGCTGCTAGCTACCAAACAAAATGTCAACAGGTTATAGTAACAGAGTAACAGGTGCATCACTGGTAGAGAAAGGGACAATAATAAGTGAATGTTGGTATGGTCCACATAGACATTTTAGAGGGAACCACAGCCTCATGGGTAATCAGAAAAGTATTTTAACTATACATAGTAACAACAGCAAGCAGTCTTAAAGATGACAAGTGAGAAAGGATTTGGGGAAATGGATTTAGATGTATAAAGTAGGATTTTGAAAATTTAATCAATTTTTAATGTCAATGTAGAGGTTTAGTTTTTCAGGGGCCCCTTTCTAGTAGCCTAAGACTGATTATTCAGTTCTGAATTATATACATTATTGACATCAATGTGGTATTTCTATTGGAAAAATATATCTGTAACAAGTTCTGCACTTCACTGAATAATGTTTTACAACTACATAGGGACGTGAACAGTGTCCGCTCTAGCGAACTGACTTTCCTTTCACAGGTGTAACAGATTCCTGAAACCAGCTCTTTCACTGTGTGTGAAATCACAGTGAGCCTTCATGCTATAAACACTTAATATTTGCATTTTAGATACATGAAGGCTTTAAAATTCTATCACTATCTATCCCTCTGTTTTATTTCATATTGGCAACGGACCTACTTTCACTCTTTTAGGTCAATGTGCCTAAAGACAAGCTGTGGCCAGCAGCATATTGCATAATTCATTAGAAGATCATTTAAATATCAAAGAGCATGTAGCCAGATATCTAAAAATACAACAGAATTAGTTTATGATATAGGCATGCCAAATGGTAATTCTGCTACTTTTCTGAAGTAGATCACGGTAGTTACAATTTATACAGATTTACAAAATCAAGAAAAAAAAAATGCATTCATAGTTGGAACATTGTATTTAGTCTACTGGCATCAACAGTTTATGAGAACAACCTTCTACCTATAAATAACATATTTTGGAATGCCCTTATGTTTTCAAACAAAAATGTGACAAATTCGGAATTTTGGTGAAAAAAGTGACATTTAAAATACAGACATTATTATGGTCATAAAAATATTTCAGATACAAAAAAAAAAGATTGTATCTAAAGAAGCTAAGTACTCAACTTTCATGGAACTTAAATTCACAGAAGACATTCAACAATAATATTATTAGTCTTAACTTTGGGCACCTGTACAACATCAAATCAGGACCTTAATGAAAGCTAGTGCCTGGATATAATATGCTAGTTAATCTTTTCTGAGATCTCACCATGGACTTAATCTTGAAAGAGAAGATGCAGGTCCCTTGGTTTCACTTACCTTTATGAGACAGGAATAGCTTTCTATAGGAATTTTTCTCCACTGACCAGAGACTAGACAATTCACTTGCATAGACGCCAAGTACTTTTCAGTGACTCTTACAAGCACCTATTATTGCACCAATAATTATAAAGCTTATACCTGGAAGAAGTATGATTGGAAAGGCTGATCCTTGTTCTCCTCTTCCACATACAGTCCTCCAACAACGTAGACCTGATTTTGTTTGGTGACTATACTGGAATGATTTCTGGGAATCTGTTCAGCCAGGGCTGCTAGGTAGCATTCATTTTCTAGAGGATCATAAGCTACTGCGGCAGTGTCATTAACCAGAAGAATTAGGTCTTTGACAAACATACCATGCCTGGGAAGGTCATTTAGATAGCCAGGAAGTAAATCTTCATCTCCTACATCACCATTTACTTCCCCTTTGTTTGACTGTTCTTTGTTTTTGCTAGAGTCAGGCAGTTTTCCAGCAAAAGCATCCTTAATAATCTTTACTTTCTTCTGAAGATCTGAGTTGCTTTTAATTATATCATCCTTTTCAACATGTTCTTTGAAATATTTTTCTGGCATAAGACGAAAACGTATACAGTCAAAAACTTCTCCCAGGCTCTTTACTCTGTTCTCCTTGTCTTTTCGGACCCATTTCATTACTGCTTCAAATACCAGTTCTTCCTTTTCTACATTTAAGCTGTCAGGTGAAATAACTGAGATAAGTTCATGTGGGGCAAGCTGTAGGAATTCATCTTCTTTGCAGATCTGCACAAAATGATCTGAGACAAAGTCACGGGCAGAAAATGCAAGTCTTGGGCAATCAAGCAGAACACCTAATCGAAGGATGGCCAGACAATTACCAACAGCAAGCCTCTTTTGAAGATAGGAGACACACACGGTGAATACAGAAGGGATCTGAAAACGACTGGCCAAAGCAAAAATATCTTGCACGTTAGAATCATTAAGATCAATACTTGCTGAATAAAGGTATTTGACAATCATATCCAAGATGTTGGGGTCAACATCATCTAGAACTACCTCCTTCTTTTTCTCTTCATTTTGCTCAGATAAGAAATACTCACGAAAATAAGGGCTACATGCTGATAGAATCAACCTGTGGCAGGGCAGGCTTCTGTCACCAGCTTTTAGGGAGCAATCTATAAACTTTTTCTCTTCCAGGAGTTCCTTGAGGCCATCTTGAAGAAGGGTGGATTGGTAAAGTCTCAGTTCTTCAGTGAGTTCCCTTTGGGAATCCATTTTGTGAATGCTTGTGAAAGGGGGGGGAGCAGAAAGCTTTAGCTGTTGACTGCCCAAAGGTCTGTCCGTAAAAAAGGCAGACCAATGTGCTTTGCCCTGCCTGAAGCCCTTGCAACTTAATCTCACTAGCTAAATATAGGTACATACTCTTACAGGTTGGAATTTAGGATGGATGGTTTGGAAAAAAAAAAAAGAGTTGGTCTCACAGCTGTCAAAGACTGAAAGAAGCAACTGCTGCTTTTAGTTACTTTGGTCAGGTTTTGCCATCATTCTCCACATTTAATCAATGACATTACTTGCAATGTAAGAAATTACTTGATATGAGTAAGGACAGCAGAATCTGACCCTCTGTGAGACAGCTATGAGCAAGATCATAAATATACATGTTATCAAATACTCTGAAATGCAAGTATTATGAATCAAATTGTCAGCTGCAATTACTGTTCACTTTTTCAGAAAGTTGCTTAATACACATCTCGTTGCTACAGGTTTTAAGGAGAAATCAGTCACAGAGATATTAAAAAACCCTGAACTTTGCATCAACTATCTCTGCTCAAAAAACAATTTTTACATATCTCACATCAGCATTTTTTCAGATATTGAAAACAACACTTTATTTTGAGCTGCTTCTTAACATAGATTTAGTTGTATTTATTTGGAAACAAACAAAAACATGTTTAAAATATGTATTATTCAGGTAAAGTACAATTTTCAAAAATAATTTAAATCTCTATCCCCTCAATAAGCAGTCACTCTTCAGATAATCAGTAAGCATCAACAATCCTTTTAAATTCAGCTGTTTTAGAAATGGTGTTAACTGCTGTTAAGCACTAAAAACAGTACCTAGAAGAAGTAGGACAACAAAAAAAGACATAATAAAATACATGAACATTATTTAATGGATGTGTTTTTTAACAAAACTAAAAAAAAAAAAGACCCAAATCAAACAAGCAGTTTAAGAAGTGTGAATTTAGAAAAATTATGCATACGATGGTTTCACAATTTAGACTGGGAACATTTTGATTTTTATTAAAGGTCGTAATAGAGAAACAAAGCAAATTTGAAGTTGTATAATGTACCTTGATAAAGGACTGTATTTTGTCCATACAGGGAATGCTTTTTACCCAGATAGTAGTTTTTTTTTGGCTTTAATATAATGGAAACAGGACAAAAAGACAACTAGTGGAATGCAAGACCTACAAAGAGGTACAACATTACTCGAGTTTATTGAAATCATAATTGCTTTTCAACTGTAGGTAGTGTTTCATTAAAATATATACCTTTAAAGATTTTCTACAAACATATCTGCACCACAATTAGTTTACTATAACAGTCAGCTGCTAAAACAACAGCTGAATAGACAGCTCATTTGACTTTTTCCACTTACAGAAAATAGTACAGAGGTCTTATCTCCCTAGAAAACGTAACAGCTGCATCTTCCCTTAAACAATAAATGACTCATTTCTAACACATAATGCCATACAGGTCTAATGACTCAGACACAGAATCTATTTGTGTGTGTACTTTATCATCCCTTAAGAAAAAAAAAAGGAAAAAAATATATGAAGATACCTGGATTACAATTGAGTACCTGGAATGATACATAATGAACTCTTCATAAATGATGAGATATGAAAACTAGTATTTGGAACGGTATTGCTTTTTGTCAAAAAAAGTCAGTAACATAACACTGCTACAGTGACACAATCAATACACCTAGATACAAAGTGTTGTACATATTATTGTATTTCTGTGTTGCACAATATGAAACAAGTTATGGAAATTTGATTTAGATATAATTATTATGGGAAAGTACATTGCTGTGTGAAAATACATGAATACTTTAAGTTCAGCATGAAGCTACATACACTGCACTATCAAAAATGGTGGTTTCCTTTTCTAGTATGCTTCCAGGTAAAATGTGCTACAAGGTAAAATGGCAGGGGTGGCTGGTCCCAGCAGCCAGGGCACTAAGTGGGGCATTAAATTGTTAAAAGCAAAACAAACAAAAAAATGGTGGACCCTCTGCTTTTAGGGTAGGAAGCCTTTGCTCTGATACCCTCTGACACCCTGCCTTAAAACACCAGGGGTACCAGGGTGTCAAGAATGGCAGTCAGCCAATCACAAAGCAATATTAAAACACATGGCGTGTGACATTTTCATATAATGGTGGTTCCCTGCCATAGAATGCCAGCTGAAATAAAACAGCAGCCACCATTCATGTAGAGGGGAAAGACTTTCAGGTTCAGTGGAGTGGGACTGCACGGGGCTTGTGGAGCAGGTGTCTGCCTGCAGGGGGGTGGGACTCCACCAGAAGCTGGGGCCATAGTCCTGTCCCTTGCTCCAGTGGATGCTGGTCCTCCTTCCACTACTTACAGGAACAATGCAATAAATAGAAAGCTTTTATGTATACACAGTTTTTGAATAATCTTTCTGACATATCCTGAATATGCATTATATAGTATTTGCCTGGTCTTTAACTTTGGCATGTTCTTTATCTGCTACTCTTGTATTGTTCAATAACCTACAGATCTCACAGAATCAATAAGAACTAAGAATCTTTCATTGGTTGGGAAACAAACACACAACAATCTCAATCAGGTCATTACTTCCCAGAGTCCCTGGAGCGTGAATCCATCCTTTAGCTTCTCTATTGCAAGTCCTAGTTCTTCTGAAAAAACAGGCTCCCGATCATGTTGCTTTTTGGAATGCACAAGACATAAGATAAAATAGAAGAGAAGATACTTTTAAACTTAATTATCCAATTTTTAACAACATGAATTCAACATCATGAAAAAGAGATGTTCTTACCTTGTTTTCATCAGCAAAGTAAGCCTGCAAAAGAAAGAAAAAGCAACTCAACCTTGAGAAAAACATTATAGTTTAAATAGAAGTTTGCTAGCAATTCCTTATTCGTTGGGATAAGGATTGTATTTGGCAAATTTTCTTCAACAAACCAGTTTATATGTTTTTTTTGTTTTGTTTTGTTTTTTTTTTTTTAAACAAGATCAAAGTTCCTGGACAGTCTAATGCATTTAAAAATATTTTTTTTTCTGAAATACAGGGAGATGGGTACTAATACAGTTTTCTAAACTGTTATTGGCAGGAGTGCAAAGGTCATCAAGGGTGACTCAAAATTATTGTTGCCTTTCTAAAACTCTTTCAAATTTGTATCTTAGATGAATACTGAGGATACAGACATCACCTCCTATTAATCTGCTCCAAAAGAAGGAAGACTTTTTAATATAATATATTGGATTATTCTGTACTGCTGGTTCTTGAGCTATTCCTGACCTCAAAGTGTTGAGAAACAAGTTGCAACTACTACTTTAAATACCGACTACAATTTATTTTGAATAACAGTTTGTGCTAAAGTTAAAAAAACGTAGAATAAATTAATGTAGTAATCATGATTATAAAAAAGCCATGTAGGCAATATACGTTTAAATATAGAAAGTTCAATTGTAGCTTAACTTTAATAGAAGAATGGAGCTGTACACTGCTTATATTTGAATAACCAAACAAGATTTTTTTTTTTTATTTTTCTGTGGAGAAGCTTACCACAAAAGCATCTGTCTGCTCATCAGATTCTATTTCCACATCATCTTGAACTTGCTCCACTGTTAAGTCTTCAAGAGGCTGAGGCTACAAGTTAAAACACTGAAGTAAATAAATCCATATATACATGTTGAAAGTACTTTTATTACTGCTTGTTAACACAATATTGCATCTGATTTAAAATAAATGAGTCAACTACCTTTTCTTCCATTTCATAATCCACTCCAAATATTGGGTTAGCTGAATAAACTCTGTGAAGTGAATTAATTTCTTTCACTGCCTCCTGTAGTTTCTCCACAGGGTCTATCTTAAAACCAAGTACATATCCTCCACTCTGTGTAATAGAGGAAAGAAGACTTTATTATGAAATTATTGTTGCTTGTTATTTAAACAACTTTTTCCCCAATGGGGATTTGTAGTTTAACAAATTTCAGTTTGACGATGAAAACATTATCTGTATTTTGGTATCTTATTTTCAGTCGGCCACTTAAACCATGGGTAGAATAAAAACAATGACAATGTTTCTCCATGGGATAAGCTTTTAACTGTTAGCCCATTAGATAAATGGGAAACAAAAACTTATTACAAAAAAAAGCAAGATCAAACAAGGGAAGGAGAAGAACGATTTATTTCCAGCTACTTAATGAAAGCTTAGTTTGTTGGATCTTGATATAATTATTAAAGAAGCTTGTATGTATAGTTAACTTTTTTCTTTTTTTTTTTTAATGACTATTAAAAGCATTTCTAATAAAGGTCAAATTGAAGAAGAATCACTGTCTCTTAGAGGAAAACATACACAAGTGAGAAAGATTAAAAATAGTGGTTTTACTTAAGTACAGAAGTAATGAGTTATCCTAGATAATCTGTCAGAAAACAGTCTTTAACAGTTAAATTATTTTAAACTGGTCTTGCTGGCACATTGTTTTTGCTTAGAGAATTCCTAACTCACAACAGCCATACTGACCTGAACATACTGACATTTTAGGCAGTGTGAAGAGGATGTTTTTTAAAAGTTGTGTTCTAAAGGCCACATAGAAGGAACACTAAGTAGTTTAAGAGCAGCACTATCACATTTCAGCATTAAATAATTGTATATATAAAAATTTAACCAGCTAAAAAAGGCTATTAAAGCTTCTTACCTGCTGAGAACTCTCTATCACAAGTGCCAAGCCAAACTTGGAGTCTCTTATTTTTATTGAACGCTAACAGTAAAGAGGTAAAAACTGTTTGTTAAAAACTGTTTTGTAATTACTTGATATAAGTTTGTTTTATTTATTTTCAATTATTATTTTGCACAGTACTAATTACCATTACTGTTCCTGGAAGATTGGCTAGCAGCATTCCCTCCCATTTACCATTACAGATCCGAACCACTGAAACCTCAAGGAAAAATGTTTTTTATCAGAAGTGCTAATAGTTAATTTCTGGACATTGGGTTCACAGATCATTAGTCTCAGAGTATGCAGTTGACAGGAAGCACAACAGTAAATAGTTCGGAAATTAGAAATACAAGCCGTTCTTCAACATTTTGACGTGCCTCCAATTAATCTGGACAGAAAAAATCCACACTGCAGTTAATGCTGGTAAGACCAAATTCTTCCCTGACTTTGGGACATAAAATACTAATTCAGTGCAAAATGGGAGCATTAACTGAAGACTAGAACTTAGCCCATTTCATTTTCAAAATGGCTGTTTCAAGGTACTTACAATTTGTAGATAGGGTATGCTGACGTTAAAGCTGTCATTCATATTTGCATGCCAAACTATTCTCACATTAGTAATAAAAAATGTTCCCAAATTTCCCTATTAAAGAAAAGTATGTTAGAACTGCTTTGAAATATAGAACCTTTTTTCCCCAAACATGATGATTACTGATACCTGTTTACCATTAGCAGGATACAGCTTCACATTTAATTCTGTAGAAGTCTGATCCTTTCCCACCAAAACCAGTGGAAATGCTACTATTGATCGCTAAGAAGCAAGATCCAGTCTTTAAAGGATACAGTACCCAAGTGGTGAAAATCACTTGGGAGTTCCCATTACTGCAGCAAAACAAGATCAAATCACAGCATGGCAAACCTAATGGGAGTACGTGAAGTGTCTGAGTGTTCTTAACTGTACAGATCTGGAATTGGCATATAGAGTAAGTATAATGGCATGTGGGTTAAACTTAGGCAATTGTGGAGATGCGTGCCAAGGGAACACAGAGGAAAGAACTTTTTAGCTTGTCAGGATGGATCTTGTTTCCATTCTGGACTAAAACTACATAGACAAAAATAACATCTCCCATTTTGTTTCATAGCTCTGGGAAATACTCGTAACTAATTCCCTGTGTAATAACGGAACTGTTTTCTATTTTCTCCTTAAAGTCTTTATTTTTTCACGTTTTAAGACATAGATTCCCATTCAAGTATTTTCAGTTTCCAATAATCAAAAGAGAATACAGTCTTACTAAGTAGTCAAGGCTGCAAGTAAACACAAACATGCAGCAGAGCATTTTGGAAACGGCATGATTGTCTTTCAGGATAATACAGAGCTTTAGACTCATAAATATCTCTTACTAACATGAGCTGTGTATCTAGTTCCATGCACATTAGCTGAGTCATGTAGACCTGAGGTTGCCGAGAACTCTGTTGTACTGAATAGCAAATATATGAAATCAGCTTCTCTGCATGCAATAGCTAATGAACTGAACTAAGGGTAATACCTCTGAGGTTACAAAACTGTAATTGCTAGAATTGCTAAAATTGCCAGAACACTTCACCGTAGCCAACAGTCTCATTTTTCACTATACCTGGTCACTTGATAAATTCCAAACTCCATTGATTTTATCATATATCTGTTCTTGTGGTAATAATCTCAGTTGCTTGTTCTGAATCAATGCACTTCTCAGCTTCAGATCACGATACATTTTAGAAGTTTCATAAGCTCTGAAAAAGAAAAAAAAATCACCAGGTTACGATTTCAATGTCTTTTATTATCTTTCAGTGCTTGTTTTAGCACCAACATGAAATGCTACATATTTTCAACTTTTCTTATTATCATGTACAAAAATGAGAGTACTATTAAATCTTCATCAATGAAAACCTTTATATTTCAGTTCTTAATAAAATTACTTTTAAACTTTTTTTGATGTTTTAATCTCTTGTATTATTTGTGCATATGCTATTTCTTTCTGTTCCTTAAGATTGTCATCTCCCAGCCTCCACTACAAAACATAAATCTAGCTCCCACGTTACACATAGTATAGACATCAAGAATAATTTATTTTTCACTGCCAATTAGGTCACAAACATCTAATTACATGTACATCAGTATTCCATAGCTCTTAAATAGAAACCAATGGTAATGTATTATGCCCACATTCATTCAGGTGACTTAACTTTTAGGTGGGAAACATCCACTGCTTTTTATTTCAGTGGGAGTTTTGACCGGTATTTAACTCATTTCCATTACATGGTCCACAATTAGGGAAAATGATTATAGGCAGAAAGTATAAATAGAAAATGTACACTTAGATTATTAGCTCTTTGGTATTTTTATTTATTTAGACGGTTGATACACACAAGATGAATGCTTTGATTAATGACTGGTATTTATACATATTAATTTTCATTATGTACAGTTATCTACTAGAATTTGTAAGTATTCTTTCCCCTCTTTCTAGAGATTGTGTTCTCTTCTTTCAGAAAGGTTTTGTGAATGTTAAATCTGGGCAGTCCACCTACCATAGTAATCCCAGATATCTGATCCACCGAATTTCGTAAACGAACAAACACTGTTTTAAGTAGGATACCTGTGCACAGCAATAACTGAAGTGAAGAGTCTGGGACTTCCAGGAACGACATTGGTAAATATGAACTCAAACCGTGTATTATTACATTTAGTCAATATATACAGAGCTTCTGTTTGTCCCCGTAATTTCTGCAAGAAAAATTTGAAATTTAACATTTTGACAATATAGCATCTTGCCTATCCAAAGGTGTAATCCTGATTCTACTACTGATCTACTGTTGTCTTCAACTGAACAGGGATTTCACTCTTTTTTTCTCCAGGAACTAGCAGTTCCATCAGCAGCAGAACTAATGAAGTCTGGCTGCTATACATATGCAGTATCATGACAGTATTTTTGAATTTACCTCTTACCATCCAGAGGCATCATCCTTCCGTTCATGCTCCCCAAATACCCTGGCTCTACGTCACATCCCTTTTCCTGCAAGTCAACAATGCACTGACATTGTTGATATTGTACTGGCTGAGCAGCCAGGCCGTACAGAGGCCACTTGGCCAACTAGCAGCTACCATGTGGCTGGACCGGTAATCTCCCTGCTACTTCTTTGCTGCTAACCAAACAAATGGCTTCACTGTTGCCTGTACCTCAGGCTATGTATTTGAGAGCTTTCTTGCACAAAATTATTCTCTCTATAGATCTTTGTTAAATGTGGACCAAGCCAATAAGCACATGACTTCTCAAGAACAGAGAAAAATCACCGGTGTGACTACATGCGTTTTACTGCCTTAGGAAACTGAATAAAATAATGCTCCTATAAAAAAGAAAAAATCTCCTGATCTTTAAAACTGAACTATCATTACTACTCTATTACTGTTCTTGCAAGTAAACCTTCAGAATATTATTTATATAGTCAACTAAGTATAAATAATGAATTGCAGCTTTTTTATTTTTATTTTTAAAAGTAACTTACTGAGTTGGCAGTTCTTGTAGTTATGTTTATAATGCAGTTGTAACCAACAGCTAAAAGGGGAAAAAAACACAATAAAGAATAGCTCTGAGAACAAGAAAAAATAATACATAAAACTACAAAGTATAATACTGAATTTTTTAGCAGGCAACTTTATTTTATAAATGCATATAAAAGTAGCATGTTTGTGTGTGTGCAGTTGTATGAGAGAGCAAATACAGAAGAGCAAGCTGTTAGAGAACCTAAGCTTACACAGCTTATGAGCAGAATAGATTTTCATTACTGACTATTAAGACCTAAGCACTGGAAATAAACTGGGTACCAAGTAAGTGCATCCTGACCTTACTTCAGCAAATTAAGTTAAATGTGAGTAAACTAGCTGACTATTCACACAGTTAAAATTAGAAGCTAATTTAGAGCTTTCAGTAGGAAATTTGGAAAGGCAGGTACTTCTGGAGAATAAAATCTTTATGTGAATACACAGGTGGCAACAAGAAGTGCAAGTATAGCAAAGTATGAAGAAACTCAAATTTATGTTTCTTTCTAGAAAAATAATACATCTGAAATGCTCTTCAACTTATTTTCTACGAAATTAACATTGAATATTAATATTTTACTTTGAATTATTGTAAAAGTTCCTACATTACAAATAGATTAATTCATAACAATTTATTTCAGACTTTATAGAACAGAACAAGACTTTACTATTCTGTACTGTAATCTGTAGTATTGGGAAAGTACAGCATGCCACCATAAAGGAAGCAAAAAAATTTGCAATCATTTAACAGGAGATGACACTTACAGAGATTGACTCTGGGCAATGACAATGAGCGCCAAATAATCCGCAGATTTGTCACAAGCAGTCTGCCTGGAAATAAAGAGCATAAATAGTTTTCATCTGAATAACTGCCATTAACATAAACATGTAAATATTCCATTCTGTGGTAATTATTTACCTCTATTTTTGCAAAACCAGAATACTCCTTTCTCTTGATAGGAAGAAGGAAATCACAGGACACCCCAGCAGAACAATTGCTAACCTCCCCCTCCTTTTTTTCTGACCACCAGGAGAGAAAATCCAGCAAGAGGGAACAAATGAAAGAATCTCTAATATATACCATCATTCCTCAAAGAGGAACCAAGGATGTGAACTGATTTCACATCTACCTGCCTATGGTAAAAACGCAGAGAAACGTGATTGTGCAGAACTACTCTGAAAAGAGATAGTAAAGACTGTTAACTGTCCCAGCCGACTTCCTGAATAACCTCACCTCTTTATGTCATATGCAAATTTCTTAGATTCTGTATCATGTATGCTGGCAGCTTCACACACGTTCTCAATCAGTAAGGAGAATAAATGAGTCTGTGCATGTGTGTGCTACTCCTTACTGATTCATTTTAAACCAGGTTATGAAAAACTATCAAAATAACTGGAGAATGACATACACCTGAAAAGAGAAATCCTTTACTGTTATAGAAATGGAACAACTCCTTGCAAGCTGAAGTGCAAAATTGGTCTGTGTAAGGATTAAACAGGACTACATCAAAAGATCATCATTATTTTTATAAACATGTTACTCTTACAAGGCTTTCAATTCTAAACAAATTTTGAGTCGAGATTATCAGCTTCCTTTAACTATGAACAAGATAAACTATTTGAAAATACTCCCAGAAGAGACAGATCTGTGAAAAGGCAAGATATAATTCCTGCAACAGACGCTGGTTAAGTAGTAGGAAGGTTACAATTTCTCTAGGTAAATGGTTACCTCTGTCTCCATTGTTTCCTTTGGTATCTTCAATAGACTCTAAACAGTCTATAAGGACCTCTCCAGGTCTCATTTTCATTTGTCTAAAAAAGAAAAAAAAACAAACTAGTGAAAGACAGATTTATCCTCCAAAAGAGGACTATCTATATTTCTGCACTTCCCTTTCCTTTTTTTTTTGCTTAGCGCATCACACTACTGAAAATTTCCATACGTTCATACACACAAATCAACATTATATACCTGAAATTGTTATCACCACATACAGCATATGAAAAATACCAATACCTTCATTAATACCTTCATTTTTAAAATCATCATGATAAATAATTATGTAGGAAGTATGACAAGCTAACTGCACCCCAGAATTGGGAGAACGTGTGTGAAAGTGCAGGAGAAGAGTGCAGAGCTTCATTCACTCATGTCATTTTTGGCAGATAGAGTTTGTTGCATGTTTCTGTACTTTTAGGTCAGAGGGAACGGAGCTGGGCTCAGAGAGAACAGGTGCCCCAACGGAAACGTCAGGTGCACACTGGTAAGGGAAACGCTCTGCTGAATTTTGAGCGATTTATTTATATTTTGTTCCATTTAATTACTAATTACTAATTAATTACTAATTACTGAATTATGTATCAGACTTAGCGTGCAATTGGGCGTATTTTAATCGCACCGTGTATGCAGCCCAAACTCCGCAACCTGCAGCCAGACAGAAACCAAAGGCGTTCCCAGGGCGGGAACTCCCCTCCGCACCCCGAGACGCCCATGACAGCTACTTTTACTTCCCAGGACCAGGTGGAAGCAGGACATGGGACGAGCCCCGTGCCCACTCCCCTCACCCACCCCTCTTTTAACATTTTTCACGCCCCCCGCCCAGCCGGGCCGCGCCTCAGCATCCCCCCTTAGCAACCGCCCCTTCCCGCCTGCGCCGCGTCACGTGACGGGACCCCCGGCCGCCATCAGAGCGGGCGGCACTCCCGGCGTGCACCGCACCGCTGCCGGGGGCCGCGCTCAGCCCCGGCCGGGCCCCGCGGCAGGGCGGCGCCACTCACTGCGGGGAGATGTCGAAGCGGACATCCCGGTCCTCCCACAGCACGTCCAGCACCGCGCTCATGGCTGCTGCCGGCCCTCGCCCTCCCTCCGCCGAGGCGGCGCAGCGCCGTGGCAGCGGGGGCGGTGCTTCGCGCTCCCGCAGCGCTCGGGATTGGTGGGGGCGGGGGCGGGGCCTGCCCGACCGTCTGGCCGGGCCCCGCCCCGAGCGCCGTGAGGGGCTGTGAGGGGCTGGGCGGGAACGGGCCGCGAGGGGCTTCGAGGAGTTTCCCTGTTCTGCGCTCCCCGTTGTTAACTGCGCGGCAGCAGAAGCCGCCTGTGGGCGCTCTGTGGGGGAAGGCAGAGCGCCTCGGGCCGCTGGGCGCGCAGTGGCTGGTGCCTGGTGGAGGGTAACGGCCGTGTGCTGAGGGCGAGGCTGGAGCCCGCCCCAGACACAGCCCGTGCAGCCGGGGTGCCTGGACTTACTGAAACCCTCTTTGTGTTACAGCTCTAAGTCTGCTTTTTGTCGTTTTAAGCTAGGGTGTGTGAAACTACTGCTTCAGAGTAACTCCAAAAGTGTACCAGCCGAGCGCACTTCAGTGGACACTTAACCACTCCCCCCAAAAAGTTCAACAACTAAAGCACGAATCGAGGGAATAAACTTGGCCGTTGACAGTTTTTTTCCCAGAGTGGG
This sequence comes from Anser anser, assembly GCF_964211835.1. NCBI lineage: Eukaryota > Metazoa > Chordata > Aves > Anseriformes > Anatidae > Anser > Anser anser. Next base: position 20,740,627 of record NC_139726.1, on the reverse strand, counting down.
TCCTTCAATTTGTGCTGAGCTTGACACGGCCAGCCTGGAAGTTGTGACAAGTTTCCCTGAAGTCACGGGAAGCATCAAGTCACGACAAGGTGCATGAAAGACCGCCGTGCCTGCTCCTCGCCCTCACTGCCCTGCCTGGCTGGGGCGAGCAGGGCACAGCTGAGGGGAAAAATGGTCAGGGGAAAAACTTTCTGGCTTCCTACGCAGGAGTGCCCAATATGTGCTGTTCAGTCTCATTACAGATTGAGGCAGAAATCCTGTTACATCATCAGGAGCACGTTTAAGTGTGAGTGTAGAATGAGGTAAGTGTCTAGTTCTGTAAGGGTACTATTAAACGCTCTGTCCTGGCAGTAAAAACAGAAATGTTTTATTAGAAACAAGCTTTTAAACACATAAGTAATAATACATTATATAAAGGCAGACATAAATGTAAAAAGCAATATGGTAGTAACAAGCAATAAAGAATAAACTATGCTGCATTTGAAGATTTGAACATAAGACTTTTTAAGAAATAAAATACTAAAATGCATTTAAAAATTAGGGCTTTTAGTAGAAGAACAACATGCCAAGAACCACTTTGGACGTGAATTAACCAAACTTGCTGATGTCAGCTACTGGTGCAGTCACTCATAAATTTGTGGAAGTATTTTAACTGCATTTTTCATGTATCTTGCTAGTTAATGGAGCAGAGCTTACAGATAAAAGGGCAAAATCTAACAAGCATGTTGTTGGGAGGGGTGAGTAGCTCAGCTACCTCCTCGTCTTGTGACCTGGAGAGCAAGTAGGGAACAAGCTGATGCATTTACTGCGTTTATCTAGTAACCCGAGTAGTAATGTGCATGTCATTTGGAAACAGATATTTTAATATTTCAAGCACAAAATTGGATTTGTGGGAATACTTTTCCTTAAAGAAAGTGAAGAATCTGTAGAATCCGTGCCAACTATCGGGTTTCTGTAATGGAGAAAAGAAATTATGTGATTTTTAATGACCAAAGATTGCTTTCCAAAGCCATGTTGATAATTTTAAATATAGTTAGTGATTGTATAATGGTAGTATTTAGAAGGCAGGGCAATTACTATCGCAAGTGCTATACTGCTGTTACCGAATCTTGGTAAAAAGGAAATACGTACCTTTGATAGTGCTGAAAATTCGTTATTTTATTATACTGCGTCATACAATAGGCATAGCTAGATGTTTTTCCTGATAGTGAGTATATGACTTCACAATGTTAACATTCGTTAATTAGTGGCTTTAATTTAGTTAACACAATGTTAATTAGTGGGTTTAATTTTACATGCCATACTTGATACTCCATAACTAAACCCAAACAATAGTTTATTGATTTATAGCAAATAGCAAATTAATAACTTGCTAGTTATTAATGTAGAGACAGATACAAATTCTTACCTCCAGAAGAAAACACACAAGCCTCTCTACATTCCTCTTCACTCTCAAAACGATTTGCATTTCCATCACAGCCACCATACCAAAACTGAGCACAAGCATTGGCTTGTTTATCATAATACCATTTTATAATATAAACACGGCATGGCCCTTGATCCAGCCTTAACTTGCATCGGAGGTCCAGAATGCTTTCTAAAAAAAGAAAGAAAAAGGAACAAACACAACTGAGTGTGTAAAAATCAATTGTGCTGCTTAATTTTTAACTTTTCAACTCTGATTTTTTTCTGCTAATATTATATAGCCATTTAAGATTCACTTCTAATGATGTTACTGCATCTTTATTAAATCACTAAACTGCCTCTTTTCTGACATGGTTCTAATAACTTAAGAAATGATAGTATTATGACTCCACATACAAAATGAGCAAACAGTATATATCTGATTATTTTGACATCTAAATTTTAAAATCTAATAATCAGCAACAAGTCTTGTGAGCAAAACAAAATTTCCATCCAAAGACTTGCATCAACTATTTTCAGCCCACAGGTGTGACCATCATCTTTTTGCAGTACATTGCTTCGGTTTTGACTCTATAGTTCTTTTTGTGGTGTGGGAGCAGAGGCATTAAAATAGTGGCATCCTATAGATACGCATTAGAGAATTGTCACTTGCCAGTCTCACTCACTATAATACCATGAGAAAAATATTTTTCCTTCAAGTTTAATATTGTGACATCAGTGTTCTGTATGTGTCATTGGCAACCAGTATCTGGAAACTTAAATAAAATAAAATATTAGAATATAAAGCTGCCGGGTTAGTCACGCCCATGTTCCCAGGAAACATACAGTCTATTATGATGTTGTTTAATCATAATACATTCTTACTGGAACTCAAATGTCTGAATCCCCAAAGTGATGAACATAATATGTTCAGATATTTCATTGGGAAAGAATGAACCCTTTGAGCGGTTAACTAATTGCTGTATTTTCCTTCAAATGGCTGAACACCTTCTTTCGTTATTTCTCTTCTGAAAGAGAAATCTGTCCAATTCTGAAGTCACTGTGCTGCATTTTCTCTCTCTTTAATGAAGCCTCCTATCTCCGCAGACTGACCCTTTCTGATTGAAGAATTCCCTGCTCACTGGCCCACCTCAGCTAGTGCTATGTCTCTCTTTGGTGCCATTTATCAGCTCAGTCTGCCTCTGCTATAAAATGAGCAGTGAGGTTTGGAACTTGGGGAGATGAGAACTGGCCAACAGGCTGGTCAAGAATTACAGCTAGATCTGCAATAAAATTCTGAAATGGCTTCTTTTCCACAGCAAGGGCTCATGAAATCTTCAGAGAGTGGATAGGCCCAACAGAGTGACTCTGATTTAAAGCCTTATAAAGTTAGTATTGTGATAAGAGAGAACAAAATGAAAAATTAGTTAGGATCTATAACCTGGCCTTGGTGTGAGCCCTGCAATGGAATGAGTCAGCACTTCATCTGTTGGTGGCAGTGATGATATCATGGCTGCAAGTAAAAAGAAACAGAATGAGGCTTTTTTTTTTTTTTCATCAGCCAAAAGTAACTAGAAGTTGGAGATATTAACAATGATGATAATACCTCTAGTGTCCACTGTTAGCAAAGATGGTTGTTCCTCTTCCTCTAATTCCTCTTCATAAGCTTCATAAACTACCACAGGAGGTACTTTGGTCTGAAATAAGCATTAGATTTTCTTTCCTCTACAGATATTGTGCAGTGTCTCAAAATGAACAGGGCCTTCATTGCTTAGGTTTTCTAATGTTTTTCCTTCCCATTTATCCAGACTGCAATGTTAAGAATCAGGATTTTAACCTCACCGGATTGGTTTACCAGGACAGGTGTCAATCCTAAGCCTGTTTATTTATTTATTTTTTTTTTCAGTGCAATTGCACTTTAATAGGGTTATTTTTCCCACTGGGACACAAAAATAGCTGTATTAAACACAGCAATAATAATATTTGTAACAGTTTCAGGAATAAATTGTGACCATTAGATAACTGTCTGCCTGCAATATCTGAACTTTTATTCAGAACAGCCAGCTCCAAGTATAGCAAATGAAAGGACCTACTACAGTACCTGTCTTGAAGAAAAGTAAGGGAAAATTTGCAAATTGCATTAGTCAACAAGAGAAGGAAATACATCAAAAACTTTTGCTCATTAAACTTGCTGAATTTTCATACCGGAACTAATGGTTGAGGAAGATCACCAAGTCCCAGAGGAATTTCTGCAGTGGATACTCCAGGTGTCTGTGCTGAAAGTGATTGCCCATTAACATTGTTTTTCTGAAGCATGTAATACGAAGAACTTGAAGATACTAAATGTAAAGATGGTCCACTTATGCTTGCACCATTTCCATTATGATTGTATATTAAGGTACCATGTTCATCTTCACAGAATTGGTTGACTAATTTGGACTCCAGAGCTGTTTAAAAAAAGTAGAAAACCCCATCATACACAGAATTCACTGGATTTTTGAATTTGGATTATTTATACATGTAAATAATGCGCATACAATCTGGTACTCCTTTGGATTATTTATATGCATCTAAGAAGATTATTCCAGGTTCTCTGAACTGTGTATTTTATTATCACAAATTTGCCAGTCTTTAAGTCCTCTACATGATCCAAAATACAGTGAACTCACTAGGGTTGTTCATTTAAGCTTAGTACCAACTACTAGTTGGTAGTGGGGAAAAAAACTGCTTACTTTATTCACGTGAATAACCCAGTGAGAATGGGGTATTGAAATGAAGGTAAATAGTTAGAATTTATCCCACAATTAGATTCTGGTTTCCACTCCAGCAGATCTCGTGCATGAGCACTTACTCAGCTTAGAAAGTTAGTTTAAGTGACTTTTCCGCGCCAGTAGGCAACATCCCCTGTTGGCATGATATGTAATTGACTTGACCACGATGACTTAAAAGAAGGAAATTTATATCTCCAGGATCCTGTTATTTTGTACCTTGTAACTAATCCTGATCAGCATCAAAACATGATTTCCACAAAGATAATATATTTTTTTCCTCTGTTCTGAGAAGCATCGGATATAATGCAGAATAAAGCTGCAGTGCACGCACCTGGCAGGGTATTAAAGTCATCGATGAGATACATATGTTCTCTGTCTGGATCTGAAGCAATCAGATTTAATTCATGCACAAACTCAGCCTGTGTTGGATCTGAAGTATTTACAATTCCTATTGCATACATTTCGATGTTTGCTGCGTGAGCCTCTCGAACAGCAATATCTAGTTTCACTGCTTCTCTCTTGTCTGCTTGGCCGTCTGTTAGCACAATAGCTACTTTTCGCACTCCTGTTCGAGCACCTAAAAATCCTTCCTGGGTTGCTTTACGGATAGCAGTTCCTGTGTAAGTGCCTTCTCCCATGTATTGCATTTTTCTAATTGCTCGTTTGACATCCTGTTGAGTTGTGTACTTGTTGAGACCAAATTCTAGCTGAACTTCTAAACTGTATAGTACAAGGCCAATTCTGGTAGCGTTTCTGCCTACAGTTACTCTGTCTACTAAAGCAGTTACAAAGTCTTTGATAATCTCAAAATTTTCTGGTCCAACACTCTCAGAGCTGTCAATCACAAATACAAGCTCCATAGGAATTTCCTTACATTTAATACCACAACCTGCAAAGGAAAAATAAAAAATAATAATAATAAAAAAAAACAGATCACAATGACTTGACTTGGTATCCTTTTGGAAAGGAGAAGAATGCAAGTTTTACAAAGAAAAACAGAATCTGAAATAAAAAAAGTTTCCTGAGTACTTACCACATATCTCTTTAATTAATTTAATTATATCTTCTCTCTGGATATGAAAAAAATTACATATAAAAATATTGTACCACTTGTCTCTTTCAAATAACGTATAGCATTGATGCTACCAAAGATTTTGTTTATATTGGGTATCTGTGTCTACAAAGAACCTTAGTGTTTAACTTTCAAATCTGATCCTCCCAAATCTGGAATGAGTTCCACATTTTACAATGAACTATTTTATATAGCATATAAGAATCATAAACATGACAAAACAGAAGCACCTCTATGTAAAACAATTAACTGCTGTTATTGTAAAGAACACTTGATGATTCGGTTCTCATTAAAACTTAAAAGTCAAAACCCATTCAAATTTCAGCATCTAAATAATATGGATATTCCTTTGCTCTTAAAAACAATAGGGAGTGGAGAAGTAGACCCAGCTTCAGGAAACATGTTGCTTTTAGTGAGCTGGCATATGAGAGTGCCAAGTCAGAATGGAATTGGGATTTGTGAATGCGAGTGTACCTGGCCCACTGTATTACCCAGCTTTCAGCACGAAAACCAGCTGTTGCCTTCAGAGCTGTCTGTTCAGGGAAGTGATAGCTTCAGTGACATGCAAATAAAACTCTCTTCATTACTAGAGCAATCATTTATTGTATGTTTTGAAGTACACGTTAGGACTCATTTGGCACTGAGTCAGTCTTTCAAATACATCCTTTTGCCACAACAGATAGCTTCCACCACAGACTTCACTGACATGCTGAATTTGGGTCTGGTGCAGTTGAGGCTTAGCGGGAGTATAATTAAGGTCCATTGCATGATAGACCATGACAGGTTTGAAGATCTTTGCTCTTTAGACTCTTAATTACTATTTCAAAAAACTTCCCTGCAGCGGGTACACACCCAGGTAATCTAACAATAACTGCAAAAGAATATATAGAAGAGACATAAGTAAAATCACCAGGAATTTTAAATTCCATAACAGCATGAGGCAGATGAAAAAAAAATCAGAAGCCTATGAGTGGTTTCTTTCTATATTATTAATGAGCTACATCTAGTCAGAAAACCCCTTCTATAATAGTTTACGTAGGATGCATTTTAATTGATAGTACCTTGCATTCTGTTTATAATCTTGGTCTGATGGAATTTAAATAAATGAATTTGCTTACTGTTAGGCCTTGGTCTCCTTTTGGTCCAGTTTTGCCCTGTAACAGTGATCATTAATTAAGCTACTACAATTAGTAACACAGTAATTCAGAATATGACTTCATCTGTACCATTATTGAAATAATGTTTAGCCAATCAGAACTTCTGCTAGAAAAAAGTGTTCTTGTGATACTAGCTTGTACCTACCATATCTGCACCATTGGAAAGGTGGTCAGGTTTTTATGGGCAGTGGATGACCTCAAGTCTCCCATTGAGTCACTGAATTTCAGTTTATGTATACTTAATAATATGCAAATGCCAGAACAGAAGAGCACCACGTTTTGTTTTCCAGCTTTTGGGGACCGTTCCAACGGCAGTAGTTACCATTTTGCCTTCCTTCATCAGTACATCAGCTTCAATCTACAGTTACTTGGTTGCCATAGAATAGAATCACATAGTTTTATTCTTAAAACACACCTGTTGGCTTTCACTGCCTCAAGAAGGAACCCGTATTTGTGTTTTGAGATTGAGGTACTCAGCACAGAAATGTCTTCTTTGTGCTTTTAAATGTTTTCATATTTTCAATTTCTTAAGCATTTTAGATTATGAGTAGTTAAACATCAAGAAAAATGCATAACCCAGCTTTAGTTTTAAGCAGTTTAAGAAAACAGACGTGATAAAACTGAATTACTCACAGGTTCTCCAGCTAAACCAGGGTCACCCACATTGCCCTTGTCTCCTTTTTTCCCCTTTTCACCTGTAGCTCCTCGATCTCCCTTTGAAGCCATGCAGGTAACCAGATAGAAAGTATAAGTCATTTTTTATTACATTTTTCACAGTTTTTGAATTGTGTGAAGAACTTGTACTATTGGGTAGGCATTTTCATGGGAATAATAGCTGAAGCAGTTTGAAAAATGAACCATCCCAAACAAGTGTGTGTAGACAGAAGGGTTTCGTAGGATATTGAATGATGAAAATGGGTGTGTGTCTGAGAAAAATAAGATAACCATAGGGAAATTGAGAAGAAAGGTGGGGGATGTATTTGGAATGAGTAATGGAAATATTCTGAGAAACCTTTTGGTCCAGAAAAGGTGTTTAGGTTAGCAAACAAAGGAATTAGTGCCTTCCGGTTTGATTTTTGCTAGGCTATGGGAGTTTGTATATTTTTTATAAACTGATGTGATCACATCCAAAAACTGATTTCAACACACATTTCTCTTTTTCTTAACACTGATGTAGTCCCCAAATTTTGCATAACTCTATGGGCAAATGAAAGGCAACAATATTAAAACTATCTGTATTTCTTCTAGCTGCAGTAGCAGATAAGCCTCATATGATATTAACATATGCAACATGGAAATTAGTATAAAATATTAAAAGGATCGTGTGAATGGCTGGGCTTTTCCCTTTTCACAGAATTCACATGCCTTTAGTGAGAGCTGACAGTACTGAGTATTTTTGGTATGCTGGCTTGGGGCTCAGACATTATCTCTGATTTAGGTACCATACCTTCTGTCCCAAAAGCCCTTCTCCAGGAGGGCCTCGTGGTCCTGGCATTCCATGAATTCCTTGTTCCCCCTAATGATAATCCAGGTTAGTGATATTAACCCTTCGTAGTCACTCATTAAGCATTATTTTTAAATGTTCAAAGTGTTTCAACTGCATTTTAACAACTGTGTTCAGCAGTATGTCTACCCTACAGATGTATAGTATTTGAAAACTGCATGATCATATCAGCTGTCTCCATGGGTATGAAAGATTTGGGAAGAGGATAAATAATATTTTTAATTCTGGTTCATTTTACGAGGCTATCTTTCCCTCTTAAAAGATGTCCCTGCTTTCTCCTCCCCCAGTCCACACACCTTTGGGCTTGTTTACAGCAGTAGAGACAGAACATACTTTATAGGTGCTTAAATTATCTTTCTCATTGTCCAACCTCAGGTTCTCTTGTCATATACGAAATAACAATGTGCAATCTGTTGTTTCCATTATACTGCGATGGTCAGATTGAAAACTCAGCACAGGTTAAATACTGAAGACACAGTATAAGGGAGTCATCTTACCTTAATTCCTTGAATGCCTTCGCCAGGAGGTCCCAAAGAGCCAGGTGGCCCTGGGCGTCCTACGGCTCCCTACAGAGAAACCCTGCATGTATTAAGTACAATATTCATAATAAAAACACACAATAAATTGTTGTACCACCATGTAATTTCCTGTCAGTCCTCTGCCACATCAGTATCTTTTTATAAGTAGTGAGGATAAGATTGCTCTGGCTGATAAATGTTTTTTATCCTTTATCAGATTATTTAAATCCAGTTGATACTTCAAAGGAGTCACTCAGGACCTTATGGTCAGAGAACACGAATCACCTTGATTGAGATGAGCATTGCACTGAAGGATGGATTGTATTGGTGAGACACTGAGGACTGAATTACAATTTAAGAGAGGATTGTTATTTCCTAAATGATGTGGTATCTTTCATCACCACTAAGCTTACAGTTTCAGACCTGTAAACATACACAGTAATGTGGCATTACAAATAATCTCTTGTTGCTAATTTATAAGCTGATTTTTTAAAGAACTCTAGAGAAAATATTCCAGTTCCATATGTTTTCCATAGGAAGCAATCAGAATGCATGCAGTACAATATTAATTTTATACCTGTATTGCAATTCCAGTGGCCTTGCATTAAATTCTCAGTTTTCTCATTTGTAAGGATCCTGTATTCATGCCTAGCACAGGTGGGGTTAGTGCTTTACCACCACTTAGCCATAGACCTAGCCTTCAGGCCAATGTGAACACTCTGGGACCAATAAGCCGCATTGTGCAGGTGATACGTTCTGATGTTGTGAAATCCTTCCTTTTGTCCATGTTCAGTTCTTTTATATTCACATTCACATCCTGAAACAGTTTTTTTTGTATTAATAGACTTCTGAAGTCCATCTGTAGGAGCGAGAATTTTCCATTTTGGAAGGTTTCATAAGGAAAATGGCTTTTTATTATTATTTCCAGGCATTTTTTCAGGATGTATATTATAATTATATATTACATTAGATTATTATTGATTTACTTTATACAGTAAAGAAAAAAAAATTCTGGAAGAGCTCAGCAGTTTGCCTGCAGCTTTAAGACTAAGAAAGGGAAGACACTGCTAAGTGCTTACTAGTCCATTAATCCTAGGTCTGGAAAAATGCTAGATCTGAAGAAATTTTTGCTACTAAATTGGAGGTACTGTCTGCAGGAGCTACATGTTTTCTTCATGCAAGCTTATCACTTTATTTATCCTCTGCAATAGGGAAAAGGCCATGGTTTATGGCAGGTTAGCAGAAACATTTTTGATTTTCTACAAATTAAAGACACTGTATTCCTCAGTTATCTGTTGGATTATTTGTTTCTAGTGAAGTGTGAAGACAGAAAACATAAAGATGTGTATGCATGATCATGTTTTTATACTGTATTTTCCTTTTCTTTTTTTTTAGAAAATAGATTATGGGAGATGTAGCTGTTTAAATGGCTTACTTTTGGTCCTGGCAGGCCTTCTCCTGGGGGACCTGGGAGACCAATTGGTCCTCTACTACCGGGATCACCCTGAAAATGGATACTTTAAAAAATAAGTAGTGAATACCAAAGTTTGATTTCTAGAATTCTCAGCATCTGTTGTGCTCAAACGGGACAAAGACAGGAGACTTGCTGAACAGCACAGTGTAAGTCTAAACAGAGCTAAACCATGAATACTGCAGACAGGATGAGAAAGATAATTGGTTTTAACAGTGGTCTAAACATATCCAAGACATGTACAGTCAGGCAAGTTACAGATAAATTACAATTCCCATATCATAAAATGAACTATAGTTCCTCCAAGCCAACAAAAATCTTTTTGCTTTCTTGCTTGTCAGAGTTGGATCATACTTGATGTTCACATTGGCACTGCTCTAACATACTTTTCCTATGAGTGCCTTCAGACAGCTAGCAGTTTGAGGAGAATGGAAAAAAGACATACCCCCTTTTAAGAGAAATGAGGCATGTTTAAATAGCTGCACTCAATCTGTCAATTGCCTGTATAATTCAAGTAATCCTACAGTCAGCACCAAGATGAGTTCTGAACTGAAGCTTGAAGATCTGCAATGGAAGCTACCTTTTATATACTGACAAGTAAATTAAAGCTGTATGAAAAAGATACTCTGACTGTGACCTATGGGTAGGAACTATATCTGCATGGAGTATCTGTATGCATTTACTTTTCTAGAAGTTAAGGTCTGTACCTTAGGTCCTGGTAGTCCAATTCCATCAGGGCCTTGTTCACCAGGAATCCCAGGAAGGCCTGGCAAACCCTGAAATTGCATGCACAGATAGAATATGAATTTAACTTAAGGCTATGTTGACTGCATGTTTTTGTTAACATTAATATGGCTAGTATCTTGAATACATTGTCTCTTAGTGGGGTCACTGTGGTCTGTAACTGGTTAAATTCCACTCTGGTAAGCCAGAAGTTGTGTCAGTGTTTGTCTGTGTATTCTGTCTCATGCAGGAGGCTTGTACATGTTTGAAGACAGAGGGGTCTTATCCAGAGAGGCAGGTGCAAAAGGAGTTCTAGCATTGCATTACACAAAAATGTCAAAAAGCATTATAAATGCTTCAGATTCCCATTTCCACTTTGACATTCATTTATTTTTATTCCTCAATGTGTGTATGCACTTTTACAGTTGTCTGTAGCACAAGTAAATGCTAGCATATCACCAAACTTCCTGGCTGTAGCCAGTAATTCTCCTTCAGTGCTACATACACATGCAAGCAAGGAAGAGGAACAGACACCCTTCTCTCTTTGTATCCTCTTTGCAGGCATTAGTCATATGTGCCAGTACAGATTTCTGTAAAGGTCTGTAAAGCTGATCAACCCATTCTTTGCCACATCCTCAGCAGCCCATTGAATATATCTGAGGACTGTTTGGTCTTCTGACTCTGGACACAGTTGCTTTTTCAGTGGTTCTGGAAGATAGCGCTGCCCAGAGCACACACCCACATATATGGACGCAGCTATTCAGCTCGGCTTTGATCTCCTGTTTGGGGGTTAAAATTCTGGATGACTGGGCAGAAGACAGTATCTTACTCTAAGATATTGCGGGAACTGATTGAAACATTAGTGATACTTTAAAAAAAATCCCTGCTTGGAATGTGTTGCATTGTGTAATCAAGAGAACTGTGGGACTTTTAAGGTCCTGGACTACTTCAGATTTCTTTTTCCTTCCTTCCATGCTGAAATGCATTTCCACAGTTGAGGAGCATAAAAGACAAGCAAATCTTTCTTGGCGTGTCAGCTGTGGAAGTTAATCACTTTGGTGTACCTATTTGTTCCCAATTCACATTAAAAAAATTGTCTGTAAACTTACAGGTGGACCAGGATAACCGTCTCCTTTTGGCCCAAAGGGCCCAGGGGGTCCTGGAAGGCCTCGGTCACCCTGATGAAGGCAGGAAAAACAGATGAGACGACTGACAGTGCAATTGCTAGCAGGAAATGCTCCATGAAAGTGAAACTTCTTTGGCAGGCATACTGTAAGTTGATTTTATCTATCTGCTCACGTATTTTACTATGTGAATGGTTATTGGAGGTTATTAATCCTAAAAGTGGGATATTTAATAGCTCTGAGAATATACTGGACCTTCCAGTTTTAAGTCACTAATTGGATCTCTTTTGAGAGCTCGGTCTCCTGTTACTATGATTATGTTATTATGACATACATATAAGAGGGAATGGCTTCCCCATATATATATATATATATAATTATTATTTTTTTTTTATCATGATTATTATTACTCCAGTTTTGGGGGCACAAGCCCATCTTGACAGACAGACAAAAGTCTAGCAGGGGAACTGAATTACTGAGTAGCTATTTTTGATAATGCTAACTGAAGATAGATAAACTGCTGTAGAGCACTGTGAAAGTTCAATATTGCTTCTGCACGTGCTTTTTGTTCCATGTGGTGAGAAAAAGGACTCAGGGTTGGGGACACCAGCAATTTGTGTGGTCAATTTAAAAATGTTTTCTGTCACAAGGTTCCTGCCTGTTTTTGTTCCAGAATTGTATTTTCCTATACTGCCATGGAACCTAATTAAAGATATCGAGTATAACAGGAGCTTGTTAGCAGAGATGTTCCCTTTTAAGCTCCTTTCATGGATCCAGATAGCTGGAATATCTCAGATACACAGATTTACCAGAAAAATTAAGAGGATTAGACTCTGCCAGCAGCACTGGATGGTGCAGTGAATTGCTCTGAATTACAACTGGATGAATGATCTGGATGGATGACTGTGTTTGTCCCTTCAGCTAACCAAAATATGGGCATGCGTAGCAGTGCCAAGAAAAGGCAGAATTTTTTTTTTTAAATTAAGCCATAGAAAGTTTTACCTTGTAGTTTTACCTTACTACACATCTTAGTGCAGACATTTATCTAAGAGAGAAGCAACAGCAAAAGCACTAATACTGATCGCAAAAAGTGAAGAACATAGTCATAGAAACATGCTGAGCATAACCTAAATGAAAGAGCTTTGAGGGCTTAAGATCAGTCAGAGAACAAGGGACAGTGGCTATACTCGAGTATTGTCAAATTCACTAGGTTAAAGCCTGAAGAAAAGTTGAATCTAGCTAACACTGAGACAATACTAGAGAAGTGCTAGAGAGAAGTCCTTAGAGATTAGCTGCTCTTTCATGTTCTTCTTTCACTGCCTAAGGAATCTCTTCTCACATGGCCAGTTTGGCCCATGTCCTGAGCTCTTGTTGGAGTCTATGGATTACTTTGTGCCATACCTAGGAATGAAGCCATGTACCTAAGAAGGACCCTGGCTGAGAAAAATTAACTGTTTGGCATGTATGCTGCTGTAAGCACATAAATCAGGTGTCCTCTCTGTATTCACTCATTATGAATTAAAAACAATCAAATTTTCCCTGGTCCTCTGCCATGTGGAAGCTTATGGTTCATGGAGTCTGGAAAATTGACTGTCCGTGGTGATCCAGCCATATAAATCTTTATAATGTGCCAGCGCAGTACACCATACGCAGTAAGAACTGCAGAACACTTTGCCATCCTAAGTAATTTGCTGGTGCTTCACTGAATCCTGCCTTATTTTACAGTTCTATCAGAAATTAATTTATCAATTTAGGAGCTACCTTTGCCCCAGGAAGCCCAAAACCTGGTTCTCCAATTGGTCCAGCAAGACCAGGTAACCCAATGTCACCCTGCAATGAAGAAAACATGTACCCTAGTTAGTTATTTTATTAAACATCAATCACAGACTGTTTTTTTATTATATGCCATACAAACAGATATATATCAAATGTAATAGTTTTATATATATATATATATATATATATTTGTTTCATGGGCGTTTAAGATAAACACCAAGAGCAGACGAAAGAAAAATATTCTGATACGGAAGATATCAAAGACAAAGAAATGAACACAGGTAGGCTACACCTCAAGCTGGCAAATAATTAATACCAGGTCATGGTGGTAACTAGAATGCACACAATATACAACTGTCTATAGGAAATAAGACATTTTGGGCGACCTTCTAAGGCTGAAATTATTTACACAATAAGCATGCCTACTTCATTGTTTTCACACTGTATTTGAAAGCACTAGGAGTTGGAGTGCAGATGTTACCTTTGGTCCAGGTACAGCTCTTCCAGGAGGGCCTGGCATTCCAAGACGTCCTGGCACCCCAGGTTCTCCCTGCAGTGAAGGAAGGAGAGCAAAAACAATGGATTTTTCTGCAAGTAGCATGAGCATATCTCAGAGAAAACATCTGTGTGGCAGTTTATCATATTCCATTAAAATTCTATTAGAAGTCTCAATATTTTATCGATACACTATGTTAAGTGAAATCTAGCCATTGCAGAACTGATAAACAGTATAGTTCTGATTTCTTAAATGGAAATGAGATTCCTCTCAGTCACTGAATAAATGTATATTATTAGAATTCCTTTTCTTAGAGCATTCTAGACTTGGTCCAGCACTCAAGGCTTCCTGCCCAGCTGTGTAGGTGTACAAGAAAACATTTATTTTTTGTCAGAAAAGATTTTTTAAATAGTCCTTTCGGTGTACTTTATTACCTCTTTTTATTTTTCTTCTTATGTGGAAATACTATTGTGTGAATTAATAATAAAAGACTTAATAAGAAACCAGAGGAGAAACCTCTCACTTTCAGTGAGTAGTGAGAATTCAAACTCCACATCCTTAAAAGAATATCAGTCATGAGTCTGATCAGTGTAAGGGAAAATAAAGTCCTGTTACATGTGTATATGCTAGACACCATATTGCCTTCCCAAATATTTCAGCATAAAATGCCAGTATTAGTGCCCCATAACTTTTTCCAAGTCACTGGGGAAACAGTATGGTGAAAGTAAAGTTTTTTAAAAATGCTTCTAGATGTTTATAGTGATCATAGTGTGTCTCGCTAAGAGAAACCTTAGCTGAACTTTGTTTTTTTTTGTTAGTTCTTAAGAAGCAAGTTAATTCTAGGCAAGTTGTTCCTGCGATCTGCAACAAAGCACAGTTTTGTGGGGCTGTTTTACACACATAACATGATAATGAACATACTTTAGCTCCTGCAGGCCCAGGCACTCCTGTTGGTCCTGTTAATCCACGTATTCCTCTCTGGCCTTGATCTCCCTACAGAAATGGAGAAGACATGTCACATGTACCAAAATATTAAGAACATGTAGTTGATGTAATGTCTTGGACAATGACTCCAGCAACTCCCAGTGTCGTTATTTCATAGGATACAGATAGTGACATGAGAAACCATAATTACTTTTCCATCAGTGGATCAGTACAGAGGACCAGTACAAGAGCCAGAACCCAAAAGATTCATTCAGTTATTCCTACGAATCGAAGCAGTAGTCCCAGCAAAAGATTTACCTCTTCATGAACTTCTTGGACCAGACACTATCATTGGTACTGGACATTGTGAGCCAGTGCCACTGTACTGCCGTTACTTTTTTTTTTTTTTTTTGTGAAAAAGATGTCCCAGATGGTCTTTTATTAACTTCATTATTTAAAAAGTTGGTTTAGGCTGAGGCTGAAACAAATTCTGCAGCTAGTCGCTTTTAGAAACACTCGTTAACCTATTTTTTTGAGATGTATTTTTTCATTACTTGTGTTAGACTAAAAAAGAGAAGATATTGACAAACCTATTTGTGGAGCCTTACAATTCTGAATGTCACCTGTAGTAAGACATTCTCACCTTCTCCCCCTGTATTCCAACCCCTGGAGCACCTTCAGGGCCTCTAAGACCAGGTAATCCTGGTTCACCCTGGAATGAAAAAATTAAAGCACTGTTTCAGAGAACTAAATACACATGGTGCAAAATTAACTCTATATTCATTTGAATAAGCTCATTAAAATCAAAGACTTTTAAAAATCAATGGCAAAATTTCCACTGATGTCACTGGGCCCAGGATTTTCTTCCCATAAGCAACCACTGTAAAACTGTAGGTGGAATTCATGAAGTAGCATGTTTTCTAAGTAATAACTGAACACTGAGTACGGAATTTTGAACTATATAGGTATCTCATTCTGGGAAAATACTATGATCAGAAGGCTACAAAAGGTTGCCTGTAGCCTTTGCTGTGATCTTCCTTCTCAGCTGAAGGGATTTTAGTGGATTAAAAAAGCCAACAACTGTAAACAAGATAATAGACAATGACCACCACCACCCCCCGAAAAAAAGAAGAAAAGGTTTCCCTAAAAACGTGTGTTTGAAAGAGAATTTTTTCACCAAAAATGTGCTACATTTCCACTTGTTCATGAACACCACTTATTCTCTTCTCTCTTCTAGGTTTGGATATCAGCACAGGGTAAACAGTAGGAATGTTTGAAGGGAAGCAAGACGGCTCCAGAAAGAGATGAACCAACCTTCTGTCCAGGCGCTCCATCTTCTCCTGGAAGGCCAGGCAGACCTGCAAGTCCTGAAAGGCCTGGCTCACCCTAACATCAATAAAAAGCAAGTCTTTCTATTAAATACAGGCTTGATACTATTCTTTTGCTGAATCAAGGAAATTTATTTTAAAAAGGCTACTAAACTGTATGTATATTTATAGCAAACACTTACGCATATGAACCAAAATCCTGCATTTTTTAAAATACTGACAACTCCCATTTATTACTAACAAGGCAAGAAATATGTCTGATTGTTCTAACTGTGCATTATATCTAGACAAATAATATTATTAGCTGTTAATGCTCCAGTTAATTCTTAAAAAATAATAATACCATAATTTCATTAAGTGGTAGCTTTAAAAGTAATAGGAAGATCCAACTGTGATTTGATGATGGGCATTTTGATGGTGCATATCAATGTGAATCTATTAATGGCATTGGCCTATTTATATAAGGTTCAAAATCCTGACCTAGTTTTAGATGAATTAGGGTCATTTGGGATCAAATGGATTCACTCAGTGTTACCATAGTTTGAGAAATGAAATCAAGTAATGAAGCAGTTTATTTCCTTTTCCAACCCCCATCCCAAATCCCTAAGTAACAAACAAAAAAGCAAACTCAGGAGAGACCTTTGCCTTTCTACTGCCATGGAAGTGCATTTTCACCTACTCCCCTATTTTATGTTAATCTGGCTGTTAGTGACATAGGGATTGGTTAATATCTTGGTCACTTCAGCACTGAGATAATCTGGTTACAGCTTCCTCTCTGTTCCAAGCAAATGCTTCTTCTGTCTAATAGCACAGCTTGCTTCCCGTACAAATGTGTGAGGGTGTAGCTGTGGCTCTGTTTACACCATATCATTTTGTGTGAAGAGGGAAGGAACAGTACAATAACCACTGTTCTGTGCTTTTTTCACCAGCTCAGGTTGTAGTTTAGTTTATGCTGGGGACTGCCATTTCTGACAGATGTTTAATATTTTGGATCATTGTCTGGACAAACGTGTAGGTGAGGTGTGTGCCACACTGATCTGAACATGGGCTAGGTACATCAAAAGTTTCAGTCACAATAAATATTCCTACTTTTGTGCAGAACTAGTGTATATTAAATGTTTCAATTTCTGGAGGTTACTGAAAGTCTATGTTGAAAGTTATAAAGACTAAAAGCCTAAGGTTCATCTCTAAACCTATTTTCAAGTGCCTACAGAAAGGACACTCAAAACCCACAATTTTTCAAATCCAAATAAATAAATAAAACAATTCCTCTATTAACAATGTACCTTAGAACCAGGTTCTCCAACACCTCTTTCTCCTGGCACTCCAGTTTCTCCTGGCAAGCCTTGTTCGCCCTTAAGTAGAAATTATTATTAAGAGCTTTGTCATGGAGAAATAGAAAAGCAAATTTTTGGTTGGTTATATTTAAGGAAAGATTAAATAAAGATATTACCTTTAGTATAATGTCTTAAACCCTTGGTCACAAAGACTGATAATCTCCAGGTCCCTAAGTATATTTTGAGCTGTCACCGAAAAGTTGTTGGTGGAAACGATTAATGCTGTAAATCTATAATTTTATGTCCCTGTGAATGTTTCACACCAAAATTTCAGCTGCAAAGCTAACTTCCATAAACAGTTTGCCCTTCTCTTTCTTTATACCGGTAGTAAAGCATGTCCTGTAATCACTTCAAATGTAAGAGGTGATCTCTGATGCTCCAAAATACTTTACCTGGTATGGACCTTTGACCCACTTACACTTCTAGTTACTTTAGACCATGCCTGAAGGCATTCAGAACTTCATCTGACACCTCTTTTCAGAAATCACTTTAAATCTGCATTCCAAACGCTTGAAGGTTGACTTCTTTTATTTACAGTTCTGGCTTGTGCTAATCAGTCAAGGCTAAATTATTTTGACAGTTTTCCTTCAGCAGTGGTAATCTTCATTACACCTTCGACCATTCTTAACTGCTTAACATTCTTAACCTTAACATTCTTAACTGCTAGATACAGTAAATTCACAAAGTCAGATGAGGCAACAGGCAGCAGAATTAACATGGAAGGCAGCTAATCTGTAAGGTATACATGTATTTTTCTGGAATAAGGAACTGCACTGAGAATAAAAGATGCTCTTGAAATGGAAAATAATTTCCTGCAATAAGTCGATTTTTAGATCGGTGTTCAGCACTTTAACAAGCATAAAGATAGAGACAGACCACTTTTAATCAAAAAACTTAACAGTAAAAACAGCACAGGAACTTGTACTTCAGAAAATTCTCTAACCTTTGGTCCAGGTAGTCCCTGTCCTGGTAGCCCTCTGGAGCCGGGTGGTCCTTTTGGGCCCTCCACTCCCTGAAAAGATTATATAATTAATTATTAAAAATAAAGTATATTCTATTACTAGACATTTAACTGTCGGGTGAGGGGAAAGTGAAAACCACACCTTCTCTCCTTGAATTCCGATTCCAGGTAATCCTATTGGCCCAGGTAAACCAGGAGGACCAAATTCACCCTGGCAAATGAAGTGCAGTTAAACAGCTGTATAAAAATACAGAAACAATCTGGCATATCTCTTGTGCTAGTGCATGTTGACTTAACCACTTCATAAGTCAATGAAGCTGGGGATCTGACCTTATATCTTTCATATATGCATTTATTCCCTGCTGGTTCCATTGTTGCAAACAAGTGCTAGTCTATTTTTCCAGTTCTAAACCTTGATTTTCGCACAGAATCAGATGATTTTTGTAAAATTTCCTATTCTAATATAAAGAGATGTTCAAATAGGTTCATAGAATTTCTTGGGCATAAATGTCTACAAGATACCTTATTGTGTAGGGTCTTTTGTGGGTGCCTTGCCTCATTACACCTTTTATAGTGAATGTCAACCCTGTACTATGTAGATTTATTGTCACTTTGCTAATCCCCTGGTGTATTTACTGCTCACCTTTTCACCTTTTATGCTGATGCCTGGAAGTCCACGAGGGCCTTTTGGTCCATCAAAACCACGGTCTCCCTACAAGAAAAAAATAATGCAGTGTTAACTATAGAAACACACAGCTGTTCTCTCTGAAGTAACTAGAGACACTGTTTGCTCTGTTATCATGAAAACCAAAATGAGAAGAACCAGAAAGCAGTGCCTGGTTCTGCTTTCCAGGATACCAAAGAGGTCTTCACAAATGGGCTTGCTCTGCAATTTGAAATTGCTGATGAAAATGCTGAACAAACTTCTTTTTATCTTTCTGCCCACTTTGATTGTTTTGGGTCCTGTCCTGCTTCCCCTCAAATCAATGACAAAACCATAACTGATTTATATGTCAGCAGGGCTAAGTTCCGAGACTAACTGAAGGCTGAATTCTGCTTATTTGTCTCATGGGTTAAAGTGTTGTAATGAGGATCTGTCTCTCAGTAAGAATTTTGCCAGAATAAAGACCAGGTCAAACTGTCTTGTTTGTAGAGGTGTATTTGTAAATGTCATTGGCCTAAATGTTTATTTACAATACAGTGGTCTTGGTGAAAATGCAGGTTATACTAACATGGAGAAGAATATTGTGCTTTCTTGTATTTCAATTAATAAAACAAGTAAAGACTGGTAGTTAGCTTATGCAAATTGTCACAGAATCACCCAAGCCAATGAAGTTATATGCCCCCGACAGGCTTTTTGTCTCCCTACTAACCAGTTCCATCACTTCACCTTTGACTGAAAACAGTCATGTGGATTTCTCTTAAAAGGAACATTCCTTACTCCTGATGGTTTAGAACACTTGCTTTCATTTTGCATTTTGCTGAATTGTGAACTTCTAGCAAAAAAGTTCTGCTGAAAGAAAGCAACTGTACAATTTGTCTTAGATTAACAAATCACCTGCTTTAAAGGCATTTAAAACTGTACAGCTGACATACTTGGCAGCCATAAACAGGATTAGAGATATGTGTAGACTCTGTTTATACAATTTCAATTGTATAATTGTTTATACAATTTTCAATTGTTCAACAGTTTCAGTTAGACTATGCATTATTCCATACTTGTGCATTGCTCCTCTGCACAACTTATTAGTTGTCATGTTTCTTCCCACATGTATTGGTATTTCAGCATCAATGCAGTGATTTCTAAATATACTTCCTTCAAATTCTTTTTTCTTTTCATGGATAAGATCTGCTAAATAAATACAAGCCATCAAAGTGAGACTAGATAATTTATATAATTCATCATAAAATATATACTGGGTGTTTGAAGAGATAACGTTGCTAGCAGCAGTCAAATTTAAATCCAGCTGACTGCAGTCAGCTAAGCAAAAATTGTAAAATTGGTTTTTAGAAAAGGGACAATTGGGGCCTGCATCTGTGAAATACTTTTTTATTGTTTTCTCAACCAAAATTGCCTTGGTGGGTGAATAAAAATGAGTGGACCTATTGCACAGATGTGTGGGAGAGAGGAACTCACTGGTTACCAGGTTTGAGGCTGTATCTGATAACATTGCTGAAACTATGCTGAAAGGGAAGAATTCACCACATATACTTAGGGTGGTCTGGGTGTCAAGAAGCCCTCTAGGAGGATTTTGTGCAATCTAGTGAATCTTACTAGTTCAGGATCATTTTTTATATAATAACTACTCATCCAGTGCAACTCCCAGGGAGACAGTTAAGAATTATGTTCCACTTGAAACAGTAATAATCAGGTAAAAGTCACATAGAAGGCCACAGAGAGTATCTGTCTCAGGACAGACACTGGAAATTAGGAGACTCTCAGGGAATCTCAGCATCTACACTGTTGTTTCACTAAAGCCATTTAGCTCCTGTGCAAGCTGTGCCACTTGTTGCTGTAACCAAAGGCCCAAGTGACAGCCCAAGCTGAGCTGGTTTTCAGCAGACAGCAACAGGAGCTAGTAGGAGGAGGTTTAGTGAGTCCATCCTTGTAAGCGCAGCTACTGCCTGTCATTACTTTCCGCTTTATCTGCAAAACAGGAACAGCAGTTTCCTTTTCCCACAAACTGAATCCAGCCTTTTGCTAAAATGCATAAGCCAGTAGCTGAGGTATTATAAAGCTTAGAAACCTGTCTTTCATGAGAGAAAAGATACCCACATATAAGGATTTAGCAATAAGCAACAATAAAAAGACAATTTTTTTTGTTTAAGGAGTCACTTTTATAATAGTTTATGTAAAGCCAGATGCTAGGGGCTGTTTTAAAATTACAGCTGGAATTCTTTCCAGGCTTAGATCCTGCAAATGAAGTGTCAGGGCAATTAAATATCAACTTTACAGGCCAAAAAGTCTACCTCTGCCTAGAGGTTGTGTTTGAACCAACTGAATTCTCTGACGCTATAGTAGATTAATTGATACCAAATTTTATTATTAAATTACAAGCAAATTTCTCAGATTCCCTTGTCTGCTATGGACTTGTTTTGGCATGCACTTGTTTAATGGCACTGCTCTGCCCTTAGAACCCTTTGGCTGCTGTACCTTTGCTCCTGGAAGCCCTTCTCCTGGTGAACCTCGTTCTCCTTGAATACCTTGTGGTCCTTGAGGCCCCTGTTAATGTAAGTTTAAAATGGTCCAGAATTATTCAAATCAAAACCAGCATGTTCAGTGTCATTGTAGGTTATAAGCATGTCTTTGGATGTTGATGTGTAGTTATAACCTGTTAAAAATAATACAGTAATATGATATTCACAGTGAGTCAGTGACAAGCATTCTGGCCTGCAGCAATAACAAGGCAGACAGTATTACTTTTCTGGTTGCTTACAAATCACAGATTATGTAGCTGAAATTGATTTTCCTTACACTTTTGACATCTTCACTCCCTAAACTTTAGTTTGGTTCACAGATAGTTACTAATCATTATTAATGTTTCAGTGTAATTACAAGAGAGGAAAAACCAGAGTAAAGACCATGCACAATGATACTGAAGAAAATCTAGCTATACAAAGTTTTGATGGCAATTGATGAAGAGAATAACAGCACATTTTTTCTTTTTGAAAGCAGATCTGATAGGAGCATGAGGGGCAAGTAAAACAACTAAAAACTTTCATTAAATGCAGGTCCTAAACCTCTCCATTTTGAGCCTGTTTCGCAATGTTTTCCTGCATCTGCTTTTTTTTTTTTCTTCTCTATTTCTTGAGATTGCACATACATCAGAGAATGGCAGTAGATTAGTCTCTGCTTAACCTAAATGTACTTTAAAATGGTTCTGTATATGGCTTTAGAACTAAGTTTATTTCCTAGGTAAAGCTAACTGCACTGCATTCAGCCATAAAAAGGAAAGTCTTTTGTGGCAAATAAATTAAAAAAAACCCACAAAACCACACACAAACTTTTAAAAATCAATTTCTCATGTCATATCAATACAGACATCATGGCTAACAAAGATGTACATCCCCTGTTCATCCACAAAGCAGCTCTTTCTCTATGCTGTTATTGAAGAGACCCATGAAGCATCACTGCACAAGTCTGACTGACTGTCACCACTGGTCTTATTAGTAGTACTCTGTTGCTGTGTGCTCTTTAACAAGAACTCGCTTCTCTTTAAGTGTATTTTCAAGCAGGCTTGAGATCGGTTAGTTGAGTGATGAAACCATCTTTGTTTTGGAAGCACCTCCTTTGAAATAATTGTTACAAATCTTCCCTTGTCAACGGGCAAAAGCTACTTCTGAAAAAAAATGAACAATATTCACTTTGTGGTTGTACCAGAGTTCTTTCATCCAGGTGACAAGAATCATAGAATCATCAAGGTTGGAAAAGAACTTCAAGATCATCTGGTCCAACCATCACCCTACTACCAATGTCACCCACTAAACCATGTCCCTAAACAATTGAGTCTTCTGCTGTATTGTAAGTAGCTCAGCAAAAGGTCATGTCTGACACTTTGAAAAAAGGGACTATAAAACTGGCATACTGATTTTCTGAATTATCACATAGATTAACTTTTTTTTATCAGAAGGAGGAAGGGAAAAGCCTTCAGGTCCAAACCTGCTATAAATTCTGGAAGTCAAAAATTTTTTAATTTCTTCCTCTGTTATCTTTAGTAAAGGCAATAATGGTCAGATTATGTTATCTGGTACCATTTCTACAACCTGAATGTCTTGATGTAGGCTGTTTCATGACAGTTTCTAATGTGTCAGTAGTTTAAATTAATCTCTCCCTCAAAGCTTGTACTAATGTTCTAATGATACTGAAAAGCATTCAACTTCAAAGTCATCATATTTGGATTTGAATCTATCGGGGACAAATTTATGTAAATATTTATTTGGTTTTGCACAAGGTGTCTTTTTTTCATAGCTAGTATGAGACTAAGATTCTTAGAAAAGTTAAGGAATTGGACACATTTTCAGTTTATTAAGGGAACTGAAAGTCAGACAATGTAGTGTGTATGATAGTGAGAACTAGTGGACAATAAAAAGAGCATCATTTAACATACACATATTTCTTTTAATAGGGAAACACTATCTTCTAGTAGGGTGAAGTCCCACTTCTCCCTCACCAAATAAAAAACAGACATACCAGAATTCCTGGCTCACCAACTCCAGGTGGGCCAGCAGGGCCTGGTCTTCCTGTCAAACCGATGTCACCCTTCAAACAAAGATGTATTTTGAAAATGATTGATTTAGATATTTGTATATCTAGCATATAACAACTCACCAGACAGTCTGTCTGAAATATGTGAAGTAGGAGAATACAGGAATGGCAGAGAAAACCTGACTGTCACCTCAAAACCTGAAACTAACGCAACATTCAAGAAGCAACAGACATTGAACTGGTGCATTTTCACAGCCATTAGGGGACAGCCTCATTTCTGCATTTAGGAGAACATAATGTTGAATCTAAAGGATTAATTATTCCCATCATATTCCTTGTACATTATGTAAGTTAAAGTACTTTTCCAAGAAGTCTGTATTTCTATCTTAGTGTTTCTTTTTTCCTTATGCTCACCCTAACCAAGAAGCCTGTTTTTCACAGAATAATTTTTGTTTAAGGCTACGTATGCATTTTTATTCAGCTATACGCTCCTTAGTATGGCTTACATAAACCATAAAAACTATTGTAAAAAAAATACTTTAAAGTACATACTTCAAATGTACTTTTTTTTTCTTTTTTTTTTTTTTTTTTTTTCCCCAAACAGTTCTGATCAACATACAAAATACATCTCCAGTACCACAAAAAAATAACCATCTGGGGGTTTGAAGTCTCATATACCTTAAAGTGTATTATCTCAGCTGTCTCAGTCTTTGTTCTTGTCCTACAATACACATAATACAGAAGAAGACAAGTGCTTGTACCTTTGGGCCTGGTAGTCCTATTCCAGTCTCTCCAGGTAAGCCTGGTGGCCCCGGGAGACCTCTTTCACCCTTTCAAAAGAATGGAAAAAGAAACAATTCTGCACATAAATCAGTGTCTAATGAAATTAGTTTAACTCAGTTTGTTGTAAAAGAACAGTTTTTGAAGTTTATTTTTTGTACATCCTGAATTTCAGACCATTGGAATTGTCTTACACATTACTTCATCTCTCTTTCAGTGCTTCAAAATTCCCTTTATTAAGAGCATAGATTTTCCTGTACAAAGTGATACCAGGCAAAAATGGAAGAATGCTTTGCTTCATGTGGGATATGAGTTTTTCCTACCCAACTGCTTATGACTCACCGTTAGCCAGTAGGCATTCTAAATATGGTGCAAAAGGAGATACCAAAAGAGATATCAAAAGAGATAATGTCCTTTCTAAAGTAGAGAGAAAGCAAGGTAGCATATAAAACTGGTATATTTTGCATTAACAGGTATTGCGATATTTGATTTCAAAATAAGTAATAGCATTCGTTTTCAAGTTTTTCTCGAAACACTCATTTTTAGTAGCTGGAGAACCCCTTAGCCTTGGCTGAAGTATTCAGCTTAAGGTTTGTCTGAGAAGCAAAGTGTAACTGTAATCTCTCTTAATGAAGTTAAAACAGTCCCCATAATTGTGTGTAATATTCAGGGATATATGAGTCTTCTGTTAAACTAGTATGATAAAGATACCAGGTTATTACAGAACCACAGAATGAAGTCATCGCTATTGGTATACCCAGAATTTACAAAGAGGAAAGTAAGAAGTACCCCCAGCAAATCTTAACAACTTAATAGATGTAAATCCTGTTTATGAAACAAATGGAAGAAAAGATATTTACAGAGGGGACTGGATCTTCCAGTGAAACGTGTGATTTCTGGGGCCCACCTTCAATTCAGAGGGCCTGCTGCAAGACTATGTCCTGAGTTGCACTCATCCTGATGACTTTCAGATATCTTCTGCTGAGCATCAGTAAACAATGAGATTACTAATTTTTAACTATAGAATTCTTGAGAATGTATAGTTCCAAGAGAAGGCTTTATATTTGAGATCCCTAACAGAATTCCTGATTGGCACTTAGGGAAAAATAGTTTTAAATTGAAAACTGAACAAATGCAATACTACACTGCTGCTAAGTAATATTCTGTGATGCAGCCATATTTTAACTGTTTATGACAGAGGAACAGTTCGATTTGGACCTGAATCCAACATAAAGAACAAATTAATACCTTTCTTAGGAACTTAGAATACAAAGAGTATATGATTTACTAGCAATATCACATTCAGATGCATCCCCTACAAAAAGGATATGGGCTATAAAATTAAAAGCATTATTGTTGTGAGGATGTGTTAAGATGCCTCTTAATGTTAAGAAAGAGAAGAAATAATGCAATTCTTGCCTTTGATCCTTGCAGGCCTTCAGGCCCTTGATCCCCAGCTTGTCCTGGTGGACCCTATTAAAACAGGTGTAGTTTTAATGAGATTTTTCAAGGTTTCAGAACAATGGCAATTTGGAAAACAATCTCTCATTTGCTATAGCCTATACGAAAATACAAGTTACAAACATTTCAGAACTGAAGCTATGCTGTCTGGTGCACGTGTAGGTTCAGTTACTCTGGTTCGTGGGAGAGATGATTTGGCTCTACCTCTACTTCAATACAATAAAAAGTAATCTATTGTGAAGATTTACTGAAGCATGTATTATGGGCTAACCTTCTTGGCTTTCAGCCAGAATATTGGGATGAAAAGAGAATAAAGTGTTCCCATGTACTTCTGTGAGATAATGGAATAGTTAGACACTGAATGGGAAATTAGTTATTTTATTTTTTATGGAACTGAATTTGCTGTGATATTTGAGACTAAATAAAGTATGAGGGTGATTTAGTTGTCTAGACTGCTCCTCCAAATTGTTAATGTTGCTGTTTAAGAAGATAGATTTTGGATGCCATGAGGTCAGTGGCTCAAGAATTCTGTGAAAGTTGTGGCCTGGTATCGTTTCAGAGCTTTGAATTTTACATTTTACATTTGAATTTTTACATTTTTTCTGTTCTTATCATTTCTTCTTTATTTATTTATTTACCTGGAGTCCTCTTGTTCCTCTGGGGCCAACTGGACCTTCAGGACCCTAAAAGGCAAGTAAAAAAAATGGACACTTTTCTGTATATTTAAATTTGGTCAAAATCATTTACGTAACTTTTTATTAAGGTATCTGATTTAGATAACTTAATACTAAAAAAAAAAAAAAAAAGTCAAGAGAAGCTCAGCACCAGCTCCTTTTAAGTGGACTGTGGGACTGTGGTAATCAGAATACAGAGTAAGAATGAACAGAGTTAATTGTCAAGGATTCATAGTCCAGGATTAAATTCTTTTTCATTGAAAATATTCACAGTGATTATACACCAAATATTAAAGATTGGTGTTGTAGTTAAAACACCTTTGTTTCATTTTCATCTCTCATTCCCCCTGACTACTACTTCAAGACTTCTCCTGTCTCTGTTAAAGTCAAGTAGAGTTTTACCATTGTTACAAGCAGGTTTAGGCTTGAGCCTTAAGAAGTACCACATTAAAATACAGATGGAACTGAGAAAATTACTGAAAGTGGTATCCTTGCTCACTTTAACTTTTTCAAACTGTCCATTCTAATTTCCCTCAGCTTTAAAAATTGATATTTGCCTTAAATCTGTCATCATGGTTGTTATTCCAGGAGTTGTATTTTCTTCTGTATTTTACTTGTGTTTCCTGAAAGCCTAACAATTTGTGGCTACTTACTCTGTCTCCTTTTATCCCTGGGATTCCACATTCACCTCTTTCACCCTTAAAAGGAAAAGGAATAAATATTTATTCCCTTATAGAATACACAGTATATAGAGCACATCATCCTTATTCATTGGGTGCCTTAATTAAAACTCATGACCTAAATGTTATTATTTTCATGACATATTACAGCAATCATGATGTAAGTTCATTGGGGAAGGGAAACATATTCCACTAGAGCTTGTGCAGCACCTGGTAAAGCGATGTCATTGTTCATCACAAGTATTCACTCGAAATATGGCAATAGACTTAATACATAATAATCAAATTTTGATACAAGCAGTTTTGACTAAAAGTGGTACCTTCTCTCCTTTATACCCAGATTTCCCCTAGGAAAAAGAAAAAAGCAAAGCAGTTTGTAAGGATATATAACCCAAATGAACAGCATTTCAGGTTCTAATGAACAGTTACAGGATCTCTCATAAACATTGCAATATGACTGTAAATACTACTTCTACCGGTCATGATAGATGTTTTTATATGTGTGTACAAATCTTAGAAAGCACCATTTGTCTGGGATTTTGATTATGTAATAGCAGATCAACTAGAATTAATATTTCCATCATAGCGAGAAGCGTTCTAAAATAAGAAAGCAAGAAAAAAGTCACTAAATAATAAGAATGTATTGAATAAATATGAATAAACAAAGCAGAGCGATTAGTACATGAATGAATTCAGTCAGGCACTAAGGGTCTAGTACTGTACTTACTCCTATATGTATTTTTTTCAACTTTTTCGTTACTATTACACTTTGGAACCCGTATTTGCCAAATAGAAAACTGAAACTGACCCATGAAGATGCAGGCAGAGTGTCAACTTCTGTAATGTTCGTAGATTATTATATCAAAGCTTTCCTCTCTTTTTAGGATGAACTATGTATTATTAGAGAGTATTTCTAGATCACTCTTACAGGTAGGAGTTATTCCCTCTCTTTAAGCAATGATAGTGTTTTCAGCTTTTTTAGCGTTAATGAGTCATTAGCTGGTAAACCAGAATTGAAACAAAAATGTTTTGCCTTTTTTTAATGTGCCATTTTTTATCTTGAAGTAAATCAACCCAGCTCATTGGAGAAATAGGGGAAAAGTATTTTTTTTTTTTTTACCTCTATTCCATCTCGTCCTGGGATTCCATTAAGACCCGACTCTCCCTGTGAGTAATCCAACATCAAGATCAGTGAAATCAGGAAAAGATAATATTTTCTGGATGAGCTGAATAGGTATCTCAGTGTAGTACAGGAAGCATACCAACTCCTTTTTACTCTCTGATGATTTTATGTTAGATGTAAGACACTTTTTGTAAGGAATCTTTTTCTTTACTATAGTGAATAGGGGTAGATTAAGTTTAAATAAATTATTAGATGGAAAATACATGGGCACTATTGGCTTAGTATTTCCATATTAACAAAGTTACCAAATCTTTTCCCCAAATCTGAAAACTGCATCACCTTTGCTCCTTTCAGGCCGGGAGCTCCATCATCCCCAGTGCGACCCTTTTTACCCTGAAAGTAACAAAATAAAATTCTTATGTTAGTCACATAATTTTATTTCACAATATAAAGACTATATATTTCTGTTGCTTCCTATAGATTTACTTTTAAAACATCTCTGTATTTACCATAGCCTTGAAATTAAATTTCTGGGAGCAGCAAGACTGGCTCAATAGACAACAGTTTTTCTCAAAAAAAAAATTGGGTTCAGGTACTTTCCTAAAAACTACCAACAATGAAATAAATCTTGTTTTGTACTGTGTATCAATTATTCAACAAAAAGAAAATGAGAAATGACAGCTACTTACAGCAGGGCCAGGAAGACCTCTCTCCCCCTTTTCACAGTTACATATGGCAGCCTGTGGACACTTTGAATGAAAATAGTAAATCCAAATCAGTACGTTTTAATAAAGAGAGAAAAAACACTTGAACATTACTTATAAATTCCTGAATAGCTACTGTGAATGCACCAGAAATGATCAGAAACCTGTTATATTTACATGTTTTACAGAAAGTTTTTAGCCATCAGTTTACCAGTCACGAAGAATGTGGCCTCTGTGCTCCAGCCAAAAATCCATATTATTCCTACTCCTGAAATTTCAGTCATCTTGATAATGGCTTTACCTCCAAACTCCTCACAAGGTCAGTTTATTAGTATGATGAGTGTCTGTGATTATTGGTCTGTTTTGATTAGTAGTCTGTGTAGAGATAGCCAAGACAATGCAGTAAGAAAACATCTATTACTCTTTTTACCTTTATTCCACTGCATGTAGAATAAATGATAGTCTATCTCCAGATTGATTTATAAATGAAAGATGTAATGGATGGATATTTTTTTCTAGTTAATGCTGTTCATTGTAATAGTTTTTATTTTTTTTATTTTATTTTTTCTTTTTCTTTCATCTCTGCGGTCATGTGCTCCAGTCAAATATTGTGGTACATAGTTACATGATTTTTATCTGTGATTTTTTTTTAATCTGTTATATAATACAGAATGTGTACAGCTTCTGGGGTATTTTTTGGCAGAAGAATAGAGAATGTTGTTTTTATTTTTGGTTTTATAATTTCTTAAACATCCACTCAGTTTGGAGGCATCTGGTAGTGAAGGGCTTAAACACCATTCTTGTCTAAATATCCCAGTGCTTAGTAATGTGTCTTCCAAGGGTAACACTGAATGGCATGCTACTTATTTATTTTGAAGGAGAAAAATCAACACAACAGTGAAAATTAAAATGCTTCAAGGTGACAAACACTTAAAATATATAAAAGTTTCCTTGGGCTGCTCATCAGAATGGTCTTTCCCTGAGATGACTATAACTTAAGTAGGACTAAAATGTTTAAAAGAAAAGTTAATTTTATTTTACCACAAAATGGAAGCCAGACCTACCAGTGCCTACAGACAGGGTGACACAGTGTGGAGAAACTGGAAAAGTGCAGTGGTGGAACTTTATTCCAATTTCTTCCTTTTCTTTAACTCTTTATCATAGGAAGGTCATTAAGGGCTAGAGCTGCACCACATTCAACTCAATGTCATGTTTTCTTATCCACTGAGTTTGTTGGATGGCTTTCTGAGATATATCAGCAAATTCTCACTAACCTTAATACTCACACATTGTTCTTTCTCAACTTTGAGAATAAGGAGAAAAAGTAAATGAATTAAGGATAGCAAATTAAAGCTCTGTTGTGCAAATACAAAAGCATGTAGTTTTACTTGAGGACAATTCCATTGGAGTCCATATATTACTAACCCACCATACTAACAGCTTTCTTGAATTTTATGTTTAATATAATAGTAAATGTCTATGGGAACATACTAAGCAGGAGTGCTGTATGGGAAAAAATACTTACCGCTTCCTCAGACAGATCTTTCTATGAGGACAGATATTGGAAACAACATTAGAAACTTAATGTCATAATCCAGCTCTACAGGAAGAACAATGATAGATATAAAAAATAATTCTTTCAGCAGTTAATTAAATTAAGCAAATAACATATTAAGTAACATTAATTAAGTTTTAATTAATGAGAAAAAATTAATTTTAATAATTTCATTTCCTATTATAGGTTGTTGACTGCACAAATCACCCACTCTTTGTCCAGCCATAGCTTGCTACAATTACAGTGGTAAACAGACCTGAAACAACAGTTAGCTAGGTATATGGGAACAACACACTCAGGGACTGTGCTGTTTCCAAAGTGCTGAATAGCAGCAGCCCCCTAGTATGAGTGAATGGTACATATTCTACACTTGAGAAAACATCAGATGCTCTTCTGATTGTGCCTAACTGTGTGTGTACAAAACGTGAACAGTAATAGCTTAGAAAAGATTTGACTTTCAGCATATTTCTCTTTGACAGTCATCATCAAATTAGGTCTGTTGTTTTTTATAAAATCTGTACAGCTGAAACACCCACACGTAATGCATTCCTCCAGCCTTTCACAACTGATGTGGTCCCTTGAGAGTACATAAACGTGGTGAGGAATGGCAATGTAATACAAATATCTAAAATCCACATATATGCACATAAAATTATGCCAAAACAATTATTTAAAACAGACGTCATTAAAACAGATTTGATAAAGTGTGCTTAGTCACTTGAGGGGTGGTTGCTGTGTTACAGAATAGTAATGGTAATAGCAGAGAAGATAGGAAGGGTGATATGCAGGGAATCCAGTGCAGAATGGCAGGCTGTCAAAGTGAAAGACAGGCAGGAAGGCCAGATTGTATGCAAGCTCTAGGCCTGTATGAGATCACTCAGCTGTTGGTTTCACTACTAAAGTCTCCTGGTTGTTACTCATATTTTCTTTATGTATGGTCAAATCAGGACTTATCCACAGCTTCTGTCACCAGATTTATAGTAGCCTAGGCTAGAGCATGGCACTGTTCTCCACACTTGGCAAGGAATGTTTTTTATAAATCAAGCTTACACACAAAAAAGAGGCACCCAAGCAAAACTTCAAGCTCAATTTACACATTTCCTCTTAAATATGGGGTACGTTTTCCATGAAAATTCACGTCTATGATCAAGTTCAGATTTGATCTGAATTGACATAAGGTCTACAATTTATTTTCACTTCTGCAAGAGTTGCATCTTTTTTGATACAACGTCACATTCCTGCTTGTCACAGAAGAAAGCATTAGGATGTCAAAATTCATTGTTTTAAGAAAGGAGCTTTAGAATACCTTTCTTAAGAGGAGAAAAAAACCTGATAAAAATAACTTCACAACAGGTCTCCTTGAGTCTAATTCAGTTCCAGGTTCAGTATTTTGGCTGGCAACCTGAACAAAGAGGAGAGAAAGGAAAACTACACTTTGACACAATGGTTTTATTAATAAGTGTATATTAGCGGGCTACTTCAGTATGTAAAAATAGTTTATAATGCTTTAATAGCATAAGCATTTCAAGATATTGGGAGTAAGAGTTTTTTTCATGTTCCTCTAGCCATTTGTAAATATTTCTCTGTACATACCATTTCTTTGAGAACCTTCTCCACAGTTCCTTTGTCCTGAAGGTTGAAAACGAACCTGGATGCTGGGATACTGGCCAGGAGCCGGAGCTTGGCAGCATTGCTAACCTCGTCAGCCACTCTGGTCATTCCCATTGTGAACAATACAATTCCTTGGTGTTTAGCATCAGCTGTAGCTGCAAAAATATCTGGGTTTCTTGGATGGTCGACTCCATCGGTGAAGAGCACGGCTAGTTTCACGCTACCTGGAGTCCCTTCAGTCATGTAGAGTTGTGTGAGGTTAGTAATAGCATAAGTTGTGTAGGTACCATGACCTATGTAGGTGATTGGAGCAATGTGGGATTTGAACACTTCAGGACCTTTCCAATTACGGAAAGTTTGTTCTATGAAAACAGTGCTGCTGTACTGGAGTAAGGCCATCCTCCAGCTAAGGGTCCGTCCAGAACTAAGCTGCAGACCTTTCATTCTGTCTACTGTTTCCAGTACAAATTTTTTCTGCTGTTCGTGATTATAATCCTTAGCACTCTCGGAGCTGTCCAGTAAAAAAGCAATTTCCAGAATGCAGTCTTCATCTAGAATAAAAAGGTAGGAAGGTGAATGGAGTGTTTTCATACTAAATCTCCTTATATCCTTACCTTTGTGTGTATTTTAGGCTTCAAAAGCAGGAGTTCAGCTGTGGAAGTTTAAGAAAACATCTGTGATTCCAAGAGTGAGACCCTTGTGAAGGTAGAGCATATAGAGGCTGAGGAATTTGCTCCAGAGCAGATGCCCTGGGAATAAGAATCTAAAGGTGAGGTAATGTCATGGAATGTGGAATGTTGCAGTGGTGTTTATACATTCGATCTGTCCTCATGCTGGGTAGCAGGATTGGGGCTGGAAAGATGGGAGGGATCTTACTCACGAAAATGAGTATTATTGAATGAGACATTGGAACGTGATTTACAGAGGTAGGTTTCCATCCCTGACACTCACATATAGTGACATAAAAAATTCCAAGAGCAGGATCTGCACTGGTGTACACTGGAGAGTAATAATTTTCTGAACTACTGATGTATTACTCTGATAGAAATGCAGTTACAAAAGAAATAATTACAATAACATGCTACCAACCATATTAAAAAACAAAACAAAGCAAAAACAAGTAATCTCCTCTTATAAAATACACAAAAGGGGAGGGAGAGGAAAAGAGCAAAAAGATTGAAGTACAAAAATCAAGTGAAAACCTAGAATGAGGTGAGTCTGGCTGATTATAAGTAGTATGTTAGAGGGTGAGTTAGCCACATAGTCCTGAGTAAATGAATCAAGGAAAAGAACAACACCTATTTTAAAATGATAATACTCACCTTGATCACTTGGGCTGGGATATTTTTCTACAGTATTTGATAGAATGTGTTTAGGTTTGGGTCTTCTCAGTCCATAACTTTTTTCTTCTCTGAGATTTTCTGCTAAAAATTGATGTTGTTCAAGTATCCACAAAAGCCACCAGAGTCTGAAGAACATAATTTGTTTGGTTTCTGTTTCCTAAACAACATAAATAATAATACAGTAGTAGCTCAGCAGTACACAGACAATAAAAGTTCAGTTTTGCTTCGACAAGTTGCTTAATAGGCTGTTTTTTCAAATATTCCCTAAAAATGAGCTGGGTTTTATTTTCTTTAGGTAAGAGCTTCTCCAAAATATGTAATAAATAATAAGCAGAGACATATTGAAGTGATTTTCAGGCATAGTGCATATACTTAGAGCACTTGAGAGGCAGACATTTCATATACATATTCCAGTTTTCTCTCTTGCTGCCTGGTAGCGTTTGTAAAACTAGCACTTCTCAGAAACTGTAACCTTGGCTGTGCCCATGTGGATGCAGAGTGAACCCCAAGTGAACTTCACAGGGATGTTTTTTGAACTTGCTTTGCCCAGGGTTGGCACAGAAAGGAGAAGGAATAACAGAGGCAAACTCAAGTTTTTCCATTCTCTCTACTCAGGAACCCTCTACCACTGAGGGTCTCAGCCATCCTACAGAGGAACAGTCATGGCCTGAGGTTGCTGTCCAGACATGAATGTACCTACTGTGCAACCCTGGGGCCCCAGAGTGCTGAGCCCAGGATTAAGAGCTACCTATAGACAGGACTTCTTCCTTCTGCAGCGACTGAGCTGTTTGTCCTGGGCTCACAGGCACACCCAGAGCTCACAGACCGGTAAGTCAGTACTGCCTCACTGACCTCTCCCTGCAAGCTCTTCCAGGTCAGCACAGTACATAGCAAAAGGGCAGCTCAGTGTCAAGAATAAACCCGCCAGGACCTGAGCGTCTAAGAAAAGTCCGTAGCACAGCTGGGTCTGCAGGGCTTTTCATTTCCTGCTGGTTAGGGCAGGATTTGTGGTGCCCACGAACACAGAGAGGACAGAGGGGTCCTTACCTTGATGCTCCTAACCAAGAGGCTCTGCGGAGATGCAGGATGCCGCCCTCGGCTTGCTGGCAGTGGTGCTGTCCTGCCTGTGCTGGGCGCTCTGTGAGGAAAGGAGGGAGAAGTAGGTTTGCAAGCTCCTGTGAGAACTGATGTCATACGTAAGGAGGGGCCAGTAAAGGCAAGGAGAAAGGGGAGTCACAGTAATTCTTACTCCCCCTTCTAGGCACCCACCCACACCTCTCCAGGCTATGCATATGTATCCCTGGTTTACACCCCATGCCCCTCCTCCTCCACCCTCCCCCCCACCATTTCCTCATACAAGTTTTCATGCATACCTGCACATGTATGGACGAGGACTGTTTGCACCCCAACACACTTCCCTACCCACCAGCCTACTCACATTCACTCTTTTCTCCCACCACCACCGCACACCTTTCCCTCCCATACTTCTGTGCATCTGTCATGCTTTGGCAAAGCAGCTTTTGATACCAGGTGTTGTGTTTTCAACATCATCACAGTGGTCCATGCCACTTTCAGACCTACGTGAATCTCCTTATAAAGAGGGATTCCTGTCACTTCTGTAATAGAAAGATTTGCAATGTCCCATGGACTGGGCCAAGTGAAATGTCAGTTACTGGTGAGAATACCCAGCATGACAAAGTCAAAAAAGACAGACCAATTAGAAAGCTGTACAGTTTCTCCAGGCTTGTCTGCCACACCTTCCAAAAACTCTAATAGAGACCAAGGACTCTGACACACAGTATGGTCCTTTGTAAAACTAAGCTAGGTGGCTGTGGATCCTGAAGGCACTCTCTTCTACCAGTGATTGCAGCTTGTCACCTAATTCTTCAAATATCCTCAGAAAGCTTTTATGTTATAAATAAATCTACTAAACAAGTAGCTCTTCTCCACAGAAATACATTTTTTTTGTGTCTTTTGGACCCATAATTTTCCACCTGTATACACACAAAGAGGACCCAGTGCTAACCAGAGTCTTCCTTTCCTTTTTAAGAGTTCATCGGCTCAGCCCACATTGTGACAGTCACAAGCAAAGAGGCTAAGGGGATTTCCCTTGCTTCTGCTGACACATTTAGATTTTGGTTTAGGCAAGAAATTAAAAAACATTTTTATGCCCTGTAGGGAATACAAATAATATGGTGTTTCACTGAAATATAATAAATCTCACATAGCCCTTAAACCTTACTGAGAAAAAATCTAATTCTAGCAAG
The DNA here is from genome assembly GCF_964211835.1 of Anser anser. Classification (NCBI taxonomy): domain Eukaryota; kingdom Metazoa; phylum Chordata; class Aves; order Anseriformes; family Anatidae; genus Anser; species Anser anser. Next base: position 20,704,657 of record NC_139726.1, on the reverse strand, counting down.
AAAAAGCATGTTAACTATGGTTGGGATTGTGTGCCTCCCATAAGCAAAACATTGTCATTCTTTCATTTTCACTGCTAATTCCTACCTTAAAACATAGCTGGCAAATAATTTCTTAATTAAATAACTATTCTGCTTGTATGTTTTGTAGCAAGTTCTTGGCTTCAGGATATTTCCTTTTATTTACGAATGATGTTCACCCTGAGGACAACTTTTTTTTTTTTGGCCAGGTGCAACTTTAAAAGCTTACTGGGGCCTCCACATTTTATAGCTAGTTGTGTAGGATACATGGCATTATCCTGTCCAGAATTCCAGGTATGTAATTTACCATATAGTACACTTCTCGACTTGCAGTCTTTTGAAGTTGTATGTTCTCAATACCTGCACTATACTTGTGGTGACGTTCCGTCAAAACCTAAATAATGCCAATGTAAAGTATGGGTGCATTGATGATAACCCGAGATAACTCTTAAAACCAAAAATGAACAGTAAGCTTTTTTGCCTCATATACTACAAATTCTAACAAGTTTAACGTTTACCAATTTGACATTTTCATGGCATGACACCAAAAATATTTTTTAAATAAAATAAATGTCTTAAAAGCTATGATTAGGACTTTCATGCTGTCATTTAAATGTTATAGATTTATTGCTAGAATTTTATGAGCATCCAGTTCAATATTTTTGGAAAGATGAAAGTTTCGTATTTTATCTTGAAGAACTTAGACATTGGATGCTTCAGCATGCAATTAAGTATATTTCTATTCCCTGACATGATTTGACCTCTCTTTTTTTGAGATGGCATTACAGATTTGCATACTTAGTTGACTGAATTGGGCTAAGCTACCTCAGCTCACAAAAACTTCCAGCAAAATGGCAGTAGTTGGCACTAAGATTGTTAATCTTTGCAGGACTCGAAAGAAATGAATATAAAGGCTACTTTACAGTTGCATCAACTGAAGCTGAAGTCACAGATATTATTGCTACATACTCAGATCTTTGGATTTTTTCCATTACTGTTTGAAATCCAAGACTTGTCACCTCTTTGATCTTAGTATTTCAATCTGGGAAGTGAGGCATAACCATTTTGTCAAAGAATAAAGAGGTATATAAGAGCTATTTAAAAACAGCTAAATAGGCTATATTAAATCAAAAGAAATTCCTTATAATTTTAGAGCCATGATGAAAGACATAATGAGGAAAGATACACTCTTTCCACAAGTGAGTATATTTAACACTATCAAGAAAGGAGACCAAAGTGATGTTATGCCTATTTTTGTCTGCTGTTACCATTGTATATGGGTGGTGACAGCTTCAGGGCTCCATGAGGTTGTGCGGTCATTTTGAAGGGACACTGAATGAACAGCTGGGGCTAAGAGATGCCAGTTGCTGTGTATAGTGTGGCCTCTTGCACCAGCAACAGTCCTCACTGTCACTTCCAATGGACAAAAGTAGCAGCAAGCTTGAGTCTTCCAGACTTCTTACCTGGCTCTATTGCTTCCATCTGTTCCTTCTCCCTGTAAGCAGGTATGGCTCTTACAGCCTTGTCTAGCTCTACTGTGACCACTTAATCTACTGGTCAGCAAAATCCAGAACATTTTTGAGAAAGCCTTTGTTGTTTCTGTTAAGCTGGACTAGCTAATGTCTTCTACCGTGGTATCACATCACTAAAATGTGACATTGCCCTGACTCATTCTTCTTCAGCTGTCAACAGGCCTGCAACAGCACTGGAGACAGAAGTAACCATGAGCCAGCACAGTTAGCAAAATACCATATGAGTATTTCCATACACTAAAGGAATATTCAACCACCAGGGAGGCTAGTTTTTGAGAGCAACACGAAGCAGACAGAATGTTTCCTTTTTCCTCTGCCCTGATGGTAGTTTTTTGTCCCATCTTTGTCCCCATTCTTGTCAAGAGCTTGACATGATGTTTCTGAAATATATTTCAACTTTTTTGCCACTTCAGTGTGAATAATGCACATATCTCATCTGCTGTGAACTGTTAAAAATATGCACGTTTCACACAGTCTTCTTCTAGTGTTTCATGGCCTCAAGATAGTCTTGACCATTTAACCTATGTATCATGCTGTAGTGGTATTCCAAGAGTATTTATTTCATTGTATTTTACACGTAAGTACATGACCACTGTGTTTAGAAAAAAAACCAAAAAACACAGAAAGCTACCTGACTTGAACTAGTGAAATAACAAAAGCATACCATTTACAATATTTTGAATTCTATTATTAAATATCAAGGTTATAAAGAATGTAGCTCACAGTCCTGTAAGTTGCATCACAAGCATGAATTTTAGGAAAAATAGTTCAAAAGTTCAAATACTCAGAGTAGTTGAAAAAGAAAATTAAAAAAAATCAAAACTAACTTTGCTGAAGGTTGCATCTGAAGAAAGATAAAATGGATGCCCATGTTTTTCCTTCTAATTGCAAAATGTGTTTTAGTGAATTTGACAGCTCAAGATTCAGTACATTAAGTCATGACAAATTGAGTTGAAGTTGCAAACTGTTGTGGCTGCAGTTTAAGAAAAATAATTTGGACATATATTTGTGACAAAAGCTGGTTTTTCTCTATGAAAAATTATGTCTTCATGGCACAGCCTTATAAAAACCTATTATGAAATCCTGGCATATGTGAAGGTAGTGGCAGAACTATTGCTTCTAGTGAAGCCAGGATTTATCTTTCCTTTTTAGTACAAATATTGAGCATGAAGTGTGAAAGATTTGGGCAAGTAGGCTGTATTGTGTTTTCATTTGAACTTGTCAGAGAAAATGCTGTAAGCAAGGTTTTTTGATGTCAAGGAGCTACTCTCTGTGTAGCTACCAACAAATTCTAACGACTCTTTGGGATTAGTCTGATAAACACAGCCTTTTCTTTTGCAGCTGGTATGAATTCATCTCCCTGTTTCCTCCTTCTTTTAATATAGTTCTTCTGCAGTTTTTCAGGAGGTACAGCTGGAAAACATACAGCTGTAATGAGGCATAGAAGGAGGGAGGCTGTCTTCAGTACTTTCCCATTTTATCTTTGTATATTATTACCAAAAGCTTACTATGAGCATAATCTGTGTGTAATATCAATGTTAGATTTTGTTTTGCAAATTTTCTGAGATATTTTCCACCTTACAGCCTGAATAAGTAAATACATGTATATGTAAGCAAGTTATTTTCAAAGTTTGTAGCATTCAGCCTAACAAAGCCATGAAAGAATATACATAAAACAGTATTGATATGTTTTTAACATACTGAATATTTGACTATTCATTTAATAATACTGAACATCTAACCAGATCAAGAATACTCTTAAAATGGAAACTAAATGGAATCTTAAAATATTTGATCTTCTGTGTCGGTACCGATGAAGAAGTACTTAGACAAGTAATTATGTTGGATTTGCTGTTGCATTTGTTACTTCTTATTGTAAAGTATATTTTGCACAAATATTTTCTTCCACCTGCCTTATATTCAACAGTGTGATACCTGTAGCTAGCCATACCAAACTCTTTTACACTATCCCTTTTTTAATGCAGTATTTACATTTTTTGGGGTGGAAGCTCATGTTTTCATAGAGTTTCAGTACAAAGCAGCTGCTTTAATCACACTTAGCACATTTAGAGAAGACATTATCTGACAATTGGAAAAAGAATTACTCCGCTGGAAAAACGCTTAGCAAGTTAAAGCATGTTACTGTACATAGAGTATGTTGCAAATGAAAATGATAGAGTTGGCAGAAAAAGGCAAGTTCTATACACTTCTAAAGTTGGAATCCTTTTAGCATTGGGAATAGGTTTTGCCTTTCAGAGAGGTGATTATCTATAGCATTATAAAAAGACAAATATTTATCTTATAACTCTTATTGTCAGTATAACCCTAAACTCTTATAAATGCCATAATTTGCATCTTTTGTTATGTGGCTTTTATTTAAAAATACTTATAAACATATGCATTAGACCCTCTGCACCCATTGCAACAGCCTTGCAGGCCCAGCAGCCCTCCGAGCCACCAGTGTGCTTTGTGCACCTTGGTAGCCCCCACTCCCCACCAGCCCTGCCCACCTACTCATCCCCTTGTTGCCCTTCGTGAGGTATCAGCCCATTTCTGCCATCTGTCAGGGTGCCTGACTGACAGCATGACCCCCAAGGTACACGTTAACCTGCACCAGCATGCTGGGAAGCATCATTGGCAGTGCTGCTTCTGGGGTGTTAGAGGTTGTGGCCTGCTATGCTGGCTCCATGCTGGTAGCTAGACCTAAGCAGCAACAACGAGTTTTAAAATTGAAGCCTGATTGCCTGCTGCTGCCCAAGCAGAGTCTAAGCACAGCTGAAACTGCTGCAGCATCTCGGCGTACACATGGTTTGTCTGCTGAGGGCTCTTACCTGTGAAGGACTCTCAAGCTCAGGAAGCAGAAGGCTCTGTACCCTGAGGGGAAGATGTTCTTAGGAGCAGAGATAAACCATGTGAGGAACAAAACGGCTTTCTGTAGTTGGGACTTGGTTATTATTGTAGAGTTGACTTGCTAAGTTACATAAATAACTGATAGGACTGTAAGATCCTCAGCAGGAGTGAAGGAATACAATCAGCAACATGAAGCTGAAGGAGGCTGGCAGACAAGTAAGTAAATATTTTAAAATATTAACAAAAGAGCTGTAACACTTTGTGTGCAAGTATAGCAAGGATTTTTGAAGTGAAGAAAGGTATTTTTTTTTTTAGGCGAGACTAGACATACTGAAAATGCTAATAATTCTCTTTAAACAGCTACCAGCTTAAATGTATTTATGCTGTAATCTTTGGAATCTAGCCTAGCAAAAACCTGAGTAGATCTCTATTTCTGGATCTGAGGACTACTGTAGGTATCAAGATATTAATGATGATGGGGTTTGTGTCAAAAATATTCTTATTTTCAGTAAGTTTTTTTTTAAATTTATATTTGTTAGGTTTGTAGCTATCCATGCTGAAGCTCTTGAATTCAAATAAATGTATTGAGCAAGTTGTAGATTTGTTAGTACCATACACTTAAGAAGATATTGATAAGGCTCTTCCTTGTGGTAAAATGATATATCCTCTTTTTTTTAATAATACATAGAAACATGAAAATGATGGTGTAAGTGAAATTTAAAAATGGGGTATTGTGATTTTACTAGTACTTAAGCCAAACCTTAAATAATGTATGCAAACACAACTCCAAGAAAAAGAAGTCTTATCTTCAACTTCTCTTTCATGATTAGAAAGATACAAGATACTAAGAAGTGTGAGGGTTAGTATGGCTTCAGATACTCCACTTGCCATGTGAATAGTTAAGGTCAACTGTATTCTGAACGGTATTTACTAAACTCATTTCCTTGCCTCATAGTGAAACTCTGCTGCTTTATCTTTGAAGTGTAGAGGTAGGGAAAAAAAATCATCATTTTTTCCAAGTACTTTCTTAGATATTTTTTGTGCAAATAAGTAGAGCATCACTCTGAGAGGAATCTTGCCCCAGTTCAGGCTGTGGGAGGTCTTCTTGAACACTGAAAGAGGAGAGTAGGATGTTTCCGTTTTCCAAAGCTGTCTAGGGGTTAGTAGGAGAGCAGTTACAAGGTGCCTTGGAAATATCAATCATTTGTATTCTTATGGAAGATGGGAATGTTTGGCTACTGAGTAAAATGACCCAGAGGTTCAAAACTATCTTGGTTATGTTTGCATGTAATCACTAAATGAATGTGGAATAGTGGTAAGAAGCTTTCAGCTGTGCACATTAATCCAAGAACAGAAAGGACAAAAGAAACACCTTTGAGAACACTTCTACTTTAATGAGCTCATAGTTATGTGGCCTTGCACCTTTCCAGGTGTGTGTGCTTCTGGGTAATAGCCCCTCTCCTGTAGGTTATCAGTCACTGGTGGCTACAGACAAGGAGTCAATGCAGGAAAGAATAGCTTCTATGCATAAAGGATCTGTTACAGCTTTGCTGGTATTAGTAGCAAGCTTCTTACTCAGTTTATGTAAAGTAAAAGTAACATTTTGCCCCAGATACAGGTGGTATGGACACCAAACTGTAGATTCTAGTCTGCTGTGATTGCTAGTATTTTATAAATCTGCACATTAAGTGCTTCTTTGGTCCTTTTAAGGAACAACAGAAAAAAAATTCTGTCAAGAACTACTGGTACTCTGAAAGACTTGTTCAAAGTGGTTTGTGTTTCAGCAGATGATCTGACTGACTTGGCTGCAGCTATTATGCAAATGGATAGGTGCTACTGCAATACTATCCTGTGCTGCTGGTGAACAAGGCATCTTTTCAACAATAGCTCACCAGATTTTGCATTATAAATCATGGGCCCTAATACTATAGGCTCAGAATAATATCATGTGGCTTGTGCTATAAAGATAATTCTCTTGGTAACCTGCTTTTTTGTGCCCTTTCTATGTTCCGTTGTTACTAAAGCTAAAATAGATCAAGTAGCTGACATTTCATAATCTGCCTCGTGCAGCATTTATATACCATCTCATTTTTTATATATGGTTTTGAGAGAGGATTTAATTTGTATCATCTCTTCCAAATAAGATTACAAATCATTTCAAGACATTGTTGCTATTCTTGAAATGGATACACTGACGAAGAGTAACTGTAGTTGAGGCTCAAAATTGACAGGCTTTGGTCTCAGACTTTTCAGAGTCTTGAAGTTTTTACTGCTTATGATAGTAAACACAGTGCCTCAGAAGGAAATGTTTCTCAGATATTTTAGCTGATGAAACAATAGTAACAACCCAATAGTCATGTTGTGCTGGGTAAAACTTGTCTTTGCTGAACTGAGGCTACTCTTCTGCATTTCAGTTGAGAACCTTATTCTGTTAGTCTGGTACATGCTACCTTAGGGCTTGAATACGTTTGCTATGCTATTAATAGTGTTAGTGAAATGAGAACTACTTCTCACAATAGCCTAGTGATATTTGCATCACTCTGCCATATTTAATTGACCATACTGAAGGGTCATGCTGCTAAATATTTACCAAAGATGGGGTGTATGATAAAGAAGTAAGGCACTTAATACTGGTATTTCAGAACCCAGCAATATCATCATTGGATGAGCAGAAAACTTAATTTTGTGTAGTTATGCCTATCAAGATGCTATGCTTGAACAAAATCATAATAGCTGGTGTCTTTGAGGGAAAATAAAATGAGCCTTTTTATATTAGAAAGCTGTCAGAAATTACTATATCTTACCAATCTTCAGATTGAATGATACTCCGACAATCAAAACAGACTTGTCTATTACAGTATTGATGCCTTTGAAATAAATGAAGCAAGTGATGTAGAAAGTAAACTCACTTTTTTCCATGTATGATGATCATGCTACCTGCGTTCTGTATTCTGTTTCCACAAAAAAGTACTTGCCTTGGCGTAGGATCAAAATTCAATAGCTAGAACCTGTCAGTTAATGCTGCATCAAGTGAAATCAGTCACAATACATGAATCTAATACCATGTTTACAATTTTTTTTATAATCCTTATAAAAAGGATTGCTTGGAAATTACAGAAAATAAATGTCCATTTCTGGAGTAGCTAACCTACTGCAGTGCTTTAACATCAAAACATCTTTCTCCTCTCTTTCTGGTACAAGTATTATTATCTATTTACCTTGATAAGTAGAGAGGTGTGACTAGATTCTGTAGATTTTTTTTTTAAAGCCTATATGGTGTTTGTAGTACTACACATATGCACTTAACATTTGACTTGTTAGATGTTTTTAAGAAAACAAGTTTTCATGATGTGTGAGTTCTCAGCTGATTTACTTTAAACTTTTTAGATAAAACAATTGAAGATTTTTCAAGTGGTTTACAGAAGAAAAGGTTGAAGGTCTGGAATGGAATCTCAGGTTTTAAAAAATCAGTTAGGTATGCGAGCAGAAAATCAGTTAAAAGATATGGCCACTGGGTGTCAGTCTTGACTCGAGCATGAACGGTTGTGGGCCTTGCTGATTGCAGATGCTTGGTTTGAGATGGCTGACTGAGCAATCTACTGATACCAAGACTTCGAAAATTCCAGGCAATTGATCTGTCATATACAAGTAAACGTGCTGTGACTATAGCCACTTTGTTCCAGAAAGCAAGCAAAACACATAATGAGGCGGCTTTATTGCTTTGTTGTCAGATTGAATGTTGTGTTTGGGCATTGAGCTTTACCTGTGGATCAGAAAGAATCAGATAGAAATAGTTCATCTTTCCTCCTCCCTGACTTGTGGAATGCTGTCATAAATCAGGGCTGAGCAAGTGCTGGCCTGTAATAAGAGTGGGCTTACACTTATTCTATAATGGAGAGTGGGCTACTGGAAGTGTCCTTGCAGTACAGAGTAAGATCGTCTGTTATGAACAGCATTTCCTTCTAGAACGAATGAGATACAGGCTTTGTGAGTTAGCCTGGCCTGGTTAGTACATTTACTGTGCTATGCTTGCACTTTTTCTTTATATAAGAATTTGGTCCTTTTTATAGTTAATGTCATGTGATGGACTTTCAACCTTCTCCTATAAAAACTACTTGAAAAGATATTATTGTTCTGTTGCACAGCAAAAAATAAAGTGTTTTTTGTTTGTTTGTTTCAGGATAGCATTTCTACACTCTCTTCCAAAACATATTCTTAATTGAGCTATACATTTATTTATATCGTACTTATATATCCACATGACAAACAAGGAGATAAAATTATTTCAGGGGACCACAAAAATTAGTACATGAGCTTTGTGCCCACCTCTGTTAGTGAATGGGGTCAGACTACTAGTGATTCAGCTGAAACTAAAATGCTGATTCAAAATACTCTGTAATGTTTTCATGGCTAAAATAGATTCCATTCTGAATCATCTCAAAGTATGAAGGCTTTCAGAAAAGTATAATCAAATTCAAGGGAAAACAAACAGATGTAATACTAGTTAAGTAAAATTAATTTCAGAAGCTTTCCAAAATGAACAAATTACAAGGTCATATTTTGTGATTTTTCTAGAGATCCAAGTGTAGCCTAACAGTTTGCTCCTTCCCCCAATTTTTTTTAAATTGTCTGCATTTATTGCTTACGTTTTCAGGAATTTTTCTCATCCTGATCAAACTGCTTTTTAAGGGTGATGTGGTAGTACTGACAAAGCTGATATAAGTGGGAAGGAATGTTTCTAAAAATTGAGAAACTTCCAAGTGCTGGATTCTTATATTCTTGATGCTGTACATTGAACCGAGATAACTTTAGGTATGTGCTAGCTGAATATTAGAATGTCAAAGTACTTCCTGTGGGCAGAATCCTGAAGCATCTTCATTGCATCTTTTATGTTCTATCTAAAGCAGTTAATTATGTAGACATGTCAGTTACAGTTACATGTATTAGAAATAAACGATTATTTTGTAGAGCATATTTGACTGTTTCATGTTTGTGCTGGAGAGCTGTGGGACAGAACTGCCCCAAATGTCTCAAAACACACTTCCATAAATTATGTAATGACAACTGTCATGTGCCTGTGAAGGTGGTTGTGTTCTGAGGTCATTTTTTTTAATCTGTTCCAGAGGGGACTGGGAGAAGTTTCATGATACCTAAGGTTATTCTTTTCGGCATGCTCATGAAGCCTGACCTAGACGAAGCACCAGACGCTTAAACTTGTAGTGCCTGGTGCTTGTGGTGTAGCAGTGAAACCTGGACTTTCTTACCCCAAGAACTTCTTACGTATTGGTTTTGAAATTGGCTTGGTCTTTTTGTGAGCTCCTTAGTATGGAGTCAGATATGACAAAGAAAAATATGAAGCTGGTGTATGTCTTGGGCAGAGAACAGTGGTGTGAAAGCTTTAGCTAGGAAAATAGACAAGCTGCAGATGGAGTTAAAGCTGTAGTTCAAACTGATGACCATGTGGCTGTTGCTGTGTGTGAAGTGCCAGCTAAATCACTCTTGCATTCAACCATAATTGTAAGCTTCTGAGAAGCAGCCAGTGGCTTGGTTCAGTGGCTCTTGCCATAGGTCCCCTGTATTCCTTTTGTTATGCTGCTGGTCTGTTTTATTGGCCTGGAGTAGAACTTCTTACCATGCTCTACGGATACCAAGTTCTGGTGGGAGGATTTAAATAAAAGGGAAGTTGGCTGAGTAGCTGCTCCTGGTTCTGATCATTATATATTATGAAGCATGCTATTGCATAGTTAGGACAGTTACTATGCCAAATGAAATCAGGAGGAATTTACAAAGTTTATAAGGATTTTGATAAAAGATTCTTTTAAGTATTGAGCATTTCTTTCCTATAGTCTTTGCCATGTCAGGTATTTGGTCCATCTCAGCCCCATTGGTAATGGTTGCTATCAAAAAGAAGATAAAGCCATGATGGAAGAAGTCCTTTGTCCAAGATTGAGATGTTAAGTGTACTGAATGCATTACTATTTTATTTGCTTAGTCATTCATGCCATAGGCCTTCCTGAGTAGACTCTTGCAGTCCATGTCTGTTTCCTGGGTCTGTTAAATGTCACCTCAGAGATCAGGAAAAATTTCTCCTCCTCCCCTTAAACCCTTTTAGCCAGGGGCAGCTGAAGTAAAGATTACTTCAAAGGCCAGGCATGGTTTTTCTGTTCTTACTGAGGCATTGCACTGGCGGTAGCCCTAATTTTCCTCTTACAGGTAGATGTTACAACTATGCCTGGTACACTTCATATTTGTACGTATCAGGAACATCTCTTGTAAAGATGCTGGAATTGCAGTAGCTTAAAATTGGTGTTGTAGAAAATGGAATAATTCCCCATGCACATTAAGAACTCTGAGGCAGAAAAGACATGTGACTCAATATCCCTTATCTTCAGCTAATTCCTTTCAGGAGTGCTTAGATAAGATTAAAAGAAACAGGCTTCCTTCCAAACATCTCCGCTTTTTCACCTGAAGAAATTTGCTGAGAAAGGAGCAGAGTCAGCTGCCAGCATGTCGCAATGCATGTTGAATCCAAAGAAAATAGGGCTTATTTCTGCAAATTTGCATGTGAAACTGTGCTTTTTTTGAGGTTGCAGTTAAGCTGATAGAAAAGGTTCTGTTGACTCCTCTTTGTCATTCATTTTTACTGTAAAATTATTTAAAACAAATAAAAACTCCAAACCAAAATCTGAAAGGATTTTGCCAGGCAGTTTAAATAAACTAAGTTCAACAAACGATTTGAGCTGTAAAGTCAGGTAGTGTGAAAATGTAAATGCTAACGTTGCCCAGAAAAGTTTCTCTCTCAACCTTCTTCAAGTGTAATTTTTTTTTTTAATCTTAGAGAAACAGGTGCCGCTAACAAAGATCTCTGCTTTGTTCGGCTGGCAGATGTTGTTTGTTTGGGGAGATGCAGACACAAGGATGAAAATGACATTAAAAAGGAATATTTGATAATCTTGTAAGGTAAAGCCACCAAACCAAATATTTAGTGTAATCAAATTGTTTATAATGGTTTGCGTTTATTTTTTTGAGCTCTCCATTCTGAGACTATGCAGTGAGTTACATAGGTGCTGCAAGAGTGATAGTGTGTGGTGAAGTCCCTAAAATACTGAACTGTTCTGTACAGAGGACTGAATAAAGCATACTGTAAACTTATCTTGTGCTTCAACAGGCAAGCATGCAAGTAAGGTATCAAAAAATGCAACAAATGGAGTATTCCTGTAGGTGTTGAGACCAAGGCCAAAGATTCTATTTATGAATCTGACAGAGATGGAACTTAAGTAGCTAGCAATTGCTGTGATAGCAGACTGGGTTTATCACAACTCTGTGTAAGTAGGATGCAAACATCAGTTAATATATTACTGTGTTTTCCGGAGCAGGAGATAGCATTTACTTGTTGTGTCTAGAATCTGTTCGAGTCCATACATAAAAATCAAAGTTACATATTCATATCTAGACTACTTAACTGTACTGGACACCAGTATTTTTGTTATTCAGGTTTTAGTGATAAAACAACTATGGGAGTAATTTTACATGCTTATTTGATAGTGACACCCAAAAGACTAATTAGGATTAAGAGTTAATTGGATGGAACAGGGTAAAAATATGATTAGGCACCAAGATAGTAAGTTTTAATGTAAAGTATTGCTTGAAATATCCTTATGTCCTCTGTACTTAGAAAAAGTGCAACATGAACAGGGATAGTAGCAGATTCTTTAGCCTGAATTTGGAAACGACTCATGGAAAACTACCTTTTGTTACAGGGGGAAAAAAAGCAATCATCTCTGTTCCTGAAACATCTGATTGAGAACACAAAATTCAGTTGTATCCCTTTGGAAAGTGGTCAGATGTGACAAAAAAAGTTTTTAAATCTAAAAATAACACTTTCATTTGGTATTCTAGAATGTGGGAAAGGCCTTATTCCTGTATTTTTAACCATTAGCAGAATTCCAGAGAGAATGGTACTTTGAATAGCTTTCTTCTAATTCAACCCGGTTATTATATTGTTCAAAACCTAAAGGTCAAACTCGAATGGAAAGCTGCCTCCAGATCCCTAGTCTTTCACTGTCTTAAACTCAGGATGCATGTGAGATGATGACAGGTGGCTTTAAAGTACCTTTTGCCCTTTCTTAATCCTGGTTTATGGGGATTTAAACATCACAGATATAGTAAGTAGTCAGCAAACTGCTCTATCTCATACATAGTTGCCCAGGGATCACTGGGAACCAGGAAAATAAAGAGACTGTAGTGTTTTACCTTCGTCTGCTTCTGGTATGCACTCCAGTTGTTGTCTGGAGCAGGATCTGCTCTGGTGACCTTAACCCATATTCAGTTTGTATGAGGTTTTGTAGTGGTAAGATAGTTCAAACCAGCAGCTTCATAGTTGTTAATCTGATTTTTTTTATCCTGTACTGCAGCTTGACCAATATGTGAGTTTACATAAAAAGTGTGTTGTACTATAATAAGAGTAATAAAAACCACTGTACTTATTGACTATATTCTTTTTGTTTGCAGTACTGTTTTCTGTCTCTTCTAACGTCATCTTTAAAGAAGCAAATTCATGTCTGAAAGGAGACATTAGGAAAACAAGAAGGTATAGGGAAGGAAGGAAAAGAAAATGACAACTTAAAAGAACGTGATCCATACTGGGATAACGGAGGGAATAGCAGCAGAAATAAGAAGAGTGAGATGTCTACTAAGAAGACAATAAAAGGCTCTTGGTGCTGTAGGTCTACAAGCAAGGTTTGGCTCTAATGTTCTCATTCATCAAAAAGACCTTGGTGCAAAAATAGAAGAATGCTGGCAATAACAGGTTATATAATTTCTTTTGAGATCTCTGCTGATTGTAGTAAATATTTCAGTATTTGAAATGGTTGTAATCTGATGATAATTGGTAAAGTTGGGTGATAGTAAAACTGTAGAGAAGTTTCGTGTATCTCAAATGTGTGGTCTGAGTTTTATTGAAGCTCGCCTACCTGAATTAATTTAACAGATGAAAAAGCTTCTCTAAAGGTCTTGTATGACTAGATTCATGAGACTTGTCAAAACCCATGCAAGGTGCAATCAGCAGTGATTATTGGCAATAAGGTGCATAAAGGAACAGATATGACAAACTCATATTACATGGATGGCATGGGATGCCTGTGTTGATTGAGGATGTAAATATTTGTCTCAAATCTTCACTAGATCGCTTTGCTGTGTATAAAGAGATAGATCTCTGTTTTGCTGGAAAAGGTAAACATAACTCAGCAGAGTTTCTCTTCCTTGGTCTTCACCTTTTCTTATCATCTTCTGTTTCCCTTAGGATGATGATAGCTTTTTAAATGAGAACTTTACCATTCATATACATGTCTTTGCTCTTCAGATTGAATCCTTTTATCATGCTCAATAGGTTGGAAGTCTTGAAGACCACTCAGAAACAAAGGCTAATAAAAATTTAGGAGACCGTCTGAAAGGTTGACTGGAAAAACTAACTGTTGACTACAGTGACGTCTTGCTTGCATCTAGGACAGCTAAAACTATACATACTTTTTTGTCATCTTTTCTTGAAAAATACCTTATTTTCTTCCTGCAGTTGATCCAGTCATCTGATGTTTCATTTGAATAATGGCTTCAGGGATTCAGTATCAGGGTCACTGACTGCTGATGAATCTTAGCTGAGACTACTGAACTTTGAAGCTTTCCCTTGTTAGTATAATGGAGCCACAGTTTAACCTTATGTCCCCAATTTATTTATTTATTTTTTAATCCAGAAGAAAAAAATTTAACTGTGATCTGTGGAAATAATCTGAACATTTTAGGAATTGAAGACATAGTTGGTGGTACCTACTTGATCACCCATCAGCTTTTCACAGGTAGATGGCAATAGTAATATATCAGGACTAATAAAACCCCTGTGCTTTTTTTTTCTTCGTTGTGCAATAATTAACTGGTTATCCAGCTTCATAATTCAAAGGTCTAAGGTTTGAGGCTTGTCCTCTTAATTATTTCTGGAGTTTTGACTACAACACTACAATATGAATAAAACATTACTTTCAGGTCAATATGAGGGTTCAAGCACATAGCCTTCAAATTAATGAAACAATGCTTCTGCTGTACCTAATCAACCACAAAGGATTATGGGGACCTAGGGCATTTTCATTAGTATCTCTTAAAGTGTCTTGACACAAAGTAATACAGCTCCAGTTTTTCTGAAAAAGTTAAACATAAAACAGTCTTTCATACGGAGCAAAAAGTTTTTAATATCTAGGAGAATGTGGTATCTAACCTCCTATCTGCTTTTAATGGCTCATGGCTGTGATGTACAATAATGTTTAAGGACAATTGTTTATCTTCAAAAATAAATAATAAATCCGCCTCTCCCTACCTCTAAAGCCTTTTAAGACACCATTATGACATGGGTATGTTGCATAGCTCTGTTGGTATACATTTTTTTTTTTTCAAACTCATAAACTATTTCCAACTTGTAAACTACTGTTCCAGTGGAAATGTAAGCACAGTGTAAAGAATGTGTCTCAATAATCTATAGAAATTCAATTTCTTGACTGTGTCCTTCACCTTATGGTGTAGTGCAGCTGCACTAGAAACTCTAAGTGTTACAAATCCAAAACTTCTTAAGCTAAGCACCAGAGAAGTAACCTAGTGTTTTTAATTTAAGATCTTATCCTGAACAATGTGGATTCCCCTGTCGTCAAAACAGTAAAACAGCAGGAGGTATCCTTTACTGTGGTGAGGTCTTTATGTCTCCTAATCAGGAAAAAATCTTAAATTCTGCAACTGTGGATTATACAATAATAAATTCAGGATGCAAGAACAAGCACCGAGAAGAAGGAGCAGTTCAGTTAGGTATCTTGCAAAATACAAAATACACCATTAAGCTGTTTTTGATGGTCAACTTTCACCTCAATTCCCTCTTCTGATAAGTGGTTATAAAAAATAACATTGCATGCTTGCCTGCTGGTAGTTTAAGTGGCTCTAGGTTCTCCAGACACAGAGTTTGCTAGTTCCTCGTGGATTATAAAGTAGCCTGATGAGATGTTGGCATGAACAGTGAAATTGGTTCGAGTGTTGTCTCCTACTGCCATTTGCAGCTCACTCCTGCATCTGTGGAACTGTGCTGTAAGGCAGGCACAGCGGTTGCCTCTCTCTTGAGGACCTGCATAACTGAGGGGACAAAAGGGAGAGTGAATTGCAATGCCGCAGCTCAGAGGGAAGATGGATAAAGGGGGAAGGGTGGACTTCTCAAGCCAGTTACCTTGCTTGCCAAAGTCTGTGCTCACTGAACTGTCCTATATCTCATTCCTGTGAACAAGTCCCCCAAGGAGGAGAGAGGTTTTTTTTAATTATTGTAATCCTTTTGACCTTATGCATTCATGAGTTTGGTCTCTTCTTGTCAAAGTGGTTTTGCAGGTTGGCTGAATCAGGTAGTATTTTCAAAGCAAGTGTTTTAAGTATTGTTCCTTTGCAATCAGCTGAGAATTGCTAAAAATATATCAATTATCTTAAGCTATTGTTTTCTTCATATTTTTCCATTTAATAGAACAAAAAATATTCGTACTGTAAGTACATCAGTATACAACTCAGTGGTTGGTATGCACAGGGTGTTTCATGGTGGCTGTGTTTTGGTCATACACTAAATAACTTTGTTCTCAGATTCCTTCATAAGCCTATTGCTGTCTTTTTCAATGAAAACACAACTTGTTCACAAAATTCATGGGGTAAGACCATATTTTCAGCTTTTCTATTAAACTCAGTGGTTAATCTCTGGCTCTCTGAAATAAGCACCAAAACTGTAAGAATCTGTCACCTGCACCCCCTGTACTGCTGAACCATGTTCTCTTTTGCTTAGTGTTCTTTCTCTCGTTCTGGCCTGAAATTCTAATTAATATACTACTAATCTGAAGGAGTATTATCTATCTTTTCTCAGATGCTTTTGATGGACTGCCCTTGTGGTCTGTGGAGCATTTGATCCTGGCTGTTGGAGAAACAACACGTAATAGTTCTTAGTATGCGAGAATTCCACTTCAGAAGAAGTTCATCCTGAACACCCCTGAGATCTGCTATTAATAGGGATGTATGGCAAAGAAAATAGATAACTTAAGACATTGACACACCGTTTCACAGTTGATACTGTTGCCTATTTGATAATTAAGTTTTTGAACCAACTCTGGGAAGTGAAAATAAAAGTAATTTGTGGGACAGTCTAGCTTGAATGGTATATTAAGAAATAATAATCTTACTTCTTACTAGGTTCACTCTGTCATCTCTTATAACATCACATCTGCATTTACTTGTAAAAATTGCTGAGGTGGATGGTATACTGTTTTCTCGTCCTGCCTTTCATACTATGTATTTTTTTTCTGAGAAGAATACTAATTTCCTTTTGGATTTTTGTAGTTCTTATCTATAAAGTGCTTGAGAGATTCATCTAGTTTTATATGTAGGAAACTAATGCACAGAAGAACTTTGGTTAAAAATATCCTTTGATTTTTGAGTATCTAAATTAAGACATCCAGGATTCAGTTTTGTAAAACTTGGTACTACGGATTAGAAGTACAGCTCCCATGAACTTTGTTTACAGCAATGAGCACTTCCAAGTTTTCTTAAACAGGCCCAGGTGTCTCAAATCAGCAAACAAATGCTTCAGAAGTTTTAAGTGACTTCTTATATGGAAAGGCTGTTGCCTAGGCAGAGCTACAGTATTGTTCTCTGCTGTGCTAAATGTCTTTCCTTCTTTTTTGTTGCATTTGCTGTATGTTTTTACATTTCTGCAATAAATGAGTCAGAAGATTTCCTTTGGTACTTTGTTCTTATTGATTACCATACCTGCTGGAATGTTGAATGAGGTAGCATCCTAAGGAAAACAGCATGTCCAGGCTTCAGAAATGACGAGGCTTTGGCTTTTATTTTGAGCCATGCAATTTTTCTATGCATTTTTCTCCTTTATGGAATGCCGTGTTGAGATGTATAACCTCGAAAGTGGATATTATCATACAGAACACTTAAATGTGGGAAAAGATAATATTTGCATTGTTTGTCTTATACACCACTGCAGTGAAACACGGGATATATATTCACTGAGTAATTATTTTCTACCGTATGAGCACTCTAGGGAAATCATCAAGAAGACAAGGATTCCAGTCTTGCTTTTTCTCAGCATAGCTCAATCTGCTCTTGTAAAGGGTCTTCAGAGTTACTCCATCCTACTCTATTTCCCTTGAGAGTATCCTAACAGGTTTTTAGAGCACACGTTATTTGGAAATGCCTCTTTACTTCCAGTCCTTCTCAAGTACAAATTTCCCCTGTTACTTTCTTGCAGGGTTCAGACCGGGTGCTGAACAGTTGAGCTTGAGCAAAAATGAGGAGTTCTGTTCCTCAGAGATGAAGAGCCAAAGAAGTCTATTTGCAGTAAGGCAGGTACCAAGAACTTTGCTCATTAGGGGTACAGCCAGGGACAAAGCATACTTGCCCTTGGTTTGTAACTGTTTCCAGGATGGGGCACAGGGACGTGGAGGTTGAACCAGATAGTCCTAAGTGAAGGGGGAAGAAGAGGATTGGGACTTGTTTAGTCTTTCTCCATTTCCTGTCACATAAAGAAGCCTCATCTCCATACTGTTATTGTTAAAATCCGTCACAGGCCCAATGCTGCAGGGATAAAAAGGGGGGTGTTGGGAAGTTTTTGTGACTGTCTTTGCTAGTCTCACTTCTTCAGTGGCAGTTACAAAGAAGACTCACAGTTCCCATGCACTGCTTTTTGTTCCACGGTGCAGTAATATAATTCCAGGTTGAAAGAGAAGTTGTAATATGTTACTTACCAGGACACCTTGAGGAAACTTCTTGCCATGGCGCCAGCTGCATTGTGCAATCCTTATTTTATGGTTTCTGTTTTGGCTGATTCACATCTCCTGGGTTTAATGTTTCTTGTGTTCATGTGGGCTAGGGATCCACCTTTGATCCAACATGTTTGTCTTCTGGAAATCTGTGCTCTACTGATGAGTACTCATTAGATGCTTGAGAACAACATCAAGCAAGGCCGTCTCTTTGTTACTTTTAAATTGGTTTGTTGTTGTTTTTGTTTGCTTATTTTTCTGGAAAATACCTGCCTGGCAAATAACTGCCATTATTTTAAGTATTGTGAAATGTGATGTGGCTTATATCAGAAACTTGAGTTCAAGTGCTGTTTTGTGCTTTTCTGTTAAATTGACGTGACACTTTAAATTGTAGAACAGTGGAGATGGATGAAATCTGAAGAATGAACTTGCTGCTGTTGGATTGTTACATAATTACCCAGGTAGAGATCGAGTCATTTTTAATTTATATTTGTATGACTTGTCATACCAGTGTTCTCTCAAAACATAAGTATGGCTGCAGGAAGCCTCACTTTAGTATGATTAAACAAAAATAATAAAGGAGCTTGCCATGGTAAAGGCATAGGATTTGGTGATGAAATTGGAAACACATCTTATGACATAAAATGTCTTCAATTTGGAAAAAACTGTGTTTATCCAAGGACAGACTGACCACAGGATTACCAAATGTCAGTGGTGATTACAGCTTTACTGAGTGATGCACTAGGCAGATCCTCAACCTCTGTAAACTGTCCTAGCCCTAAGAAATTCAGAATAGACAAGAAATTTACAGGTGTCAATCTGACCTGCTGTTTCTTTGAGTGAATCTCTCCTTTTTCTTCTTTTTATTTACTTATTTTATTTTTTTAAACTAGCCATCAGCTTTGTGTCTTTATCTAGTCATACATCAACCCTGGTGTTTCTGTCTATTTGTTAAGAACTGGATGAGTTTGGGTACTGCAAATTAGAGCTGAACCCTGGTCAAAAATCAGGCCTTTTTAATTTTTAACTTCAGTGCTTAGCATGCATCTTTAATATGTAAGCAACATGGCTGTTTGTTCAAAATTACAACTTTAACAGCTTTTCTGATTGCTTGCTTATAGCAAAAATCAGGCAAGCAAGCACTTCCCAAACTATATTTTGAATTAAAACCAGAATTCAGTGAACAACTGTATTACCTATGTTTTTTCCCTCTAACCTTCTAACAGATGTAATATGCGTCATCTTAAAGATGAAATAATACACCAAAAATCCCTAGATCTAGTTCAGTCAGAACATGTTCAACTGATGGTCAACGGGAAGCTAGGAGGGAGATGTGTGCTACATTGGCAAAGGCAGTTTTGGATGTAGTTACAGGAGGGCCTTGAGGTATTTGTTCTTGCAGCTCAAATCTTGCTGAAGTGCTGTTTGATGGTGTCCAGCAGATCAGGAGTCCCTATGGCTGGGTGATGGGTGCCATGGAAAGGTGAGAGGAGAAAATTTTTGATAAAGTTAAGAGGGAACAGCATTATCTTGTGCTGGCTCCTTAGTGACTCTCATTCTTCAGCAGTGAAGCATCTGGGCTTTTCATTTAGTTTCTCTTGAAACACAAAGAATAATGAGTGGGAAGGGCTGGCCCACTGTCTTTGGACAGGGCTTTCCCTCACTGTCAACAGTGTCTCCACTTATTTCTGTTTAGAATCCTTGTTGCCTGCAACCCTCTGGGAAATGCTGATGTGTAGAAATGATAATGGTGAATGAGGCAGGAACACGACTTGTACATGCCAGCTGTGTAGGAGTGAAGCAGGTGCCTCCCAAAGTCTGCTTCCCAGTCACCCCAAACGTGCAATGACAGAAGTGTGCATGTAGCTCCCAAGTACTGTCTGCCCTGTCTGTGTATTGCTGGAGAGTGAACAGCCTTAAACCACTTCCCTTCTAATTAAGAACGGTCAATCTGTGTGTTGGCTTTTCAGGCACCCATCTGTACAGAGCGGATCTGCTTGCACCCCTCTGAGGATCTCTTCCTTCCCTCCCCGTTGGCGTTGTTGGGGGATTAAAGCAGCGGTGGCCCCATACACAAACGCAGCTGGTTCCGTTTGGTCAGCCTGAGCCTTGCTGTGAAACCACGACAAGAATTCCAGTAAGTTGGCAACACTGAAACACAAAGAAAACAACAATAGGAAAAGACCTTCCGTGCAGAAAGGAATGTTTCAAGCACTGTTCTCCTACAGTGAAAGGAGAGAGGGTGGGAGGGAGGAGAGAGATTTGAAGAGGGCAGGTCCCCCTCCTCCCCCAGCAGCTCTGGATCTTGTGATGGAGAGATCTTATCCTCTCTTTGTGATTCAGAGGTGCCAGGAAGCTAATTGAATATTCTGATCTGCCCCCAGTGTTTCTTGTGGCTTGACCCCGGTGCTGTGTCGTACCACTACACCAAACAGCCCTGAACCTGCATAAATCACAACCTTGCAAAAGCCTATGCTCCACATATTCTCCCCCTTCCCTCCCCCCTAGCTCCCCCTTTTTTAGCTTGATAGATAGAAAACCTTTACAGAAAGGTTTAGGGAGCTTAGTGCTCTACAGATCCTAGAGGAAATATTGCAATCTGCTAATAAACAGCAACATGTTCCTCTGCAACTTTTGCAAAAATAATGCAGGCACCTCCACCCCTTACTTGAAATTGCAGTCCAAAGCAAAAAAAAAAAAAAAGAGTTAATGTTTTGAAGTATCACTTAAGTTCTGCTGCAGTGTCAGCAAACACTCATTGCAATGTAATGAATGTGGCACGAAACAAACATAAATAATATATGGAATTTATAAAGGTGAGATCATTAAAATTAATCTGACAAGTTTCTTGCAAGACAAATAGACCCCTCTCTCTCCCATGGTGTATATGCATGGTAGTGTCTTGTTCACATACGTGTGTGTGTGAACACGTGCATAGAAAGGAACAGCATGGCATAACTAAGTTTTCTAGTATTTCTGAGCATTATCAAAGTAATTTAGCTTCCTTTAGTTTGTGTGATGCTCTTGCTCCTGCAAGGAAAGCCTCCAAAATGCTTGCCCTTTTCCCAAGACTGCATTCCATCCTGAAGTATCAGGGTATCTTTATCTTTCCCCGGTGATACCATGCCTGTTCTACCGTTGTTAGTAGGTATATGATTCCTGAAATAGCAGCAATAAAACACAGGCATTTCACGTGTGCTGTACACTGTTAGAACCAGAGTAAGGTGTCTCTGGCTGATATCTTAAGCACTCACAGCCAAAGCGCTTTACCAAACTGATTTTATCTCCCTAGAAGGTGCAGAAGGAAGTTTCATTGCTACAGTTTTCCTTTTGCATTTTTTCTGTGAGGAATAAAAAAGTCCCAACTTCTAAGCTTTATCCCCTGCAGTGGTAAGGAGGTATTTCTAAGTTGTTAAGTACACTTTTCTCGTTTGGAGAATACCTGTGGGATGTATTTCACTTGCAAACCGAAATTCGCCTGAACTACTGACTACATTCAGTGTAGCACCACGGACCCCGCTCCCCAGCCTCTGCAGAGCGGGGCTGGCCGCATCCTGCCTCTGCTGCCGGCGGGGAAGGAGGGGCAGAGGCAGCCCGGGGCTGCGGGGCCTGGAGCGGTGCCTGATTCCCTCATGCTAGTTCCGGGGCCGCCGGGTATAAAGAGCTTTATGCAATGTCTGGAGGGTGGGAGTTTATAGAAAACGCGATGCCTCAACAGGCGAACGCGCCTTTCTTCTGCAACTAGCGGGGCAAGAAAAAGATACGGGGCTCCTTGCGCGCTGCCCTGCAGCCCGGCACCCCGGCGTCGAGCGGCCAGCTTCTGAGGGAGCTGGAGCATCCCAGCCCGGATGGGACCTCACCGTCGGATGGATGGAAGAGCAGCAGCTGCCTGCAAGCTGCTCGTTTTATTCGCCGTATGCGTAGTGCGGGGCAGCTGCCAAGGTAAGCGCTGCGCTCCCGCCGCCCGGCGAGGGGCTTCCAGGGGGCGCCTCCCCGCCCGGCGCTTCGGGCGGACAAGTCCCAAGTGGGCGAACGGGGCCCGCTCGGGTGCTGCCGCCGCCCCTCGGGAGCTGGCGCTGCCCAGGAGCCCTTCGACGGACTTGGTTTCTCTGGAGGAAAAGGCGCTAGCGCCTTAAAAGAACACCACAGACCCCACCGGCTCTGTAATTTCGTTTCATCTCAGCTTTAAATTATCCCAGTATTATTTTTTTTCTGAGTCGTGCTAACTTTTATTTATTTATTTATTTTTTCCCCTCCCTGCGGGTTGCACAAGGCAGCACCCCCTGGCTGGGCACCCCGCGCTCACGGAGCCGTGCGGGGCCGCGGGCGCCGTCGCGGGCTCTGCGTGAGGTGAAAACGCCCGGGGCCAGCGGGCCGGG
This sequence comes from Anser anser, assembly GCF_964211835.1. Classification (NCBI taxonomy): domain Eukaryota; kingdom Metazoa; phylum Chordata; class Aves; order Anseriformes; family Anatidae; genus Anser; species Anser anser. Next base: position 20,682,052 of record NC_139726.1, on the reverse strand, counting down.
CCCCGAGCACCACACGGCGCGGCCCCGCGGCCGAACTTTGTCTGCGGGCTTTGCCGTCGCTAGGCGACGCGGCTGCATGTGACCCGCCGCCGCGGGCCCTAAGCCGGCCGCGGGGGGCGGCCTCCGCTCGGGGCTCCCCTCACAGCCCCACACAGCCCCGGCTCCGCGCCCGCAGCGCCCGCGGCACCGGGCTCCGGGGAGCCGGAGGGGCCGAGCGCCTTGCGGGGCCCCGAGGGTGAAGCGGCGGCGCTGCTGGGTGAGGGGTGCGTCTGCGCCTTCAAGTTGTTAATCTGCTTTCCTCGCTCAACTCTTAGGATAAGCTCCTTAGGCAGAATCAAGTAAGTAATTATACAGCAACTGCTGCTAGCGGCTCCCGCTTGGGAGCAGCGAAAGAGGAGATAGCTAATGGGCTGCAGGAGACCCGCAAAAGCCCTAGCCAAGGAGGTCACGCTGGGCAGGGAGTTAATCCGACGCCCTGCTAGGTTACACTGGGCAGAATGGAAGCTGCAGAGCTGCTCTGGAAGTGCATTTCTTTGCTCCGCTCCCGCTTTTCACTCTTCAGACTGCCCAGTAAGTGACATGACTGAGGGAGAGGGAAACTCCGACCCCTGTCTGTAGGCAGTGGACGCGCAGAACATTTCACCTTGCTGGTTCCTCCCGCTCCACTCCCTTCAGGGCAGTAGAATAAATAATTGTGCAAGTGAAACAGTATAGTTTTTGTAACGGCATACCCGGTACCGATAAAACACCTGGATTGCAATCTTGGCCACACTGTGATTGTTACTGTGGAGTACTTGATACCCTTAAGTTGAGCTCCTTGAATCTTGAGATTGTGTCAGGCCCTCATTTCAAAAACAAACAAACAAAACCAAAAAAAACCAAAATTAAGAGAATCCTGCAAACAAATCCAAGGCTCCAAAAGAATCAGTAAAAAATGTATTATCTTGACTAATCCTCAGTATTTTCAAATACGCTTCCAGTAATATTTTTGAAATTCTCAGGTTGGTGATACCTGAACATTCCCGTTATGCGCTGGATGCTTCTAGAACGAGTTTCAGCTGGATACTTGCTCAACTGATCCTGTCACAACTCTTCCTTCATTGAGTTAACTCTGGATTTGCTGAAATTAAATATAGCACTTAAAAAACGAATAAAAATGCCCCCTCTTGTAGTGGCCTGGTTCTGCAACCTTTCCTCTCCAGGCCTTGTGGCCTGTAAGGTGGCTGTTAGCAGAAGACATTTTCACTGAAACAGAAAAAACCTACCTAAGTAGAGATAGTGTCAAAAAAAAGCGTCATGGGACTAATGTTAATGTTTGTTTTGAGGAATGGGAAAGCACTTCATGCTCATAGTCACACACTCCAGACACTGGATGGATGTTGCACTCTCAGCAGTTTTGCAGAGGGCAAATGAGATCACTAGGACAACTTCATGGTTGAACAATGAGTTCTTTAGTCTTACTGCAAAGCATATCAGATCTGTATACTCATGCAGCGTTCCGCACACTGTCTGTGAGTGCTCTCACCTTCACTGACATGGGAGGCTTGCTGTACTTTTTTTGAGGAGATTTTAGTACCTGAAAGTGGTTGAAGATTTTTCTGTTCTTAATGGTTCAGTGCCAGAAGAACTGTTAGTTTCTTTATAAATTCATTCATATATATGAAAATCACATGTAAATCATTCATTTAAAAAACAAACTGGTTTTCTTTATAAAAAAAAAAAGTACTCCTCTCTAGACACAAAATACTAAGAACATTATTTGAAAATCTGCTATATTTAGAATCTCTACTGCCCATATATTTCAGTTGCTTGAATTTCCTTCATTGGTCGTCTTTTTTTTTGGTGTACCTTAGGTCCTGATGACCTACTTTCAACACAGATGATGTAAATCTTCCAAAAATAAATGTATTAGAATTAAAATAACACTAACGATTTCATAAATAATTAAATATTTTGACTTTGGTGTTGGTTTTTATCACCAATTCTATTAATTTAGTGCATGTTACAAGACAATGCTAGTGCTAGTCTCACCTTTTTTCAGACTTGCACATACTTGCAGTGAAACTTTATCTTTGCTGCAATTTATTGCAAAGTACCACTTTGCTTTTGTAAGGCCAGACCTTCCCTGTACTGTATAGTTTACAACATCTAAATTGGGGTTTGCCACCCCCACATTCCCCCAACCTCCCTCACTCCCCTCGATTTGTGTGGATCTTTTTCTTTAGCACTTTTCATGTATGGCATGGAAGAAGACAGATTCACATTGCTTTGAATCATATGAAATCAGCAATTTCTTAGCAAGGCTATACTTTCCTTGCTGATAATCATAATATTAGTGTCAACTTACAACTTCTGAGAAATGCAGCTGGAAACCTAAGCATTCTCACTAACAGTCTTATTACATGTATGCTAATTTTTTGAAATTTTTGATTCCATATTGAGCTAAGACGCCAGAAGATCACAGCTAGGTTGACTTCTGATATTTATTTTTGTTCCTTTTTTAATAACTCATAGTTTACTGATGCTTTTAGAAGTTTTCTGTTCATACCAAGTGTGGAAAACTTTCCTAAAGAAAGGCAGTTACCTGTTCTATAGACATCTTGTCAAAATATGATTTGCCCAATTGCTTTGCTGTAACACAAAAGTTAGTGCATCAAATTTGACGTATGTCTTAAATCTCTGCAATGATAGATCATCAGTTTAAATGTGACCCAGACCACTGTGACTAAAATTTGTCACCATTAAAAGGTCTCAATTAGTCTACAAGAATGAAAGCTATTTTAAGACTGAATCTGTATGGTATGATAGTATATCTCAGAAATCATAATGAATTGTTGCATGAAGTTGGCCAGTAATGAATAGGTATGGTAAGTCCAAGTAGATGAAACCTCTAACAGCTCTTTCCAGAATGGCATGGAGAAACATGCCCTTCCATCAAGTATTTTGAGAGTTCGATCTCCAAATTAATAATTTAGTGTGTTTTTACAGATGCTGCCTTCATTCAAATCTATTTAATGCCTGTGGAATGACGTATAGTGACATTGCTGTAGGCGACAGGCCAGAGTCAGGGTTCATACTCCCTTGTACAGTGCTGTGTATGCTTAAATGACAGAGAAACCTCTCTGTAAGATTATGCCCCTGCCAAGACCCACTGTCTGAAGACCTTGAATGAGGCTTTCCTCAGGGACCAAGGATTTGGGAGTAATGAGCAAGGATGGCAAAGAAAATGAATGTGACAGTGCAATCCCTACTTACAGTTTTAATAGGTATGGTGCCTTACCTATGGGCTGCAACATTCATCATAATGCCGTGCTGATATATTTTTCTTGGTTTCTCTTGGTGATGTACTTTTACAGAATCAAGAGCAAAACTCCTACTCAGTTTGTGTACCTGGTTCTGAACTTGTTTCTTCCCTGAGGGCTAAAAATTTAAAAGTACATCTCAGTGAAACATGTTGTAATCTTCTGGCATTTTAATTAACGAGCCATAGTTCTGTGTACTGACAGTCATCTTTTTTTGTAAGGCTCTTTTTAATGAGTAGTTCTCTTTTAATACATCTCTTGATTTTTCTTAATAATTTACTATTTCTGTATCTTGTTCAGCAAAGCATAGCAGGAATTTGCTAAGTAATCAGGTAAAGTGAAGAATGGGACAACCCCCAAAATTTTAGTTAAAAATTGAAGGCAGTAATTGGATGACACTTGGTTAGATTTAGGTTCTGTGCCAAATGCTAGAATTACAGTAAATAATTAAGCTAAAGGAGTCAAGACAAATAGAGAGAGAGCATCTAAGGAGATTTCAGCTAAGATAAATGTGTGATGTATGTATTGCTTCAGTTTCCCTGTAAGACAAACTAAAACCTTCTTTCATATATTGAGCTGATTGGAAATTTGAGCAATGAAATCCCACTTTAATCCAGATTTACTCTCCATGTGTTTTACAGGAAATGAGCAAAGATTCATTTGGGGAAAAGGTAGAATGCAATTTCATTAAAGCCTTTTAATTCTTCTCCTTTTGGGCTTCCTGGATTGACATGAAATCAGTCACACTGTTTGGAGCCTTTCCCCTTCCATACGCCTTGTTGCACTGTTAGATTTTTGTCAGATCAAAGCCCAGTGGTGTTTGCTTTTAACTCCTCATTATTTAGCACAGAAACTGGAGGTTCTTTTGTCAACACTTTTCTTACTGAATACTCTTATTTTTAATTAAGCATTAATCAGACATGTTTTAGAGGTAGTTTCTCGAGTGGGAGTATTGAATCAAATGTTATTCTGTCATCCTACAAAACTTGTTCAATCTGAGAGCTTGTGAAAACTCTTCAAATAGACAAATAACATGAAACTTTGAATCGTATTGTACTATCACTTCTTAAAGCAGGAGCGTTTACTTGTTTTTCCTCTTTTAGAGCTCTACTTAATAAGTGTTGGAACCACATAGCACTTTGGATGTTTCAAAGGAAATTATACTTTCTAGAAGGTGTCATTGTTGAAAAACATTAAAGGTCCCTTTTAATTAATGATCTACGTGTTGACATGTATATAAAAAGAAGTTTTTTTTATTCTTGATTAGGTCACAGTTGCCAATTAGCTATTATAATCAGATAATTTGTCAGTGTCTTTTTAATGCTATACACTGAGTGTGGCAAATAGACAGACTTTTTTTTCAAATTACTTAAAAATAAAGTGCTTCTTCATATAATTTAATAATTGGACTTTATTCATAAAATACCTTGAACTGTTTGTAGATGAAGAAAGAACGAGGGTTCTTCTCAGTAAAGTCAGCACAACTCCATTGATTTCAAAGAAGTTACCCCTGAGTTGTACTGATCTGAGAGATGGAAAATAGGATTCAGTGAAGAGTAAACATCTCTTTTATTAGCCTATTATTGCTTGAGATCCATTTTGAAGCCCACTTTCTTATGGTAATGTTCATTTTATTAACTGTTTTTTGTTCCTTTAGCTCAGCACATTTTAAAAACAGTTCAAGAAAATGAAGTTTAATGAGTAAGTGTAGAAATGTTTAATGGAATGGATAGCCTTTAGTGGATTCTATAAGCTTTTACTGTTGGTTTCAAGCCTTTTAATGTTTTCTTTGTTTTGCAATGCTCGAAGTGGATTAGAGATCTAAGGATCACTGTTACAAGTTTTGCTTTGGATTGATAAAATGGCATAGAAGAGTTAACTGAAATTGTTCTACTTTTATGTCCTGTTATATTTTACCTTTGTAACATGAATAATTTGTCTTTGTTTTCCATTCAGGAAGTAAGATCTTCAGCAGAAGGGCACTGTAAAGCAGTGCTCAGTCTGCCCAGTTATTTGCTCATGCAAGCAGGTCATGATGCCACCACCTGCTGAGTAGAATCAGAGAACGGGGGTCCATTCCAGTAGGGTCTGCCGTGGATGAGGACTGAAAGCTCGTGTCTTTGTCAAACAAGGAGAAGGACAAGGGTTTTAGGTGTGCTCTGTAGCATCTCTACAAAAACAGTTGGTGTAATACACAAGATATCCCAGAACTCCTATATTCACATTTAGAATCTGAGTGATGCTTTTATCTTCAGAAACCATTGTGCACAGTAGCAACTCAGCTAAACATACCAGAGGGTTTAGTTAGAGGAAGTATAGGGCTTGCAGAATTTGAGCGCATACATGCATAAATTGTGTTCCCCCAGTTTTCCCAGAAATGGGAAGTTGACTTCACATCAGTCAGTACCAGTGGGAGACCCCATTTAGATCTGACCAAGCCTGTGTCAGGCTTTGACACCAAAGGGTACGGTTTCCCAAGATGTGATGAGCCAATTTACCAGCTCACTGCTGCTGAAAGCAGGAGGTCCCCCTCCTCTCCCTCCTGCAATGTCCCAGTCCCATGTTACTGTCTGGGTTCTTGCTGCTTATGTGGTGATAGCACCACTGCTTATCAAACCTCTCAGCAGCTTTCACTTACAAGCCCAGTGGAAAACTAAACCAGGTCTAGGGAACTAGATGGCTTGGTGAATTAGGGCAGCACACAGAAAGGCCTGGTAATCAGCAGAGTTTGGAAAACCCCAGCATCCAGTGGAAGAAGGAGCAGAGTTGGAAAGAGGGAGAGAAAGGGAGACCCTTTTTTGCATGGTTGGTAGTAAGTCAGTGGGTTGGGTCAGCTGGCCATGCAATCGCTGCTTAATGCTACTGTTAAATGCAGATAGGAAATGCTTGGCTAGCATGCTAGTGACAAAAGTGGTCGCGTCGGGGCTATAAAGAACCAGTGTTAGCACTGCTGGAAACCCTTTTGTAAAGTTGTCTAGTGTAAACAGATGGCTTGACTTGAATGGGACTGCTCACGTGTTCACTTTTGAGCAGGATTGTAGGGCTGTTCTCAACCTTCAGTACAATAAATGAGCTGGACGATAACCAAGCGCTTGGAATGCTGCTGCAGGGTTGCAGTGTTAGTGGCCGTCTAGCTGAGTTACTGAAAAAGCAATTTGTACTACTGAGGTATAGCAGGTTTCTAAACCATTTCACTTGGAACAAGTGAGTTCCAGTTTGTGTCTGAAGTTAGTGACTGAGTTTGTGGTGTCTTCTGTTATGTACATAGCAGATGTTTTGTTAGCTTTGCAGTTTTTGCATTTTCTGCATGAAGTCAGCCACAGAATGCACTTTAAGGCCTGACTGACTCTCACTGGGAATGAATTTTAGTTCCCAGTATTCCGTAAAGTTGCCAAAGTACTGACATTTCTTTTGTTACCTCTGCAGTGAGGTAACCTGAAAGACATAAAGTTATTTAGTGGAGTAATTAAACTGGGCCTCCTTAGTTACTAATCTGAGCCTTGACAAATTCCTGTTGGCTGACCCAAGTGGGAGATCCGAATAGCGCTCAGCCACAGAGCAGTGCTGCCCTGTCTGTGCTCCGGCACGCAGACTGTTGGCCTCATGAGGGGTTCTGCCTGAGCGAAGGCAGCAGCAGTAACAATCAGACTCCTTTGGCACTTTCATTAGAAGTGATATTGTTTCATGGGATTTGTATTATAATTGTAGACAATTGAAAAAAAAATATGATTTAACAGTGGAAATGTAAAAATGCTGATAGCGTTCATCTTTATTAATTTTGCAGCTTTTTAACTTTACTAAGCCAGCCACAGACCACAGAAGCCACTTTAGAAATGGTTATCTTATAGTACAAATTTAAGAAACAATAAAGCTTTAAAATTGAACTTTAAATCCTTTAGAAATCCGGGCCTTTTTTTTTTTTTCCTAAGAAAAAAGGAAACTAAAAAACAAATAGTTAAAATCAGTGAAATAATGAGTGGCAAAATTTAAATTAACGAAGGGTGAGGTGAAAGCTCCAATCTTGACAAACTGCTTTATCCATACTGAGATTTTATTGCCTATTAGATAACAAAAATGATTCTTCCCTGGTTTTTGTTCAGTCTCTTGTATAAAGATGCTTTAGCAATCAAGTACTGTCTTTTTAGGTGTGCAATACTTTTTAACTTGTTGGCCTTAATTTTTTTCTCATAGAATCATAGAATCATTTTCTCATAGAATCATAGGGTCATAGAATTCTCAGACACTTGAATCCCAAGAAATTTTATAAGGCAGCAGAGAGAGAGAAAGGGAGAGTGCCCCCAATTATTGCCCCTCTGAGAGAAAATCTGTCATTCTATGTTTGTATAGAGATGCTGACTTTTTGGCTAGCAATATACCAGGTACGGTTGCAGCCTTATTCCTAGCAGCATTTGGACAGACTGATGGAACTATTGCTATGAAGAAGGGATTGTGATTTAAAGGTTGCAAATCCGTAGGCAAACTCAGAGGGCTGGAGTACCTCTCCAGGCTGAGGGAGTTGGGGTTGTTCAGCCTGGAGAAGAGAAGAGAAGGCTCCAGTGATTTTCCAGTGCCTAAAGGGGGCCTACAAGACAGCAGGAGAAGGGATCTTTGTCAGGGAGTGTAGTGAAGCTGTGGATGCCCCATTCCTGGAAGTGTTTAAGGCCAGCTGGGATGCGGCTTTGGGCAGCCTGGGCTGGTGGGAGGTGTCCCTGCCTGTGGCAGGGGAAATGGAACTGGATGGTCTTTAAAGTCCTTTCCAACCCAAATCATTCTGTGATTGTATGTTGTGTTCTATTACCACTGAAACCTGTGAGAGAACCAGTGCCTTTTTCTGTTATTTATGATTATACATGATATGATAAATTTCTTGTAGTTATCCTCTTCTGATTGATTCAAGGACTTTGTCTTTTTAGTATTACTATTTTGGTAAAAGGATTTTTATTAAAAATGAAAAAAAAAATATATATAAACGTTTAAAAATGAAATAGCTGTAGGATAATTTAATTCTCACTGCTCATTTTAAGGTCTGTTAAGATAAAATCGTGCTCTGTGAGCACATTGGACAACATTGCTTTCCTAGTTCAGATGATCTTTCTTTACTTAGGCCTTTAGCACATGGCATTTCCTTTTCAAAAAGCTTGATAAGGAGTGATCAGACATAGCTATTAGCTGCTAGCTGAAATTGCATCACTTCAGAATGAGGGAGAAACATAATAAATGTCAATGAATCAGAAGAAATATTTGTACTTCCTACTACCACAGTAGATGTTTGCGTACCTATTCTGTGCAGACACTTTAGTTCTGTTTTTCTGAAAATATTGTTATGTTTAGTTTTCACGAAGTCCCAGTCACTATTTCTGATGTGCAGAATGACAACTGGGTATTCTGTGAAGCTTTGGGATGCAGATTAAATTGTCTTTTTTATCCAAGAAGTCCCAATAGGTATGAAGATGCTGCTCAAGTAATAAACAGTTTTGTTGTGGGTATGGGTTCTAAGAGAGAAGTAGCTTTAGCTCTATGTGCTTACTGTATTTGTTACCTGTAAGGGGAAATGGTTTATTTTTTGCATGACAAGTTTCATTTTTAATTCAGTAATTTATGATATAATATTCCAGTACAGTTTATGGTTTGACAAAGTGTTATATGTTGCATAGAAATTTTCAGTCTAACAATAATATGTAAAATAAACGTAAATGGCATGATTTCACTGGCATAAACTGGATTGTAAGGCTATTACTGAGGCTGATTCCTAGTGTCGCAGTGACTCATCAGCTTTCAGGAGAGCATGACTGAATTGAATGCAGCTCACCACCTCAGCATGAGGTTTAATTTTGAGAACAAACAGCACTTTGGTTGGAAAATTTATTTAAATACAGCTCTCAAAATGAGTGTAGCTCCCTGAGAAGGTGGTTTTGTCATTGGCTACTGCATCTATCAGACTTTCTCAGTGCTGTGTACTGTGCATGTTATAAGTTGTTTGAGCACTTTTTTTTCTTGCTTTCTTTTTTTCTTTTTTTCTTTTCATTTTCCATGCACTATGTAGTTGTAAATACTTCTTATTCTTTTTTCTCATTTTTCTCATTTGGCTATATTCCTCCTCTCCCCACCAGCCCCTTGTATCCCAATTATTATTCTACAGCAGCCTCAGGGCATTAGCAAGGTCCATTCTTACAAAAATGCTTGGGATGCTTCCTTCTGTGAGTAATTGGGGGTGTCTTTTACTTCTACTGTGTTTGCTTGTTCTTCTTCCTCTTCATGTCATTTGGTCAATTAGAACAGATTTTTGCATATTTAATGTGATATTCATGAAAAAGAAACTTCTGGGATTGAGGAGAGCTCAGAAGTGTATGCTTCCCTAGGGATCCGCAGTGCTTGCTTCACTTACCCGGCTAACACCATCACAATTGAATTATGTGGATTAAGACAGCTAATGTCAAGACAACTGGTTAAGATTACCCAATTTAGTGCAGAACATGTTCTTTCCGTATAATGTGTCTGAAATACATTTTTATATTGTGGAGGCTAATATTTCATTACCACAAATATTGGTTCTCTTAAACTTGGCCAGACAGTTAATAACTTTACTAACCTCTCTAAGAAAGGAGTATAAATAATTTTTATTAGTCTCAGCAATGAAAACAGTTTGTATACATTTGGAGTTAAAGAAAGTGTCCAATAAAAATTAAAGGCTGATTCTCAGTTATCACTGAAGTGTGGGAAATTTGACAGAAACTTAAATGAAAGAAGGAGCATGGTCTGTTCAATATAGGGAATATTTACTTTATCAGTAGAAAGGAGCATCACGTCCTGTCTATTAGAATTAGCCCTTGCTTAAAAGGATTATTTCTTATTCCTGCCTAGTTATAGGACTATGAAGAGAGTAAGAGTCAATTTGTTGCTATTTAAAAAGTGTCTGAGTTGAATCACAATTCCAAAGGTGTTGCTGTTTTTATGAGTTTGCTTACAGTACTATATGATGGTAATGACACGTAATGCAGATATGTGCTCTTTGTGGGCATGTATAATAAATAAGCTGTCATCATTTTGAATTCAAGAAATCTTTTTTATTTACATTTAGGATTAGTGTGAATAATTTAAAATTACAGTTTGTATATATCTATAGTTTTAAAGTGATAATGTAGGGACCACAGTTATTTTGTTCTGAACACCAGAGCTTAAACAAACAAACAAACAAACAAGATTTTTTTTCCCCCAAGAGGGCCACATGTGACTTATCAGAAAATTAGGAGCTAGTTCTGTTTATTATTAGTTCAGTTTAATACTTGAAAAAAAGAAAACTAAATTCGTTAAAAATGAATTTGTAAACTTTTTTTTTTTTAATCAGGCTATTTACATTTATTGCTTTTTCAGTTGAAAAAGCTAAAGTAAGGTAGAGAGGATGAGGATTATGAATATCTTTAACGTTGCTAGGAGCCATTTACAGTGTCATTCCTTTGAACTTGATGTCTGTAGGAGACTTGAACCCTTTTTTCTTTGCAGGAAAGCTTTCCTGCTTAGTTTCAGTAGATTAAAATACTGAATTTGTTTAATTCCTGGATTTATGTTGATGCATTAGCAGAAATGAGTCTATAGTCCTTTAATAACTGTATTAACTGAAAACAAATAGTTTAACATAGAATACACTAATTTTAAGTATTTCTAAAGAGTCTGCATGTGAACATTATTAAAATGAGATTTGATGCCTTAGTTTTAGCAATGATTTTAGTAGAAAAGTATCAGTATATGCAAGAGTGTGCAGACACAAAGCATAGAATATACTTTTGGAATGCACAATTTAGTAATTTTCTATTATTTCTTGTATCTAAGTGGCATTGCTGATTTACACCAGAAGAGACAGCTGTCTCCATGCTTTTTTTTGGCACTGAGGGAACATTGTTTCTTAGCATGTCCTTTTGAAAGGGAAACGATAAAAATCTCCTGTTGCTGTAGTGAAACATTGTATTTCTAAGTCCATAGTGAAAGACAAAATTTTCAATTCAATTTTCTTATTGAATTTTAAAGTGTTTTTTTTTTTTTTTTGTTGTTGTTTTAAATCAATGAGTAAAACTTTCAGAAGTACTTATCAGAATCCGCCAGGCAAGATCTGTTTATACCAGCTTGTGGTATTAATCATCCACTGAACTCAGGGTGTGGTTTGCTCACAAGTTCTGCTGCTGTGAGTATGGAACATGTAGCTCATCCATCTGAGATGGAACTAGACTATGCATATCCAGCCAGGCTTACAGTAAGAAACAAATAAGCAAAGATTAAAGTTAAGTTTCCCTTCTGTTTTCATTTTGCGCACCCTCCTGATAAGTTCTACTTATAATCCAGTAATATTTAAACACAAGTAGATTTTTAGGGAGAGATGAACTGGAGGTGTAATTTTCTGTTGCTTTGTGAAATAACAGGTGTTTTATTATTGTCATCAGTGGGTTTCTGCTAAATTATGAGGAACCTGTACAACTAGGATTTGGGAGTCAACCTCTAAGTCCAGTTAATGTCAGTGGAGAAACAAATCTGTTGCTTCAAATTCTGTCCTCTGTGCTCTGTATAATGAGGTCTTCCAGTTATGTGAAGTGAGTGCAGACTAATATTTGTACTGTATTTTCATTGATACTGTCAAAATTATTTCTCTAATATAGTCTAGTTAACAGACATGTAGGCATAAAAGATGTTCAGAACATCTTTTCCTATTGTAATTGCTAGCAGAAAACTACTTTTCAGTATCATAGGGCATTTTACAAAAATAAGCAATGGTCTTTGGTGAATTATGGATTTTCTTTCCTTTTTCTTTGGTGTGGGGGAATGGAGATGGAATTTGCAGAGGTTCAGCTTCACCTCCCTGAGCATTCCAAAACCTCAGACTGTGTGAAATGTGGTTAAGCTAGGCAAAAATCTGACATCAAAATGTATGAAAAGTGCATTTCCAGGACTTCACCTGAAGGGCCACTGGAGTGGGCTGCTTTGGTGCTTGTTCTGTTTGGGGGGCCACATGGAGACAAACAGTAGTACCCTTTGTTGGAAGGCAGGAAGGGAGAAAAGAGAACTTGTAACTTATAGTTCTTTTTGTAAAATTTATACGGAGAAGCTTGTAATGTTCGTTAACACTTATTTTTTAAAAACTGCAGAGATATTAGGCACAACAGTTCAGCTGAAAAAATACTGCCTTGAAAAATGTCACTCTTTAAAAAAAAATAAAAAATTGTGAGATGTGATTCCTGAAATATAAAGTAATCACAGTAATGTAAGTGTCATTTTTAAGTGGACGTTTTGAGTGGTGCAGTTTACCCTGGGTTTAATACATTCTTCATTCCTTTAAATCTTTCATTCAAGATCTACTGTTAGCAGTTCTCAATGATGTTATGAGCATGAGGAAGAAAGAACTAATGATTATTTTGGTCTGTTCTGTATAGTCAGACTGCCATGATGTCCTTAAAATCTGTGGATGATATAAGTACTTCAGAAGGTGGGGAATATATGGAAAGAACTGGAGAAGACTGTAACTGTTTAGAGAGAAACTGAAAGTAGTCTAACTTAATGTGTAGAGTTGTAAAGCAATGTTGGTCTCCATTATCAGTCAAACATAAAATTATTTCAATTCCATTTTTAATACAAGAAGATTGAATTTAAGCTTTAGTTCTCTATGTAAATATTTAAACACAAACATATTGGGGCAAGTGAAGCACAAGGAAACTTGAGAGGGCATAATGGGCTGCCTTTCTGTTGAAGACTGTAGCCCTGTGAATTAGAACCATTGTGCTGTGAAATGCCTGAAGCTATTAAACTCCCTCTTTTCTGATAGAGTTCCATATGGCTTAATGTGACATCAAGTAACATTCATTAGTGGTGCTAAGGGTTGCTACCAACCTCTGGTGGCAGCCGAGTTTGTCTTTGGCAGTGGTTTAACTTGGGAGACTTCATTCCTATGCAGTGGTCGTTGTTGCTGACCAGCAGTTGTTGGTTGTTGATTAGTGTTTCATCCCATCTTTGCTCTGAAAAAATCACTATTATGTTTCTTTATTCCATTGCAAAATGACTACCTGGCATAATCTTTGAGCAAGTAGCTTAGACAGAGCCAGTAATACTAGCTTTCTTGTTTCTAACTGAGCAAATTATGAATCTTAAACATCCACTCAGGAGTCTCTACAAGAGTATCCCAGACACAAAGAGCCCTAGAAGGTACAGTGACAACATCAGCATAAAGCCTAAAGAGAGTAAGAGTGGCAGGAAGTTTAGGAATGATGCTTTGGGATATATCTTTCTAGTGAGAATTCTGATCTTTGGTTTGTATTTTCCAGTGCTAGACTGGTTTATATTAAAGATGACATCTGTTCTTAGTTTGTTTTCCTGAATATCAAATAGTTAAAATAGATATTTAATATTTCAAAATTCTTACTGCTAATGCCCAGAAATTCTTCTTTATATATGTATGATTCATCAGGTCTGCCATGTATTTTTCTAGTCTGTCTTCTGGTAGTGCTTTAATCACAGTCAGAAGATAAAAATGTATTATAACAAAAATAAAGCAAAACCAAAAAATCAACCCTCTCTCAATTTTGAACTTTTAAAAGTCACCCAGGTACTTTTCTATTAGCAAATTTTAAGCATGACTGTAAAACCTAAACTTTAATTGGTTTACTGCTTGTTTTTAAACTCAGTGGTTATTTCTAGCAAGAATCCTACTAACAGAATTCTGTCTGCCTGAAAGAGGTGTCTGGTTTTATCAGTATCTGTCAGAGGAAATCAGAATTTCTATGGAAATTAGTTCATTGGTATTAATTTTTGGCAGCATCCAACTGATTCATGAGTTGCCTTCCTATTTTTTTTTTTTTTTAAAGTTTCTTATCGAAAGCAAAATCTTCCATAAAATTTATAATTACTAATCCTTCAGTGAATCAAGGCTTCAAATAATGCCAAAAAAACAAGCGGATGTCCCTTGTCTTCTGACAGTTCCCTGGTCTTACTGAAACCCAGGTGCTGCAGGCTCACATTGCATAGCCTATACCACTGGAAATAGTCCTTTTGGACTCTGTAATGCTTCCTCTGTGGATCATCCCTAGTCAGTGTGAGTAATGCCTGCAATTAATTTATTACCTAAAGTAATACTATTTAAAACAGATAACTAAATTCATGGCATTTAAATCACAGTTCTTCAAATCTCGTAAGTTTCAAGTATTTGTTTCTACGCAGAATATGTACATTTAAGTTTAGAGCAAATGGTCACTGGAGTTGTTCATGGTAACAAACCATAAACAATAATCGATATGCTCTTATTGATGATGTGGTTGTTTTTCTTTCATTCTGGATATTTCTGCTGAGTGTTAGTAGCAATAGATTTTGTAATCATTCATTTTCGCCCCTGATTGCGTTCTCCTTTAACTAAGTTAGAATTAGTTTTGATCAAAGCAGAATCACAAGCTTTTTAGAACTTTGGTGAGTAGTGCTCTTGAAACTACAGATCACTTTTACTTCTTCCATATTACTTGGTTTCACAGACTGTCTTTTAATGAATTAATGTCATTATTTGCTATGTGATTATCTTTGTTATAAAGATATTATAAAACAGTCATACATGAGGTATCAGTCTGTTGTTTTTTGTAAAGGTATATCAGAGCTCTTTGCCTTCAGTTACAAGTAAGCATGGAAGATAACATTAGAAAAGGCTAATGCCATAATTAAATGAATTATAACAGGTCTGTTGAAGAATTTTATAAACAGACATTGATACAGCACTTACTGTATGTAGGTGTGAGCAACTTAAGCTCTAATTCTGTGAAGAATTACAGTGTAGGAGAACTGCGTGCTTTGCAGATTTTCTGTTAACATTCAGTTACCATTTCTCATGCTGTACAAAGGCAGCTATGTTTATAATGCTTTCTAAAAAGTTTATCGGTGTTATCTCCTCATTTATATCACTATAAGAATATGCTTAAATGTAGGAACTTATTACAAGATAGGCAAAATAAATTAGCAGTTGTGTGTAATGCCTGAAAAAAAAATTGGCTAGTTTTTCTTTACAAATAATGTACAAATTATAGTGTAATTATTGCACATATTGCATGTTTATAAACCTCTTATTCACTGGAAACTAATCATGGATATGGATTTAATTCTGAACTGTAACTTCTTTTTAGGTAAGTTAGCTATGAATATTCTTGTGGTTTTGAAGAGCAATATATGCTAAATATGCAAGTGGGTTTAGTTTTTACCTTGCATAATAATTCCAACTGATAAATGGTGTTTTATGCATTGTGTTAATTAGAGCTTTAACTGCTAATCTCATATGGAAATGTTGCTTTGTAGGGTAGAATTCAGAGAGAGGGCCTGGGATTCCAGAGTGAACTTGTACATTCCTTCAGGGCAGTTTTGCAAGGGAGGTTGTTGTGTTTTAAAGGTAGTTGATAAGAGACCTGCACCACCAACCCCAGACCTGCACCACCAACCACCATCATGCATTAGTCTATAGAAGGTATTTGGGCGAACATACTCCTGTACCACTCTGTACCACCATTTATCCAAGTGAAATTTTTGACCATTTGCAGGATACATTATAAATCAGGATGTCACTACCAGACAATCAGATTTGAACATTCCTTTCATAAAGTAGCTTGCCTATATCCCTTAGGAATACATCACTTAACTGTGTTTATGTGACAGTGTTGATATGCCTGGTTTTACATGAAAGTTAGGGTAGCGTGTTATTTATGTCATCATGAATTCAGAAAGTAGGTGGTTGTGCTTTATATATACTGAGGTTATCTCCTCTGGACAAATCACTCAGAGTAATTGAAAGATGTAGTTTTATCATATAGTTATTAATTAAATCAGGAAACTTTTTTTTTTTTTCTTCAGAGTTGGGCTCTGCTACTACCTCTTTTTTTTTTTTCAGTGTTCCCTGCTCTGAGGTGCTGACAACAGATTAACATGAAACAGAGCTCTGTTGAGCCTAATTATGTTATAGCTCATTGTTTTGGGGACCTATAAAACTGTTCGCTCCCTTTTTATGAGGCTGTAGTCACAATGAAAGGCCATAAACAGTGCATTTGCTCTCTCCTATGGGACTGGAGATTTCATTAGACAACTCTAATAAAGGCCTGATCCAGCTGCATTTACACTGGAAGTGAATGTTTCTTTATCAGGTCTTAATCCTTAGTAGGTCAAGTGTGAGAGAATGACAGCAGGCTAACTTTTATCAGCCTTAAATGTCTGAAAGCTTAATTTCTTTTAAAATTATTTGCTATTTAAATGATGACTGAAGACATGCTTTACTGTACTTCAGAGGAAAGACTCTAAATATTAGGGTGTTATAAACCAAAACAAAATAGAGACCATTCTATACTTTCAAGCAGGTCACCAATATGTGGCTGCTGAAACAAGATTTCCACATCAAAGGGGGTTTATTATTATTATTATTATCTACATGGGCTGTGGGGAGGACAACATATTTAGCATATTTAGCCCTTTGATATGTTGTGGAAAATAATCCCCTTCCTTTATGTAAGTCTCTACTGTCTGTGAATTTAAAATTGGAACAGTCCTGTTAAATAGCTTTTTGTTGTATATGTTCCCCTCTAAGACCTTTTTTTCTCTTTTCTGTTCGGATAATATATGAGTGTATTAAAATTTTCAATTCAGTTTTTCAATTTTCTAGTAATTTAGTTGTAAGTTGTAATCCTGTAAGATTTAAAGCTGGTTCTTCCTTTTTTTTTGACTGTCCCAATGCTTTTTCATACAGACACCTACTTAAATTTTTGTATTATCATAATAATCTTTTCTTCCCTTTCCATGCCATAAGGTTATGGATATACATACGATTATTTGACAGGAATACACTCCAGTGTCTGTTTTGTTTAATTGGTACTGCTAACCTGCTTGTTACTGTGTTTTACCACAGGATGTGAGCGTGGGCAGTTTCGCTGTGGAAATGGTCGCTGTATTCCTGCAGACTGGAGGTGCGATGGGGCCAGAGACTGCTCAGATGATACAGATGAAGCTGGTTGTCGTAAGTGAAACAACTGTAGAGCAAATTTTGATAACATAAGAAATACCGAGCTCCCAAAGTGCTCCCAACTGTACCTGTGCTACAAGAATGAACATTAAAGGGAGAGAGAGGTGGAGAAAAATCCTAGTTGTCTGAGATGACTACAATCTGCTCAGTCCTGTGGAATCCTGAATATTGGATGCACATGCCAATACCACCCGTATCACCTGGACTCCAAATTTTTGGAGCTTTGAGACCCTAGACAATGAACTGTACCTACTGCACCTTAAGCAGAGTCTTGGATAGTTGTTTAGAGTGGTTGTGTTGTCCTCCGCGTATGCGACTCTGACAAAAATTGCATTCAGATGGGCTAGAATGTCCAGGCAAAAAGACTCTTTCAAGCTAAATATTAATATATATATATACACAGATTACATATACATATACATTAATATACATATATATATATATATATATATATATGTAAATGGGGATATTCCCTCCACAGTCTGTTTACACAAACTTGCCTGCATTTATGTTCTGGATGCTAGTGTTCTTTGAACTCTTGTGGGCTGGTGTGGTTATCAGCCCACTTACAGGTTAGGCCAGTTTTTGTCCCGTAGCTGATGTCAAATACAAAAGACTAATTTATGTTGATTCTTTTCACACTGGATTGTTTCTTTGTTGCTTGACCCATATAATAATTGGAGGTCATTCACACAGCTTGGCAGACTGATTTGTTGCCTAGCATTTATTTAGCTCCAAAAATAAGTGCAATTCTTAATGAAGAATTGCCTTAAACTGGAAAAAAAAAGTGTTGTCCTATAGCTTACTATTTCAGCTTAGTTCGGAGCTGCAGCTGGATAGAATTGGTTGGGCTTTGAACAAAGGGAGAGTAAAATTTGTATTGACTTTGTGAAAGCTAACAGAAACCTGACATCTGCTATATTTGTCATAGTTATAAGCATGATACTGAATTGTTCTCATTTTCATACTCGTGATGAATTAGGAAGATGAAAATGAAACATTACTTTTTTTTTTCAGTTAATTGTGCTTTTAAAAACAATGTGCTAGTGTGCTATAGTTAGTGGGGCACAAGTGTTTAGGAAGATAGTACTAAACTATTTAAAACTGGCCTATGGTTAAAATAATATTACAAGATTTTTCTTTGGTACCCAAAACAGGAATCCAAAAAAATATACATGGAGTTGATTGTCTGTGATTGACTTTATCTAGTTACTTTACCTCTGATATTATTTTGTACTTATCAATGCTAAATCTATGAAGTGATTTCATTTTCTGCCTTGAAACCTTTTGTTTGCATCAATACTTTTGCTTACATTTCATTCTGTGAGCACAAAGTGTTTCTAGATGACTTTGCAGCACAGCAAAAACATGATCCCATGAAAAAAGATCATTAAGACCAGAGTCCTGTCTACTGGACTGTTTTGTGCCAGTGATTCTTCCCAGGAGTATTAACTAGGGGTGGAGCAAGTAAGCTGTAACACAGTTAGTTTCAAGCATTTATTTTGACCTTTCTCTCTAATGGCTCCCTGTTGCTTGGCTATTGAAAAATCCAGAGTGGAGCTGGGACAGCAGCATTCAGGTTGTTCTGACATGACCCTCACTTTTGCCTTATGAATTCATGTAGAAGAATCATGAGCTTATTTTTGAAAGATCTTCCTACCAGGGATAGAGCATCTGGGGTGGAGTGAGGGAAATTGAATGGGTTTCTGAGAGCCTAGGGAAGCTAGCATTACTCCATATAGAAGTGCAGAAAAAGAGGCTCTGGCAGAGGACAGTCCAGAGCCCCAAGCTTTTGCTATGGCCTGCCTTTCTCCATGAGAGGATGCAAAACTGAAGATCCATACAAACGAGTTCACTAAAACTAAAGTTTAGCTAAGTTCACTAAAACTTGAGTATCCTTGTGCTGCGCCCCCTCCCTGATCTGTTCCTTTTCTTTGATTTGTAGTTGTATTTCTTTGGTTTGTTCATGTATTTAGTGGAAGTTTAAATCAACTGATACTTGAACCTTAAGTCTTTCTATTTATTTATTTATTTTTTATTTGAAATTGCTTTCCCACATGTTTGTGAAATGACTTCTTTATTCTCTGCTTACTTAGCACAACCTACCTGTGAGGGAAATCAATTCCAGTGTCAGACTGATGGTGAATGTATCCCACACTCCTGGGTATGCGATGATGAGGAAGATTGTGAAGATGGTTCAGATGAGCATCAACAATGTCGTAAGTATTTAATATCTAATGTTATACCAACTTCATGAAGTAAGAGATCATTAACATAACATATTGATAAAATACAGTAACAAGCGTGCTCTAAGTGCAGCTTTTACCAGAAGAGTCTCTCCAAAGTAGTTTTAGAAATTATATATGCAGATAGGACAAATTTGCTATATTTTATCTAAGAGGCATCTCAAAATCTTTAAATCTGAAAATTACTGATGTTTTAGTTAATTAAAAATAGGAAAAAGAGGAAGATATACAGTGCATACTAGTTCTGTGGCTGATACAGAATTTAGTAGTTAAAAAAATGGTGAAATCTACATAATACCCTGATACCTAAATACCATCACAGCAAAAGCTGCTTCAGTCATTGCATAACAGAATTCATACTAGCATATCAGAATTAAAAAACAAACAAACAAAAAAACCCTTCCTTTCTTTGTAGAAGTTTTAAATTTATGCATAAAAAAAGGAGTTACCAAGCAGTTAAAGTAAGCATTGTTAAAGATTCTTGTGTCATCTTCAGAGATGCTATTTAATGGTGCTACTATTGAAAATGACCAGAGCAGTTCTTTCTCATATTGGATGTATGAGAAGTGAGTATTCCTCCCTCATAGTGGATGGGAGGAATACAAGAAGTCCTGGTATGGGATGAAAGTTTAGTCTTCTGTTATTTGGACAGCATAATCTTAGGACATTTTTCGTATTAGCACTTCACTTTAATGTGCTACACTGGTGTAAAACAGCAATTCAAACATAATTAATACACAAAGTGTTTAATGTTCTCCATATATTTTAGCAGCCTCACTGCCATTGCTGTAGGCTTTTCTCTTTTTGGTATTGGTAATAAGATACATATTGATTATAAATAATAATAAAATACGTTACTCTGATTTTTGAATTTAGTAACTAAGCAGTTTAAGGGCTACATATGGTTATTTTTGTGCCAAGGTAATGAACGGTGAACTGGGATGATTGTCACACCAAATTATATTCTCTGCTGCGTTGTGGCATGAAAAAGGAAGAGCAAGTGTTGTAGTGTTCTACAGAACCAATTTGCTGCTACTTGAGTATCAGAAGTTCCTTTAAGTGATATGATTCATTTATTTTTCCCATTTGGTTCTATGTGTAATTTTTGGATAACTTCTTTAAATTGCCTGAACAGCTCGGGAGGTGTTCAGTAACCCCCTTGATTAAAGGTTCACAGGTTTGTTTTGGAAGAATTTTTCTCACAGCTTAGGTGCATGCTTTTCGATCTTGGTATGTGTTCCCGCTAAGGATGGAAAACTTAGAACTAAGGTGAACTGCGTTTTGCTTCCCTCTTCCTCTGTGAAGGTGTCAGCACATCTGCTGTTTGTGCATTAACTAAGGAATCTGTAGATAAAAATGCAAAATGGTCAACAGCTCTAGGTTAACTTTTGAACTGTGTCACAGTAACACCGTTCTCCATGTACTTGTTAATCGTGAATGTTTTGAAAAGTCTCTGTCAGTAATTACACAGCAGAACTGTGCTGTTGCTGCTGTTTTTGAGCCATCTCCTTGTATGGGACTTTTTATCTCTGTGCTTGGGAATGATAGAGAGCTTTTATTTCTTGAAACTTCCAAAATCTTCCCTGAGAGCCAGCTGGCCAACAGATCTGCGAGTCACAAACGCAAAATTACAAAAATATCTGTTCTACTTTGCTGTATTGATCTCTTTTATTCTTCTAATGACATGAGTATCTGTGCTTGCTTTGGGAACACTGCTGAAAGGAGAAAGAATAGAGACCCCTGTAAAGCAGCAGACCAGATGCCAGCATATAGATTGGGGTGATGTGGAGACATAACATGAGTTTGAAAGGAACAAAACTGTAAATGGCAGAAGGGAGGAAAAGTTAGCAGTGATTTTACCCTTCAGTTCTATCTTCATAGACTCAATTAATTTGCCGAAGAGGAAGTGAGAGCGTAATTTAGCTCAAGTAGAATCAAACTAGAATCATACAGTTTTATGTGGTTGCTTTTCACTGACATAGTTGTCTTGAGAAGAGATGTAATCATTCTCAGCCCTCTGTTAGTTACCTGACTGTTGAGGCCCTGGCTGTATTACAGAGAAGTGCCTTACCTGCAGCTCTGCAGTGTTTACGTGGTGGCAGTATAGATGATTTCTTGTTCATATTCATTATGCTTGGGTAGTTGACCAAATAACTGATAGGCACTGACAGATATTGACCCAATAAACAAAGTAACAGAGAATAACTTGACACAATGAGAACTAGTAGTTTAATCTTTTAGGCAGAACAATTACAAGGAGGTAATTTTTAATCTAGAGGTCAACCCTGCTAGTGGAATGAAGCAGTAACCATGCAGGCTACAGACAGCCTCACAGAGTTATTTGCTATCTACTTGTCAAGCATTTTTAAGTCCACCTGCACATGCAAAAGTAAAGGAGGGGGGAGAAAGTCTTATGCTTGTGTTTGTGAGAAGGATGGAGTAGTTAAGAAAGGAAGAAGGAAAGTAGTTTTCTACATTAAAAACTCCTGGTTGAAGGAAAAAACTCATGAGTGCCTGTTTCTTGCAGCGGGGAGGACATGCTCAAGTCAGCAGTTCACGTGTTCAAATGGACAGTGTATCCCGAGTGAATACAGGTGTGATCGAGTAAAGGACTGCACTGATGGAACAGATGAAAGAGACTGCCGTGAGTCTTAACCCTTACCACTATATCTAGTTTCATCTCATCTCTCTGTGGCATTTTAATCAATTTGTAAGATTAAAGGGCTTGTTGATGGACAGGATGCCCACAATATGCTTCTTGTTATGAGAGTTTCATTGCAAATTCTTTTGTGTATTAGAGCTGATATTCTGATACAGGTTCATTATTGCAGTACTCAAATGCAAACTGCTACCATGGGGTCAAGATTTCTTGTTTGTCATTGTCTGAAAAATAATAAATAATTGCATTGGAGAAAAACAACCATGTTTAAATGGCTTAAAGCCTTAGGAACCTCAGAGATAATTATGAATTTTTTTTTCATATTCTGTTTTTATACCCTTTACTGAAATCAGTGGTAACTATAACCTGTACAGAAAAGAAGAATTTGATCCCAAATAATTTATTTGAAGGAATTAACCCTTCAAAAAGCATTTGTTTTCAAAAACTGTAGTTTCTCATGGAAATGAAGTAGCATTGGATCGTACTGCATTCAGAAAAGCTGTTTATATTGTGCCAATAAAACAAAGGTGGACAAGTATTTTTTTCTAGTCTAACTTCCACAGAGTTGAGGCTGCCTGACTGTCTGGTTACAGCCTCCCTGGATCCTAGCCTAGATTGAGTACTGATGAAGAAGACAGCTGGCGACAGAATCGAGGTTATGTTTTTCAGAGATGCTTTTGCCTAATAGCTATGCAAGAGTGTGTGTAACAGCATGTCTGTTCATTGTTGGTATTGAGGAAAATCTTTACATGTCATTCATATCAGCTGTTAGAACTTAGTATGCCTCTGAGAAAAAGGCCAAACTCTAAACTTTGATCAGAAGCAGACTGGAAGCATATCTAGGGGGGAAAAAATAGAGATTAGCATAATAAAGAATAGTTAAAGAAGCAAGAAACAAGTTGTTGTTAATGGTTCCACTTTGAGAAATAAGGGCATATGTGCATGCCATGTAAAGGAAAACTGGTATATTACATGGTTAGCCAACTGCTAGTGCATTTTATCCCTGACCCAAAAGTGGCTAAAAATGTGTGCTCTTTAAAGAGAAAGGTGTTTTAGAACTAAATGATACTTTGGAATAAAAGGTTGCTGAGACAGCCAGCTTGGAACTTTTCCATTAGACAGACCCACAGCCAATTTTTAAGTCAGCAACACAAGTGGCTAAATGCCAAGATGCAAAGTACCCCATATCATTGCTGGAAGAATATCTTCTGTAGCTTGGCATTTCTCTCTTAAATTTCAGAGACAAAGAGATTCATAACTTAATTTAGCAAATGTATTACATGTGAAAAAAATTTCTTGAAGATATTTGTTTGAAAAAAGTATTATCTATGAACTGAAAAAGAGGAACTGCTCAGCACCTCTGAAAAGTCTGTAAGTAGTCTGTGAATAAGATATGAAATAGCCAAATGCAATGATTATTATAAAGCAGTAAATCTGTGACAGACTGGGACAGGAGTCCTAAAGACAATGTCAGAATTCTTTCTTTGGACTAGGAGCCACATTAACACGTGAAAATTGGACTGCACATCTTATTTCATACTTAACATTCTCAGCTAAATAATTAAAAAGGCAGTTTGGAAAGGAGTCTCTAGATACCTTAACAGTGGTGCTTTGCTGCTGTGTGCTCCAGTCACTGCTGCATCAGACAGTAGGCCCCGTGACTGTTGTGAAGGCAGAATAGTTAGCCCCAGGGAGAGGAACTGCCTCATATCAGTCAGCGGCCACTACTCTGTTTTATTAGAATATGTGTTGACAGTCCCTCTGAGACAGAAGAATGACTGTGACTTGGAACATTAAAAGTTGCAGTGTTGGACTAGTCTAAAGAAATGTGGTGGTGCTGAAGACAGGTAAGTCAGGAAGACTGAAATGACAAGCCCCATCTTTGCAAGGTCTGACACTTTAAATAGAAGCCATAAGACAAAATGAATTGTTTGGTAGCTTTATGATTAGCTATACAATAGGAATCAGTTTAAGTATTAGATTTTACTGTTTTAAAGCAGGCTTCAGGAGTTGCTTTGAACATTAATTTTTCCCACTGTTACTATCCATCTCCCTTTCTACCCTATTTGATATAAACAAATATAAGAGAAGTATAACTGTTTTTCTCTCTTCCTTTGTCACTACTTTTCCCTTATCACATGATTTAATAAATAAAAACAAAACATCCAGGAACTATGGAAGAAAAAGAGCTATTTAAAATGGATCCTGTTATTTTACGGAGCATCGCAGAATGCAAACTTACGTCTGTTTGCTTATGCCTTGCACTCATTGGTCTTTCTGGAAGCAAATTTAAATTGTAAAGAAGATAAAGTTTTATTGCTGGATAAGTTACATTATTTAAGAAACTAGTCAATTGCAAAATGTCACCAGTATGAAGTAACTCAACAATTAAACAAGTAATAAAACAGAACAAGGGAATTCAGAGCCTTAGTCCATTTTACTGCTAATGGGATTAACAGGAAGGGAAAACTACCCATGCAGAGGCTAAGATAAACATCAGAACAATGTTTCAGCTATGGGTCATGTAATTAGTGCATTGAACCTGTTTCAATTTCATAAAATGATTTTTTTTTTAATTTCTGTTAAATATGCATATCAGGTTGTTTTTCCAGCTGTCTTAGTAGTCAGCAGCTAGCAAATACTTCCATTTTAAAACTTCAACAATGCCGAATGAAGTGACAGGCTATTTAGGGTCACAAATACTTCTTTGTAGTAAGTTGCCAATACTGGCATCACTTTACTGTATTGTATTCTTAATTTCTTTAAATTAGAGGTAGAATTTTCTCTCCTGCCTCAGCTTTGCAGTTGAAAAATGAAAATCCCAGCCGTGTCCAATTTTGGTCTGTGGTGACTGACAGAATACAGCTCTGAATTCACTTTCTGGATACAGCCTTGGTGGCTGAGCACTCTGCTGAGCCCAATAGGGAGAAAGGGGAAGTTTTTTAGTGATGTATGTGTTGAGGTTGATGGGCTGAGTGCTGGGCCAGAAGCTCTAGATTTTCGCTTCTAATTTGTATGTTGAATTGCTGCCATGGGTCAACTGCCTAACCTGTTAATTCCTGCCTCTTGTTTCCTGCACTCAGTAGCTGTTGTGGTCAGGAAGTGGGCAGTCAGGTCTGGGATGGATTTGCAGAGATGGGGGTGAAGGTGAACAAAGATCAAGAACTGAAGAGATCATAAGGGATGTAGACCAAACAGGAAGAAAAGGACTGTGGTCAGAGGCTAATGTTCTTAAGTTGGACAAATTGTATATAACAGCTCCAGGATAAGGCAAAAATTCAGGCTGAAGGAAATGTCTGCACCAGGGAGAGTTTGGGTAAGGGAAGAAGCAAAACTGAAGCAAGGTAAGAAGGCAGCAAAAGGTTATAGTGGCAGGCATCAAAATCAGGAATTAAGGCTAGGGACGAGGCTCTGGTTGGTCTGACAGCCCTCAAAGCATCACTGCTATGAAGTCTGCCTGACACCATGTGGCTCAAAGGAGTCTTGGGCTTGAGATAAGTCCTTCTTCTAGTGTCTGTTAGCTCTCTGGGCAATGATATGCCCACTGTGAGATGGTGACTCGTGGCAGTGAGTCAAAGAGTTTTAATTAGTTTAGTTTTGTAAAATGTTCGGAAGCTTTGCTGTGATTAAAAAAAAAAAGACACCTGGAAGTAGGAAATTGCCTTTTTATTTTCCTTTATCCTTCTTGGAACATGGATTGGATTTACATAAGGTTATACTTCCTGTATACTTCCTACATCTCTGTGTGACAGAGATGGGTGTCTGCTGAATCCAATACCAATTGCAGCCGTTTCCTGTTACTGTTTTTGCATGGATGTATTTCCAGCTTGCAGAACAAAAGTGTTAGGCAGAGAGCAAAGTAATAGAGCTTTGCAATTCCTGTGACATGGCTTTCAAGCATCTTCCACATGCCATTTAAATGTGTTTGCAACTGTTGCCCCAGACCAGGTTGTGGGTTACAAGGAGCAAGGTGTCTTATCTGTCATTTGTGCTGGCATCTACTAGTTGATCATATTTTGTGCTGAAGTGCTGGCATATTATGGGGAGAGACTGCAGAGGAGTATTTTGGCTAAGAAAAAGAGATGTCTCAGAAGAAGAGGAGAGAGAGAAGAGCTCACATTCTGCCTGCACACTGGAATGAATGTAGTTGGGTTTCTCCCTGTTTCCACAAAGCTTGTATTATCTTCTAGGAACGGTGATCTCAAGGAAAAGATCTCCTCTTTTCAGTTTTCTTTAATAAGCCACAGGTTCTTGGAAGGAGAAGACAAATGAAATAGTGTTCACATGAAATGGAGGCTCTTCGCAATTAAGACATGGTGAAAGAAAATGCTGTATTTTCCTGTCAGTCCCTTCACTTTTCATCCTAACTCCATCTTTAGTCTTATGCTGCAGTCTCTTTTCCACTCGCCACTCTTGTACAGCTGTATTCTGACTTCTGTAGATGCAAACTACCTACCTTGTCCCTCTTTTAACTGAGAACCTTATCCATCCTTTTCAACTCTTTCTAATGCACCTGTCAAAAAAAGCTATGTATCAGAGTCCCTGGAAGAGAACCCTTCCTTTGGCTTTTTTTGTAGTTCCAGGCCATGCACAGAGGTCTGACACTTTCTCCATGTGTACCTTAAAGCAGAGACAGTATGACCAGCTTCTCTGATGAGCACCACTTCTTGTATAGCTTATGTTTTTTTTTTTAATACCCAAATATACTGCTTTGGGATGAGGTGTTCATAGAGAAATCTTACTTTTTTAAAAAAAGTCAAATAAGACTACAAGATGTTTATTTTGCAAGCCCTAAATGCAGTGAATAATATAAGAACTTCCCACCTCAATTCAAAATGTCACAATGCTCACTTTCAAGATTTTCTTTGCTAGAGGGCTTATCGTTAAGCTAGATTGTATAAGTATTCCAGTTTAGGGCGCTCTTTCCCCTTCTAACTCCCTCTGCCAATGTCCAGATTCTTTTCCTTTTCAGAATTTTCCTTTTAGTGATATGGAGTAGAAAACTCAGCTCACTAACATTTTCTTAATTTTGGAGAGAAAGACAGAGTTTCTCAAGTCTTGTTCATTAGCACCTGTAAAGAACAGGCAACTTTCCCGTTTTGGGCTCCCCCAGTATAATAAGAGACACAAGGGAGTGTTTAGGGCACGTGTTGACATTGTCCATGCAAGGTGTTGGAATGGAAGCTCAGGGAATTAGCAACAGAAGGCCACAGGTAGGAACGCAGCAGCTACCTTTCTTGGACTAGCCACTTGCTGTCCCTACCTGCCAGTTGCTGACTTACATTAAGTGTGGTAAAAGTGAATGAAATGGAAATGAATCTATCAGGGAGGCAGTTGGGTTAGATCTGTTCTAGTGGACATCAACAGAGCTGTTTATGTTCTCACATTGAGAACTTAACACTTAAAATCATGTAAGCCTCATCCATAGGTGACTGAAGTTTAGTGGGAATGTGATGATATGTAGCAGAAGTGAGCTAAACAGTTTGCGACTGCCTGGAAAAATTGCAGCTTTTCTGAGTTCTGCAGAAGTAGTTTAAGATCCATGTTTTGAATTTCAAGAGTATGAATTAAAACGTGCCTAAGCGAGAGCCTGCTCTGTCTACGTTATTGATATTTATGGAGGTAAAATGGAATAAGAATTCAAACTGAAAAACTAAAAGGTGCAAAATGAAATTTGATTATTCTGTTTTTTGAGTTCATTTATCTTGCTATATTATCCCTCCACACAGAGGAAAATGTTCAATAAATCCCACTTCTGAAAATAGCAATTATTTGCTTTTACCAGTTGCCTGAAATAAGTAACTTTTGTCTATGTAGCAATATCCTCTCCTACTCAGCATTAGTACTGCATGTGCTTAATTGGTTGGGTAGTTCCATTGAACTCACTGCTCATATGTATAAATGTTTTCAGAATTGATTTAAAGTTCTCTGAAATAATCGCATGGATTGTAGGCCATCTACTTAAGTACAACATCCAGAAAATGAAAAATCATTAGTTCTGTAGATTTTTGTTTGTTTGTTTTGGGAAGGGGAAAATGAGTAATAAAAAACAGTGACCCCAAAGTGGATCGTGGACTTTGGAGTTTAACGTCCTTGGTTTAATTAGAACAAAAGCTTAAAATTGTGAAGTCTTTGGGTGTGAAAGCTTGCAAAATTCTAAGAGGATCTAGGGACTGTAAACCTCAGGAACTTCTTTTCTACCTAAACACGTTTATTAAAATGAATAAAATGTAAAACTGAAATAGTAGAAAATAAAAAATGTTCACTGCTTGCTCTCCTTTCATATTGCATCATCTTCTGTCATATTATAAACTCTTTGGATTGCAAATATTTTTGAGTTGCAGGAGAGCATCTGATTTTTCCCTCATTTTTTTGTAAGGAATTTTAGTAACTACATAGAGGATATTGTTAAATAGCTGTTAGAGGAGACATATATTAGATAAATGGATTGTTTTTCAGTAGTAGTAGTATAGCAAGTTGTATATTCCTGGTTTGTTTTCCAATAAATCAGGATATTCTAGTGGATATCTGGATATGTATGACTCATAGTCTATAGTCTAATATCCATGCTAATACCAAGGGATTTCTTATTGTAGGCTACCCAAGATGTGAGCAGTTATCCTGTGCAAATGGAGCATGTTTTAATGCAAGCCAACGATGTGATGGCAAAGTTGATTGCAGAGATTCTTCTGATGAAACAAACTGCAGTAAGTACCACATGCAGCGAGATCCCAAACAAATTAACTTTAAAAGATGGTCAATAAAGTATAAGATCTGTGATTTTTCTGACAGATTTCCTGTATGTTTTTCTGTGCTAAAATCTCTTTCAGCACATGGATGTGCCAGTACGCAGTTTCAGTGTGCTAATGGAGAATGTATCCCACGAGCCTTTATCTGTGACCATGATGATGACTGTGGAGACAGGAGTGATGAAAATTCTTGCAGTATGAGGGTTTTTATTTGCTTTTTTTTTTTCCTTCTCTTTCTTTAAATTCTTTACCCCGAACTGGTTCAAGTGCACAGCACATAACAAAAAACAGATTGCTCGGCTATCTGGCCATCAGAAGCTAGTCACTGTTCTACATAGTATTTTTTTTTTTTTTTTTTAGCAATAGCAGTGCTGCTTCAATAAACTTTTTCCAGGCTGACTTTGCTGCATAAGCGTCTTACTAAGCAGTAACTATTTGAATGTGCTGGATTCAGTGACAGCTTGCTTCTTGATGTTCTTGTCATTTTCTTTAGTTTAATATGATCCAAAGGTATTTTTTTTTTTTGGTCCAAATTGGTTTGGTTCCTTTTTGCATTTTTATTTTCTGATAGATGGAATGGATCTTCTAGAATTATTCCCACTGACCATAATGTACAACTCTACAGACTTGTAGCTGTACAGCTAGTTATCTTTTAGATGTTCATGTCAGGTCTTTAATTGACAGTTCTTTCTGGAAATTTCCTGCTTATTCCATTCTTCATGATCAGGTATTCCAGGGTATTGCATCTCCAACCAACATCATCAATACAAAGCTGTCACTTGTCTGATCTAAGTGTTTACAGAGGTCCCCCACTGATTATAGGGTCCGAGTTAATTTTATCTTGTGTATTGTTGGAAGGCCATGTGTTGCCATTTAGTTTCTCTAATCTACCAAGGACCTAACACCAGCATGACTTCTTTCCCCTAGGATATTTCTCTGTTATCTCTTTGGCAATGTCTGTCCTTTGGAGGACCCATAAATGTCTATGAATTCTTACCAGGGAATGCTTAACAACCATGGAGGGCTTAGACATTACTGTACATAAATGTTTGTGTTTTTTACTCTTTTTCTCTGAGTACAAGGCGTACAAATATCTTTACCCCTGTTACCTTGAGCATCATCTCCTTGTTATGTCCACCTTTAAGAATCTTGGTAATAATGTCTTGTACATCTACTTGCACAATTAGTTGAGAAATTTAGCCTATCTTCTCATTTCTGTAATAAAAACCACCAGTATTATTTTAAAATAAAATTCAAACCTGAAACCAGAGCAAAACAACACTGTTTACAATATATATGAGATATGGAACTAGCTCAGTTTTACAGGAGAGATTATAAATGATTATTCATTTACCAGACCAAAGTAGTATTTTGAGCATTTTGTAACTTAGAGTACATGGATTTACTGGTGTTCCTTTCCTTAGCTTATGCAACTTGCAGAGGCAACTTCTTCACTTGTCCAAGTGGCCGCTGCATTCATCAGAGCTGGATATGTGATGGAGATGATGATTGTGAAGATAATGAAGATGAAAGAGGATGTGGTATGTATTAATGCTAATTTCTAATGATGATGTGTTCCGAGAAAGTCCTCACTAAGCTAATTCTGTGGAATATTGACTGATCAAGATGTTTTGAAATTGTTTTCATTCTGTGAAAACCTTCGAATTCCATCTTTACCATCTTTTTTTTTTTTTTAAACTTATGCAATATTTAGTATGTTGTAGTGTATGTGATAATTATTGCTGTAATACTAAATATGATGCAAACTAAGTTTATCATATAGCAACAGCAGCTTATTCTTGCTTGGCTTTTGAAGTCAATGTTCTTTTGTTGATTTCTATAGGTGGAAGGTAAGTCTTCACAGAAAGTGATAATTTTCACTGTAGTAAGTAAAATGGGCTTTTCAAGAATTGCTTAGCTTTTTTTTTCATGAACTTTCTAGGAATAGTTACTTTGTAATAGAAGAAGAGCTGAACTTCCTTGATTCTTCCTTCTGTATGCAAACTATTCAGATTTTACCTTCAAAACATAATTATAGGCATGTACATGTAGTCAGAATTTTTTCCAGTATACTGTTTGCAGCGTGTTTTTTTTTTCCTGTGCAAATTTTTAGGTTATTGATTAGAGAGACATAAGGCTTCTATTAACCAAAAAAAAAAAAGGTTGATAATGAGAATAACTCAGTTCCTTCCAAGATCTGTCGTGCAAGAAACAGAAATTTGAATGAATAAAAGTGTGGGTGTTTTTTCTCTTTCATTGGCCTTTTCTATGATAAGCATTCTCCACTTCATCTAGACAGCCTTTGTATGTTTTTAGACCACAAAACCGTGTTTCCATTTCTGGTGTACCAGTTACTCTAAAGCTGAATTCTTTTACTTCTTCTAAACACCACATAAAATGAAAAGAATTCATATGTCTGCACAAGGATTGTTTGCATTGTGGTTTGAAGGTAAAAGAAAGAGCATGACAAGGAAGTATTGAAGATACTTCTTTTATAGTCTTTCCCAGCTGTGTGCAGTAATCAGAAACTGAATAATGGAGGCTTGCAATGCTTTGGGAAGGTTTTAGCAAAGAAACTTCA
This sequence comes from Anser anser, assembly GCF_964211835.1. NCBI lineage: Eukaryota > Metazoa > Chordata > Aves > Anseriformes > Anatidae > Anser > Anser anser. The sequence continues at coordinate 20,650,504 of NC_139726.1, read as the reverse complement.
AGTATTATTTGAAACATATTCCTCAATTAGACTTGTTTCTCTTCTCCACAGAAAGTGGTCATCATGAATGCTACCCAGGAGAGTGGGCCTGCCCTGGGTCAGGGCATTGCATTCCAATTGGGAAAGTGTGTGATGGAGCTGCAGACTGCCCTGGAGGAGAAGATGAAACTAACATCACTGCGGGCAGACATTGTAGTACGTATTAGAATCAAAAGCATACGTAGAACATCAGAAATGTCTGTATTGATATCTTTTTATATTCACCTTTTATCTGATAAACAAAGCAGAAATTTTGGAATCTTGCTATTTTATTGGTACTGTTGTGTCTGGATGGTCTGAAAAAGGCATACATGTTGTGAACAAATCACTCCTTTCATAAGTCTGTGCATGAAGTTTCACAGATGAGGATTTTAATTCCCTCTACATATCCTAAAATGTATTCTGGAAGGCTTGGAAAAGTGTGCTGTATGCCTTTTTAATTTAAGAATTTGTTTTTCTCTTTCTGTAAGCAAAAAGGAATGTTGAGTACTGTTTGGAACATAGGACTGAATCACTGTATTGTATGCCTTGGCTAAGTCACTTAGATTAGAGTTTTCAAAAATGTCTTTTCACCTGGGATATCTGTTTCACCAGTTGGTGGTGAACTGTTTTCTCTGTTGGGAGCAATGAACATACATAATTCCTATTGACTTCACACTTAGGAACAATGATTCACTCTGAGAATCAGGACCAGGGCATTTTAGATTTTCAATTTTTAGGAAGAGGAAAATTCCTATTAATGAAACCATGCCTTTTGGAATAGGAAGACAGGAAAAAATAATAGGAATTTAAAACTTATCATAAGAGCACCTCTTGCTTTGCTAAATGATGTAGTTGTGACATCAGATGTGGGCTGCAAAGTGAATTGTTTCACAAGAGGCATTAAGAAAAGGAAGAAGAAAAGGAAGTAGGAGGAAGTCAGCAAGTGCTCTACAATTTTAATTTGGTCACCTGTCATGGAACTGTTTATTAGTTATTAGTACAAAGAACGGGAAGAGTGATAAAGGTAAAAAGAACGAAGAGAAGAAAAAGATGAGTTTTTCCATGGACACAATCCATCCAGTATATTCTAATGTGTTGGAGTAGTAGGCATATTCTTTCTAATATAATGAAATAGGTTGTTTTTTCAGCATAAAACAGTAAATTATGAGGTTATGTGCCAATAGATGGAGCTCAAGGAGGTGTTGTTCACGAGTAGGTTTTGTGGAACCAGAGAAAGGTATGGTGTGTTGCAGATGGCTTCCCCTGTGCATCTGTTCACATGACAGTCCTACTATTGGTGTCTCTTAGAAGATCAGTTCTTATCCTTTAACCCTATTCTCAAACCCTATTATAAATGTTAGCCTACCTTCTTTCTTTCATTTCCTTGCCTGCATGTGTGTGAGCATATGGGATTTTTGTGGAACTTCAGACATCATTTCTTGTGCGTATTTGTTCCAAGAAACTGTTCCTGAAATTGTAGATTCATGATTGAAAAGGCTATAGCTTTGTGACTGTCAAGTGAGGCAAAGCTGTTCTGCTAGTTATAGCTATACTTGTATTTCTGAACTATTTCATTTCCTTTTTAGACATATCGCACTGTGCTGCTCTGAGCTGCCAGTATCGCTGTCATTCTTCTCCTTCGGGAGGGATGTGTTACTGCCCTGCGGGATATACCATAAGTAGCAATGACAGTCGTACTTGTATTGGTAAGTGAAATACAGTGATTGCAGATATCTGGTACCTTCTCACAGCTCAGTGGGAAAGTCTGGATACTGGGAAGCTGAGTTCCAAGTGGATGGTTGTACTGGCAAATAGAGAATTTCTGAAGTCAGCAAAAGAATAACTTATCTATATAGTACAACAGCTGCATGGTGACACAGAAAAAAACCAACCAACCAGATATCATAAGGATGAATTCAATAAGACTGTTAAAGTAGTGAGAGCATGATCATGTTTAAGATGATTTAATCTTGGGTGCTTCTTTCATTATCAAATTGTGTTAGAGGTCTTTTAGTGATTAGATGAGCGGAATATGTTTCTGCTCCAGAGATGCGTTGTGCTGTATGGATGGAAAATCAAGTAATGATGAAGTGTTCAGGACTTTTTGAAAGTGGATGGATGTGAAGACAGTAGAACATTTGTACTTTAGAATGAATATGGGGCTTTGTATTTGCACTACGGAATAGCTGTATCTTCTATGACATACCAGTATAGACGTTATCTATATAAAAATTAATTTTTGCAAGAATGTAAAGGTAAGTGAAGTATTTTGGTGCTTCATTTCTGTTCTTTATCTGCTGTAAATTGGGAGCACAAACTGTTGGTGGTATAAATGATTTATCTCAGTAATTGGAAATATAGTAACTTCAGAATCATGATATTTAGCACTGCCTAATGACAAATATTTATCCAGATTCTTTTATCAGCTTTCAACCCAAGCTGTGGTGCTTGTGGTATTAAAAGTATTCCTGGTGCTCCATCTCTCATGAGATTTCTGTATTGTCAAGAATACTGGGTAGCCTGGGGCTGTATGAGCTGCAGTGGCAGCATGGTTGCTCTTAATAGAAAGGAGGAGTCAATGCACTGACTCCAGGCACAAAATTATTCTTCCAGTCTAATGTGGGAAATACAGTAAGGACACATTTGCAAACCTGGTGCAGTTTAAGTGAGTCTTTTGTTGTTCTCCTTGACTACCTTGTAAACCTAGCTGTCTTGGAAATTCAGATCAATGTATTTTGGTTTGCAGAGATGCACTAATACATTTGTACTGAAAGAAACACTTGTGATGGAGGAACAGCATAGTGTACAATTCCAGATCTTATTTTAAATCAGTCCTACCGGTTTACAGGCAGAAGAATTAAGCCATAGTATTAGCAAAGTGTATCTTCTCTTCATTTGCTTTTATCTCACTGTATACTGACGATTTTTAACATGCATGGAAGCTGGAAAGCTGCTGACAACATTTTTTCAGTACCAAAATGTACTATCTAGGAAATACTTCATTTTTACTTATGTGTCAGCAAATATTTAAAAACAGAAATTTCAGTATGAATAATATTTGAGATTTCATTTTCTCCATTTTTGGCTTAACAGTAGAATTGCCAGTTTTCAGCAATGTAGCATACTGGTAACACTGAGTTTTCAAGTGAAGGAGGTCAGGCTTTTAATGTCACAAAATCATGTGTTAAGTAGTGTTAAAAATCTCCTGGGCTCTAAATAATGGCAGATATCGTGAGACATCAGACAGTGCTCAGATCTGATTTTTTTAATTCTTTTTTTCCAAGTCATAATTATAAAAATTCATGCTTTTACAAGAAGGTTAGGCAGATACTTCACAGTTTGGAAAGTAAAAGATTCTGCAGCAACCCTGGAAATTACTTTTAGAGCATATCTGTGAGAACTTGCTGAGTTGTCCTTGCTGCAAACTCCACTTATATATTATTTTGCGTGCCAAAGTGAACTTCTTTCGTTGTACTTTTTGCTGTCTGGTTCTGGTGTGCAGCCAGCTTTTAATTGGAAACCAGACACCTGTGTTAGCATGGTACCAAGTCTGAGCTAGTAAACACTGCCTTTTAGCAGGGCTTGTGCGGTGATCTCATGCCAGTGGCCAAGTAAACTCCACAACACCACTCTTTCACTCCACCTCCTCAAAGGAAGAAGGGGGAGAGAAAATACGATTAAATTAAAAAAAAAGGGGGTGGTGGTGGCGAAATAAGGATAATTTAATCAAGGGAAAAAGAGAGAGAAAAAAAATAAGCAAAGGCTGCACAGAAGCAAGGAGAGAGAAAACAATTATTATCTGCTTCCCATCAGCAAGCAATGCTCGGCCACGTCTTGGGAATCAGGGCCTCAATAAGCATAGTGGTTGTTCGGGAGGACAGACATTTTCATAACAAGAGCCCTCCCTCCTACCTTTTTTCCAGTTTTATGGCTGAGCACGCCGTCACAGGTATGGATTATGCCTTTGGTCGGCTCTGGTTGGCTGCTCTGGCTGTGTCCCCTCCCCACCTCCTGCCCACCCCAGCCTGCTGGCCTTGGGGGGCTTGGAGAAAGTCTTGGTGCTGTGCCAGCGCTGCTGAGCAGCAGACAAAACGTTGGGGTGATGTAGGTGCTGTTCTAGCTACAATTGCAGAGCACAGCACTATGTGGGTCTGCTGTGGGGAAAGTTAACTCCATCCCAGCCAGACCCAGTACAGCTTGTTAGCTTGAGCTCAATACTACGCTCATGTTAATATATGGCTCACCTTCAGAGAAACCCAGCCAGGTGTGCATGTGTGTGTATGAAATGTAGTTGCATCTAGTGCAGCAAGAATGCTGCATAGATAACTTATGTGTTGTGGAAAATAGACAATAACATCCCTTCCCTTTCCATCATTTTTCCTCTTCACCTGGCAGTTTTTTTATTTTTTTTGGGTAGGTCACTGGGCAGCAAAACAGTTGTTCTCTTATCTAGAAGTAGAAAATTGAAGCATTTGTGAAAAAAAAAAACACATACAAAACTTCTTTTCCCATGCCATCATTTTGAAAACAGATATAAAACAAGCAGAGAGGACAAACTTAAAGCTTCTCAAATACAGTACCGTTCCTTTTATACAAATCATTGTTTATAAATATACCTTGTTCACTTAACAGATTTTGACGACTGCAAAATGTGGGGTGTCTGTGACCAGCTGTGTGAAGATCGTGTGGGACATCACCAGTGCCACTGTGTGGAAGGTTATTTCCTAGAGCATCATCGACACTGTAGGGCCAACACTTCGGGTTAGTATGCAGAATTGCAAGAGTCTATTGCTGTTGTTGGACTAATAAATAGAGTTTAAAATGGGGCAGCTCACATAACTATAACATACATCTGTGTTTGATGTTAACTCTGGCCTTGAGGTTTTAAGGTCAGGACAGCATTCAGAACATCAGCAGAGATCAACAAGAGACTGGCATGTATGTGCTGGCACCTGTAGACTGGTGGAGCTGGCTGCCTGAGCAGAGCTGCTTCTCCCCAGAAAGATGGCTTCCGGTCCCCAGCCCTTATTCAAAATTCATGACTTCCCCAGATCTGGGAGGTCCTTGCCAGAGCCGTACTTAATAGATGAGTTCTTATTCCTGTGGGAGGCAGTTTCCTGACCTGCTTGCTGTGGAACTTGGTGGGAGCGAGAAATCAGGAAACTTCATTATTTTTTAGGAGGACTGTACCATGCAGGAAAATGTTTTTGCTGAATTGTGAGTTCAAACACAATAATGCTTGCCTCACACAGAGTGTGGTTCCCCATCAACAGTAGGCAGCTCCTCCTGGTTGTTCACCTCCTGCTCTGTTCTGAAAGCAGACCCTGGGAAGCTCTTTTTTTGTGGAGATGTAAGAGCCTGCTAGGCTTTTGTGTGAGGCAGGTGTTCCTGCCTGCAGGAATGGGAGTCACTGCTTGGCATGGCTGATTAGCAGTCTTGCTTTTCTGAAAAGCGTGAACTGCCCAGTTCCCTCCCCCTTCTTTCTTTGCAACTGCTGCAGAGCAGCCATCATTCTGCAATTTTCTAAGTATGACCTCAAAAAAGACAGAATTTTTGGAGCTAATGAAATTTGACTGTATTAAGATGTGCATATGGCAGCACAAGGAAAGATTATTCTGTTTTGAGAAAAGTTCTGTATCCTTCACAAGAAGCTTTCCATTCAAACTAGTGTGACTTCTAGGCCACTGAGTTGTTCTGAAAGTGTTGATTTTTCTATCATTATTGTGGAGTTCATACGTGCTCTAAATTGGTTTCCTTGGATTCATTTTTACTGGGAAGGGTTCTCTGTGTAAGGTGGGTAATATTTGGACTTAAATATATTCTTCTCAGACATACATTAAACATTTCAACAGACACCTACTTTGGAAATGAGCTTTCCTTCAAAGACTTACTGGAATCTCTCTTCTGCTGTAAGATATAGCAAAGATCTTCTGAGGAGATGAGGGAATAAAGAAGGTGGAAAGAGCAGTACAGAAAAAGCCTAAGGAACATGGTCTGCCTGCTAGAATTAAAGAATATCTGAATCCCGTTGGGCAGAAAAATCTTAGGAAAATTTATACTTTGATTAAAGGAGATAGGAGAGTTGAATCTTTAGGAGTTAAGATGCACAGAAGTTTTGTAAAAGTTCTATCTGGCAGAGCTTTAAACACGTATTGCTGCCTGGTTTGCACCAAGGCTGGAAACTAAAGGCAAATCAAAGCAAATTAGTACTCACATAGAACCATCTATCCAGGATGTATATATATTACAGTATCCCTTTGCAAATAGCTCAGTTGCAGGGTAGTCATATATTTGTCACCCCTGCTTTCAGCTGGTATTGCGTCAATTATTTTTTCCAATGGCCGGGATTTGCTGATTGGAGATCTTCATGGAAGAAGTTTTCGTACTTTGGTGCAGTCGCAGAATCGTGGTGTTGCAGTTGGAGTGGACTTTCACTTTTATTTGCACAGGATCTTTTGGACTGATACAGTGCAAGATAAGGTGGGTAGAAATTTCAAGAATAATAAATTTTTGTGTATGTGGAAGTAGAGAACAGCCAGAAGCTGAATGTGTTGATAGGCTTTTATTTTTGAGAGCACAAGCTGGCCGTATTTTTGTTTTCTAACAAAAAAGCTCCTTGAAATGTTTTATGTTAATGACTGCATTTTTCAAGCTATACTATTACATGTGACATATTTAACAAAGAATCCTATTATGTGGGAATGTCTTGAGCAACTTTTAATTTTATTTGAGATGGAGTCCAAAAAACTAATTAAGAGAAATAGTAGACATTCTTTCAAAACTGAACAATTTTTTCTTGGTAATTTTTTGGAACATGATCATTTAAAATGTAAAAACTGTGTGCCTTCCAAGATGATAAAAATCGAATTTCTTCATATACTTCAAATAGCACTGTAATTGAGCTTAGATAACAAATATTGACAGTATTTTGTGTAATAAGCCAATATTTTGTTACATTTTTTTTGAAGAGGAAATATTTTAGCTTCAAGGTAGGGTATAACAGAGTAATTAAAAAAAGAAAAAAACAACAAAAAACACACAAAACAGTCTGGAGACCCTGGTGAAAGCTAGACATCACCCTTGTTCTTTCTTCTCCGTGCGTAATTTAATGAAACAAAAAAAGTCCCAGGTCAAATGCTGAAATTCCAGAATCTTCATCCACATGTTGGCTGCCATGCAGAGTAAAGAAGAATCCACGGCCTGCCTCTTTCTGACACCACGTATGCATCAGTTCGGTGTCACTGTCATTACAAACCTACCCAGAGCTGAAAAGTAGCATTTTCACTACAGTGCCAATGTTCCTTCTGTTGGAAAGCGCACTGCGTGGCTTTCATGTAGGACAGGAAATGAACACACAAATTTTTACTTGTTATCAGTTCTGGCGTTTTTATTTTCACTGCAGAGAGTTCCTGTTACTGTGATTGCATTGACAGTAGCTGTGTTAAGTCAGGGTCAAATCTGAACTTTCATGAGATAGGAGATTTATGTCTGTAAAAGGTGCAAATACAAGGTAATATGTGTTTTTCCACTGCACACCCCATATGGCCACGGCTGCCTTTTTATCTGCCCCAATATTGTTCAATCTTAAGTAATTAATTAGGATTAATTATTCTAAGTAAGTCATAACTAGAGCACCCTGAAGGAAACAATGACATTAGGAATATTCTTGTATGATATGCATTTCTGTTCTTAAATTATACTTAAGTTCTAAGTATTGTTAGGGATTTATTTTACTTGTCTTTGTTTTTCTTTTCAAAGATTAAGATGAACTAAAACAGAAAATTGTGGGTTATGTATATAGTCGCCTTTATCTCATGTAGTGTACTGCCTTCTCACCTAATGCCCACAAGTTCTTCCATCAGCAAGGTTTCCCAAGAACACAATAGACAGTTAATGGTTTGCTCAGTTATCATTATTTGGACCTGAAGAATATTTAAAATGATACAATCATTTCAGCTGTTATTTTTCTTGCATATATTTACTTGTGTTAATCTGTATTTTCATACAGATACATTTCAAACTTCATGCTGTTGTTCTGAGAAAGGGATAATGATTCCTAGCTTTTCATATTACCCGGCGTTAGAATCACATGACTTCTGTGTAATAAAAAATTATTGCATTTATGTTGCTCACTTCATGTAGTTCTGAGCTTGCTTGTAAGATACTACTTCTACTTGGAGCATGATGCTGTTAAAATGAGCTTTAAATAAAAGAGAAACATAAGCAATGCTGAGCCTTCTTTCTGTCTGGATAGAGCCTTACTTCACTTTCTTCACTTTGCAAAGTAAATTTTCCTTGTGATTTCCCTCTAATGGTTGGTGCAGTAAGAGCTCCCCCATTGTTTCTGGTCACTCATGAGAGCTTTGCTAAAGCCTATTAATTTATTTCATTTAATGCAAATACTGTTTCTTGACAGATTCTAGGAAAGCAATGTGCACTTTCCTCATCTATTTTTTAATCCAGAAACCTACCATATTTGCTAAAGAACAAGGCTACTTTAGCTTCTTACTTTATTTTTCTGAAATGCTAGTTAGAGACAAGCTTCCTGTATTTCTTGCATTGTTTTCAAATTTTTTGCCAAAAAAAATAAAATATTAAGCTGTGCAATGGCTTAGTAAGTAATTTGGTTGTATCTAGTGGCCCATTGTGAATCTATGCTGAGTATGATGATAGATAACTCGTGATTAGCAAAACATCTTGAGTATTGATAATATTTGTATTGCTTTCAGGTTTTTTCTATTAATATTGATGGATCTGATTTCCAAGAAGTTTTAAATGTTTCAGTTGACACACCTGAAAATCTAGCAGTGGATTGGGTTAACAATAAACTGTATGTGGTTGAGACCAGTGTGAACAGAATAGATATGGTTAACTTGGATGGAACAAACCGTGTCACTCTTATTGCTGAAAATTTGGGAAATCCTAGAGGAATAGCACTTGATCCAACTGTTGGGTAAGTGATAAGTGTCAGGTAACGGTAAAATACACCAGAAATTCCTTTATTCACATGCACTAGGAGGAGAGCTAACAAACAGCTCAGGGTAGTCGTTTTAGAATCTTATCTAAAATCATTTAAACATTTACGTTCTATCCTAAACTATTCTACATTACTGTGGGAGAGCTGTACACGGCTTTTATTCCCATTGTGTGGTGTCTGTTTTATTGCTTGAGCTGTATGTGCACGAGCACATATCTGAAATGTATCTGTATATGTACAGATATGTTTTCAGACATATGTATCTGTCTGAAAACAGACAGACTGTGGAGTTGCGTCCAAGACTAGAAGTTATCCGTGAGGATTTCTGTTACCATCCCCAGATCTCCTACTATCTGAAATAAAGTGGTGGGGTGAAGCTGGGGAAGCTAGTGTCTCCCAGCCCAATAGGCTTCAGAAATGTATGTGAGCTGTGGAAACTCTTCAGATCTTGAAGATCTGAAAGATCTTCAGAGAACGGCAGGAGGAGCTTTGTGCAGTTTACAGTGATGGATGCTGCTTTAACGATGCGTGGATTTGTCACTGGTTTATTCTGGCAGCACACTTAAGTTTGTATTTTACAAAGAATACTCAGTATTTCTGAGGTCTTTTGGGTGAAAGCATGTTTCTTTCTGGATTCATTCTATAAAAGAAAATGCAGATCACTTCTTGGGCAGGATGCATGAAGTGTGTTTTCAATGTATGCTGAGAATTAAGCTCTGGTCTGAAAGACTGCTGGTTTTAAATGATGACATAGTTTTGAAATACCGTGTAAAATGTTGCTTTTTTGGGGTGAAATCTCACTGAAACATGAGACTTTTTTTTTTCTTTATAGTTATTTATTTTTCTCGGACTGGGATAGTCTGTCTGGTGATCCTAAAGTGGAAAGGGCCTTCATGGATGGCACAAACCGCCAGGATTTGATAAAAACAAAGCTAGGCTGGCCTGCTGGAATAACTCTGGATATTGTATCAAAAAGGCTTTACTGGGTTGACAGCCGGTTTGATTACATTGAGACTGTAACTTATGATGGGCTTCAAAGGTAGGAGAAATATTATTCCTTGGAGGTTACAGATATACTGATTATTTTGTATCAAGGTCAAAGATAAATTTGTCTAACAAAATGGGATTCATAAAGGATGAAAATTACAACATAATGAATGTGATGTACCTTGATAATCTATACTGTCATACTACTTCTGGAAAATCCCAGTTCCTTCATCATCCTTTGTCTTGTTTCTACATTGAATACCTGCTTACACTTTTTTATAATCATAGAATCATGGAATATCCCGAGTTGGAAGGGACCCATAAGGATCATCAAGTCCAACTCCTGGCACCAACCACACGGGTCTGCCCAAAAGTTTAGACCATGTGACTAAGTGCACAGTCCAATCTCTTCTTAAATTCAGACAGGCTTGGTGCAGTGACTGCTTCACTGGGGAGCCTGTTCCAGTGTGCAACCACCCTCTCAGTGAAGAACCTCTTCCTGATGTCCAGCCTAAACTTCCCCTGCCTCAGCGCAGTACCTATAGTGTACTCTTATAGCTCACCACTATAGTACACATTTTGATAGTGTCTGCATTTTATTATTTTTGAATACTATACGTTGTCTTAGACCATCCTATCTTTGCATCTTTTTCACAAATGAATTTATTTAAGCTATTGATCTCCAAAGCACCAGTTGGTGTAATGGGTATTAAGTGCATTGGGTTTTGATCTTTTTACACTTGATATATCTTTGTTGTCAGAAATTACATCCTCACTCACCTTATTGTGATGCTGTGGAAAATATATCAGCATGCAAGAAAGGAGCCTTTGAGTTTTTGTCGGACTGTGCCTTAAAGTATAGTGTTTAGAAGCCTGCTTATCTCTGTATCTGTGATAGGTCTCTGTTACTCAAATACAAGACAAAATTGTTCACTTTCAACATACCTCTTACATAGTGACTTCAAAAGCAGTCCTCTGCTCAGCTGACAGGCTTATTGCTCAATGTGTTCTTTCACTTGCAAAATTCTAAAAATAACACTGATATCTTTGATCTGCTCCTTTATCTGTATTTTTTTCAAGGCTGTTTTCAGGGTTTAATAAGGCAAGAAAGTTTTTAGTAAAATCTCTGGTTTTTGGAGATAAAAACTTATCGCTAACAGCAACACCAAAAATCATGTAAATGTTGTGCAAGTGGGAAGAGAAGATGTCCTAGTCAGCAAACAATGTTAAAATACAGATTACTGTCTAATTAATTACATTTCTCATGCCTACAGCTTGAACCTAAATCGCCCTGAAAACCGTTAGAGTAGAACTGTAGAAATCATCTAATTTGTAGATCTTCCTTCAAGACTCTATGAAAATAATATTGTAGTGTTATTGTTATGTATTGTTTTGAGGGCTTAAATCTCTCTCTCTCCCCCTAATATTTATCCAGAAAAATATTGTTCCAATGTCTTGCAAAGAATAGACACAATCTCTTCAGTTTTGCATGGGTGGTTAATTCAGGCCCCATTTCCACAAATCTCTTTTTTATTTTTATTTATTTTTTATTTTTTTACTGCCTACACTGGATTTTATTTTTGGCCAGTGGCTGTTGCAGCCCTAATATTTTTATGTTCAAGGCTTCTTGAATATTTTAAAATGGTGCAGGTATCCTTTCATTTCCTCTGTTAGCTGCTTTCTAATTCTCTCAGTATTTATGAATCTTTTGTTGTGTTTTTGATCATTCATTGTTTTCCTGGAAGTGGCTGACATTTTTCATCTCCCTGTTTTCACTTTTCTATGTTTTATGCTTATGTATCCTGTATGTTTAACTTCATGTCTTTGGTTCATTTGTTCCTTTTTGTCTGTATTTTGGCTGCTTCTATGTCTAGAGAAGTAAAAGCTAGTGAATAAATTAATAATGCTGTGCTTTTTGATCTATTAAGAGAAGTTATTTTCTAGATAATATTTCGTAATTAATTAAAAATAAATCTTTATAACAGGAGAACAATAGCTCATGGAGGCTCAATAATTCCTCATCCGTATGGAATCACTTTATTTGAACACAATGTTTATTTCACTGATTGGACCAAAATGGCAGTGGTGAAAGCTAACAAGTTTTCAGAATCAAACCCTCAAGTGATCTACCAGTCTTCACTGAGACCTTATGGAGTGACAGTTTACCATGCTGCCAGGCAGCCATATGGTAAGACAGTGACTAGCTGATTAATAGAGATTTAGGAATTATCTTACCAAAAGATGCTAAAAATTATGGAAGACTTTTATTTTGCCATAAAGAACAAATAATTATAACACACAAATTTTTAGGACTGGTCTTTACCATGCAGTGCTTGCATCCAGGTCCTCTAGCTAATGACATGTCAAATGCAACATTTAAAAGTGGGGCTTACAAAACATGTTGATATTTGGAAGAAACAAACTTGTGCTCATTGAACAGTTTTGGCATTTGGGACTTTTCTTCCTCAACACCACAATAAGGGTGAAGCTGGAAAATGCTACCAGTGTGAATGAGCTTTGTGAGAAATATTTATAAAGTAGATTTATATGTGGAAATTACCACCTTAATGGTGGCCTCAGTGCTGTGTGCTGAGCATATCTGTACAGAGCTGAATACCTTGAATGCTGGTTAGCTCTGGTGGGTCTTGAGTTCATTCCTGGATGGAACTGTTGTTGTATGATTTCCATGTGATACAATTCCCACAGAGTCCACATGATTTATTGTGGACGATGGAAAAATCCTGAAAAATCAAAATTATGATTAAAAAAAAAAATGCCATTAGGCTTACAGCTGAAGTTATAATCCTACCTATATTATTTTCCAGTAAGAAATCCTTGTGGAAATAATAATGGAGGATGCGAACAGATCTGTGTTCTCAGCCACAAAACAGATAACGATGGACTAGGTTATCGCTGTAGATGTATACTGGGCTTTGACCTCCATGTAGATGGACAGCACTGTGTTGGTAAGAAAATGCCTTATGATTGCTGGAAATGGTAATGTTCCATTAACTGTAGAGATGTTTCTGGAACCTCTCTTCTGTAGCACTGTGAGTTCAGTATGTAAAGGACTTCATGTTTTTCTATCACAACTCTTGTTACAGCTTTAAATGTAATAATTTCTGCTAATGTTCACTTCAAGCCGCAATGACTTTAACTCATGTTCTGTAGCATTTTAAGAGAGTTTGTTATGGATTGTGTGTGTAATTAAGCTCTTTGCCCTGAAATCAACCATGGATACTTGCTAATATGCAGATTTTGCATTATTTTTAACATTTCGAACTGCTTGCTTATAGTATTGCACAAATCAAGTTGGTCTTCCTTTGAACAAGTATGACAAAAATAAGAAATTCAGTCTTGGGGTTGTGGGCTTCCATGAGGAATCCTCTGCTCTCTGGGTAGAGAATTGTCACTGGGAGGTTTGCCATGTGCAGCTATCGGCAAATTAAGCCAGATATCTTGTCTGCAGTTCTACTATTTAACCATGCACTTGTACTTCTAGGTACTCGGATATGGTCTGGCAGTAAGGTGGCTCCACAAAACCTTTAAGTTATTTTTATGTAGATCACTGTAAAGAGATCAACATAGAAGATCTCTGCATCCATAGGGATAATGTTTTCTATGAAGGTATATCAGGACCACAGTAACAACACAAGAGGAAGACCTGGCTACATCACCTAATATTCTGGATTGGTTTTGTTTTTCTTATTCTATTTTATTTTTCATGTCTGTGTATATTTAAATTCATATTGTCTCATGTTTTCTTCTTCCATTTCTGGGATAGTAGTGCTGCCAAAGGAAAACAAAGCTTTGCAATTAATGCTCAGTTGTCTCACCCAGTAGGTAAAGACTGTGTCTGATCTTTCCTTTTGCAGCTGTGCGGCAGTTCCTGCTGTTTTCATCCCAGCTAGCAGTGCGGGGGATCCCGTTCAATCTGTCTAGCCAGGAAGATGTGATCATACCTGTAACAGGAAGCCCGTCGTATTTTGTTGGAATTGACTTCTATGCTCAGGATGACACCATTTTTTTTTCAGACACAAGTAAAGACATGATCTATAAACAGAAAACTGATGGTTCAGGTGAGAAGCATTCTTTAGAAATGAAGAGTAATTGTGGTATGAAGAGTAGAATGTATATTCCAAAAAAGCAGCACAAAAAGTCTCATTGTGAGATATACAGAAAAGTCTGTGTCACCTCAGTAATCTGTAAAATGTTTGTTAAAACCGTTTGTTCAACTCGTATTAAGCTCGTGAAAGTAGTTAGTCAAAAATTGTCTCCTGTTCTCTGACAAACTTGATGAATGTGATTTGGAATGAACTATTTGTAGCACTTGTTACAAATTGTATTTGTTATCATCCGTCTGTTTATGTATGAGACTGAGTTTCTCTCTTTTATTTCCCTATCTGGAGAACAGGTTGCTTGTCATAATTCTGCAATACAGAAAAAGAACACTATGTTTGTGAGATTTTGGGAGTCCTATTTGTGGTAGTGTGAAGAGTCTATCTAATTTGTAATAATGATCAAAGGTATATTAAGTCACATGTAGCCTTCTGAACTTGCTTGATGTCTTAGATCAGAGTAATGGTAGACCACAGCTGACAATCGCTATGGAAAGAATAGGTAGGTCTGGTTGTTGAGTAAGATGTAACTAGAGGGACCGAACAATGTCATGTCCTTACTGACCTTCATTCATGAAACTCCTTCCAGTAGAAGCTTGTTTTTTCTCGTCTTGGCTAGTCGTTACTTCTCTTTTGGGTTTGTGCTTCCTAAGCATTATCACTCCTTCACCTGGAGCAAAGGGCACACCCCTACACGCACACTTTGTTATTGTCTTTATATTAAGTAGCACAGAAGTAGCATTTTTACCAGAGAGAAGCACTAGTTTTGTGAACAGAATAACACATTCAGGTTATTTCCTCTGTTCCTAAATATGTACAGTGATTGAGTGTGTTGTAAATTTTAGGAAGAGAAATTCTGACAGCTAATAGAGTGGAAAGTGTTGAAGATTTGGCCTTTGACTGGATCTCAAAGAATCTATACTGGACAGACCCTCGGTACAGAAGCATAAGTGTGATGAGGCTGGCAGATAAATCTAGAAGAGCTATTGTTCAGAATTTAAATAATCCTCGATCAATAGTGGTTCATCCTGTTATTGGGTAAATTATCTTTGATTCTCACTTGAAACTATATGAGCAAGCTAACCTATTTTGTTCACTACCCTATAACGTTATTTAACACTAGCGTTAACTTTGACTGTAGGCAAAAGGATCAGGAAAATATTCTTAGTAATATTTGCACTTATTTGCAAATATTACCTGGAGGGTGCATTTTTGCTTGGGTCTTCCTCCCTGATGATAGTTAATTGAAATCTGTAACAATTTGAACAGCTATGTACATTTCCTATCAAAAGGAACAAACCACTTCAGAAGATGTTGAAAATCCTTGTCCACAAGATAAATATTAATTGTCAGTACCACTACCAGTTGAGGAGGGGAGACGGGGTCAACAAAAAGTTGTATTGTTTTTAAGGTATGTGAATATGTGGTACAAATAAGAATGTCAGTGTTGTTCAAATATTTGCTCTGTTTAAGTACATTATATAAGTGGGCTTATATGTAATCTACTGTGTCTTCTTATGTGTCCTTTCAGGTATATATTCTGGACAGATTGGTTCCGTCCTGCTAAAATCATGAGGGCCTGGAGTGATGGATCCCATGCCTTGTCAATTGTGAATACAACACTAGGCTGGCCTAATGGCCTAGCAATTGACTGGAGGTAAGAGCAATACAGTTGTGTAAATTGTGTGCACTGGCACTTTCTTGTTGAAGATATATTTTTTTTTCCAACTTGTTAGAAAGCCTGTGAAATGCAAGATATTTTCAGACAACACCCTTCCTTTCCTCCACCAATAACCTCTTGACAGATTTAGTATTGTTAATAGAGAAAATGTTAGTTCTTCCTAATAACATCTTTTTTCATTGCTTTTACATATGACATTTTCATTACTTTTAGTTCTCTAAGGCTGTACTGGGTGGATGCCTTTTTTGATAAAATTGAGCACAGTACCTTTGATGGGCTGGACAGACGGACTCTTGAACGTATTACTCAGATGACTCACCCATTTGGCCTTACTATTTTTGGAGGTAAGTCTGAGATTGAAAAATATTATCTATTAATATCAAAGAATTTTGTTCATATGATGATATGTGAGATAAAAAAAATACTGTCTTTGCAATATTGTTTTTGTACAGAAAGCTGATGAAAGCTTCTGTAAAAATGTATGTTTAATACTACTATTTTTTTCTAAGTCTGCTTTTATGTATATTTTTATTTAAATCATTTGAGTCAGATCAGTTAACTCAATTAGTGCAACAAGGCAGATATAATGTAGTAATTATGGCTTTCAAGTTGGGTGCTTGTGCTGGAAAGACAATGTAAACCACCTCCCTAGAGATGATAAAAAATTTCAGCATTCTATTAATTGTATGTAGAGTTGGTTGGATTTATGGTGTGTGTGAGGAGCAAATACAGCATCTGATGCCTTTTGATACTAGGCAAAAATATCTTTTAAATATTTTAATGTTTTCTAAAGAGAAGTCTTAATGAATTATTTTAAAAACTGTCCTGGAATTTGAAATGTCAGGAGAGTCTGTTATATCTGTCTGGCTCTAAGTTCTGTCTACCTCTGACTGAAGGGACTCACTGCCTCTCAAATAAGTCCTTTAGTCTTTTTCAGGAAACAGCGGTGAAAAATTATTAAATTTACATGAAGTGCCTTGTGGTTTTATCTTGTGATGTTTGATCTTTTATGTCATTTTGCACTGTAACTGTTGTATGTTAAATGTCTTTCAAAACAGGTTATGCTTATTTCACTGATTGGAGACTTGGTGCAATAGTTCGAGTGAGAAAGTCTGATGGAGGAGAAATGACTATTATTAGGAGGGGCATTAGTAACATTATGCACGTGAAAGCATATGATGCTCATTCCCAAATAGGTGAGCTCATTTGTTGTGCAGATGAAAAATACAAAATAGGGAATAAGAGACAAAATATCAGGAAAGTAGACTTCTGTTTTCAATTTTAAAAATGGCTTTGCTGAATCACGACCATGACATGTGAGAGACCTGGCACAAGCACTTACAGTCTTAGGTTCTGTATTTCAGTGTTTTGTGACTATATGCAGTTTTTCTCTACCATATCTATTACTGTATTTAATAACCTTGTAAAATGGAAATATGACTCCATTGTATTTTGTGTCATTTTATCACCAATTACAACCTTGTATTTATCATTTTCTGGTAGAAGTTTTAGTTAAAAGTGACCTACTTATTTAAAAGAATTGGGTAAACCAGTATTAATTAAAGTACTATTCATAAAGTAATCAC
The DNA here is from genome assembly GCF_964211835.1 of Anser anser. NCBI lineage: Eukaryota > Metazoa > Chordata > Aves > Anseriformes > Anatidae > Anser > Anser anser. The sequence continues at coordinate 20,633,134 of NC_139726.1, read as the reverse complement.
TATGCATAAGTTGATAATTTTTTCTTCTTTTTACTGTTGAATTCTATGCAGTTATATGATCTAAACCAAGAATTTGGTATTTTAGTTGACTTAGTAAAATACAGTGCACTTATTAAATGTGATCAAATCTTGTGTTAAGGTTTGTTACCAATTTGGTGTACAAACGTTGGATCAGATATCCTAGCCTTGCTTAGCCAAAGGTCCCCATTTGCTGTAGAGTACTTATTTGCAGACATTTGCCAAAAAATGGCAGAAAATTGGACAAAATTTTATAGCCTGTTTTTGGCTTTCTTAAACATTTGTGTCATTCAAGATTTTATGGAATTGAGGACTTACTGATATACATTCTAGTACTCCTGTCAGTGAACTTGACCCTATTTTGCAGTATAGGCAAAACCAGGATTTGCTCCAGCATCTTTAAATAAACAAACAAACAAACATTCTTATGCAGTTACTTTGCACTTTTCCTAGTTCCCAAGCTGTTATCAGTAGTGTATACATTGATCTTCTCTATCACTTTTTAAGGCTCTAACTACTGTAACAGAGGAACAAATCCCAATGGAGACTGCAGCCATTTCTGCTTCCCAGTACCAAATTTTCAGAGAGTTTGTGGTTGCCCTTACGGCATGAAACTGGCTTCAAATCAACTGACATGTGTTGAAGATCCATCCAATGAGCCACCCACTTTGCAGTGTGGCTCATACTCATTCTCCTGTGGTAATGGAAGATGTGTGCCTCGATACTATCAGTGTGATGGTGTTGATGATTGCCATGATAACAGTGATGAACAAAACTGTGGTTCTTTAAGTAAGTAGTCCCTGCAAAAAACAGCTAGAATTTGGTGTTTGCATTTCAGAAAGTTTGATGGGGCAGCCTGATTTCCTTGCAATAAAACCCGATTTGTTAAGGTTGTATTTATGGATAAATCCTGAGAGCTATCTGGAAGATTAGTTACTTCGAAATGAATATGATAACTCATAGGAATAGGGGATTCAACACTGGGACACCTAAGGAATGCACGAAAATACTCTTTTCTAACTAGTTCTTAAAATTCAATTTGCAGAGTAACAAACATGTCATGTCTAAAGAAAAAGTCTTGTCTAAAGAAGAAGTTCTTTTGTTTTGTAAATTTGCAACACACTGGAATATGACTTACTTGTCATATTTTAATGCATGGAGAAGGACAGACAGTCTTAATAAAGACGAAGACATTTAAAAAAGCACAATAAGAAAAATAACAAAATCATATGTATTGCCTAGTCTCCATCTAAGATTAGAGCAGCACCTTTATTTAATTTAACAGCTAAATAGAATTTTTTATTATATTTGGGCACTTCTGAACTATTTGTTACATCTTGTTTTTCACAGCGAAGTGAATTGGAAGTACATTGTTTTATTTCCTGGTTTACCTGGTGGGGTGGCTCATACAAAAGTATTTTATTTTGTTGATCAAATAACTTGAGAGAACAAATGGATAATTAGTTTTGATAAAATACTGAAGAGTTTTTTAGGCTTTTATGGCATATTTGGTGCTGTTTTCTTCAGAGTTGATCGTTCCTTATAAATCACAAACAAGAAAACAGGACATATTAATAAAATGTGCCCCTTACTGCATAGGACTAGCACGTATGACTAAGATATAAAATCTGTTTCTTATTAGTAGGCTGTTCTTGAACAAGTAAAATGCCCTTTTGGGAAAAGGAAAGTATATATATAAAAAAGGCTACTTGAAGACATGATTTTTCTTGTTTTTAGATTGTTTCGAAGTGCTTAACAGTTGAGGTTTTTATTGATTCTTGCAGCCTAAAAAAGCTTGTAAGAATTTAGTTCAGTTTTTCAGCATGTTGCAGCCTGACTGACATTTTCATTTTAATTAATGCACATTTTAGAATTTGATGCATAATTTAGGCATTATGTAAGCATACTAAATATATCTAATACTCTACTACTATGGAAGATAAATTTTGGAGATCTTTGTAAGTGTCCTCCTTTTTTTTTTTTCTAAATTTAGACAATACTTGTTCTTCATCAGCTTTTACCTGTGCCAGTGGACAGTGTATTCCAAGTCGCTGGCGTTGCGATAAACATAATGACTGTTTTGATGGCAGTGATGAATTGCATTGTCCTACACAAGGACCCACTTCATGCCCTGTAACCCTGTTCACCTGTGACAACAACAGATGTATTCCTAGGATCTGGCTATGTGATACTGATAATGACTGTGGTGATGGGTCAGATGAAAAAAATTGCAGTAAGTATCTGATCTGTCGTGTTTTGTTTTTTTTTTGTGTGTGTATATCTACATAGATATGTCTGTTGGTGTAAGAATGATACAAGAAATTAGGAAGAAAGAAGTAATATCTAAGATTAATATTTTGCAGTCCATAAGATGTCAAAAACTCAACTAATTTGAACTACCAGAACCAAGTAAAACACAGAAAAATCATTAAAAAACAGTAAGAAGGGGTAAATGTTATTGTTCTAATCATGATGCTGCATAATGTCATCCACTGCAATTTACAGCAAAAATCAACTGGAGCTCACAGGTTCTAAACACTTACTTATTGAGTGATCTCAATAATAACTAATGTTGTAGTCAGCTAATTTAGTGTGGAAGTTTTTACCTAGAAGTATCCGTAATAATTTCACAGTGAAGTAAGACAGTTTCTCTATATACTTTCTTTAGCATTATTTCTCACTGATTGGAATCTTCTGTTTGTTTTGCATGAGGCCCAGCTGACATATGAATAAATAATTACTTGATACTAATGTATAAGTGCTTGTCATTTGTATGATTACCAGCTACTGTATTGCATGCTGCAAGTCAGTGATAGTGTCTTTATGCTGTCTCTGTATTATCTTGAGTTCAGAAGTCAGAAAATAAACACAGCTGTGTTTATTGTCATGCTTAAATAGCTTTCACAGGTACTTGTGAACCCAGGCAGTTTCAGTGTCCGGACCATCGGTGTATTGACCCATTCTATGTCTGTGATGGAGACAAAGACTGTGTGGATGGTGCTGATGAGCATGACTGCAGTAAGTGTAACTTTTGTTCAGCACCACTTTATAGTCTCCTACTGTTGCCCCCTGAAAGGTCTTTGGTGACCTCATATTACCAGCTCCAAGATAGCAGATGGCATAATAAACCTATCCATAAATTAACGCTGTTTATGATACTTTTTTTAGCATTTGTAGTAAGCCCTTTGATCTCATGGCTGGTTGTGAAATTGGGGGTCTGAAATCGAAATTTTCTGTAAATTGCAAGATCACTGCATTTTCTCTGTCCTGTGGAAATCATGGTCTTCACTGGAACGTGGACTCCTGATATCATAGCTGTGTTGTGCACCTGTAGAAAAATAAGGTGCAGTCTAACTCTATAAAATAAAGTAAATCACTAAGGTAATATTTTTTATTTTTAGTATACAATTGCAGTTCCACAGAGTTTAAATGTGTAAGTGGAGACCAGTGTATCAGTACTTACTACCGGTGTGATGGTGTTTTTGACTGTAATGACCACTCAGATGAGACTGATTGCCGTAAGTATATTGATGCTGAAAGGCTTAATTTATTCGGTGAAGCTTCTCAAACTTTTGTCTTATCTGCTATATCAAGTAATTTGCAATACTTTCATTAGAACCTCAAAATTCTTTTTAAATGTACTTGTTCATAAATAGTTCTTGTGAGCAGAAATTTCAAACAAGGTAGGTTCCATTTCAAGAATAGATTTCTGGCAAAGAGTAGGGTCTGCATTCCTTTTGGCTTTAAAATTTTGTTTTACTTGGCACCTTGGTTTCAAGGCTTAAAAGAAAGAAGTTTATTCAGGTAGAAAGCTGTGAATCTTTTATCCATGAGAGTTATATCGAAACTTTTCCCTTGAGTAATTTTTCACATTTAACTTAGGATTTCTCAACACAAGACAGTGAAAACTTGTTTCAGAGAGTAATTTCATATTGTGTTGGGCATGTACATAGATACCATTAAGCATATCAATATGTGCTTGCTCAAAATATAACAATTGCTTTACTCATCATTTTATATAGGAGGAGTTAAATTGGCCAGATTCTGGAATGTCATGTAGATTGATTGTAATTCTGTGGCCTGATCTAAAAGTGACAGAGTTCTTTATAGTGTTGTAACTACTTATGCAAGATGTGAACTGAGCATAGTAATTTTTCATCTCCATCTAAAATTAAAACAGTGTCTGAACTGTTGCATGTCACTGTTTTAGCTACAAGACCGCCAGGGATGTGCCACCAGAATGAATTCCAATGTCAATCGGATGGCAATTGTATTCCTGCTAACTGGGAATGTGATGGACATCCTGACTGTGCAGATGGCTCAGATGAACACCATAGATGTCCTGCCAGGACCTGTCCTCCATCCCTTTTCCGCTGTGACAATGGCAACTGTGTCTATCGAGCATGGATATGTGATGGTGATAATGACTGCAGGGATATGAGTGATGAGAGAGATTGTCCTACTCAGCCCTTCCGGTGCCCCAGCTGGCAGTGGCAATGTCCAGGTCACAGTATCTGTGTGAATCTCAGCAAAGTATGTGATAATTCTGCTGACTGTCCAAATGGAGCTGACGAATCCCCATTGTGCAGTAAGTTACTGTTCAGGCATCTACAATAGCCTACAATGTCCTGTGGCTTCAGAAAGAAACAGAATATGTTGAGTATCCAGATGACAGCCATGTTATAATCAGCATATATAAATAGTGTAGCAGCATTTCTATCAGAAATTGTAAGCTCACTGTAACTAAAGCACTAATTACAAAGTGGAACATGCTTGCAGGTGAAAGGAGACTATGACAAATTCATCAGCTAAAGTCTGATCTTATGCTTTGAATTGCACTGTCTTAAATATGTGTTTTTATATAGCAATATGGGAATGAGCTTAGTTTTCCGTAACACATTGACTAAAGCATGGTATGCTTTAAGTTCAGAAGAAATGTGATTCAGTCTTTAATATTTTCTTTTTCTAACTTCAAAAATCATGAAAAAAATCTCAAAGCTCACATGTGGCCAGCATTTGTATTTGTGTTGATTATGAATTGATTTAAGCATAACCTTTTTCTTTCTTTCCTTCCTTCTTTTCTTTTTCTCTTTAATCAATACACATTCTCAGATGAACCCCAGCCAGGTATGATTATAAGTGTCTTTAAATTATTTTTTGTTAACTCATTTTTAGGTCTGGAGTTGTACAGTAAATATTTTGTATAATCTAGATAGTTTTGAAGACATTGTTATAAATGCTTAGGAGCATTCTCTTTAGCATTCATTTAATGGGATTCAGAAGTAAATAAATACTATGTTATCATCTGTCTTTATGTGCATTGTGTATGTTACATTTTGTATGAGAGCCTCAGTCTAGGCTCATGTGACGTAACTGATGGTTGTGCAGCATGTTTTACCAGCAATTTTAGGGTGGTAATGCAATAGCAAAGTATTACATTTAGCGTAGGAAGCTTTTGTTAACTGTTTGCTTATTTCCTTCCCTGATCCCATTTCAGATCAGGAGAGCTGCTCTGACAATAATGCTGGCTGCACTCATGAATGTATTCAAGGTCCCTTTGGAGCTCAGTGTACCTGTCCTATTGGATACCAGCTTGCAAATGACTCCAAGACCTGTGGAGATATTAATGAATGTGACCCTCCAGGCTTTTGTAGTCAGCACTGTTACAATGAAAGAGGGTCTTTTAGGTGTTACTGTGACGAAGGATACATTCTGGAAACCAATGGGAAGACTTGTAAAGTGGCAGGTGAGGAGCATTGGTGGCAACCTAAAGAACGCCAGTAGTGCCTGGAGAATGTTCAGCTTTCCCACTTTCATGCTGTTCTTCTTCTTTTTTTTTTTTTTTTTAAAAAAAAAGCTGGTGCAAAACAACCTTACTAGTGGCAGATCACTTTGAGTATTACAACTGTCACCTAAGGGGTTAATTGGAACTATTATTTTCTTGAAATAAAATATTTAGTTTAATGTTCTGGGTTTTTAACTCTGCAAGGACCAAAAATAATATTCTAGAGAAATGCAGTGCCACGCACCTCTAAACCATAGGTTAAAATTTGCTCTTTTATGAAGTTCAGTGCATCCAGAGCATTTAAATCCCAGCCTTTTCATAAGACTTTATTACTCAGTGTTATTTTTCTTACAGAATTACTGTTGGGTAGCTTATTGGTTTATTTTAATTTCTTTTCCTTTGACAGAGTCTGGGAACCTTCTCTTGCTAGTGGCAAGCCGTAACCAAATCATTGTGGACAACATTACCTCTCAGTCACATAGTATTTATTCTCTCATTCGGGATGGAAGGAATATTGTGGCTATTGATTTTGATTCAATCACAGATCGTATCTTTTGGTCGGATACAACACAGGATAAAATTTGGAGTGCTTATCAAAATGGGACTGACCGAAAAATAGTAAGTTTCACTGAGTTATTCTTGTCTCTTCATTGTGGAGAGAAAATGAAGACACTGTGTCTCCACTTAACAGAAGGGGCAAATTCCAATGTACTAAGAAGGGAGATAACATAGACAGAGTGAAACAATTCAGTAGATGCTAAGCCAACATTTCGTACAGCTTTTTGAAAACAAAAACTGAGTGCTTTCAGGAAACTTTTTAATACCAGGCTATAAATTGATTTTCCTACTAGTAGGTGCATACTCCTTCAATAGTCCAACTGAAGTTAATAGGAGTGTTTGGGTATATGCTTTGCCAGCATTTTGAATGTGTATGTTGTGACTCGTTCTGTGTAAGAGACCTAGAAAATGGTAGAGATTTAGTTCCCTATTTTCAGTATCTATAGAAAAGTGTGAAAAAACTATTTCGATTGATTCCAATGAGTTTGTTCTCTCTCTCTCTCTCTCTCTCTCCTTTAAAAAATTTTTTGTTATTAAACAGGTGTTTGACAGTGGTGTCACCGTGACTGAAAGCATAGCGGTAGATTGGGTAGGTCGCAATCTTTACTGGACAGACTTTGTTCTGGAAACAATTGAAGTCTCTAAAATGGATGGGAGCCACAGGACTGTGCTGATTAGTGAAAATATAACAAACCCAAGGGGACTAGTGTTAGATCCCAGAATTGAGTAAGACTTTTTTATGTTTTGTTTTGAAAAAATGCATATTTTATGATGATAACAATATTCAGATATTCCCAACCTGTATTGTGATTGTAAATGACAAGTGGAAGAGAAAACGTATGAGAATTTTTAAAATGGTGTGTTCACAGCGTTAATTTAATATCTAATGTCATATGATGGTTGTTTGTAATCTGTTACTCTGTTTCACTGTAGCAAGATACCTGCCATCTTCCGAAACAGATCTTCCAGTATTTGCTTCCTAGTTGGAAACTTTTAACTTAAAATTATGGTATATCTTTATCAGTCAGAGGTATACCTATGCATAATGTAGGTGGTATGCCTACTTGACAAAGAACAGGCTACTGCATAGCCCCAATTGTCATCACAAACTGATGTCATCACAAAAACACTTTCCTGTTTTGAACACCAAGTGGCAAAGAGTAAATGGAATGTTATGATTTGAACTGGTCATGTACAAAGTTTTACTGGTTTTTGAGCTCTGCAGTGCCTTGAACTCTGTTTACTGCCAGCCATGTGAGGCTTTTTAGTTATAGCCCTGTTAGCATTATCCATGTATGCCCGTAAAAGCACAAACCCATATCAAGTTTAGTATTTAGGAAACAGAGAAGCAGATCATAATCCATGGTGAAAAATAGTGCTATTTGCTGTTATTATTTACAAAGGATAGCAGCAGTAGAAGTATTTGAAAAAAATTACAACAGAAATTATGGTAATATCTTAAATAAACATACTCCCAAAATGAATGATTTCAGTATCATTGTGTAGAACATTTCTTAGAAGTGTAGGGTTTTTTTTTGTTGTTGTTTGTTTGTTTTCCCCTTGTTTTGGGTCAGGTTTTTTTGGCTAATGAAGTTTTGTAGGCAGTTTATTTGTTTGTTTGTTTGTTTTCAGATTGGTAACCACAGGTTCCTTTTTTTTCAGTGCTCATGTGATGTTCTGGACTGACTGGGGCCAAAACCCTCGAATTGAAAAAGCCAGCATGGATGGCAAAATGCGAACAGTGATTATTAACAATAAAATCTACTGGCCCAATGGACTCTCTATTGATTACCCAAATAAACTTCTCTATTTTGCTGATGCTTATCTTGACTATATTGATTTTTGTGATTACAATGGGAACAACAGACGACAGGTGGTTGCAAGTGATTTGGTAAGACATTAAGAAACAATGTTTTCCCTTGTGCTTCCAGGTACTACTTAACAGCGTATTTGCACTATGGTAGGCTTAGATGTGTATTTTTCTTAAAACTATTTTGGTGAAGCAGATATTAAGTATTCTAGCTGCTTGGTACAGCTGGAAAATGAAGAATTACATACACTATCCAAAGTCCCTCAGGAGATCTTCAAGGAAACCTGGAGCTAAGTGTAGACTTTAGTGCTTTAGATCTACACGTGTGAAATCTTAACAGTGACATCTGATATTGTTGCTACTAGCTGGTGCATTTGCTGTGGGGAAATATGGTACAAAAAATCTGCAAGAACTTTCTCCATCAACTTCTGTGAATGATGAATGCTGCTGTTCTTGATAGCAGCAGAGGGTTTTCTGTTGCCAGGACTTTTTTGTTCTGGGCACTTCATGAAGACCATTCCTCTGGCAGGCTATTTCCCAATGAAGTGCTTCTGTCAGTTGGCAAGATGGTGTACCAGCACAATGGTTTAGATGTTCAGTTGGTACGTATAAGCTGGTATAAAATAATGACGTATTTTTAAGAATTGAGCCTTGTGACCCATTTATTCTTGGCTAGGCAGACAGTTCTTGTGCATTAGGAGCTGGTACAGTCTTTCTTGCCCCACTCTTAGTTTTCAGAAGTTTAAATAAACCATCTTCTTCAACAGGCTGGTAAATTACAGGGGAGCTTATCAGAGATTCAAGGTCTTGACAGGTCCATAACTCTCACATTTTCTCTTGCGCTCTTGAAAATCTGCAATTGGGTGTTTATCTGTTGGTTCCTTGTGTTCTGCCCTGTGGTTAGACTGTTTGTTAATTCCTCATGCTGTACATCTCACAGGCTCTATCTAGCATTTTTTTTAAAAAAGAAAAAAATTCCCCTTAATTAGTGCCATGTTTCCCTCATAATTAGTGCCTTGTTTCCAAGCAATAGATGATATTTCATATTCTTTTCCTGAAAAATATCTTTTGAGGCACAGCTGCTTCTGCTTTCTTAGCTATTTATAAATTGTGCTTAGCTCTCTTGTGCAAGCTTTACATGTTCTAGTCTCCAGAACCAAACTGGTAAACATCCTTGTCTTCTAGATATTACAGCATCCACATGCTCTAACTGTCTTCGAGGATTTTGTTTACTGGAGTGACCGGTATACAAACCGAGTAATTCGGGCAAATAAATGGCACGGAGGAAACCAAACAGTTATGATTTATAACATTCACCAGCCTTTAGGGCTTGTGGCAGTCCATCGTGTAAAGCAACCTCATGGTAAGTTCAGCAAAACAACTTTGGTGATGACAAAAATGTGCCATAAAGTAATGTCATGCATAAGCACTTCCGGAATCAGTCATGTCAACAAATGGACTGGGTTAAAACAAGAAAATAATTTATGCCCTTGACTTACAATTGAAGATCATTTCAGTTTGTCCAGCCTGCTGAATATTCTGGTGTTTAGGGAGGGTGACCAAGAAGCATGTAACCATAACGAATGCCAAAAATAGGAAAGTAGTATATGGAGTTTTCCTGCTCCTTGTTTTTAAGGTTTTTATAACAAAATCAGAGTGTTTTTGAAGGTGTTATCATTTTTAAAATTTGTCTCTGTGGCATACCAGACTTGGCTCCATGTACATGAATTCTGTCATGCTTTTAGGCAAATTGGTGTCATCATCCTTCTTTGAAAAGACTTGCATTATTTTACCTAATGAAATAATGAATAAAAATCCTTCATTACATTCAAGATTCTCTCTGAGATCATATGTAGGTCATCTCTTGCATCTTGAAAGGCTGTCAAAAAAAAATAATTAAAATCACCTTTTATCTCTTTCAGTTAACGTCATCTTCCAAATGAGACTTTTTGTCATTTTATGGCATGACTTGAAGTTAGAGAAATATATTGGTGCAAATACTGACTGTTTCTGCTCTATATTTTGTGTTGATAAATAAGTGTAACAATGGCTTATATTCTCTTTTTTTCAGGAAGATGTTCTTACAGGAGAGGGAAAAGTCTTGTATTTTAGTAAGGCGATAGTAGTTTTCAGTGCTATATTGTGTATGCACTGTTTTGGAGCAAAACCTTCCTCAGTCAGTTTCAAAGCTAAAGCTGCTTCGCACTGTCACTGGAAATTATTCAGCCACCAGAGTACTGTTAAATTAAACATCATAGTTCTAGTTTAGGAGGTTTTATTTTGTAACCTGGGGTTTAAAAATATTTCTGCTACTGATGGAGAAAATGATTTATTTTCTTCATTGTATTAAACTAATTCATTTCATAATTTTTCTTTTTGATTTGTTCTGTTATACTTTATATGGCCAGAGAAAGGAGGAAAGCACTTGCAGAAGAGCACAACACGTTAATGTTTACAAATGAAGACATAATTATTTGATGATTGAAATTTCAGATATAGTATTAAGACTGTCATCCACTCCCCTTATTTTGTAAATCAGCAGATTTAACATCAGCTAGTTTTAAGATTTGCTATATAGAAATGAGGCATTTTCTTATAGTTTGAGTTTTGAGTGTATGCCATTGTTTACTGCCATCTTTTGATTTCTTTTAAGTTCTTGTTAGTTTTTATATTTGGAACAACTGTGTCATTTCCTGGAACTTATAAGGTTTTAGAATAAGGCCTGCTGAGTTCACTAAGGGTATTTATTCTCAAAATCTAATTTTATTTTCTTACGAAGATGGTTCATCCTGAAAAATCCTCTGTAACAGTGATTGTATGGAAGTGATCTAAATGGTTGAATTTTAGTGTATAGTAATAACAGCAGTCGACAAAGACCTCTTCAACTGTCCTATTTATACTTTACAAGCTTAGACTGCAATTTCAAAGTGATCCAAAAAATTACATATTGAACTGCTACTACCTTTGAATGAGGCATAGTAAGCTATGTTATCTCCTTATTTTTCTCCAAAAAGCTTCAGTAAATAATTTGAATCCCCCATCTAGAAAGGTTATTGTGATCAAAGACTGAAAATCCTGCAGGCCTTCTCATCCAGTTAACAAAAGTTTGAAGAAGAGTTTGAAAGATTTGATATGATACAAAGAAAATTAAAAGATCAATATGGTAATGTTGCTGGTTTTCCAGGGAGAATTAAAATGTGTTAAAAGTGTATTGTAATGTTTGTAATTCTTGGAAGTAACTTTATTTTTAATTTCAAATACCAGAACTGACTTAGTGTTGTTTGATGTTTTCATTGTCAGTGATGCTGAATGTTCTTTCCAGTTAGTCATATTTTATAAGTTACTAATACTTTTTTTTTTCTTCTTCTTTTTTTCTTTTCAGGTATCAATTCTTGCGCATCATCCCCCTGTAGCCATCTCTGCTTGCTTTCTTCATCTGGACCACTTTTTTTTTCCTGTGCTTGTCCTTCTGGATGGATGCTTTCTCCTGACAACAGGAACTGCATGAGAGGTAGGGCAGCAATAATGAGACATGAAAAAAAAGACCCAACAGATTGTCAGAGCCATTTCTCTGTCAGGCAAAAAGCTTACTTCAAATCTCTGAGCTGCTGCTCATGAAATCAAAGGTTGGGGTCATTCTAGGCAGACTTCATTTAGGAAGCATTGAATGAAATATATTTGGCCTAAAGATGTGGAGTTCTGAAAAGAGCTCAAAGCCAGAGGTTGCTTCCTTTGGGAGAAATGGAAGAAATACTTATTTTAAGCTCTTAAAAAAGACCCATTTGAAAATGTTTAAGTATGTTTAAACATGTTTACCTGAAAGTAAATTTACAGTAAAAGAGTAGGAATACTCCCTTAGATATAAAACAAGAAAACACAGAACTCCCAGCTATATTTAATAATAAAGATTAGTTATTGCTGCTGTAACTTTGTATGTTTCTTGAGTCCTGCTTAGTAGCTGTTAGAATCTATCTCAGGCATGTCCTGGAGAGTCTGAGCTTTGTCCTGGTGGTTCCCATGTTCCTAGAATATGTGTTGTGATTGCATGGTACTGAAACTTTCAATGTTAAAAAATTACATTGATAATTTCACTCCTGGTGAGGTAAAAAAAAACTTGCGTGTATGTGCTTTACAAAGCATCATGGTTAATATTCATCAATTCTGTTAGCATCAGGGAACCTTTGGTAGTCGGAACACATCAATGCTATTTTTTTGATCAGAGGAAAAGTATTGAAGCATAGCTCTGACTTACATTGTATGTTTTCACAGTTGAACACCCTTTCCTTATTGCTGTGAGAGATAATATAATTTATGGAATTTCTCTGAACCCTGAGGAAAAGACCAATGATGCTATGGTTCCGATAGCAGGAGTTCAAAATGGTGTTGATGTTGACTTTGATGACTCAGAACAGATGATCTATTGGGTTGAAAATCCGGTAAGTTAGTATTTGTGTTTAAAATGCACAGTAAAATAAGACTTCTTTAAAATAATGTTTTTGAATGAAATATATTAGCATTACAGGTAATGCTTTTAATAAGTATAATTGAAAAGAATTAAAGTTTTTTTTTCCCCCTAGAACAAGTTAAAGAGACTTCATATCTTTTGTAAATTAGTTTTCATCTCTGTCAGCCAAAATATTTAATTAATGCTATTTCTGGATTATCCAGAGACATGAAGAGGAAATATCAGAGAACACTGACAGCACTGTACTCTCAGCCCGTTGCTATCATCTGCTCTTCCTCATCCCTGTTGGCCTCGGGCTTAATCCTGCAAACACATCCAGAACAGTTCTCCATGGGAGTAGTACATTGGACCCAGAGGCACTAAACATTAGAATTCGAGTACATGCTATTAGAATGAAATGACATGCTTGCATGGTCTGGTCTCTAGTCTGAGCACTTCTTGAAGTAACATAGTACAGAGGCATCTTCTTAAATATAAGAATGGGGTTGCAAAGTCAAAGCCACTTCCAGGTAGCAAATACGAGGCCTATAGTTCTAAAAAATACTTTGAACTAGTTTTTAATAGTTCATTATAATTGTTTGACTAAGCCTCTTTAATGACTGACCTTGCTGAACTGAGAGATGATGTGTGTTTCCTAAGGCTAACTTGCCACAAAAATATCAAAATTAGTGAGTTGAGTGTTTGTTTTTGTATCATGCCCTAACATCACATGCTGTAGGTAGTTAAGCCTGCAAGCTGTAAGTTACTGTTTCAGAAGTTACAGAAGAAAACTGCAAGGATAATCTCAGTTTTGGATCTTCCTATTGCAGCTTACTAAAAAATTGTTTCTTATGTATTTATGTTTACAGAGAACACTAATTTCCTTTATGAGATTTCGGGTTTATTCAGGATGGTTAAGTTGAGGTATCCTTGTAAAAATCTTTTGATAATAAGGTACAAATTATAGTAGCATGACTGTACATAGCTTAAAAATATACTGATCGGGCTTATATAGCCATTTTATTTCTGTTGATCACTTTGATTTGGTTAATGAACTGTGGTGCCTCTTTACACCATATAATTATGATTTACAATAATATTTTTACCATGGTTATGCATTGAGCACATAAAAATATTTTCTCTCTACTGGATTTTCTTTTTTGCTAAGAAAATTTTTGCTCACATAGTTGGAATAAACAAATTTTGTGAAACTGCTCTTGATATTTTGTCACTTATCATTTTTCCAAGGGTGAAATTCATAGAGTGAGGTCAGATGGATCTAACAGGACGGTTTTTGCTCCGGCAGCTGTTATTGGTGCTCCTATTGGCCTAGCATTGGACTGGATATCTGCAAACCTTTATTACAGTAATCCAGGGACACAGTCAATTGAGGTAATTATTTAAGAGGGAGAATTGAAAACTAAGAGCATAGATATTTTTCTACTATGTATACAGTTTGAAATTAGAACTGTTTTTAGTGAAAAACTGAAATTTGATTTTTTTTAAAGCAAATAGTGTGAAGAGAAGTGATTTACACGCTTGAAGAAACAAGCCTAAATTTGAGCACAGTCAAAAAGATTTTGAAAGCAATATATTCTGTGAACTTTATTTATGCACAGATCTCTTTTTTCTTCAAGTTAGTAGGCTTCTGGTGCTTAACACACAAACTCTCCTTATCACAATAGTTATTACTACTATTTTCACTTTAAGTTAACGATCCCAATGCACTGCCTCTGACAATAAAGGAATGTTGCCATCAAACACAATATGATCCGCTCCCAAATGCTTTGAGATCATATTATGTAGCTTCCTGGAGACTAACAGTCTGATGATATGGGAAAAATAAAACTGCTGTTTATTGTAGGGAAATAGAGAATAAGCAATATGTAATACTGTAATGAATGTGACTGTGCCTGGTCATGAATTTCCTTGTCGTAAAATATAAATACGTACTATTAAATTAAAAGTCATCTCATTTAAATAAGTAAAAGGTAATACTTTTTGAAGCAGCATTTCATCAACCCCTTCAGCCTGTAATACTGTCAAGATATTATGGAATTTGAAAGATTAGCTATTTTTAGAACTAGGATACTTATTTATTAATATAGGCAGGTTCTGAGCAGCAAGTAGCTGCTTTAAGGAGTACATGCGAGAGGAAGAAAGACTGTTAAGAGTACTGAATAATGTACTTTGTAGTGTTAGACAAAGTTTTCTGTAATTTCAAATTCTGGTGGATTTAGGTTTCCTTCCTTTAATTTGACAATCTATCCTAAGTTCTAAATTACATGTTCTGACAAGTTCAATGTTTGAGTAGGTCCTGAAGCTGCATGGTGAAGTAATGTACAGGAAAACTCTAATCACCAATGATGGTACCTCTCGGGGAGCCGGAATGCCGATTGGTTTGACAGTTGATCCAGCAAGAGGGTAAATTTCTAAAGCTGCAGTTGTTTTGCATGAGTATTTTCTACACATATTTCCTAATTTTTAGAGTCTTCATCTTCAAGATTTGACAGTTTTTTGTTTTTTTTTCATGTTTGTGCACAATTTATTCATTCTTTTTAAGGCCTAGAAAATTGTTGCATGACCACATAAATTGCTGCATGGATGTCTGTTTTCCTTAGTTTACCAAATACTTATATCCTAACATTCTTTTTTTTTTTTTTAAATTAAAGAGGATCCCAGAATATTATGATTGTGAAAAAAATCACTGTAAAATGGGAACTCAGAGTAAAGACAATTATCAAGTCTTTCATTACAATACCTTGTGATGTCTGTGTTGAGGCCTGTCAATAAATAAAGACACACTACATAGGAAGAATGTCACATGTTAAATAGTGTAGTACTAAATACGATTTTTCTAATCTCTCCCAACATAGGATCGCTATACACTAGTCTGCAAATTGAATTAATAGAGCTATATTTATTTATTTAGTTATTCCATCAAAGTACTCAAACCTGCAATGATACTTTTTTTTTTTTTTTTTTTTTCAAAATCAGTGTTTCATAGGACCATATTAGTAATGAGACTGTTCTGCTGGTGACCTGGCAGGTTTTCAGATGAACTGACGCCTGACTTTTTGTGCCTGCTTGGGAGTCTGGCTGCCATGTGCCCTACCTGTTTTTCAGCAACTGAGGCCGGAGCAGTGGCACTGCTATATATTCCCCAGAGCCAGTTAATTGAATTCTGTTTCATACAGATTTTTTGAACTTGCAGTTTTAATTCCAAATTGGAACCAAACTTAATGTTGCAACTTTGCAACTGTCTGTGGAACAGAATTATTATTTGCCTGTCTCCTTGTTATACACTGCTAATAATCTGCTGAGGTTACCTGCTGACAGTATTGTGGGTGATGCAAGAGAGTATATAGATTTCTGAAAATAGTTTAACGGGCATTGTTCTTTTAAAACAAGATCTCTTTTTTTCATTGAGGTCCAATTCAAAGTGATCTTTATTCATCATGTGCCAAAGTATTTGTCTAAGGAGATGGATTTAAGCATATACGTTGGTCACTCTGGGGCATTGATCTCCTTTACCAGCTTTGCTAACAGGTGTGATAATGTGTTACAGGAAGCTGTATTGGACGGACCAGGGAACTGACAGTGGAGTCCCAGCAAAGGTTGCTAGTGCAAACATGGATGGATCGGGCATAGAGACCCTCTTCACTGGCAACCTTGATCATGTGGAGTTCATTACCATTGACATTAAGGATCAAAAGTTGTACTGGGCTGTCACAAGCACAGGAGTGGTAGGGGATACTTTTTTAATAGTTGCTTTGTTGCTGTTTATGTATCTGTGGGTCTATGATTACCAAGAGTAATTCAGTGATGTTAATTTACTCATGTAACTGGGAGTTGCAGGACCAACTAAAATCTGAATAATTGTCATTACTGGTTACCTTTAAAAATATAGGATGACTTGAATGGAGAATTATTATTTATTAGTATCCTGCTGACCTTTTCCTTCCTACCTATGGAAAGTACATAAAGACCTTATACACAAAGAGATTTTAGTAGCATATGTTGTATTTTAATTTTTTTATTGTAACATTGAACTTATATTAAGCTTTAAATTGATTTCTTAGATTGAGAAAGGCAATGTGGATGGTACAAATCGTGTGACCCTGGTGGTTCATCTTTCTCATCCATGGGGAATTGCTGTGTATGATACCTTTCTGTACTATACTGATAGAGATTATGAAGTTATTGAACGAGTTGACAAGTCTACTGGAGCAAACAAAATAGTACTGAGAGACAACGTCCCAAGACTGAAGTGCTTGCGAGTGTATTATAGAGACAGTGAGTATTTGCTGAAGAGGTATTTCAAGATTTCCAACTTGTGAAAAAATCAAGCTTCTGTTAGAGACAGGCTACATGCTTTTTCAAAACAAATTATTTGATGTGTCAAAAGCATTTTCCTCATTTTGGTAGAGGAAATGGTTTTACCATTCTCTTAAGGCATCTATTCACATGCATAATTTTATGAAAATATTATTAATGTAAAATTGAGTAAATAACAAGTTCTGTTACTTTAGCTTCAAATATGTGCATCTGTTATATCTGATTATTTGCCTCATTAATCTTAAATGACAAGAAAGCAGAAAATTGATTACTAACGTGTGTGCTTAAATGGTGATTAAGATGGGTATTTTTGCAGCTGGTTGGTAATACAATACAAGTATATGAATTTGGTTGTATGTCTGTCGGTGATGATACAGTTCAGATTTTTATGTGTCACCATGTCTTTTTTCACAACAGATTCTGCTGGTTCCTCAAATGGTTGCAGTAATAATATTGGAGTTTGCCAACAACTTTGCCTACCAGTACCTGGTGGATTATTCTCCTGTGCCTGTGCTACTGGCTTTCAGCTAAATCCTGATAACAGAACCTGTTCTCCATACAGTTCATTTGTAATTGTTTCTATGCTTTCTGCAATTAAAGGATTTAGTTTAGAGACATCTGATCACTCTGAAGCCATGGTACCACTGGCAGGAAGAGGTATGTGAAAATTATAGTAAGAGGAAATCTTATAATGCCTACTGTTTTGGCATTTCTTGCCTGCACACCCATGTTTTAAATAAGTTTGTTTATACTAAAGATAATTAATTACTACTTTTCAAAACATTTCAGGACGAAATGCTCTTCACGTGGATGTTCACATGCCCTCCGGTTTCATTTACTGGTGTGACTTCAGTAGCACAGTTTCTTCTCAGAATGCAATACGTAAAATTAAACCCGATGGCTCTTACTTTAGAAATGTTGTTACAAATGGAATAGGACGAAATGGAATCCGTGGCATTGCAATTGACTGGGTAGCAGGTAAGCGTAGGTGAATTTAGGAGAATGTTATTCTTTACGCACTGTAAAACTTGTAGACTAATATAAGTACATCCTAAAGGAAATATTTTGAATGGAAATCATACATGATTTTAATTGTGTCTGTGGGCTGACTTTAAAACAAACGGAAGTAATGAATGCCTCTTATGTTTACATACATATAAAAATGAAAGTTTGTCTATCTTTTGGTATATGACGTAGGTATAAAATGATAAACAGAGTAAATATATAAAGCCTTTCCTTACCTGATGCTTTCTTTTATTATCTTTGCTTTCCTAAGTGGCTGTTATCAGTATACTACTATACCTTACTACCATAGTGAATTACATGTATCGGAGAAGTTTGTACAGAAGTTGTCTGATGATATTATAAATAGAAAGGAGTTCTCAGACTGCTCTGTGGAAATCCTATACATTTTGCTGAAAAGTAAATAAAGCAGAAGAAATACTTTTTCTTTAAACTTTCATTTTCCCTTTCACATTTTTATTCAAACATTAGAGATTAATTCAAATATTAACTCTTGAGAAAGTGTTCATCAACTCTAAATGGCTGACTACTGCCAGTAATATTTTTATTTTATACATATACATATTGTATATATGTTTTGCAAAAGTTCTTCTGGAGTTTGATAGGTTGGGAGGGGTTTTACGATAATCATCTACCATATACACTTAATTTAGTTACTGCATATAGTGCTGTGCCACAAGACCGATTTCACAGTTGTGTGTTGTAAAAGGTAAAGGGATAAGAGTATGGAAGGGCAAGCCAAAGGCAGCTCTAAATTACTAATAAATATTTTAGATAGAAAAAATAAATAAAGAAGACTGTGGTTAATGCATTTTCGATTGCATACCAATGATTTTCTCTAAGGAAATCATCTAGGTTTTACAAATTAATTGACTGTTGTCATTTTGGGTATCTTTTTTCTAATTCCTCCAAGAGGAGGTAAGTACTTTGTGTTCCTAACTTCTAAGATGTTTATGGGTATTCATTTTATAGTTTTGTATTTTATCAGCTCTTGTTTCTCAGGTGGTAATGCTGTGTATTAACTTTCTGTTTTGTCCACTCTTTCAAATACAGGAAATCTTTATTTTACAAATGCATTCCTGACAGAGACTTTTATAGAAGTTTTGCGCTTAAACACAACTTATCGCCGTGTTTTGCTTAAAACTACCATAGATATGCCAAGGCACATAGTAGTAGACCCAAAAAACAGATACCTGTTCTGGGCAGATTATGGGCAAAATCCAAAGATCGAACGTGCATTTCTTGACTGCACCAACAGAACAGTTCTGGTGTCTGAGGGCATTGTCACACCTCGTGGGCTGGCAATAGATCACAGCAATGGCTACATTTACTGGGTGGATGATTCCTTAGATATGATTGCAAGAATTCAGCCTGATGGTGGTGATGTTGAAATTGTGCGCTATGGCAGTCGCTATCCAACTCCATATGGTATCACTGTCTTTGGGAATTCTATGATTTGGGTGGATCGGAACCTGAAAAAAGTCTTCCAAGCCAGCAAGGAGCCAGGCAATACTGATCAGCCAACAGTAATACGAGACAACATTAATTGGCTAAGGGATGTTACCATTTACAACAGTCGTTTTCAGTCACGTTCACCCCTTGACATCAACAACAATCCTTGCGTGGACGACAATGGAGGCTGTTCCCATCTGTGTTTTGCCCTGCCTGATGTGCAAACACCCAAATGTGGTTGTGCCTTTGGAACACTAGGCAGCGATGGCAAGAGATGTTCCATTTCAACAGATGATTACTTGATTTTTGCCCTTGAGAATGCCCTCAGAAGTATCCACCTAGATCCTGAAAATCACAGTCCTCCCTTCCGCACAGTCAATGTGTTAAGAACAGCAGTGGCCCTGGATTTTGACAGCATAAACAACCGAATATATTTTACACAAAGTTATCCTTCAGGGACAGGAAGAATCAGCTACATTAGTATTTACTCAGGAATTGGCACTCCAACAGTAGTTGCATCCGGTAAGTACATGGAATTGTGATTCAAAATAATCGGAGATTGAGAAAAACAGACTAGCACCTAGCACTAGCTCAGCAGGTATTTTTATGCTAATGGTCAAGGTAAACTGTTTAGTTAAGATAACTGATTAAATGCTCCTTTTGACTCTTCTGCTCAGTTTTTTCCTCTTCTGAGAGTCTTATTTCATCTTGATCATAATGAAAAGGAAATATAAAACTGGTTATATGTTATTATGTATTTTTAGTAATTTTAAGGTTGCAGCAAGTACCACAGAGATACAGAAAGATACAGTGAATTTATCAGTATGAAAAGATGAGCTATATGGGTTTAATACATCAGTAAAGCACCTGTAATGATACTTGCTAATTGTTGTGTTTGATAAAAAATTTGAATTATTAGGATTATGTACAATCATAAGTACGTACATTGTCATAGAAAAAGAGTTTTGCAATATCTCAGGAAACTGTACTGAACTTGTTTGTGTGTTTGCATGTGTCTAAGACCTGGGGACTCCAGATGGCATTGCCTTTGATTGGATCAATAACAGAGTTTACTACAGTGACTACCTCAATCAAACTATCAGCTCAATGGCTACAGATGGCTCTAACCGCACTGTGATTGCCCGGGTTCCACGACCAAGAGCTGTTGTATTAGATCCCTGCAGAGGGTATGTGCTGCACTTTGTATGCTTTATCATGATTGCAGATGAAACTGTAGTTTGGACTTTGATGAAGACTGCCAGATGCTTCCTGTTCTAAGTCCTAGGTTCCAGAAGCTTATAATTGTCTTAGATCTAACTGAGTTTTTGAGCTGATCTCAGCCTCAGAGATCTGAGTTTTCTTCAGAGACTTTTAGAACATTTATGAATATGTAGTATATGAGGCTCCTCTTCTAATTGAGGTTGGGAACCAGGTATTGGGGGTTAAATGAGAATGATTTTCAAATCAGGTGTTTATCAAGAGACTACCTGTCCTCCCTTTGCTGTCTAAGGCAGAGAAACAAAAAAATATCTGTTGAAACTCAGATTTCTTCAACATTATCAAATCCTGATAATCAAGATGGCACTGCCAAGAGATAGAGTTGTATATGATCTTTCTTTTCTTCTGTTGGTGTGTTTCCTGAGTGCCTCATTTTTTTTTTTGTTTTGTTTTAATATCAAAACATCTCTAACAGGCTGGGGGCGGTATTAAACTGTATTTGAAATGAAGAAAGATAAGAAGGAGAATATTTGACTTTAAGGAGACATAAGAGCTGGAGAAATTTAATTCAGTGAGTGAAATTCAGTCCAGTGGAGCCCAATTATCCCCACTAGAAGATTCCTTTGTAAATATGAGATAAAACAGGAAGAAGTTCTTTTCCCCTGGTTTTGTACTCCATAGTTCAGTGGGAGTCAGCAGGATGGAGATAACCTGGAGCAGTTATAAGATTTGTGAACTTTCCTTGCTGAAAATAAAACTTTGTAATCACGTTACTGACAGGTATATGTACTGGACTGACTGGAGTTCCAATGCAAAGATAGAACGAGCTACACTTGGAGGAAACTTCAGAACGCCTATTGTAAGCACAGATCTGGTATGGCCAAATGGACTTACCCTGGACTATGAAGAACAGCAGCTGTACTGGGCTGATGCAAATCTGTATGTATTGATAACACAGTTCTTGATTTGCTTTAGGTGATTTTTCGAATAGGTCTATTATTTATTTTATTTTATTTTTTTTACTGTTTTTCAGCATTTCAGTTGAATTTGATAATTTGTATTATAGAATAGTAAGAATTACTTAATAGCAGGACAATGTCAATTCTTATTATTGATGCGGAACTACCGTACCATAGGGGGTTTTGTGATGTCACACGGAAGAATTAGTTCAGTGCTTTATGGTGTTTGTACCCATTGGAAGTTCAACTTACTTTCAACTCATGATTTTTATAAGGATCTTCTCTTACACATACAGTCCAGTGTACATTTTTGCATTCATTTCTCATGGTTAATGGCTGTCACTTGTGGAATTTGGCATCAAGTTCTTGCTTTTGCCAACCAGACAGAATCCTATCCTTCAATGTATGCCACTGGGATTTCTGTCATTGACAAGAAAGCTTTTAAAAACAGTTTAGTTCATATCCATTCAAATTCACCCATATTCTCAGAGAAATCACTGCAGCAACCAGACTTTCCTCCTCAGGTTCTTACAGAACAGCAGCTCCTTTGCAGGCTTCTCCTCTGCTGCTGTGACAGAAAGATGTCTGTAATGTAACTTTTATGGTCTGTGCCTCTATGGGACATTCTGTAAGGTAGGTATCCTTACATGGAATAATCTGTGTGCAGGGAATCTGTAACTCTCTGTCCTAGGGATCCCGTTACAGATGCAGAATGTCAAATGAGACATCCTCTTTTCTCTTTTAAACTGCAGTTAATGAAGGTAGGGCAGCAGATAACAGTGTGAAGTCTTCTACATTCTGACTTCTCGTGCAGGGAAGAGGGATACTCTTTTTCTTAGAGAGGTGCTTTATCCCCCCTCTTTAGAGGGACAGATGCTACCATGGGGTAAGATATGAGAAACAGACACTCAGAGAATGACAGTGTTCCTTAGCTTTCAATGCTAAAAAGTTGAAGGACATATTTTAAGATATCATTATTTCTTTATTATTTTAGGCAGAAGATTGAGAGGTGCACTCTCACTGGTACAAACCGTGAGGTAATTGTTAGCACTGCTCTGCATCCATTTGCAATGACATTGTTCGATCAGCACATATATTGGACAGACTGGAACACACGAAGCATTTACCGAGCTAATAAATATGATGGTTCAGATCAGATTGTAATGATCATGAATCTTCCACAAAGACCAATGGATATTCATGTCTGGGCAAAAAGCAAGCAGCAGCAGTGTACCAACCCTTGCAACCAGTTCAATGGTGGTTGCAGTCATATTTGTGCACCAGGTAAGCTATTATGCTTAATGTCTGTAAGATGTTAGTATTGCCTGTATTAGAACTCACAGTATAATAGGTTTTCGTTGCATGGGGACAGATGAAATGTTTCTTAGTGTTCCCCCCAATGTCTGGGGGGTTGGAATTAGATGATCTTTAAAGATCTCTTCCAACCCAAACCATTCTATATGTGTAATAATTATTTTATGTATATAATGCAATCAAAATGATTGCCATTCAGGCTCATGGTACTTTGCAAACACACTTGAGGGCTTTCCCTGAGAATCTTTGCTAATAAAAATGTGTTTCTCTGATTTAAACCAAAAACATTTTTTTTCCTGAGATTTTAACTTTTATTTCCTCTGGAGTGGGATGTTAAGTCAGCTCAGCAGCATATAGTTATGTTAGAAATATATATTCATGCACTATATACGGAATGGATACTTCCTATCACACATTTAAAGATTCTTTATGGTCACTATTTCTTTATTACATGTTATTATGAAGTCTTTCCCTAATGGTTACTTTTCAAATAAAAGGTCTCTACTGCCTCATTTTAAAATTTGGGCAGTTACTGTGAAGATAGCACAAACTGATCTCTGTACACAGTGGGGCAGGTACACTTTTGAGTCATTGTACCCAGAAACATTCTCTGACTGTATCTTCAGCTACATATTGGGGTGAGACCAGACTGACATATGTACCCCATCTTGTAACTCTCCTTGTGCTCATGTAAGGAGAGAGTCAAAGTGCTTCAACAAGTCACCAGTCTAGATGGCCATGAAATCAGAATGGCAACAACCCCAACAAACATAACTGCTACAGAGCTGATTTGTGTGTTCTGGATTTCTGTAAGTTATGATCCTTGACTCTGGAAAAACTCATTTAGTGCCCGCTTTCATTTTCAGGATCTTAAATGCCTTTAAAAATCTGTTTTGACTGAAAACGTCTCAAACTTCTCATTGATTTTGAGAAGAGCAGTCTGTTGCAAGGAGTTTTGAAAATTCTCTTCTGATTTTGAGGGATAGAGTCTCAGCTGGTATAGCTCAGACATTTGAAAGCATCAGAGACCATCTTGCAGTCACCCAAAAACTATTTGGACAGCAAGCAGTTTTTAAAGTACACAAGTTCTGTTCTCAGTTTCTCTAGGGAGCTCTAAAATAACTCTTCTGGTTTTCAATGGATTTGCATATGCTTAACTGAAATAAAAATCTGGCTAAGTAGCCACGCTTCTTTCTAAGCAGGTAGATTTTATAGGAATTATGAGGATTTCATTGCATTGCATTTTCCAGTATTACAGCTGTGAACAGTTTAACAGAACCCAGCCTAAAGCATCAATGTGATTTTTGTTTTTTAAACTGTCAAACATAAATTTAGGTCCAGATGGTGCGGAATGTCAGTGCCCATCTGAAGGTCGCTGGTATTTAGCCAATAATAACAAGCACTGCATTGTGGATAGTGGTACCAGGTGTGATGCTGGTTTCTTCACATGTCTGAATGGGCAGTGCATCTCAGAGCGATGGAAATGCGACAATGACAATGACTGTGGTGATGGCAGCGACGAGTTGGAGAGCGTGTGTGGTAAGCATTTAAAATAACTGCATGAGAAAGTCTGCAAGCAGACTGTCCTGGCTGTAGAGTATTCTCTATCACTTGTGTGGCATTATGACCACAGATCATGTAGCTGTAGTTTGGAAATGATCCCTTGCTTGCTCGTACTTGTTGTTTTACATCATGAGGTCTGAATGGCAACTAATTTGCTCTAGAATCCCAAAGTTCCATAGTATTAACTTTATATGATGCATACCCAATCTCTACTTTGTTTAATTCAAATATGTATTTTACTTTTCATGCAGTACGTTTTGCAGCTGTGTTTGCACTGGCAGGTAAAAACATTGTGATTTGATTTGCTACTTTGAGAACTTAGATTATTCTTTATCTGTGTATTTTCTTCTTTTCTTATTTTTTTTTTATATTTTCCTATTTTGTACAGCTTTCCATACTTGTCAGCCAACAGCTTTTACCTGTGGTAATGGGCGATGTGTACCCTATCATTACCGCTGTGATCACTACAATGACTGTGGAGACAATAGCGATGAGGTTGGCTGCTTATTCCGAACTTGTGACTCCCACACAGAATTCACTTGCAATAATGGAAGGTGTATATCTCTTCAGTACGTCTGCAATGGAGTAAACAACTGTTATGATAATGGCACATCAGATGAGAGAAATTGCCGTAAGTTCATCCTAATTACCTAGTGCATATTTGAGTCTGTTTCTTTAGATCAAAGAAGAGGCAGACCTCTTTGTGTATGAAGAATTACGACAAAGGCAGCAAAAAGGATAAAAGTTTTTTATTTACATTACAGATTCTGCTTTGTGTCATTTTGAAACAAACTGAATCTTTAATCTACCTTGATCCAATAAATACTAATAGAGTGCTTAATGTTAGGTATTGTGAGTAATCCCATTGACTTCAAAAAGATTTATTTCAATTGAATTGGATGCAGGGCCTACATTTTTTCAGAGTTCACAGTGGATTTTTCTTGTATACTTTGTATCATGACATGTTAATCATACTAGGTATAATCATCAGGAGTGAATATTGTGACTCTTATACAGGCATCGTTTATATTTATTCTTTTGAAAATTATAATCCTTATACTTTTCAAAAAGTTACGAGTCATATTTGTTTTCCATAAAATAGAAATTATGATTAGTTCAGTATTCACTACTAATACAGTTAATCAAGATAATTGTGGTTTTTTTTTGCACTAAGATTATGTTCTTTAATGGAAAAAATATATCTAGAGTTAGAGAAATAGTTTGATTAAAAATTATTTGACATTTTTTGATCACAAACTGATTTTTTGCACTATATTATTTGTGACTTTTTTTTTATTATTCTCAGTGAAGTCTCAATATTTGAAAATCTGGTCTATTAGTTATTTGTAGTTGGTATGATGATTCAGACAGTAAAAGCTGATTGCACAATCAGGCATTACAGTGTGAATCCCTGTCGATTTACATTCCCTCAGTCCTGAGTATTAGCAGGTATTTCTTTGATCGTGTTTTTGACAGTACTTTTCCCAATAAAAGCAATGGCCTAATTGTTTCCATATAGCATGAATGGCACGAGTGCACTTTAGCATTTGAACAGAAATTAGAGGAAAATGGTTTGCATTATTTGGACGTTTCTTTTTTCACTTTCCAAGGAAATTTGGGATTAGCCACTATTGAAGAGAAAGATAGCAATGAAAATATATAACGTACTACAAAGAATACATGACAAAAAGTACTCTGGATTGATCACAGCCACAAAAGATGGGGATTTGAACGGTATTATGTGTCTTTCAATGGTATATAAGTGAAAAAAAAAAAAAAGAAGCTCTAAAGAACGTTTGCTTTTTTCCCCCCCTCCTTAAAGCGGAGCGCACTTGCCAGTCTGGTTTTACAAAATGCCAAAGCACAAACATTTGCATTCCTCGAACGTATTTATGTGATGGTGATAATGACTGTGGAGATATGAGTGATGAGAGCCCTACTCATTGTGGTAAGTTAATAGGGTCAGTTACTTTCTTGTACTTCAGTAATTTATTCCACTCTTCCTTAACTTTGTTGTAACTAACTGTTCTCAAAACCTACTCTTTTGTAGTACTGAAGAGTTATAAGGTGTATGCATTTTATTATTCACTCTTGTTCATCTCACTAGTGCTTATATCTAATAAAATCTTATTAGGCTTGTTGCACCACTTTAATGCAGCATTTGAGAGATCATTTGTTTTGCTCTGCACACTTTTTTTTTTTTCAAGGTTATTGTCACTGAGATATTCTACTGAATTGGCTTTTTCCAGAATTTTATTAGTAGTATATTTTCATTCTAATCAAATGAAATTATGTACAGTCTCAAGTGGAATTTCTTCTAGCTCTTTCATGCAGTCATGTGTACTTTAACTTCGGATTTATTTATTTATTTTTTTTAGGTTCCAGCTATTGAACAAAAGTGTGTAGTTTTTAATCAGCTTTAATTAAAAAACAGCATATCTTTTCTAGATGTTTGTATTAGGTAGTAGTTAGGTAGTACTTTTCCCATTTAATAATGGATATTTTCAGACAACAATTTATTTTTAATATTGCCTGAGTGGATTATTTTTGCTTTTATTAGTTTTCCTAAAGTTGCATGCCTTGAATTACCTATGCCACAATTTTTCTAAAATATGAGTTCAATTTTTCTGCTCAGAACTTGGCCACTTTTATGCGTGGACTTCTGTGTGTCAAAAAATATGTGGCTAAATATACAGACAGTGAGTCTTGTGCCGCTCATGAAAGGTATGCTTTCTCCCTTCTACTGTTTTTGTCCCATCACTACTGAATTACTTAAATTGAGAAGTGGTGAGGGGGAAGAAAGAGCAGGAGATAGGAGAATGGGAGATGAAAGAAGCCCTAAGACACTAATGAGCAGTGTGTTAATTGTACACATATAAGGTACATATAAGACCAAGTTAAAAGGGCAGACTAGGTCCTTTTTGGTGTCTTGGAACCATCAGAGGGTACGGGAAAGCATCAGTAATTACTGAAGAAATTAGCAAACCTTCATGGAATCTCCTACCACCTGGTTTGGGCAATGGAGAAGTTAGTACTTTGGACTGTGTTCATTTTCTTGTGCACAAATCTCAAGTATAAGTTTAGAACATATTTATGATTGCTGCATGCAATCCCATTTGCAGAGCAAATTATGTCTATTTATTAGCTGATACTTATGCCTAAGGAGAGAATTAAGTCCATTTTTTTGCTTACAGACATCAAGCTAGTTTGTACAACGAGCTCTTTGCAGTTAGGCTATGAAAAGACATCTTTCCTAGCATATTTTTTTCTTTCTTTTTTGGGGTCCGTAATATTTTTTGCGTAATATGGATTCAAAAGCAACTTAAAACAAGTTGGAAAGGTAACAGAAAGAAAGAAGTCATACATAGGTTTTTTTCTTCCAGTCTCGCTGACTTGCACAAATAGTGAATTTCGTTGTACATCGGGACGCTGTATTCCTGCTCATTGGTACTGTGATCAAGGAATAGACTGTGCTGATGGCTCTGATGAACCTGCCTCTTGTGGTAAGTGTACACACAGAAGATATATACTGAAAGACAAGATGGGTTATGGAAAATCTATCTATAGTTTCTCTTGTAGGCAACAGCTTGAATCCAGTCTAGGTAGAAAATAAGTATCTTCTGAGGCTTATTCACGGACTCTAAATAATCGGTGTCACTGAGTAATCTTAGTAATTTTGCTTAAAGCTGTGTGTGGAATACGAAGGCTTTTAATTGCCACGATTGATTAGTGTTAATGTATAACCAGTCTCTTTAGAAGACTAATGCTAATGAATCGAGTGACGAGAATCAGCAAATATTTTGGTATTGTTTTGAATGTAAGACTGGTTGTCATGCTGTGTGGGAAGTACGTGTGCAGTATTGCATTTGGGGGAAAAGGGAACGCGGGATATAGAGGAGCATTTTTGACTAGTACGCAGAAGAGTATCATAGACTTGCAATAGGCAAATCCAGTACACACCGTAGAAACCGATGGTAATAAGCAAGGGAAGAGGAAGGATGATGAAAAAAAAGTGCAGTAATCTCTAAGGAAGAAGAAGAGGGGCTAACTGAAGTCTCTGAGAACTAATATTACACTGCAGTGGTTATCCTTACTGTAAAAGTTGACATAACACAAGACTGAACAGATTCTTCTATGATCTAAGCAGGGCTCATAGCTCACTTTGCACTTTTTTGGAGTTGCAACTTTAGCTTAAGAAAATGTCTTGCATCTTATGCCAACTTTAGATCCTCATTATGTAGATAATGGAGTAAAACAGGGTCATCTGCTGACGGCTGTATTCATGTTGAATTTAATGCTGTCTTTATATTTCGGTCTTCTGGTCTCAGGTTTCTTAAGCAGGGTATTTTCGAAGTATAACGAGATTAGCAGGCTGATAATCCAAACGGTATGGTATTTGTAGAGATTTCCAGTATAATTGACCAGAAGGAGACTCTGGTCTCCTAACAGGATGTGTAGCTCTTATCTGAGCACATCTCTTCTACTTAAGCTTCTACTTTACATTTCACTGACATAAGATTCACCCTAAAACACCTTCCTCAGCAGATTATCATAGCAGTGCAGGTTAGTTTGACAAGGAGAGTGATTATGTTCATTTTAAGTGTCTCAAGTGCGGACTTGTTCAAGTGACCGATTCAGATGTGATGATGGCAGATGTATCCCAGCAACGTGGATCTGTGATGGTGATAATGACTGTGGGGATATGAGTGATGAGGATCAA
Source organism: Anser anser (assembly GCF_964211835.1). NCBI lineage: Eukaryota > Metazoa > Chordata > Aves > Anseriformes > Anatidae > Anser > Anser anser. The sequence goes on along the minus strand of NC_139726.1, from coordinate 20,603,932 downwards.
AGACATAATTGTGGTAGGTATCTAATAAAAACAGATACTGCACTTTCTTTGACAGGCATTTTATTTATTTTTATTTTTAAAAGAAATTCTATCTATAAAGGTGCACGTTAAGCGAGAGGTACACCCTTCCTCTACCTTCATTTTCATTATATTGAATTAAAATTGAAGATATTACTGGCTATTAAAAAAAAAAAAGGAAAAATGTAAAAATGTTCTAATTTTGTGAGTACTTTGCTTTTCTTTGATTTTTTGAGTTTCAAAAGAGATATAATTAACCTGGGGCATTTGCATGATTTGGGCAGCAACAGGAACTTCGGCGGAGATACTCCCTGATCATCACATGCTACATCTTGTGCATATTAATATCCACATAATTTTGGCATATTTTTTTTGCAAATAAGTGATTTAAAAAAAAAAGGCAATCAAAAGAATAAACAAAGAGAAGAAGGTCCAGCAAGCCTACTCTTGCTCCTAGATTCCTTTAACAACAGCTCTATACACTTGCAGTTCTTGTCCTATTTAACATCAGTGGAGTTCCCTCTGCTCCCAGAAGCACTGAATACCTTGAAGAAAGTAGGGGTTAGAGAGCCTAGGTTTATCTTTTCAGCTACCAGAAAATCTGGCCAGGTATGTGCAAAGCTTATTAGTGAGTATCTATCAAGATCCAGAGTTCTGCATGTGCCAGCATGGGCTAAGGAATCCTGAAGTGCTTTGACTCCAAGTCAGCCTCTCTGAAGAGCAATGCCCAGCTGAGTATTAGTGGGAATCAGTATGAGTTTCCTGTATGAGAGAGCTCACTGATATCCATTTCTGAACATGGAGCAGAGAATGTCCCTTTTGTAGACTGTGTTGATATCCAGGTTCTATGTGTGTGTTTGTGTGTGCGTGTTTTACGTACAGAGTATAACTTGCTGACTCATTAAACATGCTTTCTATCAGCAAACCGCAGTTGTACAGCAGCAGAGTTCACATGTGCCAACAATCAGCCCCCACTCAGGAGGTGCATTCCTCGGGCATGGATCTGTGATGGCGATGCTGACTGCAGTGATGCTCTGGATGAACACCAGAACTGCACACGAAGATCTTGCACAGAAAATGAGTTTACTTGTAATAATGGCTTGTGCATCCGAAATGCATACAGGTTTGTAGCTACTTGAGCTGCTACAGAAAATCCTCAAAATTTGCTTGAAGTAACTTCTTTTTGCACTATTTAGTTGTAAAGTAGATTTGCATATGATAGTGAAACTCTTTATCTGCTCTGCATTCATGCGTTTGTTTTAACTTGAAAATGCTCTGGAATATTTGATGTCAGTACTCACAGTTCTCACCATTGACATTTAGTCATTTTTTTCTGTGCCTAATAGCCTCTTGTGGGGTGATTCTGTTTAGTTTGTAATGGATGCAGGGAATACGAGCAGGATTCACAGAATCAGACTATATATTCTGTTCCTCATTTGTGAAAGTCTTTTGCATTGGAGTCAATAATACCTGACCTCCTTTGGAAATCAGGAGAGTGCGTCTAGCTATCTGCCTTGGAGATGGTGACTGCTGCCTTACATTTGAAAAAAGTAATCATTCTTTTTCAGATGTGACAGGCGGAATGACTGTGGTGACACCAGTGATGAAAGGGGATGCATCTATGAACCATGTCAGCAGCACCAGTTTACTTGTCAGAATGGGCGCTGCATTGCCAAGGCCTACATCTGTGATGGGGATAATGACTGTGGTGATGAATCTGATGAGCTGGAACACCTCTGCAGCACACCAGAAGCAACGTGCTCTCCCAATCATTTTAAATGTGACAATGGAAACTGCATTGAAATGGCTAAAGTCTGCAATCGGTTCGATGATTGCTTAGATAACAGTGATGAAAAAGGATGTGGTATGTGTAGATTTACTTGGACTGTCTTACTTCATTTAAAATGTACCAGCAGCTTAAAAAAAAAAAAAGGTTAATTACAATTATCTGTATATTTTATGGTGGTATCTCAGAAGAATTACAAGAAATGTATACATATCATTTTTTTTTTCATTAAATCATATTAATTATTTACTGTTTTATCAATTATTATGAGAGTTAGCCCAGATTTATATCCTGAGTTTTTGGGGGAAAGCAGGGAGAGAGAGGAATATAGAGGGTAACTGGGAAGTCACTGCGCTACTTTCTCTGTAAGTCAGTTGCTTGAGTAGAACTTCCTTTCTTTCCCTAGGTATAAATGAATGCAGTGACCCTTCAATCAGTGGATGTGATCATGACTGCACAGACACTCAGACAAGTTTCTACTGTTCTTGTCATCCTGGATACAAACTTATGTCTGATAAACGGACTTGTGATGATATTGATGAGTGCAATGAAACTCCATCAGTATGTAGCCAGATTTGTGAGAACACAGCTGGCTCCTACATCTGTAAGTGTGCCCCAGGCTATATCCGGGAGCCTGACGGAAAAAGCTGCCGGCAAAATAGTAATATCTCCCCATACCTTATTTTTAGCAACCGTTACTATCTGAGAAATCTCACAGCAGATGGCCAGTCTTACTCTCTCATTTTGCAAGGACTGAGAAATGTGGTGGCACTGGACTTTGACAGGGTGGAAAAAAGGTTGTACTGGATTGATGTGGGCAGGAAGGTCATTGAACGAATGTTCCTAAATGGAACAAATAAGGAGGCAGTGATAAGTGATGATGTGCCGAACGGGGAAGGTATCGCTGTTGACTGGGTTGGCAGGTAAGAAAATACATTTTTTGTCCTTCTGGGCTACCGAGGAGATGATGTGTGAGGGAGTTTACCTTAAGGTTCTTCTACTTCATAGAATATCCCTGAAGAGCACTGAATTAGCTTTTGGATTGTGCATGCAGTATTATACAACTTCTCTGGAAATGTTTATCAGCTTCTAATACATTGCCTAACATTTTTGTTTAATTGCTCTTGTATCTATTTTACCGAGGTTATATCAGAGTTATTCACTCATCAGTAATATAGTAGTACATCTGACTCGTGAGAAACTTGTTAGGAAACTATCAATGAACAGCCTAGCCAAGCAGGAAGCTGGGACATGACGTGTGACTATGGGGTAGTGATTCTGAGCTTAGGCTCTTCCTTTCCTAGCCATTGCTGGGGCTGGGATTCAGGCATGAACTATAGGCTGTGACAGGTAGCTAGATCCGAGTGAAGAAGTAATAGTGAACATTAATGAACTTAAGTTCCTGTACTGACATGAAGAGCATGTTTCTTTTGCTCTTGAAAAATGTGTATTTTCTTGACACTCCAATCACATGATCCACATCATTTGCTATAAAGGCAGTATCAGGGTGAGGTAATTGGAAAGTAATTTGCATTGTGATCACTTCTTATTGCCTGCCATGTGTCATAAGGTAGTTTGATTTATTTCCACAGAAACTGTCATTTTGTGGTCCCTTCTCTGACAGTATTCTTGGCTGCATTTTATTAGTTTTTGCTTTATTTTTCAACTGCACTGCTATCAGTATGAAAAGTTCAAATAGCATGAACTGGAGAGCAATGCTGACTCTCCAGAATGATGAGTGTGGTTCAGAAAGTCACATTTGGAATTTACGACAGAGTGTTTTTGTGAATACGTCAATATAATAGTTTTTATACCGCTTTGTCTGTAAAGCTAATGATAATTAATGTTGCCAGCACTCCCAAGTGCTTTGTGATGGAGAGGTGAGGAAGGAAAAGACTAATTTTAGCCAAAGTGGTCCTATTGCTCCTTTACTAATACGGTTGCTGAATTAATTTAGCTACCGTTAAGTCAGTTTTTGTTTAGCTGGTTCAGAAAGGCTGAAGGATGATACAATGGTAGATGAGCTGTTCTGCTCACTTTCAGTACAGGGGGAGGACTGGAGGATACCATGAGGTGAAGGTTGGGGAAGATTATTTTTGCACTTCTTGCTTTTTAGAGTTCCATATGACTGGTGAGGGTGCTGTGGACAGAAACTTGGTCAGGCTATTTCTGGAATGACCCTGTTGCACACTGAAGCAGAAGAAACCATGCAGGGAATTTCAAAGTAGCCTACTTTAGTTTTAATTAAATAATTTAAATGTTTTGTTTTGTTACGGGCTTTCAAAAATCAATGCATCAGCTTGCATGTTTTCTTTAATTACAGCTGTGGATAATTCCTAGGTGAAGTAATAGAACTGTTCAAAATTTAGGTGAGGTTTAAATAAGGTTTTCAAACAGTAATGTTTAGCAATTTTCAAAGGAGAACCTGCTAATGAGAATAGAAGTGGCAGCATGGAAGAGGTGGTGATTCTCTCCAACACTTCACAGCTCCAGTCAAAATCTGTTATACTGCATGAATACTTTTCTGCTCCTCTTTTGCCATTGCCAGCAGTAGAGTAAGGAAAGAGAAGGTGGCTCAGTAATTTATAGGCAAATGGCATATTATTACTCAACTGGGTAAATACAAGTTTGAATTTGTCACCAATGATTGTGGATGCAGGAGCAGCAGGAGTAAAAACGGCAAACTGAAGCATGGTTACAGTATCACAGTATCACAGATTTCTAGGTTGGAAGAGACCTCAAGATCATCGAGTCCAACCTCCGACCTAACACTAAGTACTCCACTAAACCATATCGCTAAGCTCTACATCTAAACGTCTTTTAAAGACCTCCAGGGATGGTGACTCCACCACCTCCCTGGGCAGCCCGTTCCAATGCTTAATAACCCTTTCGGTAAAGAAGTTCTTCCTAACATCCAACCTAAAACTCCCCTGTCGCAACTTTCGCCCATTCCTCCTCGTCCTGTCACCAGGCACGTGGGAGAATAGACCAACCCCCACCTCTTTACAGCCTCCTTTAAGGTAACTGTAGAGAGCGATAAGGTGGCCCCTGAGCCTCCTCTTCTCGAGGCTGAACAAGCCCAGCTCCCTCAGCCGCTCCTCGTAAGACTTGTAAGACATGGTTGGTGTAGAAGAGATGTCAGTACAGTATGTATATTCTTCCTTTATAGTGGCTATCTTGCTTCTAGGAGGGAAAAAAAAAAGGTGCTGTGAAGTAAAATAAACCACATAAATTAAATTAGAGTAAATAAATTATCTCTAAAATATTTCAGAAAATTGTACTGGGTGGATGCCTACAAAGATTGTCTCTACGTCTCTGAACTTGATGGAAGATTCCGGAAAAAAATCGTGGATCGGTGTGTGGATGCCAACAACACTTTCTGCTTTCAGTACCCCAGAGCAATTGTTGTTCATCCCAAATATGGGTATGACATTTCTAGAGTGTTTTTCCATTGTTTTTAAAATAGTCTTGCACTGTCTCTGAAAAGCTGAAATAAAATTTGGCCATCTGCTCTTAAATTTTTGTAGCATTAGATCTTCAGTGAAGCTTAGGAAAAATAGCAGCTTGCCTTTCATAAATGTATGTGGTGGGCTGCCAGGTATCATTGAAAGTGGAATTATGTTGCGTGTGGACAAGGATATTTTGTTTGCAAGGCTAAAAAGGTTGGTAGATATGTGTGCAGTTTGATAGACAATGGGGCTGCTGGTTGCATTCTTTGAAGATGAATGTGATTACATGCATCCACTTGTTTGCTGTAGCAGTTAAAGTAACAGCAAATATATTAACCTTTTTCTTATTTCCCTCTATATGGTTTAGTTTTGTTGCAGGAATTGCTTTATTTGGGTGTGACTTCTAATACTTGCTTCAGAGTATTTTTTCTGCAATCTTAACTATAAGTGTTTATATGAACAGACAGGTTTACTGGACAGACTGGGCAGATCGAGCTTATATTGGACGAGCAGGCATGGATGGCAAGGACAAGATGGTGATCATCTCTACAAAGTTAGAGTGGCCCAATGGACTCACCATAGATTACACCAATGACAAGCTCTACTGGGCAGATGCCCATCTAAATTACATTGAGTAAGTACACAGAGAAGAATAAAACAACTGAATAATTGCTCCTGCTGGATCTCAGTGGTAGCCTTTATAGATGATCTAAGCACAATGCTTCTACTCACTGACTGTAGGAAACCAGAGTCAGGAAGTCTGGAGTAGTAGGTGACGGGAATGACACAGCGTCCCTGTTTTTCACGTCCTAGGTCCCACTGGAAGTGGCCCAAAAATTATTGAGGAATTCAGGTGAAAAGATTCAAAGTCTATGCTGGAATATGCAGTTTATCAATATCTGGGAGTACAGCCTGAACCATGGCAGAATGGAATATAAAATCACTATTTTCTGATTCTCTTGTTTCTGCCTATATGTATGAGTTGAGCTGAAACTAAACTAGTTGTGTGCTAATAAAATGGTATACAATTCATTAGAGGATCTCTGAAAGCATGTCTTTAATTTTGTGTCCAGAATTTACAGCAGTATCCATAAATGTGACATGAAATTTCCTGTTAGCATATATAGCTTTTTGCTGTTAATTGCCAAAATCTATTATTTTTTTCTATTGTTGGAAAATGACTGCTTAAATATCAGTACAAATGAATAACTAGCATTCTGGTTCTTGTCAAGACATTTGAAACACTTTACAAACAGTCCTTTATATTAATGTTTCTATGTGCATTTAGGGTTATACATACATACATTCTTCTTTACATCCATTCTTCTAGCAACTTTTTTTTTATGCCAGTGTTAAAAATACCTATTTCAAATATATAAATTACAAGTATACATCTCTATCTCTTTCTTTTTCTTTAGTATTTCATCATTTATCCCTATATCAAGATCAGCAGAACCAAAAAACATTATTAAAGGTATCTTAGCAGAGGAGTCTCTAAATCAGAAAGACATGTAAAACATAGGAATTACAGGAGGCCTGTTGTCTTAAGTGTTCTGTTATTAGCAATCTGAATGATCCAGGCAAGCCAGTCTCTTATGTGACAATAATAACTTGCTGTAAGTCAGTAAATGTGTAAAATTTCGATTGGCTAACTGATACACTTCTGTGGGAAGACTTTTACATGTCAGTGGATGTTCCTCTATTCCATTTCTTTGCTTAGAATAACCTGTTTTACTTTTCTGCATATGTTAAAATGAATTCACTGAGGACAGTGCTCTATCATGGGACTAAAGGAGCTGCAATTCCACCGTTGCATGGTCCTGGTCACCAATAATGGCCTACCATTAGCATATATAGTAAAGGTAAGAAATTCTAACATTTATCTGAGTGTTTTGTGCATTTTTCTTTGTGTAGATACTCTGACCTGGATGGACATCATCGTCACACCGTATATGATGGGACTTTACCTCATCCATTTGCAATAACAATTTTTGAAGACACGATATATTGGACTGACTGGAACACAAGAACTGTTGAAAAGGGAAACAAATATGATGGATCAGACAGGACTGTGCTTGTGAACACCACACACAGGCCATTTGACATCCATGTTTACCATCCATACAGACAGCCATTTGGTAAGAAAACAGAATGAGATTTGCATTTAGAGGGCCGGCTGTTATCTGAAGATTAATTGGAAGCAGTCCTGAGTACACTCAGCTTTTGCATTTGCTCAGGGAAATAAAATCCAAAGAATAAATGTAGTCCTCTATTTTACATCTATAAGTGGTCTTTGATTAGCTGCTTAAATAGAATCAGACTGGGAGTGCATCATTTTAAATTAGTTTCTTAGAAGTCTTCGCTGAATAGTATACGTTTCCTGTATATGAAATCATAAATATTTCTTTCTGAGCACACCTACTTATCTAGGTTTTGTTTTTCAGCTTTCAATACAGTATTAGAGGAGTCTTTTACTGACTAAGACCTTTGTGTCCTGGGATTTGCAAAGTACAGTAATATTTTTGTTTGTTTTGCCAGTTAATAATCCTTGTGGCACCAACAATGGTGGTTGTTCCCATCTTTGTCTAATAAAAACTGGTGGTCAGGGTTATTCCTGCGAATGTCCCGATAACTTCATGATAGTCCAGTTTGGCAATACAGCACACTGCCTTCCAATGTGCTCTAGCACCCAGTTTCTCTGTGCAGACACCGAGAGGTAAGTCCACTGCTCATCATCTTTTCCTGATGCCTTTTTAGAGATATGTTATAGAATTTAGACTCTTGAAAAGGGCTTGAAAGCAGGTATTCCTCCTGTTTTTGCTATGATTCTGTGATGTGCTAGCAAAGACAAAGCCAGGATTAGACAGGCTTCCATTTTGGAAAAATATTTGTAGATTCTGTGTTCAAATGATTTTTTTTTCTTCCTAATATGGCATTGCTAATGTAGCAAAGTTCGGGTTTTTAGAAACATGTAAATGCCATAAACCATTTCCAGTTGAAGTCACAAACCTGGACCTTTCCCTTGTTTTTTGTACATCTTTTGCAACGTATCTCTTTCTGCCAAACATGTGCTGTCTGTGAATGGCCCAGGAAAGCCATTTAGCTGATTTGGGGGCATATTTCTAACTCTTTTCTCTGAGACAAGTGCACTGGGGGGAGAGGAATGTGGCCTAAGAACTACTGTGTTGATGTTGTATTGCTCTGGAACCTGTGAGGCAGTTGTCCTTACTGGGTGGCCTTTTGAAGCAGTACTGCAATGATGATCCCTAGTGAAATTCTTGTGCCGAAGTTCAGGTGAATTATTAACGTTACCTGATTAAAATCTAATTGAAGATTGATTCCACAAGCACGAGAGATGGTTGCCACAAATACACATTAAAATTCAATCCTTATTAATTAATTTGCTGTGAACTTACTTCTAGAGGCCTACCAGTATCATCTGTTTCTAGAGACAGTCTTCTGGCATATTTTGTTAGCATATATGCATATGTGAAGCAGAAGACGTGAAATTCAAGATGTCTTGGAAGTTTTGAGAAATAAGGCTGAGACAAGATTGTCTTATGTGATGTAAAAGGATGGTCATTTATCTTTAGAGACGCTTCCTCAACAAAGAAAACATTGTTTTCTCTTTGTTAGGTGTATTCCTATCTGGTGGAAATGTGATGGACAGAGGGACTGTCGAGATGGCTCTGATGAGCCCCCTACCTGTCCACACCGATACTGCCCTGTTGGTCAGTTCCAGTGTAACGATGGGAACTGCACAAGTCCACATTTCTTGTGCAATACCCAGTCAGATTGCCATGACAGATCAGATGAAGATCCTGTACTTTGTGGTATGTTACCAGTAATAATTTTAAGTGAGTTTTTCCAGTAGGAAACATGTAAGCAATATGTATTGTTATCGTCCGCTTTTTACAGATGAAGAGGTTAGGTAGGGACATGCAGGTCCTAATTCTCTAGTTTTACACCTACTAGAGCAATATACCACAGTGCAAATGTAGGGTAGAGGAGAGCAAAAAAGTATAAAGTGTAAATGTTTTCTGTACCTTTAAGTTAATTTACACTGATGTAATGTACAACCTGAGCTACTAGATACTGGAAGTAGGACCCTCTGTATTTTGTCCAGAGTAAAGCCCTGATCAATATGAGGAATATAAGCCTTCCTAATGCACAGATCAGTCCATCAGGCATGCTCATTTTCCCTATATTCTAGAATTTTGCATGATGGGACAAATTAATTTCACACTTTACATTGCACAAAACCCAATGCATATGGGAAGATTGTTTTGGAGAGCTGTTTATGATGGCAGAATTTTGGCAGTAGAGCCTAATTATGCTTGTGGAATAATGTTATTGCCTTAAAAACCTGTCCTATTCCACATACTTACACCTAACTTAAAAAGCACATCTTTAGTCTTCTGCTTGTAAATAATGTACTTCTGGCAGTTGCAAGCATAGTAAAATAAAGGAAAAAGAAAACAGTGTGGCTGTATAATTGATAGTTTCATTGCCGTTCATAAGCAAAGTGTTTCTAACAATGACAAATGTTCATTTTACATGAGTTTCAAATAGCTACACTTTTAAGTATGGCACAGGGGATCATTTAATAAGTATAAAGTTGCAGCTGCATAACGTCACTGGTTTTGATGTACCGCATATACTTAAAGTCAGTTTAGGTCTATATCATTCCTTCTGCTCATCATCATGTGTGTGGGAATAGAATCCTTTAGTCTAGAAAATGTATGGAAATCATAATGTATTATTTCCTCCTGAAGAGTTTTTCAGTACTTGTGAAATAGTAGTAGGGTAGTGTCCAGTGAAACACAAAGTCTAGAAGCTTTGTATGAAGTCCTATTTTCATAGACTTTCAGATCTCCCCCAGTTCACTGGTACCACTAACTTTAGCGTAACAAGCTTTATCCCTGGGGACAGAGGATGTAGATTTATAGGTTATGGAGCTGGTATTAGCATGGTCTTCTATGTTTTCTGGCGTGTTCATTCATGCTCAGAGGAACAGGTGTATCAGGCAGTGTGCATCTAAGTTGATAGCACGGCCAGAACAAGAATGTCACGTAACTCCTCTAAGAAGTAACTGGGAGCCCCTGTCTCAATTGTATTTAAGTGCTGGATTTACTCCTCTCTGCTTGAGGAGAAGGTAGTATCTGCCTCATTCCTAGAAGAATGTAGAGCCTTAGTGAGCTTGACTGAATGCCTGTGGGATATGTGCCATGTGTCATTAGAAATCTGTACCTCAACTGGGCAAGTAAATGCTAATGTTTTAGAGTTTTACTGACTTTTTCTTCCAATTTGTGGTATAGACATGATAAGTGCCCAATTGACCTAAGGCTGCTGCAGCAGACTATTCCTGTAAGTTTCAGCATTCTAACAGCCAATTTGTATTCTTTCAGCTAATCACCAGTGTGAAACCCATCAGTGGCAATGTGCCAATAAACGATGTATCCCAGAAGCCTGGCAGTGTGATAGAGAGGATGACTGCGGTGACAACTCGGATGAAGATAGTACTCACTGTGCAAGTAGGACCTGTCCCCCAGGCCAATTTAAATGTGACAATGGCCGCTGCATCCCAGGATCCTGGAAGTGTGATGTGGATGATGATTGTGGCGACAACTCTGATGAGCCATTCCACGAATGTAGTAAGCATTTAGCTGGAGGAAGCTGTCTAAATTATGGTGCACTGAATGCAAAGCAAACTGCATTACTTAATTTTTCTGAGGGTGAAAACTTATTGGAAAGGAATGTTTTCTGCAAGTTGCTAATATGCAGTAAACAGTATTAGGAAACGTAGATTCTATGTGGATAATGCACTGCTTTCTCATTCGTGAAGGTGAAGAAGCTTGCTTATGCTGGCTGGCTTACCAAGAACTGATAGTGTCTGACTCTGACCTCCTTGAATCTAGCAGTTTCATGTGCTTGGTCCCTAAAAATATTCTGTGAAAAAGATTATATGCATATATGATCTATTGCTTGTGTGGAAGCAGGGAATGCCAGTTCACCAATTTTTACCTTAGGGTGTGACATAGGTCATACTTTTTACAAAAACAGTCTCGTTTCTTGAATCTGAAGTTTCTCCAGATGATAGGCACGTGATTTGGAAACAAAAGTTACAAGCAGAACAAGTGCAAAACACAGTCTAGCCTACATTTACTAGTGGTGCTTTCCTATGTGCAACATGCGTCTTTGAGTCACTGGTCATCTGGAAGAGCTTGGAATCAAGCTTTCCCATAAGAGGACAAGTTGCCTTCCCTTCCTTACAGTTTTGGGGCTTCTGTTGGCACCATTACCAGCACTAAATACTTCAGGGAAAACCACACTGAATATGTTTTGAATCTGTCATGGGTTTCTAGTATACGCTGAATACAAGCAGCATGGATTGGAAAAGATATCACAAAATGTATATTTTACTGTCTCTTTTACAACACTGAAAATAGCAGATAATTCTTTTTAGTAGAAGGAGCTGACTAAATTCTGACAGATTTTGAAAGTCAGAATAGCAAGTATGGTTTTTCTTGACAATTGCCTCTTGTGTTTCAGTGGGCCCTGCTTATCGGTGTGACAACCACACGCAGTTCAGCTGTAGAACCAATTACCGTTGCATACCACTGTGGGCAGTGTGCAATGGGAATGATGACTGCAGGGACAACAGTGATGAACAAGGCTGTGGTATGTCTGAAGAAGGAGGTCATGTCAACATAATTTTGTACCAAAAACATTTATTCAAGTTATAAACATCTTGAGTTTCCGAAAATCTTTTCAGTAATAATGTACCTGGGATTTTTTTATTTTATGTCAAGTAATTACTCTGGTAGTTATTTGTCTTCAGGAAAACCTTTATGTGCAGTGATTCATTGTGCAGCTCACGTTTGGGAAACATTTTGCTTGAGCTGAATTATTATAGACTATTAAAACTGTCACTGTGTTCTACATTTACTTACCTCTTGTACTGCTGAAACCATCAGTATGGGAAGTGTGATGGTACTTTCCCAGACCCTTATATTTGTGTTGAAACCTCTCATATACTTTTACACAAAGCTTAGAGGACATCACATCACAACATCAGAAACAGAAAAGACTCAAAAGTGTTAACACTCTGTGAGGGCAGGATGCCTTGTAATTTTTCTTCTCTGCATGTAGAATTGTAAAAATGTATGTCACCAAAACCATGCTCCTTTACTCAGAAAATAAATGCTTTTCTTTTCTAGGGCTCTTTATTAGTAGGCTAATACAATCCATTCATTTTAGTAGTCGTTAACTTAATAAGTTTTGTGGATGGAGCGGTTGCTCCTGTGAAAGCAGGATAGCGGGTGGGATTTATTAGGACCACTCGTTCTGGAATAGTGGCACTGTAAGGATTGATCCCTCTTTTCCTTTGGTAGCATGAAGTTTATTTCTTTGTGTCTCCATCTCAGTTCTATATAGTTATTTCATCTGTTTCTTAATCACTCTTCTAGTACTTAGCCCAGTTTTTGTCACAAACATCTCTTGTCTACTTCTATGTGCATTACATCTTATTCAAAGACTATGCTAATGTGTGCTGGTCTCATGTTTTGTTGGCAAACTGTGTACACTGCAGAAGAGATGACTTGCAGTCCTTCTGGAGATTTCCGTTGTGACAATCATCGGTGTATCCCACTGCGCTGGAAATGTGATGGAGATAATGACTGTGGAGATCAGTCTGATGAGCGCAACTGCAGTGAGTTCTTTTTTGACTGTCATGATATAGTTCAGCTTTTGACTTAACTATCCTTCTATTTCTTATGAGAATGGGGCAGACAGATCTCAACAGCAATCATTTGGTGCTTTATTGTACAGCTGTATTTTCTTTGCTGGCTATCACAGTGATGTTGCAAGGAAGCATTTTTGATACGTAAAAACACTGATAAATCCAGTCATTACAATAAAACAAATTCCTGTTTTCCAGTAGGAAGTGACATTTGAATCCTGCCCTGTGTGGAGATGTAGGAGTATATAGTTTCTAAAGCAATGAACCTGGATTTTTCCCGAACTGGAATAAAAATTACTCCTGTGATAAAACAAATACTTTTTCCATGTCAAGAAGGGACATAGGTTGTTGAACAAAATGCCAAGAGTATGGGGACAGGCTTTTAAAATATCATTTGGTTTTAATGATTATATAACCTTATCAGCTAGTACAACTTCTGTCTGGTTTAATGAGACAGGTGTGGATGTTTAAATCTACAGATGGGAAACTTTACACATTTGTACTTTCATTTTAAACTAAGGTCCTCGCGAATGTACAGAAAGTGAATACCGTTGTGACAATTTGCACTGCATTCCTTCCCGCTGGGTCTGTGATCATGATGATGACTGTGAAGACAATTCAGATGAACGTGACTGTGGTGTGTATTGTCTGGATGTGACCTTTTACATGTTCAGACTTTTGTTTCTAAAGCAATAACTTTTTCTCCAAAATGATCTTTTATGGGAAGCATCTTTAATGGAGTAATGTTGACTAGGTCACCAAAAGTAGCAGATAATATTTTAATCATCTGGGATGTTGCAGTCTTCCATAGGATGATCTCAAAAAATAAACACTTTATATGGATTTGAATGAGGAGACATTTCAACAGTTATTTCTGAATCTTTTCAGAGCTAAGAACCTGCCACCCTGGTTATTTCCAGTGTAATAGTGGACACTGTGTTGCAGAGCGCTTCAGATGTGATGGAAATGCAGACTGCCTTGATTTCTCTGATGAAACAACTTGTCGTGAGTTTCAAGCTTTGCAATCGGTGCTCATTGAGCTCACTTCCAGAAAGACTTGCACTTTTCTGTCTCTTTAAGTGAGATTGAGATGACTCCTTAGAGGTACTGAATTCTGCAACACTCAGTGATGTCAGTAAAAATTGAGGAGTGTAATGTTTTGAATCAGCTTTTTAATATGTGAATGGGTTGCCTTCTCTTACATTAATTGTAAACACAATTGTAACGGTAGGAAATTCATATGTTTACATGGTCCGGCAGAAGATAGATGTATGATTGAATCAAAATTCTTGACTATTCCCACTCATGTTGCAAGATCCACAGTTTCCAGTCGTACTGTATTCTAAAAAGGTTCTGTAATGGAATGGGTTTTTATAATACTCAAAGGAGTGTATGGAGTTTCCTAGAGTAGCAATGAAGCCAATGAAATTAAATACTTTTCTGTTTACATCTTCCTTCTATATATTGATCTACTGTGAAAAAATGTCTTGGAATTTGCTTCGTGATAGTTAATCTCTCAGAATTGTGTTTACACAATATTCGGCTTTTCTTACGGGGAGGAAAATGCATATGAGAAGCCACTGAAAGGGCAAAGATATGTTTTACTTATGTGGTTTAGGACAGTTGTGTGGTTTTTCTTTGATCTAGTTCGGTTTTTCACCGATTCAACAGATTTTTATTTTTTTTAACCTATGTCTAGGTACTTGGGTCATTCAGATTTGGTGCCAATGACATTATTTACCTTTCTTACTTATCTAGCGGTAACAGGTTCAAGCAACATTTGTTAAATTTGTGACAATTTATTTTCAGAAGCTTCTGGGAATGTAATTTATGTTGTTTCAATATTCATTTGAACCTGAATTACTTACGTTGTGCTTCCAATAAGTCCTTCGTCCTTGCAGGCTGTTGTTGCTGTAGATCTTTGCAGTGCCTCATACTACATCTCCTACCATGGAGAGAAGAGTATTTTAAAAAAAATAGTATAGGATCAACCTGAGTCTTTTTCAAGGAAAACAAAACAAAACAAAATTTTCATTTAATATATTTTTTTTTCAGCAACACGATATCCTAATGGTACATACTGTCCACCCATGTTGTTCGAATGTAAAAACCATGTCTGTATCCAGCCATACTGGAAATGTGATGGTGACAATGACTGTGGAGATGACTCTGATGAAGAACTTCACCTTTGCTGTAAGAGAGAGAATTTGTATTAAAATTTAAAAAAAACTGTAATATAATATATAATTACAATAAAGAGAAGAAATAGAAAATAAATTGTAAATATTTTCATTTCAGTAGAGATTCTCACTGACTACTTTCAGGATGGGTGCTGAGAATTTTGCTTCATATGCAAGTTCACTTCATCCTCCTATAGTATGTTTCTCATTGCAGATGTTTATATATGTGGTTACAAAAGCAGGGAGAACTATATCAAAGAGCTAAGGGCAGTACTTTACGTTTTCAGGTGGAATGTTTAAAATAAGAGCATCAGTTGCATTTAAAGATACAATTCAGATAATTTATATTCTCAAAGGTGAGCCTTTAAAGCTGTCCGTAGTGTCGGAACATCTTTGTAAATATGGATGAGGAGTCCTGACCTTAGTTGTTAAATAAATAAATAAAACGAGGTGTTAGAAATGTAATGCAAACAATTGTTGTTAGTTATGAATTAAATAACCACTTAATTAGCATTTTGGATTTTCCATCAGTGTACTTCATAAACAAATCTAGAAACCTCAGTATTATATGTAGTTACAGTATATGCCTTTGGCCAATGATAATGCACTGTCTTCTGACAAAAAATATATAGCGGCCTGATATATGATCACCAAAATGTAGAGAAAGTTCTTTTGGGCCTGAATGCCCCTGCAATATCTTCTAAAATACAGGAAACATCTCAGTGTTCAAAGATAAAATTGACCAGGATAACTCATGACTCAGTAGCATGAAGTATCAGTGTGATTGACCTGATCTCTGTGGTTTCAGTGGATATTGCTTGTGAATCTCCGTTCCGTTTCCGATGTGAAAACAATCGCTGTATATATAGTCATGAGCTGTGCAACCAGGAAGACGACTGTGGAGATGGCAGTGATGAAAAAGAGGAACACTGTATGTATACACAAAATTTAGCAGCAAATAGGAGATTCAGTAATTGCGATGTGTTTAATAATACTGAAGGCCTTCAGAAATGTCAAAATCAAACATAAGTATTTGAAAACTAAAGCTCAATATGAAATAATTTGAACTGTAATTATTGATACTATGTGTTCACAGGTCTCTATGTAAGTAGCAAAATTAAGCAATGATTTGCCTGAAAAGTAGAGTATGGTTTTCAAAATCAAATTGTGTTTTATTATGAACACTAGCTAAATTGTGTCTGCTTACTATGAAGTCTGAATTAAGAAAGAAAAACGTGTTTGGCTGTATCATAACTAAGGATTGGATGGATATTGGACATTTTTTAAAAATAGATGAATGGGTACTTCTGAATTCATGGCACTGTTATGTATATAGTAAGAGTCAATATTAAGGGACAAATCCTGCAGAAGCTCTGTTAATATTCAATAGGGTTTTGCCCTCAGATATCTGAGGTAGTTCTTCCTGACTGTGTTGATTTTTATATTATATAGGTTTATCATATTTTTGATTACTTATTAAGCAACCAATAAAAGCCAGCTTATTTGCTGGCTTTATTGCAAATTTTTCTTAAAATTAATATTTTACTAATAACTCAACCTCTTGAAGTCTGCAGCAGATGTATAAAGTATGGAGTTAAAGGGTATTAATTAGTTTGCACTATTAAAAAAAAAGTTCAGTCAACTATTAAGAGGAAGCTTCTAACTTCCACCTCCATAAAATGGAAAGGGCTTCTTCAGTTCATTGGGGTGTGACTAGAAGTCAGGAGGCCTTGCTTAGCTTTATGATAGACTTCCAACGTCACCCTAGTCATTATTTTACCAGATTGCATTCCTCATTAGCAATGTGTAATAGTGCTGTCTGTTGGTAATGTGTAACTGAAGTTGCGATAGAGGAATGTTTCTTTTCTCAACTGTAGGTAGAGAACCAACCCCAAGGCCGTGTACAACTGAAGAATTCAAGTGCAGTAATGGAAATTGCATTCCTCTACATTATGTCTGTGACAATTATGATGACTGTGGAGATCATTTTGATGAAATGGGCTGCAGTAAGTAATAACATCAATTGAATAAAAAATTACAATGCTATTGAAATAAACATTTCTGAAACCAATAACATAACCGATTACCCCATGCTGGGATTATCTGATTAGCCATGACAATAATTTTTTTTCTTTCTTTGGGGGAAAAGCCCTAAGAAATTAAGTGCTCTGAACAATCTTTTTTAGGCTTATAGCATTTATGCATCACGAAAAAGGGTTTGATCTTGTTTTTAATCTTGTTTTGAGATGTGTTGCATTGTGGAGGCAAGAATACCGAGATAGTTAAATTGGAATTGCCATAGGCCAACCTACAGAATTATTCATGGGCAGACCCTGAAGCCATAGAAGTTGCTCCAGCCCTGTTGAAATCAAAAATATATTGAGATGCTTCTGTTGTCTTCTTTACAGACAGAACACAGAAGTCTATAGGGACAGCCATTACTCAGGCTGAGGGCCCTCTGATTTCCTCTGTGCATGCACAACTTTTATTAATTATGCCTCATGAATCTACTAACAGCCATTTAGATGCAAAAACTTTGACTTGAACTTTGAGGCGAGAGACTATTCTGATGAAATCTGATAAAAATAAAAATCTAACTCTCTTTATATCAATGCATAGAGAGTTGTAGAGTAATAATATGAGCATGTACTTGCAATTTGAGTTTGCCAGGCTTCGATGGCTTCAGGTGGAAAGTGTGACAAATAATGCACTAGTGAATTGTGATCCAGCATGCTTGCAAAGCACAAATAACTTGTAATACTATAATGCAGTCCATTCTTAAGTAGCTGTTTCACATACTATCCCCAGTGGTCTTTAGGTAATATAACCTAATGACTTGATGAAAATATAAAAAGTATCTGAAACAGTGCAAATCAAAGACACCTAGCTGTCAGCATTCTACTGTTTGTGGATAGATATGAATGCAGGCCAGATGATAACATTCACAGACTTACCAATATCAAAAACCTGAGATGTTGAGAGAAAAGCTCTGTATGTGTCTACACAATGAATTTATGCTTCTACATATATATGAAATTGAGGTGTTTAAAATTAATTAGGACTGGGATGTATATGTTATAAAGGAGATAATGAGCTTAATGTAATGTTTTGTCATACATTTCTATCTTTTCTCATGCTGTCAATAAACATATATTATTTCTTTCCTACTTAGATACAATCTGAATTTTAAAGTACTTTGTATATATGTACAGTATGTCAGAATCAATATAATTTTATGTGTTGTTTGAGAAGAATATAATTTTCTGTTTGATACAGAATATCTATTATACCTCACTTACCTTTTCCGTTATAGGCATTTCTTTAAAGGGCAGCGCATTCGGTGCAATGACCTGTTTTGACTTCACTAGGCTTTTGATTAGGTACTGGATGAGTATGTTGTCATCTTCTCTAATTTCCAGATATAGGTAATATGTGGTCTGTGGCACATATGGTAGTAGCTGAGAACACTTTTTGTTTAAGTGATAAGAAAGTACTGGGTAAGAAAGAGGTTGGTTGGCAAAGGTAGGGGTTAGTCATGCGTCTTAGTTTCTGCAATTGCTGCAGATTCTCTTAAGGAAGGTGAGTTGGATGTTTATGGCTCTTACTCTGACCCTGTTCACCTGCTTCTATAGTGAAACTATTCTTAGTTGAAAGTTCTTTTGACTGACCTTTACCACCCTTTTTTAGTTTGCCTTAGAGAAAAGATGTTCACATTAATTGGATCTCACTTAGGAAAAAAGAGAAAGAAAAGTAACATTATCCATTGAAAATGATTTTTAAATAGACTATAATGATCAAAATTACAACCTCCTTATCACTTTATTATCACATCACTTTTTTTTTTAATGGTTTTAATTGTCTAATTCCTACCTTTTTCAGATCCTGGAACAGAACGAACCTGTGCAGAAAATATCTGTGAACATAACTGTACCAACCTGAATGAAGGAGGCTTTATCTGTTCCTGTAGACCAGGGTACAAGGCCAGTGAAATTAACCGAAACTCCTGTGATGGTATTTTCATTCTTCTAAACATCTCACTGATAAGTGTTCAATGACCTGTCGCTTCGTCATTCTAATATGATTACTCACTCCTGCATTATAACAGGATGTTTGTACATTTACCATATGCTTCTTAAACCATTTTGCTGAATCATGTTTTCTAACATGCAGGCCTCACTCAATAAAGAGCTGGCTCCGCAGTTTGTATATTTTTTTTAGGCTTTTGTTAGCTGTGGGTATACGTTCTTGCTTTTTGGTATATAGGTTTAGTTGTTTCTTTGCAATTTGAAGGATGAAAATTTGCTGTTATTTTTCCTTGTTAATAGAAAACTTACTGAAGGTTACACTCTCATTTGGTTCTGTTTCAGAACAGACCTTCAGTAAAGGTTTATTGTGCCATGTTTTTTCTTGTTTATATGCAGATAAAATATGGAGGAGTTTACACAAAGGCCATTGGTGGTGATTATGCAGTATAGTGTGGTTGTGGTTACCATTTCAGTATATTTTGACAGGATCACTTCTGCTTGTTGCTCCCAGATCTTGTGGACAATTTGTGTAGTTTTATTACACATGATCAAAGGGCATTCCTCCCTGTCCTTCCTGCTGATATTGTTTCTTAGGGACTAGGTATCTGTGCTTCAACATTTCAACAAGGGTTGCTCTTGCATCTCATTGTAGTCATGCCTCATCTTTTGTCTTTCCTTGGTGATTTAACACAAAAATAGGCAATGAAAAATATGTCTCTTAAAAGCAATCTGTTGAACAGGAGCTATGCAGTTGTTAGCAATTTATAGTTAAGACTTATGTTAAACGTTAAATAAGTGATGAGAAATTCTGTTAGAAAACTAAGGCTGATTTTAAAAATAATTTATTATCACTGATCTTTTAGCGTATGTGGGGAAGGGATAAGTCCACTGCTTCATGGAGTAAAGATGGCCAGGATGTGGAAGAAGAGATTAAACTCTAGGTATCTTTTCTCGGCTTATGTGTAGATATCAATGAATGTGAGATCTTCGGAACATGCACCCAGGACTGCAAAAATTCCAAAGGAAGCTATGAATGTTTCTGTGCAGATGGCTTCAGATCTGTGGGTGATCAACAAGGGAAGCAGTGTGCAGCTAATGGTATGTTTACTGACAGCAAGATTGATTGCTACCTGTAAAGAGCAAGTGAAGTAGCGCAACTTAATGAATACAATCATCTCTTTTTATGGAAGGGGATAAAGAAAACCAAACTTTATTCTGTAGCATAACATTATCTGTGTATTCCACCCATTCCGTAATCAGGAAGAGAAATGCTCATCTCTGCTTCCAATTGTAAACATTAAAAATAATATTTTGGTTTGGATCACTGCCTTCCTTTCACCTGAAATTTTCTCTAAAACAAAAGACTGCTTATCCTGTGGATGTCAGCAGAAGGAAATTAATGTTGCCTATTCCTGAAGTTTAGGTTTTTGCAACAAAAGAATGCATCAGAAGAAAGTTCCATTAAACTGGTACAAATCAAAGGCACTTTGATGGCAGGTTGCTTATTCGTTATTCATGGACTGATGCACACAAACAGAAGGACTTCGGCCCATGACTTCAATCATGTTTTTTTGACATACCTCAGTGCAGTGACTATAGTGTGTGACAGCCATTGAATAGGTAGATAGTTGATTCAGAAGATAATAATAGTTGAGTAGTAATAATACAGAGCTGAAGAAAAAAATGACAACACAGTAGTATTATATAAAAGACTGAAACAACACCATATTTAGGAAAGTACTTACGCTGTAGCAGCTTTCAGAGGTGCATGATAGCAATACAGTACCTGGGCTTCTGCTTGGCAACTTCTTTATGTGCTGGTGTCTCAGATCTAGTTCTTTAAAATCTTTCTTCATAGCTTTTATTCAGGAATCATCTAGGTATTCTAGACATGTAGATATTTTCAAGGCTCAGTGATAGAAGATATCATGATTGTAGCTGGTAACATTATGAAATTGCTTGTGCCTGAAGTTCTACTTCTATCTATGCCCAGAACCGTATTACTCTTTGTAGTACAAGCTCACAGCACTCATAAATGAGGGCTTTCTTTGCCTGTGTCTGCTGTGGGCCTGATAATCAGGCATTTTCAGAAGACACAGAGAATATCAGATCTTTTTCTTTGTTGTAATAGCATATATATTGGTAAAGCTACCAATTTCTGCTATAAATTGTATGCTTATTAGAGAATGGAGTCACTTCCATTATTGTTCCATAGTTGTGCATGCCTTAGGGGGAAAAGGATCTGTATTCAGATAAACACTTCATAGACTGAGGTTTATTAGTTGGAAAAGGCACTGGTAAATGAGGTATTCTTTTCCCAGGTGAATACCTTTTCAGTTCTTACAGGTTTTGTGAAGATGTCCGTGACTCCCAGCTGGACTTTGTCATTGACAAAAGGGCTGTACAATTGCATGTTCTCACCAGCAGTGAGCCAGCTGGGACTACTACTCCAACTTGACTATAATCAAGTTATTAGAGTACTGAGGCTAACCTCAAATTAACCTGTGGTCAGGTAGGAGAGCGTTCTTCTGACTATAGACACATTGGGTAGAAGAACTGAGACAGCTCCTGGCTCAAGATACTGGCAATTTATTTGTAGTTACCAAAATTGTTCCCCATTTGGCAAGGTGGTTAAGCTGAGCTGCACAGTGTGTAGCTGCATTCTATTTTTGAGATGTGAGGTGTCAATATGCCAACACTGTGATGTTCCTACTGTGATTTTTAAGGATTTTTGCCTTAGTGATTATGGCTGCAGAAAGTCTATGGTGAAAAGAACAATACTATTTTCATTGGTAAGCATGTCCAGTGTTTTAAATTAATTTATTATTTTTTTTTTAATTAAAAAATAAAGTTCTGAAGCTTTAGAAGTGGCCCTGTGTCCTTTCTGCCTCTTACTCAGTGAGAACCTGTGAAAACACGAGTTTAGTTTTAAATGTAAATGACTTTTATCTGTTTTTTTTCCTAAAAATACACGAAAGTAAAGTTCATTATCATTTCCCAGGTAATCCTCCATTGTTACTGCTGCCAGATAATGTAAGGATTCGAAGATACAATATCTCATCAGAACAGTACTCTGACTATATCGATAACCAGGAACGCATCCAAGCTCTGGATTATGATTGGGACCCTGAAGGAATAGGCCTGAGTGAGTATATGTAGAACATGAGTACTCCCCCGTACAGCAGTTGGTTTAAAAAGACACATGGCAGTAGCATAGGTATTTAATTTATGTTGGAAATCAAAATCGAACTAGATTAACTGGCCATGTCTTGGCTGAATGTGCCCATCCCCTCTACTTGTTTTTTCAGCATCAGTGTGGTTCATTTTAATACTTTGCTTTCGTGTAGCTAGTTTTTGTTCTGGTTTTCCTTTTGTTTTGATATGAGTTCAGCTGTGGAATTGTTGCTCTTTAGGATTATGCAATAGTAGAGGATTGCTGTGAACAAACCCCTTTCTTCTCTTCTGTTTCTGCCAGTCCCCAAACCTTGATTCAAGTCTTGAAAGAACTGATCTAAACTCAAAATCCTGTGCAAAGGGTTCAAAGCTAAAATCCTCTTCTCTTGAAAAATGTAACACGTTTCTTGATAATCTAGGCCAAGATGATTTTAGATGTGCTTCTTAACTATGATAAATGGCTTAAAAATATGTGCAGTAACACAATGTAATTAAACAGAATATTCTGCATTTTTATGAATTTAAAAATTGAACTAGTCTCGACATAAGAGGCTCAGAAAGATTAGGATTTTCAAAAAATGAGGAATGACTAGACATTAAAAATGATCCTTGATTTGTTCTTTAAGGTATTGTGTACTTCAGCATTCTGGGGCAGGGTTCTCAGTTTGGAGCCATCAAACGTGCCTATCTGCCCACATTTGACAGCAGTAGAAACAATCCTACAAAGGAAGTTGATTTGAATCTCAGATACATAGTTAATCCTGATGGATTGGCTGTTGACTGGGTTGGAAGGTAAGTGCACTGAGAAGCTAGAAAAATGTTGTAGATTGAATATGTCAAAGGTTTGATCAGGCAGTGCAAAATCCATTTTTTTTTTCCTTATGAATTCTCTATGTCTCAAGATATTTGGTCTCAAAATATCTGAATAAATAAATAAATAAAAATTGGTAGTTCAAAAGCCTATAGTAAGTTCTGTTTGTGAAGACAGCAGTTAATAGGTCAAATGTGTGTTGCTGACCGCACCATGTATTCACTGAGGAAACATACATTACTCCACAGCTGGCAGATCAGTTGTGTGTCAGTTAGGTGATAATATGCTGGCCTTCATGTCAGAAGGATTCTTCTTTTAGGAGTCAGGTAAGCTTTAGAGAACAAGCTTTCACTGCTGTTGAAAGGAGACCTTACCAACCCATAACTGAGTTTGTGTCTTACCTTTGCTCATTTCTTATCAGCCCTGTGCTATATGAGTTAATCCCAAAGCAAAGCTGCTCTTTTGTAATTGTCTGAAATAAAGTTTTTCCTTTTCTCCCTTTTTTCGACCATAGCTCTTCTTTAGCTTTTTTTTTTTTTTCTTTTTTACTTAATCCAAGAAATTATGAGATGATCACTGCTCATTTTCCCTTCTTTGGAGAAGAGCTGGGAG
Organism: Anser anser; assembly: GCF_964211835.1. NCBI lineage: Eukaryota > Metazoa > Chordata > Aves > Anseriformes > Anatidae > Anser > Anser anser. Next base: position 20,580,136 of record NC_139726.1, on the reverse strand, counting down.
AAAGATGGGCATAACTTTAGTGAGTTTGACTCAGACGTTGATGGTGTCATTTTTTCTTCACAGTGTAACTGTTAAAGGTTGTCCTGGACAGGCATAGCTGTAGTTCATTTGATATAATGTTGAGAAGACCTTGATGTTTCTAAATAGTCACTGTGAAATGTAGTCAGAATTCTGAAGTTGAATGGGCGGATGTTATAGAGATGAGTCAGTCTTCTGAACGTGGTTGACAAATTTTGGATGTTCCTGATGATGTTGTCAATAGGGTGAGGAAGAATGGTGTGAAGATCGTAGTAAAGCATGACTTTTCTGTAAAACTGAAAACTAAAAGAAGGAGCTTAGGCATCTGCTTCCCCTGTATTACATAGTTATCAACTATGATTAGTAATATTTATATTTTATATCCTCAGAGTATGAGTGGAAGGTGCTTAAGATCTGGATTGTAGCTAGGTGGCACTTAATGCTGAATTGTGATGATGGCAAAAGAGGTTTTTTTTTAATGCTTCAAGTGTATGAGTAGGCAAAGATTGGAAAAAGACTTCTGTTTCCAGTTCAGGGCCTGATACACAGCTTTTATTATTGAGATTCCTTGTGTTAGGTGATGTATGCTATGTTAGGTGATGAGTTCTATAGAATAGTTAGGGAGTTGCTCATAAACTGTCATGCTGATTTTTAGAGCAGAATAAAGCCAGTCTGGCAGGCTGAAGCGATTCACTAGCCTGAAAAATTCTGCCACTCATGACAAGTGGAAAGTTACGTCTTCTAGCATTTCTTTTTTAGTTTAAGATATGTGTATTAAAGCCTGGGCTAACCTCCAGCTTTCAAGTTATTTTGCTGTTAGCTTTGTGAACTGCAGGACATCTGAAAACTGAATGTCTGTGAGGATGGAAGGGAGTGTCTGAATTTCAATTCACAAATATAAATAAATTCTATCAAATGTATTTGAAATCTGTATGGTTATAAGATAAAGAATAGGGGATATATATCACCAACATCATGGTGAGGCTAGCATCTTAAGTACTGCAAACAATGTTATACTGATTCCAGAGCAATGTTGATAGTTTTATTTATTTTTTTTAATCAAATTTAAGTGTCTGCACATGATATAAAAACTGATACAGGTGTTTTGAGGCACTTAGTTCTTCTGCCTATCTGCAAAATAGGAACTGTAACATTGTCTCACATTCCCAAGATACCTAGGGGATAACTTATTCCATCAGAAGGCAGCGTGTGATTAGTGAGTAGATACTACTGAGTGAGTTATGTGTATAATGTAAGATGAAAAAAATATAGGCAAGATGATAAAGATAAGCTAAGTCCAAAGAAGAATGGACCAAGTGCCCTATTTGTAAGGGCTAAAAGCATTTGCATCTAACACGGTAACTATTCATTAACATCTCTGTGAGAAGACAAAAATCTAGAAAGAAGCTGTGGACGAATAAACTGGATAGCTTCAAAGTTGCCCCATAAACTGCATGGTAGATAAATTTTTATTTGTAATGAACTTGATTGTTACCTGGAAAACTGAAACTATAAAGATGCTTATTAGCCTTCTCTGGTACTTAAAAGTAACAATGAAAGTTCTCAGCATCGCTTCAGTGATGGTTATTTGACAGGGAACAGAGGCAGCTACAGAAACTTTCACAGAGGAGAAAACTAGAGAGTCTGTGGATCATATTTCCTAGACTCCTATATCTAGGAACTGGATGTTCCAGACTGAAAAAGTTCAGATGTAATCAATTCTGTTTCATTTTATTAATTTTGTTTGGTTTTGATGTAGCTTTTTTCTTGAAGATTTTTTTATTCCTCTCCCACATATAAGCTATTTACTTTTGGAATGTTCTGTTTTGTTTAATTCAGACATCTTTACTGGACTGATTCAGGGACTAATCGTATAGAGGTGGCAAAATTAGATGGACGGTACAGAAAATGGATTATCTTTTCTCTACTGGATCAACCAGCAGCTATAGCCGTCAATCCAAAAAGTGGGTAAGTACTTCCCAGAATTATTTTCAATGCCATTCAGTACCAAAACCCCACAACGGTAAACTTTACAGTAAAGAGTATGGGAGTGCTTTCCTGATCAGATCAAATTCAGGGTTTTCCTCTTACTAATGTCAGGAAATTTGTATACATGAGAACATATTTTAGGTTTATATTTTGTATAGGTGCTTGCATTGGTGATGACACCAGGTAGGCCAATAAAAATCTCCTTTCTGTAATACTGTGTGCCCACCAAATTTCTCTGTTACAACTGAAATAGGGAAATTGATGGCAACCTCTCTTTACTGGCTCCAAGTAGTACAGAAATACCCGCTTTCAGTGGAAAACAATGTAAATGCGCTGGTACATTCAACACCTGTGCTTGGTCCATCTTGTATTAAATGATGGATCACAGGATGTTGTGATATGTACATCTCCTGGCTGCAGTGAAGCAGCACAGTTTCTTGGAGTCACTTGGGCTCTGCAGCTTTTTTGTGACTCATGAATGCCCAGAATACTCAGTTGTTTTTCTTCCACTGAGAATGAGAAATTGCCATTGAAACCACTCTCTTTCCACATAAGGTCACAAGTTGCAAACATTCTTCTTTGGTATTTATCTTCTGTTTTTGAAACACGCTTATTCAGTTAACTCAGCATGACTATGCTAATCTCACCTGCAAAACATCAACTGCTGAGCAGCTTTATGTTCCACAACTAACCTGTTCCATGAATTTCCAATCGATGATTATGGCAACCAAATTCTGAATTATGCTAAATTGCAGTTGTGTCCTTTCAGGTTCATGTATTGGACTGACTGGGGAAGGCAACCAAAGATAGAACGTGCCTGGATGGATGGACAGCAAAGACAAACTTTGGTCTCTGAAGACCTTGGCTGGCCAACAGGTCTTTCTATTGATTATTTGAACAACGATAGGATCTATTGGAGTGATTCTAAAGAAAATATTATTGAATCTATGAGACCTGATGGGACAGACAGAACTGTAGTATTACACGGAGGTAAGAATTTACTATGGAATCCATGTAGTAGTAACCAAGGTGTGTGCTACCAAGCACTTGGTTTTGATGTGTGGAGTTAGATTTTCAAGAGCTTTTCAAAGTCTTGGTAGTGTTTTCTCCTTTATACAGGGATAAAGAGCACACCAGGTTCAGAGCTCATGATGCCTGGGTATTAGATTCCCTGAGAGTACATTACATGACAAACCTAGGGACCTTGTGGAAAATTGGATTCTTGCTTTCTTATGTATATTATTAAGTGGTCTGCAGGAACAGCAGCATTAAGTGGTCAGCCATATGATAATATATATCTACAGCTATAAATGTCATAAAATCACAGAATCACAGAATCGTCTAGGTTGGAAGAGACCCCCAAGATCATCTAGTCCAACCTCTGTCCTAACACTAACAAGTCCTACACTAAACCATATCACTAAGGGCTACATCTAAACGTCTTTTAAAGACCTCCAGGGATGGCGACTCAACCACCTCCCTGGGCAGTCCATTCCAATGCCTAACAACCCTTTCAGTAAAGAAGTTCTTCCTAACATCCAACCTAAAACTCCCCTGGCGCAACTTTAGCCCATTCCCCCTCGTCCTGTCACCAGGCACGTGGGAGAACAGACCAACCCCCACCTCTCTACAGCCTCCTTTAAGGTACCTATAGAGAGCGATGAGGTCTCCCCTGAGCCTCCTCTTCTCGAGGCTAAACAACCCCAGCTCCCTCAGCCGCCCCTCGTAAGACTTGTTCTCCAGACCCCTCACCAGCTTCGTTGCCCTTCTCTGGACTCTCTCGAGCACCTCCATGTCCTTCTTGTAGCGAGGGGCCCAAAACTGAACACAGTACTCGAGGTGCGGCCTCACCAGAGCCGAGTACAGGGGGACAATCACCTCCCTAGACCTGCTGGCCACACTGCTTCTTATGCAAGCCAGGATGCTGTTGGCCTTCTTGGCCACCTGAGCACACTGCTGGCTCATATTCAGCTGCCTATCAACCAGTACTCCCAGGTCCTTCTCCGCCAGGCAGTTTTCCAACCACTCATCTCCCAGCCTGTAGCGCTGCTTGGGGTTGTTACGCCCCAGGTGCAGGACCCGGCACTTGGCCTTGTTGAACTTCATGCAGTTGACCTCAGCCCATCGGTCCAGCCTATCCAGATCCTCCTGCAGAGCCTTCCTGCCCTCGAGCAGATCGACACACGCACCTAACTTGGTGTCATCTGCAAACTTACTGAGGGTGCACTCGATCCCCTCATCCAGGTCATCGATAAAGATATTAAAGAGGACCGGCCCCAGCACTGAGCCCTGGGGGACTCCACTAGTAACCAGCCTCCAACTGGATTTGGCTCCAAATGAAAGATTAGATGAAAGATTAGATGATATATTTAGCTAAAGAAGAATAGCTGTTGTATTGCTCCTGCTAGAGATGTGCTTGCTGACAGTCCCTTGTTTGGTTCCTTTGAGAAGTAGGCAGTCCATACAGCCTTGATGTCTTTGAAGGCCATTTATATTGGATAGCTAAAGAACGAGGAGAAGTCTGGAAGAAAGATAAATTTGGAAGTGGAGAAAAAGTGAAAGTGTTGACCGTAAATCCGTGGCTTACTCAAGTGCGCATCTATCACCAGCATAGATACAACCAGTCGGGTAGGTAATCAGCATCCTGGATGAGCCATTCATTGCTAAGAGATTGAAGTTGGTACCAATGTTTTCAAAGAGCTTAGTATTCTAATAATGTGTTTATCAGCACATGATAATATGTATTTCTGAAAATTTGAGAAGAAAAAAAAAGAGGGGTATGTCTAGCAAATATTTTCTACGTACACAAAATGAAATCAGCAATGGAATATCACACTGCTCTTCAGAGTCTTTTAGTAACGGATCATGGCCACGTTCTTTCCCTTCTTACCCTCCATCTTGGAACTGTCATAGAGGTGGCAGTCACAATATGAGTTTATCCTGGTATATACAAAGTGTTTTTATTTATTTTTGCAGCCCCTGTGGGGGACATTTCAACTATGACATGCATGCAGTAATCACAAGAGGGATGTCCAGAGGATCATACAGCATACGCCCCCTTTTCAAACATGTTTTAGCTTTCAGAATCAGAAAGCTCCCCATTGCTTACAGATGTTCTGTTTCTTTGCTTCCTGGTGCTCCTCTGGCTTTCAACAGCCATGGTCTCTCACTTAGGAAGAATGCAGACAAAAGGCTTTGATGGAAATGTGGTGTTTGGACATCACTTGTTTTAAAAAATTGATCTAGACTTTAGAATTTTGGTGTTTGATATGGAATCCCCCTGCCATATCTCAGGAATATTCTGAATTGCTTCTTCAGCTGCCTTTATCACACTTTTTTCTTTTTTTTTCCCCAGTGCCTAATCCTTGTAAAGATGTCTGCAGCCATCTCTGCTTGCTAAGACCAATGGGATACACCTGTGCTTGTCCTCAAGGGACTCGGTTTGTAGAAGGTAGCAGCACAGAGTGTGATGCAGGTAAAATAATTTGTGAAACTTGAAATGAAAACAAAGGAAGTTTTCCTTTCAGAATGCAAGTACTTTACTGAATCAGGCATATGGAGGGATGACCTGGCTGATAAAGCAGATGCTTTTAAGTCAGGTCATCTGGCTTTTATTCTCATTATATAGTTATCATATACTGGATAACCTTTTAAGCACTAGAAGTTAGTGCTTGGTTGTTGCATTGCAGCAGAGCCCTCACAGAGTATCCAGGAGCACAAAGAATATAGAATTGCTCAGCCTTTCCTGAGAAGAAAGTACACCACTGCAAGATTTCTATTTCTTTAGCGCTCTCAGATTACAATGATGTGGATGGTATCCAGTATGTCCTTGTCCTTGCAACATTTCTCTAATAAATTATATCTTACAGCATTATGTCAGGCATCTTGTATATGGCTAATCTTCTCTGAATTCTTCTTGTATTAAAAGATAACATTTCATATTTTTTTTACACAGCCTTACCTCTGTCTGACTTACATTTTCTTAATAACTGGTGATGCTGTTTCCTATTGCCATAAGGTGTGAGCTGCAGAGGGAGGAGCTAGTAACCTGGTGTAATAGTAATGGAAGTGTACAATACACTTTTAAATAAGGATCAGTAACACTGTTGATGGAATTTTCTATTTGCTGTTTATTGCTGTGAACTTATTTCCATCCACTGTTTTTCTGCATAAATAAATGCATCACAGGTTCTTAGTCCTCTCTGTATAACTCTTCCATCTGCTTGGATCAAAGAGTTTGGGCGAAGGAGGTGAAGTATTGCTGCTTTCTGAATAGACACCTTTGAAGGGGAGTGGTGGGCTGCATTGCACAAGCAAAATAATGTGATGGCACATATAACTGAGTTACTTCTGCCTACTTTTACTGAATAAGCCATTATTTTCTGAGAAGAGGTTTTACTTCAATTAAAATAAGTTGATTTGGCAAAAAAATAAAAATAATAGCAGCAAATATGTGCAAAAAAAGCAAAGCTAATAATGAACGTAGTCTGTAAGTTTGTATACATAAGGCCTGTGGAAATAAATAACATCTTCTGTGATATAATTTATTTGGCTGAAGATGTCATAATAACCTATACATGGCTTTCAATTTTTGCAGCTATTGAATCCCCTCCCACAATGCCACCAGCATGCAGGTGCATGTACGGAGGAACATGCTATATAGATGAAAGTGGTCTTCCGAAATGCAAGTAAGTCAGTATGTTGTTAGGGTAGTCCTGCATCAGATTGTGCTGATTTAGTCACACAGAACAATTCAAGGCTTTGAAATGTGTTGGAAATGCTTCAGAAGATGATGTACTTTGGCAGCAGTATGTTGGTAATAACAACAGAAAAACACATAGAAGCATAAAAATATCAGCAAATAGTGATGCATCTGTTGGGAAAATGTAATGCAAAAAATGTAAAAAAAAAAAAAAATCAATGCATCTATTTGGGGAGAAAAAATCAGGGCAAATCTGTATGAAGAGTAATACACAGTAAATGTAACTTGGAACAGCCACTAGGTGCCACCAATGCGCCACTGAAATCAAATCTTTTGCCTTCAGTGACTAGCGTTTTCTGACTCAGCACTTATTTCCATTTTTAATTCTAAACGGATAGTAGACATTATCTTTACAGTCAGTGAAACATATCATTACTAAGCACAGAGTTAAAATTTATGGCATGTGGATAAATATTACAGAATATAATAATAACACTGAGATCCTAGACTTAAAAGTCAGTCATTCAGCTGTCCTACTTATATTCACAGGTGTTCTTATGGCTACACTGGGAATTATTGTGAAATAGGATTGTCAAAGGGAGTGCCTCCTGGAACAAGTAAGCTTCAAGTATATATTACGCTTGATATTTTGAGCTAAGGATGTGTAATAACTCACTATGATACCTTTGGAAGGCCAAGCTTTTAATTCTCTGGGATCTTTTTTACAGTCAACTATGTTTGCTTGAATGTTTGCTTATTCTTCTGTCTTTGATAGCAGCAGTAGCAGTGCTGTTGACAGTCATACTAATCATTATAATTGGAGTGTTAGCGGTTGGAGGCTTTTTCAACTACAGACGAACAGGCTCTGTTTTACCAGCGCTTCCCAAACTACCAAGGTATGTTTCAAAGGCTACATAGCTGGAATGGCTGAACACTGAAAATATGTTTGTGCCTAAGTATTTCTAAAAAATTCACATTGTTTGTCTTATGCCAATTCTGTTGGAATATGGGAAGTACAGTGTTGCAGCAATTTGATTGGATTTTTGATTCCAAGCAGTAACATAGCGGCTGTTGTCAAACTCTTCCACATTCCAAATTAGCTTTTAAATAATGAGAACTAGAGAAAATTGTTTACCTAATCTGGAACTGGATGTTCAGTTCAGAAGGATACAAAAGACTATAGTTACATATGTTTTATTTTGTTTTAAAATTGTGTAAGAAAGACAGGTCTGGCAAAGAGATCTTTTTAACATTGGGGGCTGAGCTCTTCTGCAGTGCTGTATTCACCTGTTTAAAAATACATGGAGCAACTGTAGCGAACCTTTGTTCCTGTGTCTGAGCAATCTGGGCTTTTTGTAGGTTCCTGCACTCCTAACAGTCATAGCATACAGTGAAAACCGTCTTTGTGAAATATAATTTAAAAATATTTGATGTTTTAAATCAAAGGAAGATGAAGTAAAATGACTTGTAATGGTTTCAAATAATTTGTTTGGAAAAAGATGTTACAATGTCATGCTTAAAATTTTTATTTATCTTTAAGCCAGTTATGTGTTTTTAAAGTCATAAAGCTACATCTTCAAAGTCTTTGCACTGATTTCACAGCAGTAACTCTTAAATCAATGTGATTAAATTATTGTAATCAGTCATATAGATGTAGTTATAACTGGTTCCTCACTCAATGACTACACTGAATAAATTAAATTTATGAATTGATGTGGTAAAATTTGGGCAAAATTGTCATGCAAATAAACCCTACAGAACAAAGAGTTCATAAGAGATTTTTAAGCTTCTCACTGAAATTCCCTGCTTTCTGCTTTGCCAAAAGGAAATTTTCTGCATCATCAGACAGTGAACAAGTAGAAATTATAATGCACTGGCTCAAAATTTACTGTTCAACTGTACTTCTTATATAAGTGAGGCCATGTGAAATGGAGAGTTCATTTTTTTCTCTGTGAGGCTTGATTCAGTTTTTGTTTCTCCCATAAATATGCTGTAGTGCTGCCATTGTTAAGTCCCTCTTCAATCTGTTAACTCGTCCATTTACTGCAGAGTTACCTCAGGCTTGGTTGTTACCTTAACATGGGACTTCTCTATATATGAGAATCCTAGACTGAAGTTTTTAAAAATTGAATCAGCTGGTGCCTAGGGGAACCATCTGGTAAAGTATACACACACAGCACCAGCTGTAGACAAGAGTTTTAGCACAAGCCACCTCCAGTGAGGACACACAAATGGAAACACTATTTCAATTGTGCTGTCTTCATTCAATTTAGGCAAATTGGGCAAAAGGAATTCAAAGGTTAACTGCAGTGGACGTGTTAGTTGCATAGTTTTGGGAAGTTCCATGCTCAGAGTTCTGGTAGGAGGTCTGCTGTTTAGCTACTCACTACTACCTTTGGCTGCTCCTATTATTTTGAACCTGACAGTGTTCCTGTTCTCGTGTTTGTATTTCTCATGCAAACCTAATGTGTAGATGTGGTCACTGTAAATCTCTATGCAGATTGAACATTTGCATATATGAAAACAGTGTCATTTAGGTATCTTCATGATTTGCATGCATAAACATCTTTAGTATATGTGTTGTCAGAATTATATCCACACATTTGTACAAGCCATTGTAGCTTCATTTTTTATCAGTTTCAATGAATTTGAACTTCTGAGTGAATTTATACATTTGTCTGTAAATCAACATTGAAGTAAGAGTAGTCAAAATGTAGTTAAATTTTGGGGAACTGTAATTTCTTGAGCCTATTTCATGTCTGCATGGGCACATAAAAAGATATTTGTGATCATTCTGAATGGGAAAACAGGTGAGAAGAACTGCTGAACTAATGCTGGAATATAACTGCTGGTGCCGTCGTTAGCTTGCTTATAGCCAGCAATAATTCCAAGTGATATCTGTGATTTAGAAGGACAACTATAAGAAGTTGTTTTTACAAGCTTCCTTTCTGTATAATATGTTCTTTTTTTTTTCCTTTTTTTTCCTCTTTTTTTTTTTTTTTTTCAGTTTAAGTAGTCTTGTAAAATCTACTGAAAATGACAATGGGGTAACTTTCCGATCTGGAGCAGATGTGAGCATGGACATAGGAGTCTCTGGTTTTGGAGGAGAATCTGCTATAGACAGAGCAATGCAGATGGTAAGGTTTAATTTGGAAATACCTTTTTTTTTTTTTTCCAATTGTGTTCTTCTAATGTCATTTTCTGCTGATAGAGGCAAGTCTTTTATGTAAAAAACATAGTGAGATGATAAATGTGTTCTAGAAAAAGAAATGAACATTAATAGATAATTTCCTGAAATAGATTTTTTTACATTGAAAGCAAGAACAAATGCAGACTGTTCTTAAAAAGATAATGCGACTACCTTTCTCAAGATTTTTATGGTAGAAATTAAATCTATTGCCTGCTTTACTATTTCAGCATATTGTGCGAATATACAGGGAATTAAGTAGGCAATTAAAAATAGTGCAACAAGGAGTTTCTCGAGGGTCTTTGCATTCTGCAGAACAGGTTGAAATATGCAGTTTTCAAATTCAGATCGTATGTGTTGGAAAATTCAGAGGTAAAATTCAGGCCTAACCACAGGATGTACTACTTAGCACAGCAAATTACCAACTTGAACAGTTTCTTATTTTAGCAAGTTAAAGCAAATCAGGTTTAATAATTTGGGGGACATTATCAAGTGTAACTCTGTTTCATCCATGTTTTGTTATACACATCTGAGAAATAGTACGTCTTTGTGTTTCCTATGCTGTATAGTTTTTCTGTGGGAAAAACTATTCCCCATTTTGCCACAGTAAGTACAATGCTTAAAAGATTTTTACTTCTACAAATCAAATCTCAAGTATGTTTGAATAATAAGTGCTTGCTTGCAAAGTATTCACTGGAAACTCCCTCAACTTTTAAAGATAAATTTCAAACTTAATTGACAGTAAATTAACATGAAATGAAACAACGAGCGAAGACAAGCTCATAATATGTGTACATGACCTTTCTCTAGACAAAGAAGCACATTAATTGTTAAAACTAAGCAGCTGTTGTAATGAAACAACCACGTGAACATTTGAGTAAATACAGGGAAAACAGCTTTAGGCTTGAATTACTACCTGAAGTCTTCTTCATGCATGGAAAAACTTTATGGTACTTTCCATTCTTCTGGCCTAATATTAACATATAGTGATGCATTTTTTTACATTGCTAGTAACATTCAGATCTGAATACCAGTTAATTCTACTTAAATGTTATTATTCCACCCTATATATTCAGATTAAAACCAAAAAGTTGTGTAGTTTTCTGGGAAAGAATTCAAAGGGTTTGGTTTATAGCAGCAGAGAACTGCTATATGTTCCTCCTAAAATTTTAATATCACATATGCATAAGTGGATGTTGGAGGGATATTTTTCAGTGTTGCTGTTCTTAGCGAAGCTAGGCTAATATGAGGGAACCAACAGGAGGGTAACTACACAGTAAAGAGGTATACTTAGGTAGTACAAGTGAGGCAGTCATTTGTAGAAGTGAGGCAGGTTTAAAGAACTTGCTGATGTACTATTCCTGCATTAGTCCCCACTATTCCTGTGATGGGTCTGTGACAAGGGGCAGGGTAAGTGAGCCTGGGTAGGATTTTGTACTTGTTTGCATTACCATTCTACCTGATAATGCTTGACTGGCTTGCCCTGGGTGGCTGCGCCTATGTGGCACTAAATGTTTTCTTACAAAATACTCATGTCAGCACATTTGCCCACCTGCTGTGAGCACTGTAGCTGAGCTCTGTGTTTGACGCTGTGCGTATGAAGTAGGTGCTATCCACGCAATGTTCATACATGGCAAAATATTAATTTATAAGAGATTTGATAAAGAAAAATGTGAAACATTTTATTTCTGATATAAGTCTTGTGTTCTAACTAAGCGGATACATTTCTCCTTTGCCTCAAAAAATATAGCAATCTCTCTGCTGGGACAAAATGAATGAATCCAATTCTCATATACTTCAGATAATGCTTGTTAATTTGTGTGTCAGTTTGAAGCCTCTAAAATTAAATGCTTATTTTGGAATTATGCTTCTTTTGATATTTTCTCCGTGTTGAAGGTGTGATTTATGGGAGTCGTCTTTACTCATCAGCTATTCAACTGTTTTTATTTATTTATTTATTTATTTTTTTCTGTCCAACTAGGGAACAGAGTAGTACTGGATCATTCAATGGTCCATGCTGCTAAGCCAGAAAGTAAAATGGTGGATAGTAACCTAACATTATGCTTTTAATATATGCTAGATTTTGTCTAACCCTTTGTGAAAGTAAACATGGATTTTTGACAGAAATGAAGAATTGGACTAATTAGTTGTTCGTGGGAATACGGATGTGTTTATTGTGCCAGAGTTACTGTTTCTTGTTGTTGTTGATTTGTTTTATCTTCCTAGAATGAAAACTTTGCAGTAGAGTCAGGGAAACAGCCAATCACATTTGAAAATCCAATGTATACAACCAGAGATAGTGGAGCCAGTGGGACCAGTGCAGTTACAGTTGTTCGACCAACACATGTAAGAGAAACTTAGGCTTGCCTTTCACCCTTCATTTTCCTTTTGACCTCCTTTTCTTGTTTGAGGAAAGTTGATTTTTCTTCTTCTCCTACAGGTAACAGGAGTTGGTAGTAAGGAAAATGAAAATTTTGAAAATCCTGTGTATGCCTCTGTAATATCTGCTAGTCAAAAGGAACCTCCTCAGAGTATGGATGCACCTCAGGTAGTATATACGCGTGGTCTAGGGCAGCCTTGTCTGTTTTGTGCTCTAAATCAGAGGAACTGAATTGTTAGGGAAGCTGCATAATAGTTTCTGTTCTGTTCAAATAATCCTATGGAGCTGGCACATGATCTGCATCAAGTCCAACTAACCAGGCTATATTTCCAAGATTTCATGAGCTGGTCAGGAACTAAAAGGAAAGGAATGCAAGCACAGAAGGACCCAGGCCATGCAGTTAAGAATCTGTTGAGATTAAGACCTTCTTTCTGCTTGGCACACCAAGATATTTTGAAGATGATAGATTTGAATGGAGGATTTCCTTTCACTGTCTGTTGTGCTCCGTTTTGAGGGCAGATGCTAGTTTGAAAATTATATTGTAAGGGCTGTAAATTGGCGTTGCTCCACAGGAGAAATGATTGTAACTAAGATTTTACTTTGTACTTTCAACAAGAATTTGTAAAACCCTTATGAATTACACCTTGATAGAAGCAGCAGAGTATATTTTTTCTATAAAATGTGAAAATTAAAAAACAATAAAAAGTGCATATTTGCTTAAAACAGTGAAAACAGTTCTTTTTGGTACTGAAAACTGAAATAAGACATTTGGTCGCAATGTACTGTCAATGTTTTTTCGCATTTATTTGTAACTTTATATTTTAAATTAATAGTAAGGGTATTTAGAGCATTTATTTTTTATATTCTTTTAGGATATTTTAACAGTCATGATTAAAGTATTACCTCATCTAGATTATTCATGATTCATGGAAGATACATATTTATGTCTTAGAATCAATCTGTGCTGATGGTGGCTTGTTTGCAGGACTATCTTCACACCTTGTGCACTTAAAAGTACCTGTGATGAGCTTTGAAATGACAGCTCCTTCAACCTTCAATTGCAGTTTCATGTCCTTCAGTAATTTCTTTCAAGTCAGTTTTTCTCCTCTTTGACCTATTTTTCTGGAATGATAGGCTCTCCTGAATTAATTTAGTCACTTTTGATCTAGTGCTGTGAATACTAATACAGGTAAAGTAACAATAGCTGATTATCCAGCAGAGAAAAAAGTTGAGCCTCATGCGTAGTCCATCTTTTGATGTCTGTTGGATTGCAGTGGATGCATTATGTAACCATTTTGTTTTCCTTCCTACTTCCTGTCATATTTAAAATGTACATTCTTTGGGAAGATGCCTTGTAAGAAAAAAAAACACAACTCATTTCATTTGAGGTCTCAATGCTCTTTCAAATAGATAATCAATAGTAAAGGATAATGTAGACTAAATGAGAGGTCACTTGAATGACATAGCGCAGTATTTAAAGAGGTATCCTAGAACACTAAAGCATAGTATGACTTAAAGTTTACTATATAAATATAATTTATATAATTTGATAATAAAAAATGAATTTATTTTTCGTTTGCTAGAAACATCTGTTGAATAATGTAGTGAGGCTGGTTGACTAGTGAGAAAGTAGAAGCTGTCTATATTATTGTGGTATAAATGAATATTTTAAATATTAGTTGTGGCCTCTCATACTTTTTGTGATGAGTCTCTGAAGCGGTTGAAATAAATGAGATTCATACTTATATCTGCAGAAAAAGGGTTCTAGACCATGGACCTTTTCTCTTGCACATACGTTTTATCATACTAAAGATTGCTACAACTCAAAGAAACTTGAGCAGGCCTTGAAATATTTAAAGGAGTGCAATTAATTAAAATTACATGTCCATATGAGAACATCCAGCTGAAATCACCAAGTTAGCAGACAAGGAAGGTGAAATCTGTCAACTGTGCTGTCATTTTGCTGAGAAACTGAGAGAAAAAATGTATAAAGCTCTAATAATTTTTATGTTTCAGGAATCAAAGTGGAGTTTCTTCAAGAGAAAAATGAAACAAAACACTAATTTTGAAAACCCAATATATGCAGAGGTATTCCTTAATATTGTATAATGCTATTTTTCAGCTAATGTACTGCAGGACTTCATTCTTGCTTTTAGAGGATAAAGGATATGGGTAGATTCTGTTGCTAAGTGAAGCAGAATAGACATTCCAGCCCAGGTCAAGATGGTACTGAAGTGGTTTTGAGAGAAAAAAATATCAAGTCTTGTGCAAAATGAGGTTCTCAGCGGGCAGCACAGCTGCATTGCCCACCTCTCGGCCTTCCCAGCCCAAGCACGGTGACCACCTCCTGCTCCAGGATCTCTCATGCTGGTTTCCACTTGTGGGTGCATTGTAGTACAGCTCAGAGTCCCAGCACAAGTAAAAGACTGTTGTACTACTGGGGATAAAGTGTCTAGTGCCCTCTCAGTCCTGGATTCAGCATAGCACAAAAATTGAATGGCTCTGCATGCTGCAACCCTGCTTCCATAACAGCCCAATTTTTTCCATCCATGCAGTCAAAGGAGCCAGTTCTTTTAAGATGTTATGCCAGCTAGTGCTATGTGTGCTGGAGGAATTCTCCCATGGCTGGGTATGAAGACTTTAAGTTCTACCGACTTGATCCAGTAATTTCAGTCTTTTTCATCTTACAGTTAAAAATTTACAGAAGGCCTAAATGACTTAAGAACCTCAGTCGCACAGTCATGTGACTAAAACTTAGCTGCATCTTATGGAAAATTTGGGTTTCTAATGATGCCCAAACAAGATGAGAGAGTTCAGGAAGCCAGAGGATTTACTTCCCCAAAGCTAAGAAGTTTGTAAATAATGATTTACAAACAGTAGTACTGCTAGCGTTGTCTACACTCAGGTATGTGCATATAGACAAATCGAGTTACTCCTGACATTAACCATTAAAACAGAAGTGGCAGTGTGCAGAGTAAGTTTGGAGTAGCTTATCTCCTCA
Source organism: Anser anser (assembly GCF_964211835.1). Taxonomy (NCBI): domain Eukaryota; kingdom Metazoa; phylum Chordata; class Aves; order Anseriformes; family Anatidae; genus Anser; species Anser anser. The sequence continues at coordinate 20,564,859 of NC_139726.1, read as the reverse complement.
GCTGTACCTTCTGAGGTGGAATTAGCATTTGACTTTTTTTTTTACAGGTGGTGACTTGCAGAAATAACATATACTGTGACACTTCAGCTAAATATTTGAATAGTTAGTTGACATTTCTGAAAGTTAAGGCTGGATATTTTGTACATTAGAATGTAAACTTTGATTTTATGATTATTGTTTCAGATGGAAAAGGAACGGCAACAGGACACAGAACATGTCCCTCCTCCCTCTCCTTCACTGCCTCCCAAGATTACTCTGAAGAGAGACCAGCCATTAGCTTATACAGCAACAGAGGATACATTTAAAGACACAGCCAATCTTGTTAAAGAGGACTCTGTTGTGTAAGTAGGTAACTGTTTTAGGGAAAATGAGACACATCCATTTGCACATATATTTTTTTATAAACAGAAGAGTAAGGTTCACATTCAAATGCTTTATAAAAACACATGCATCTTTTAGTCAGTGGCTGGAGATGTATGTTGAAACTATGCCTTGTTTTTTGACAAAATTGCCAATTGCTATTTTTATGAACAATTATCATGATGTACTATATGTATATCTTTGCACTGAAGCTGTCTGAAAGTAATGTTATAAATATATTGTACATTTGTAAATTTTTCAAAGATTATCTTGATTGTTGATGTTCCTAGTAGAAATCTGTATGAAATTGGTTGCATTTTTAGGGATAAATTCATTATATAAAGGTTTAAACTAAAAATACAAAGTGAATATAGGAGCATTACTGATCTACGGGACCTTTTGAATATATAATGGCACCTTTTAAAACTTCTACTGGTGCTCTGGGCATGTTTACCGCCTGTTTAATTTACTACTGATGTAGAAATGGGTGTCTCTGTTTATCTAAACAAAAGATGGAAAAGTCAATGCAGCATCATTATGCTGAGTAATTACCTGTGCAAAATGTTGTTCCTACAGTATTTTAACTGCCTGGGATAAAACAATTTCCTCTCAATCCATAAGACATACTTTTCCTCTAGGTTCCCATTAAAACCATTCCATTAATAGTGTTCTTAAAAAGATTTGATATATTTAGATTTTAGTGTCATGAGTATGTAATTTAATGAGATTCTCTCCTGATCATCAGTGGAATAGCATTGTTCTTAGCTGGAGTCTCTGGAAGTCATTTGTACTATTAAATGAAGTAGCTAGATTTCTATAACAGCTTATTTCCAAACAGCAAAATACAAAAGATACTGCTTCATTTAAGAAATGATTCATTTTTTTTAATGTGAAAGTTTAATTTTATTGACTATTTATTTCCTGAGGTGGACATTAATAGAAAGGGAAACAATTTCTACTAATGCAGTCTTTGTAGTTATCTGCTTATTTCCATAACCTTCTATCAGTATATGCTGTATGTCTTACCAGTTTTTCTATTAACTAGGCAAGGTAGTTTCCACAGCATGAACTATTTGAGGAAATTTTGAGTACCACAGCAGGAACACGTTATTTGGCATTCCTGGCTAGCTACTCATATAATTTGAAGATTCCTAAATTACAATCATTGAGACTTCTGCTATTTGATTGCTTTATGTCCGAGTTCTCAAAATATATACTATTTCTAATTAGAATGCTTCTAATTATTTTGTAATGTACTTTGATTAGAAAAGACAACTGGAAAATTATGCTGCTGAATAAATTTAATAAATGTATTATTTTATCATATCCCTATTCCATACTTTTTTGTCAATGCTCTATGTACTTTTGTTAGTCCGGGGACTATAGACAGAGCTTTTTTTTTTCCCTGTAAGAATTTTAACTTCTCAGATGTGGAAGAAAATCATTCTTGGGAAACTCTAAAGGTAGGTAGGATGTAAATTTGATCCTTTAATATACTTTATAGCAATTGATTCCTAAACTTTAACTGGGCCTCTTCCACTCAGAAGTGTACCACAATGTATTCATCTGAGTATGTAAATTTTTGTTGTTGTTTTTCAACAGAAACTTTAGATTCTAGCCCTCGCTTAATTTATTTTTCCCTTATGGCTAATCCCTGGCTGAATTCCTGAATTTTGGACTCATTCTGTTGTTTGAAAGAAGGCCAATTTTTAGAGTTTTCAGCGCATCTGTAATTGGCCCCTATAGGGCTGATAAATTATAATGCTTAATTTTTTTTCAATGTACATTTCTCTACAGCTGTCAGGCCAGGCAGAGAGAACTATAACTGCAGATATTTGTCATGCCAAGAGGTAAAATATTTTTTTTCTTGAAGTCATTTGCTAGAGAATAGAACCTCAATGAAATACTTAAACAGTACTAAACTGTTTTTATATTCTGACCCTTTCTTGCATGTGCTAACACACATGCAGGTGCCCTGCCCCCCAGTACACACACTCAGAGTGATGAAACTGCTTTTCTTACATTTGGTGTTCTGACCTGCACATGGTATTTTTGTAAGCTTAATTGAATTGCACATTAATGATTAATCACTAACGCAGATCTTTAGCAAATAAAACCTTTACCCCTTCAATTTTCAAATGTCCAGGAACACCACCATGTCAGCCTCTGGCCAGGAGTTTAACAGGTAGAAATAGTGTACAAGAGGCACAGTAACTTCAACTGCTGTTTTACCGTTCTGAACACACTCTTTGTACAGTCAAACTAATTGGCTGTAGCATACACTAATGACCTGTTTCATCTAATTGGTGAAATAATTATCCTTTTAACTTACAAAGCACATTGAGGATGAAAGAAACGTAAATGTATATTTATTTTAATATTTCCCCCATAAACTATACTAATACTAGGAATAAGTATTAAAAATACAAGTAGTAAAATATAAGTATTGCTCTGTTTGGATAAAATAGTTTGTGTTTCTATCTCTGAACAGTTGAACAGTCAGGTGCTTAGATGTGGTCAAATTCTGCAACTGTAATTTTTGGAATATGTTGCAATAGCTGGGCTTTGTTACTATTTGATTTGATTTCTTGTATTCAGAAGCTTGTGAAGTTTAGCAACTATTGAATATGACCATGACCAAATGCCATAAAATAGATGATTGTCTGAGTAAATAATGTTCTGTAAGGTACAAGTATAAGATGTATGTTCTGAAAGGCCAGTGGACCAGTGTTTTATTTCAAATTCACTAGAAACCTGTATGTTGATGAAGTCTACTTGAAAAGCAGATTTTTTTTTTTTAATAAGAAAAAGCACATCAAATGTTTTGTTGGGTGAGTAGTACTAACCAGCTTTGTAGCTGAATATTATATGAATGTATATACTTCAGATGTATCACTTCTGAGCACAAAAAAGTAAATTTACAAGTCTATCTCCAAACTCAGGAATTTCTGGGAAGTAGGGAAAAGAAGTGTTCTCTGAAGGGAATTTAAGCAGCTTAGTAACTGATAAAGAGGAGGACAACTAGTTTTAACAGGATTAAGTTATTTCTATAAATTTGATGCTAGTTCAATGCTAAATGTTGATTAGAACTCCAGGGACTAAACTCCCACTAGCTGTTCGAGTTGGAAACATCATAGAGAGTAGCATGTCAGATAAACAGCATTGGGCATAGGAGACAAACAGCCAAAAGAACTTTGCATCCCATCCAGCTTCATATCATGTCCTGGGGTACTTTGCAATCAGGGCATGTTCCATGCATTTTATGACCTCAGAAATATCAGAGTTGCACAGTCTTTTCACTGATGATCTTTGAGCTTTTCTATCTGCAAAGAAGAAAATAAACCTGGAAGTATTTATTCAGCGTTCTCTGTGAGAGGATTCTTTACATTTATAGGTTTGGCAACAGCTTCTGTAGATGGATAATGAAGGTTGCTTTAAACTACTGGCTTAAATACTCAGAGAGGTACAGCTACGGCAGAGCAGAGACCAGCAAGTGCTACAAAATACCCAAGAACCAGGTAAACAGAAACCTCTGTGGTCCCTGTTGTGAGCCAGATCTTTCCTACTGTAAGTGCAGCTGAAATTTTTAGCTCTCAGTAAGTCATAAACTTAATGTACAATCATACCAATTAACTCCCCCTGCCCTCTGACATTCTGCCTCTAAGTACCTCAGAACTAAGGAAGGTAGTGGGTCATCTCACTGGTCTCCTAGCGAAACTAACAGAACAGGCCTCATCTACCACACACATATTCCAGAACAATGAGTTCCTAACAGAAATTTCTGAAATCCAGCAAATGTTCACCGCAGTACAAAGTGGTTGAGGTCAGAAGAGACATCCAGAGGTCATAAAACCAAAACCCAAAACCCTTCTTGAGTCGGGCCACCCAGAGCAGGTTGCCCAGGATTATGTCCAGGTGGCTTTTGTAGTCTGCAAGGAGGAGACTACACAACCTCTCTGCGCAACCCCTCCCAGTGCTCTGTCATCGAACAGAAAACCTGTTTTCTGATGTTCAGTTGGAACCTCCTGTGTTCCAGTTTGTCCTGTCTTGTCCTGTCACTGGGCACCATGGAAAACAGCCAGGCTTCATCCTCTTTGCACTTTCCCTTCAGGTATGTATAGACATTAATGATACACCCCTGAGCCTTCATACAGCCCTTTTTGTACTTACATTCAGAAAAGTATTTTTCTCTATAGGTGTCCCTAATATCAGGAGTCAACCTGTTCCAAAGTCTTGAGAGGTCTCTACATGATAATCTGAATTAACTACTCCTGAGTTAAAGAAACTGTACTCAACAATGCTTACTTTCACTCCAAAATGCTGAGTCTGTATCCTAGAAGAAGAAAAAAATACAATAACCATCCCTGAATAATGGCATAACCGTTAAACATGTAAGTTGAAAGTCTGTCACATAAATTAATATTTGAGACTTTGGTTCTTGTCTTCAAATGTCAGAGCAATTTTATGAGATGTTTAAATTAGCTTCATAATGCACTACCTATCACTGTAAAAGCACAGGAGGTAATTAACTATGAGAAATAGCAGTGTTAAGTAGATATACAACTTTTCTGTGTGATCTCTTTTGGACTGTTGCAAAGGATGCAACAGCCACCTCCCTCTGAACATTGTATTATCAAACTAAAGCTTTGTCTATTTCTTCTATTTCAGCTTCCAGCAGAAGCAGATTATTAAAGTGCTTGGGAAAAAGTAAAGGTGAGCAAAATTTTCAGTTGGGTTTGAACTTTATTCTGCATTTTATGGTGAAATGGCTATGGTTAAATGGTTAAGTGTTAGCGCAGTAAGGTCAGTACGCTTCTGGTAGTCTGGTTCCCTCTGTGTAGTATGAATTACAGTGTGACTCCGTCAGAACAAAAATGGCCTCTCTGTCCTGTCAGACAACTTCAGAGACCCAGGCAGCTGGGTTCTAAAGCATGGCAAAGGAATGGACCATGTGTACGTTAGCCTTTAGTTTATATTCTGTTAGGTTAGGGCATATGTTTTCTTTATATAAGCATTCCTAATTGTTTGCAAACAGCTTTCTTAGACCCTGTGAAGACTTGGCCTGTTGAGCTATGCCTCAGCCATCCCAAGGCAGTACAACACGTTTCAGTGAAGGCTGCTCAGCGTAATTTTCAGAAGTACATTTGATAATCTGATTGCTAGAAATGATGTGTAAGGGAATTATGAACTGATTATAAAACTTTGTTAAATGGGAGGAAAGAGTACTCTATTACTGAAACCATGTGAAGATCTAAGGCTTTCTGGTCACCGCTGTTTAGTAAAAATGCTAGTATTATATGTAATGGTACTGAGGTTCTTGAACCAACAGTAGGGGTAAGGGAACTGAATTGCCAGCTCTGCACAAATGCATTTATCAGTGCATGTGTGGTGAGACAACAGCTAATTTTCCCTAATTGCTGCATGAGCATATTTCATGAATTAATAGACTTGTAGTAATGTAGTAATGTTGTGATAAGACAGTAGCAGGCCAAGTGCAAAGTAACTGTTTATGTTTACATCAGACTTGGAATGAACTCCCCAGGAAGAGAGCTGCAAAATGAAGCCAGAGTGACTGGGTTATCTTTGGGTTAGTTTCAGAACTGATTTGACAGGGACAATCCATGCACAGAAGTGGAGGGAGTATAGAAAGCCATCACTGCGCTTTGAGAGCATAAAAAGACAACTCAGGGCCTTCAGGGTAGGACCAGCAGAAAAGGATTGACATTGAAGACTGCAGTGTCTGAGAATCAGACCCCTGCTGTGAAATCAAATGTCTTCTCCAAGGCACCTAGGCTTGCCAGATGGGATACCTGTGGTGTCCCTGTGGTTTGATTGTGGAGTTGAAGAGCTTGAAAAAGGGTCTTGCATACCTCAGCAGCTTGGAAGAGCTCAGAGATCTGAGAGTATGTATCAGAACCACAACACCAGGCTGCTAATAATTATTACCATGATTGTATGCTACTAAATTTATTTTAAAAAACGAATTCAAACAGGCTCCAGTGAGAGATATGTGCATGTACACTTCTGTAATCCTTAGGCAGAAAATGCAACATGTCTAAGGTCCTCGTGCATCATGTATGTATATCTGGTAATTTAGCATATACCAGGCAGCCTATAAACACTAAGTACAGCTTGCCCAGGAAACTCGGAGTGTCTGACCAGGCTATCTGGTTGATTTACTTTTGTATATGCAGTGGATTCATGTGATTGATAGCTGCATGCTAGAGATTTGTCCAGGTTAGGCACAGTGTGGTTTCTTGTTGGCTCTGTTCATAGCACTGGAGATTGAAATCCCAAACAAGTGCCCAACACCCTCTTCTTTTACTTTCCCTCTTTAGACAAGATTTCTAGAGAGAAAATAGAAGTGGCAAACATATAGTCACCCTTCCTCAGCACGTTTGGAATCCATTCTTGGATTCATGCATATAATTCTAAGTACTCACTGTAAGATGTCAGAGAAAGCTTCCATGCCCCATTTGGACAGGCTGTAGCCACCTCCTACAAATGCCATGAGGCCTTTGGCATTCATTAGATTGACTACTGTTCCCTTATTTTTTTTCAAAAGTGGTAGAAGCTTGAACATGGTTTCAATCAATCCCAGTAGATTAATGTTCAGCACTGAGTGGAAGTCACCAATTCTCAGCCAGTCAGTGGATGCCATAGGTGTTCTTCTTCAGCATTGCTCACCAAGCCAACAAGCCCTACGAGGATTCCAAAATCATTTATTTTCTGTATGTGGTGATATCTTACCTTAGGGTTTCATATGTAGTATTGGGAGCCAAACACATGCTCTGCAAAAACTTCAGTGAGATGAATACAGCTGTCTGGGGCCTGATTGTAAATGTCTAAATCTACTCTGTACACTTGGCAAAATTTCCAATGATCTTAGGCAATGACTCTAAAAGAATATGGGTAAAATATTAAAGGAAGATGTTTTCAGTTGGAGATATGGGCCACTGTACTGGGTCTATTATCCACTGAAGTATGTGGGCTCCTAATGTGCACTTCTTGTGAAAACTGAAGAGTGTAGCTAAAAGTGGAAAGGCTGATTTTCCTGGTTGGGGTCTAAAGGTCTAAGCTAAACATGCAGAATTAGTCAATGCTTCTAAAAATATTAGCTTAACCCTGTGTATTGATAATGTTGCTTTACTACCTTATAAATTACTTGAGGAGCTTTAGATAAATAGTGACGCTTCTGAGAGGACAGCCTGTGCCTGGAAGGAGAGGCTGAAGGTTCAGAGCTCAGTCTCCGTAGAGGGTGTCAGAAGGAGGTGACAAAGTTAGCAGTGCTTACCCTGACCGGGAATGTGTCGCTGGAAGCAGGGACCTGCGGAGGATCAGCAACGTTGAGGAGGTAAGCTCAAATTACTATTTTGATCATTTGATCTTGCCTTCATTTGTTGCATTCAAGGATGGTCTGGAACTTTGCATGATGAGGGGAGAGAGTCGTATTGGTTGAAGATACTGTTTTTTGCTGTTTCAGCTACTTAATTAATGAGCTTATTGAATATTTGATACAACTGCATGGCACAGCTGGTAGTTGCAGTGCCTTGACCCCCTTTAGCTGTCCTTAACAATATCCGGTCTGAGCTGTCGGCACTAAGAAAAAAACGTGTGTATTGTGACAATCGAATATATTTACCATGCAGATCTTTTATCACCATGTGCCAAAACCAGAACTTAGGCCATGCCTTTTAACTCCACTCATGGGTATCCAGAGACAAGCTCTTCCTTTGTTCTAGACAAGTGCTCAGAGATGCATGACAGCAGTATGAAGACCTACCTGTGTAACAACTCTAAGAAAACTGGCTGAAATGGCAAGCATTTAGATGTTACAGGTAGTGCAGTTGCTATTGTGTGCATTACAAAAATCAGACTAATTCAGCTATGCAAAAACACTATTTGGCTTGCTACAGGAGTGGTGAAAGAGCCCTGTGCCAGCTGTTTTTAATTGGGTGAGCTAGTTTTATTGCCAAGAAAGTTCATTCTAGTACAAGGTAGCACCCTCCCCCTGACAAGATTCTTCAACTGCACCAACAAGAGTCTGAAAAACACACCAGGGAATGATCTAGTTTGAATAGCTAGATTTTTAGGCAACCTGTTGGCAAAAGTGTGGGTAAGCCCAGAAACGTTGCTGAAGAGAATCTTTTTGAACTGAGAAGTGGCAGAACTGAAGAGTGAATGTGTTTTATCAGTAAGAGGACAAACTCTGCGGGTAACAGAGAGGCTCCAGAACTCTTAGGTAGACCAGGTTAGGTTATACTGCATTATTTTTCTGGGAACTGACCTTGCCACGTACCCTTGCCAGCAGTCTCCTCTATCACAAATACCACAGCTCTGGTGAATGCTGCTGGAGTCAGCCCAGTCCATGTTCACTGTCTTTAGGGAGAGTGAGGAGCAGGACCATAGCTCTTGGCCTCTCTTTCTGTGACACATGCAGCAGTGACACAAAATTCCCTTTTGTCAAGCCATTTTGCCAGTGCACTTCCAAGTCTGGTGTCACGGCCTGTTCTGAAGACACACTTTCCACTCAGGTTTCTCACTCTGTACTGTCTCTGATGAGCCAGTAAATGACAAGAGAAAGTACAGAAGCCAAAATTGCTATGTGCAGTGAGTCTGAAAGTGAGAGCTATTAGCAAATAAGTTAGTGATCTGGAAATGCAATGAAGTAAACATGCTTGGCCAATCCACCAACTTCCTTAGACCGAGTTCCCGTAAGGGGCTTTGTTTCTGGTTGCAGCCCTTCCAGCTCACTGTAAGTTAGAGGAGAGCAGGCGTTAGGAGCTTTGGCGCAATGTAATTGTAATCCATGAATAATACATGCCTTGACAAAACCTTCTCCTGACCTCCTTTTCAACAGTTTTCTACTGTTTGCAAGTTTTACTTGCCAATCTTCCTAGTCAGCTTCATCCTCTCAGGATATTTCAGTTGGAAAGGAATGACTGCATCAGTTCTCAGAGTAGTGTCTGGTGGTGGCTCTTTTTTTGTGAACTCTGGCAATTATTTGTGCTAATACTGGAAAGAGAGGAATTCTTTCGGGAAGAAGGACAATTCTCTTTGACTGTCTGTATGATGCCACCCAGTCTGCTTTTCTAATCTGTAGCATGGAAGCAGACTGAGCCCGAGAATGACCAGAAAAGCCGAAGCTGTAATGGTGGGTCTGCAGACTAATTTGTTCTGTGATTTGTGTTGTGTGACGGTGACCCATTTGCTCTCTGCTCCTTAGACAAAAGAGACATTGGGACAGTCTCTGAGCCTTCTGTCTCCTTCCTCATTCCCTGTCTAGTGCTGGTACAGAGTGAAGTAGAATATATTACATGGGAACTGTTTTTGCATAAATAAATGGGGAAGTGCATGGAGATGCTGCCCTCAAAAAAGCACTGAGAGAACACAAGGTTTCCTGACTCAGGTGAGGAAGATACTGTTTGCTTATTACAAAGAGTTCTGATAAGTGTAGAATACAGTTCTTGCCATTGGAAAATCTTCATGATTGATTATTGTCTTTCTATTTGTACTTTTGCTTTGTGCAAGAATTTAACTAAATTCATTAGAACCCATATGTATGGGAAGGCTGGTCAGTGTCTTCCAGACATTCTGCCAAAGAGAAACTTTTGTACAGGTGCTGAGCAGTCACTTAGGCTGTAGTTGCCTACATACATGTACAGGTGCAGACACGATTGTATTCAAAGAATGAACTGATATAGTAAAACAAAGGAAATTATGATTATTTTTAAATCCTGCAAATACTCTAACAGGAAGGGGTGTTTTTTTACGTTTTTCTGTAACTCACAGATGTCTGAAGTTAAGCATTCGTTTGGTTGATTTTTGTGTGACATCCTTCCTACCTTAAAACATGAATGGTAAAGGAAACTCACTGTATTAGGTCTGGTTGCTAGAGTCCTTCTAGTGTTCTTGATCCTACTGAGTTAGTGAAGTGATCTGGGTTTATTTTGATTTTAAATTCCACCATCATCTAATCAAGTAGGAGTGGACAGAGTCTCAGAACCTGATAGTGAATGAATGTTGGACTCATTAAATAATGACATCAGACACAGCTGATACATGACCAGTGACAATATTCATTGCCACTTAATAATGTTATTTGACATAGTTGGATGCCTCTGTAGCTGTGGATATGGACCTCTGAGCTACTGGTTAACTCTCTCTGATATGAAAATGTTAAGCAAATATATGCAGATAAGAGTTTGCTTCTCCTTCCACTGCAGTCTGCAGGAAGGTTCCATTAAAGTTTTTGGGTGTTAGACTGGTCTCTGGGCTGCACCAGTTGTTTTAGCAGCCTGTCTCCCTGTTGTGTCAAGGCTAACAGAACTGGCCCTCTAGTTCTGGTACCTCAGCTGGATACTTGGCTTTTTTGCTGCAAATGTCCCTGTAAAATCTGACAAGGATTACAGTGCTCCTGAATGTGTGCACTTTGGAATCATTGTTGTAATGTTTCACTCGGTGACATTTATTTTGTGAGAGGACTTACAGAGTGTGCTCTGACAAAGCACCTTTAAAACACTACAGAAAAGTTGGTTCAGCTTGCAGCAGGGGCTCTGTGAAGTCTGGCCAGGCTGCACACTCGACTCCTCTAAGAGGAACACCTGGGACTGCTCTGGTTAGCACCAGTGCCTGAGTTTCACTAGCAATAACTGGCACAAAAGATCTGTAATGCCTGGGGCTGAGAGGGCAGTGCTGTGTGTGGAGCCTCCGCTGCTCATCCCTCCCCATCAGCCCTGGGCTGTGTCTATAGCCTGCAGTCCCAAAGCCACCAGTTCTCCACAGGCATCCAGTGCTCCCTATCCAACAGCATGTGAACATTTGGTGCTGAGCACCGTGGAGGGCTTTTCTCTACTGGAGCCTTTTGCCAGTATTTATTCTGCTAGATGACGTCTAATCTGCTGAAAGGAGACTGGGTCAGAATCAGAAACAGTTTCAGTTAAAATTTTCCTCCAAGAAAATTGGCTAGTTCTGTGAATGTGCAATGTTGCAAGAAAATAGTTCTTGTCTGATAATTCTGCAACACTAAAAAGCCTCTTCTCTGTCAGGGGCATATCAATTTTGAAATAGCTGCCTGTAGTGGCAAAGAGTGTGTTTCCAGGGAAAATGTCAGCTTGGTATTTCAAGTTTTGATATATTTCCAGAAATATTGAATTCTGATTACTAGTGTAGCCAGTAAATAGCTAAAGGCAAATTCTACTTCCCATTAAAATGCTGATATTTGCCTAGCAAATTGAGAACTCCTGGGACGGAGCTTGGCTTCTTGCGCACACACAAGTGCCATTATAAAAGCAATTGATTTTAAGGAAAAGCAGCGTGACTACACTGAGAGCCCTTTTAGATCCTTAGATGACTGCAAAATGCAGCATCCCTCTGCTTCCCTGCAGTATAGGAAGCTGAAGCATGTAGACCCTGCTGAAGGGGCACATTACTGTTTTACTCCCACAGCAGGTGTGCTTGGGCAGTTGTGCCAGAGAACCACAGGCCAGGTGAGGTTCGGGGTCTGGATACACCTTGGATTTCTTTATCCACCACTGTGCTTACAGTGCAAAACCTGCAGAAGTCAGCGTTCTGCTATGGCGTAGCGTGGCCTACCAGGCGTGCTGAGGAAGAGCTGGCAAAGGGAAGTGTATGGCCTCTGTTCTTCAGAAGCAGCACTCATGTAACCCTTGGGGGAAGGTTTAGGTTGGTCAGGCAGTGCTCCGACAGATCGCCCAGCAGCTCTCCAGATACTGCAAAGTACAAACTTTAATAATCAGCTACCCTGCCAGTGCTACAAAACCTCTAGTTTTCACTTAACAAACTGAACAAGTACACAGGCAGAAACACGTCACGTCTCCCACTCTTATGTGAGCTATTCCTGCACGTGCAGGGCTTTGCACATATGTTTCATAGGAAAGAGGTGCTTTTTTGCTGGCTGTGTAAAGAGGACAGTGTGAGAGTTCAGTTCAGTGATCAGCAAGTGACTTAAGATCTGCCTTAATCTGTCATCGTAAAAGGAATACATATCCAAACTCTCCTCCTCAGTATTTTGCATGGAGGTGAAGTCAGTCCGGTGAAATGAGGGCTGATTTCTCAGCATGACTCTATCTTTCCTTGTACTGCTTGCAGTTCAGATTTTTTTTTACCACATCATTGGTAAAAAACACAGGGCAAATAAAGCCCTGTAAACTCTTAGGTGACTGAACCAGTCATTCAAAATAGAGGAGTCGAGAAAGATTCCAGATGTTCTGAAGAACATTACTGAGTCAGCATTTTATTCAGCACCTGTAGGTGCTTAGATAAGCAACAATTGATTAAAATCCTTCCTAGAAAGGAAGAGACCACATGTTCTCTCTCATCCGTGCACTCAAAAACAAATGCTTAATTTGTTCTCTTAGCCACTCTGCAAATGCATATAATGGGTACTGCTCACTGTAACATTAGACATGAGTTCTGTTCTTGCACTGGTGCTCACATTCTGGGGAGACATCTGCAAGCTCACTGTGTACCTCCAGGTGCTCACAAGTTGACTTCACCAGTTATTTCCCATGTCAGAACATAGAAATTGCGTGAGACAAACTCATAAGCTTGTGCACCAACACGTGCGTGGTGGTAGTTATCAGAAAAATCCCTCTGTAAATTCTGTGTGATGGTTTTATGTTGGCTGACAAACACAGTCCTTCTCCTTGCTGTTGATAATTAATGACTTGTGCTGTGATGCTTCTATCTCAGGGACTCGCTTACTATTAATCCTCCATGATAAGCTCCATCCCTGACTATCCTACCTTTGTTGTATAAGCTTTGCTGGCTATATGTAGTCATCTGTAAAGCCTGGGGGACTGTCCAGACGCACTAGAGAGAATTAACCTACTCAGTTGGGAAGGACTGACCTGTGCATTGTGTTGAAACCAGCAGGAATCTTCCCATTGATTTAACTGGGATAGGTTCAGACCTCCTTCTTTACCCCTGCACGTGAGTGAATTGTTCTTGGCAGGACTTGGTCTTTTGGGGACAAAGATTGAGGAAGATATATCCTTGTGTTTGTCAGCTCTGAGGGACAAAATTATTTGCTCTAGTCCAGGGGCAGCTTTATGTTACTTTAAACAAATCAACTGCCTGAGTAACTAAGCAATATTTTTCAAATTAAATTTGAATTCTACCAACTGTGCAAGTAAAAGCTCTACAATTTGCATGAAAAAAAGACTCTTAACATATGACTGCTTGGTAGTTTGTTGGCTACCTGGCCCAGAGTCTGCTGGGCACTTGTGATTCAGCTGCTCTTGTCTGAAAGTGCAAGCATAGCTCCTTTCCCCCAATTTTCACTCCTCCCCATTAGCGCTGCATGGCCTTCACTCTCAGATGCTGCAGAAAGAGAGGAGGCTTGTGCAGAGACCCTTCTCAGTGGTAGAATGAATGAATAAGCTTTTGGTGAAAATTGATCTGAAACTAACTGAATAAGAAGAAAATTAAAACTGGGGAATCCAAGCGAGGTTGCAGGATGGAGCTGGAAGTGATCTGGCCCTGAGCAGATGACCTGACTTTGGCAATCAGAGGCTGCCAAGCCTGGCTGGGAACCCCTGCTAGGAGCTGTAGAGAAGGTTTGTCCTCTGCGTGGTGGGCAGCTTCCTTCCCACTCTGGTTCCTCTGCCTAGTCCTGTCTGACCTGATTCAAACGACAGGCTCTGCTGTATGGTTGAAGTGACCACAGAACAGCCTGCTACCAGCAGGCAAAACCTGTTGCAGAGGAACATTTATCCAGCAGTGTCAGGCCAGGATTCCTGCTGTTGCAGGTACCAGTTCTCTGCCACACAGATATAGGAGGCAAAGTTTGAAAGGAGTTTCTCTACTGCAGATTTAGGCTCAGTATTCTGCTTTGGAACTGCAGAAAGCTGCATAGATCCTGCTTAGTATCTTGGAAAACATGCTGGTGGAGAACACGCCACCAGCATCTGGCACTTCGTACGATGAAAAGTGTCTTAGCAGTTGCAATGAGCAGCTGATATTTTTCCTGCATTGCTAATTTAAATAATATATTTACAGCTAGTGTGCCTTTTCCCAAATTCTTTTTGAACTTTAACCATAGCAGTGCTAGGGTCTTGCAGCAGCTGATAGTAGACCTGTGGTTTGACAGGGGCTGACATAAGCCAGCCAAACTTCGATTTCTAAAGATACAGATTGGAGCAGGTGTTGCTATTTTCTACTTTCTTTGTTTTACTTCTTCAATCACTTTCAGCTGAGTAATCTTGGTGGAAAAAATGCTTTAACTTCATATAGAGAGAATGAGACTCTGTCTGAGGTGCTGCCAGGGCTCTTAGTTCAGGGGACACCATTCACATCACTAGGGCCTCGTGCTGCCTGTTCTGCAGGAGCCAAGTTTTTCAGTGACAGAGGTGGACTGAGCTCTTGCCTGGAAAACTAACAGCTCAGGCAGACTGGGACAGGGAAGCCATTAGCTCACCAGACAGCTATACAGCAACCTTTGGCTTTTGTGTTAAATGAAGAGAACTTGGTTTTCTATTACTTCGCTTGACATAAAAATATTTGTAAAATCAAACTGACAAAAGCAATGCCACCAATAGCTAGTTCAAAGGTATTCACTTCAAATGTGCTCTGGAAAGAATGACCTTTTCAGATAACTGAGCTCTAAACGAAATGACCACACTAAATCCTAAGCATAAGCTGCACTGATAAAAGTAAAAAAAAAAAAAAAAAAAAGAAAAAAAAAAAGTGTTTTGCAGGCTCCAAAGAAACTAAATCGAAAACCAACAATATAAGGGTAGCCACTGGGTAACTTGCTCTTTAGCCTGGTCATATCACAGCAAATTCACTAGGGTGGGGAAAGCATTTTTTTTTTTTTTTTTTGGTTGCAGGCCAGTTTCCATGGCAGTGGGAAATGACTTCCTGAGCAATGTGCAGCTGGGTGAGGTGGGGGGTGAGGTGGGGTCTCTGTGTATCTCGGCTGCTTTGTCATGATGAATTCCAGCAGTGCCGGATCGTAGCAGGCACTTGTGTTGTCAGGAACTGAACAAGAGAAGAGCCGGTCTGCACCTCACAAAACACAGGGTTGTTATTATTATGCCAGGAAATAACTTCCAGACCAGAAGTCTTACAAGCTCAGAATTTAAAAAAAAAAAAAAAAAATGTAACGCATTAGATCTTCAGTACATAAATTGCAGGCATTGAGTCCCTGTAGCTGGATCCACTCCAAGCCTTGCAGAGTCCTGCAAGCGGGACATGATGTGAACTGCAACCATCTGAGCAATTCAGGCACTTTAGTTTGCTCTGTCTCCAGTTAGGACTGCACCTTTCTTTTGTTGGCCTCAAAAGTGAATAGGTGTTACTGTGCTAAAAAAAAGCAGCATCAGGAAGAAGACTTTCTGCTGTCCTTGCTAGTTTATATTGCAAGAGCTCAGCTCTCTCAGAGGAAGGCCCTGTTTCCATTCCTTCCTCTGCCTGAGATGACAGAACTCTTCCAGCTGTTGGGGCTTAAAGTTGCATTCTCTGCTTTCTTGGGATACTTTTGTCGTGTGGATCTTTGTGAAAATTGGAACCTCTGAGGCTTCTCAAACTAAGCACCTAAAAGGTGGAGGAGCTGAAAAGTCACAGCCATTTCTGAAAGTTTATTAGTTACTTTGTTCTCTCCGGTTTACACTTTAGAAATGAAATAAAGTAATAAAAGAAATTGTTTATTTTTTAATAGTAGCAGATACTGAAGAAATAGATGCATTTCTTACGTTTATAGGGCATGAGGGTGTGTTTCACGTATGGTTTGTATCATGTTGATGTAAAGGACAAATCTTGCGGAATTGGCCTTGTCTGCAATGATGAATATATTGGCAAAGATTTAGTTTGTGTGGGAAGCTGCAGGCTTTGCTCTGTTTCTCAGGAGTAAGAAGTCTTGTACAGCTGCTGGCATTCTTGAAAGGGGAGTCCAAAACCACTTCGCATCCTGCCCAATGATGTAATGGGTGCGTGGATAGAGGCTTGTTAGGGCATGCTCCATGCACTCAACAACCAGGGAAATGTCCTTGTTAAGACAGATCTTGGTCAGTTTTTCTTTCTTTGCTGCATCTGTAAAACTCAAATAAAAGACCATTCAGTGACACACAGGAAAAGTGACTTTTAACTCTTCATCCAACACTGATTTGTGCAGTTTCACTAAGGAACCGGTATTTGTTGTTTCTCCCTACAGAAGAATTCATAGCAGTTTCTGAGGACCAACTACCCCATCCATAATGATGTTGTGATACAGTTTACTCCCGAACCAGCCTAGTTACTCTTTACTGTGGCATAGTCATGGCACAACTGGGTTTGTATTGCAATGACAGTAGCTCAGAATAAACCTAACTGTGAAAAAGGCCAAGGGAAACAAATGCTGTGGTGGTTGTAAATGAGTCTCTCTTAGTAAGGAAATTGCTTTGCAGGAAGCTGTGAAATGCAGTTGTAAAGAAGAAACTTGATGGGCGAGAAAGCCCAAGGAACAAAAGACAAACAGCTTCTGTTGAAGCAGGCTTAAGCAAGTAGTCTCTGTCAGGCAATTCCTGAATGGCTTCATTACCACTGGGGCTAGCAGAAGCAAAGGGAATTTATCCGTATTTGATTACTGAATAAATAAATAATGACAGAAAAACACAGCAAGCACGTTGGTTACATCATCAGATAAATGTTTTTCTGTTTGGGAGTTTGCTCAAAAGCTACACGCCAACACAAATAATTAATCTTTAACTGAGATTTGAATAAAGTTTCCCTGAACGAGTCTTTTGTGTGAATAGCCATATTGTGATGCAGAGGCATTTGAAGAGTATCTTTTCCCATGTAGTCTCTTCAATAAGTCAGAATGATTAGAGGATATAGTGCCCTTTTGGAAGGCTTTCTCAGCAAGAAATACATTGCTTCTTTTTATTCAAATGGCTGGAAATTGCCTCACCTTTCTGAAAATACTCCTCTCCATATTGCTTTTTAGTGCTGGGAGGAAGCTGATTCCAAATAATCTCCTTCTCTTTCAGAATCTTTACTGGACTGGATAATGGTGTTTTGAACAGTCCAGGTTGAATGCAAGAAACATTAACTCCAAAAGCTTTCATATCTCTCCTGCAAAGACAACACAACAATTTAATCTCATTAAAAATTCTTATTAATATTGTGGGATTATTTTTTAAATATTTTTGTATAATTTTTTCTGTACTAGTACTTTTATTTCTGGCTTTACATGGCACACCAGCACACAAATACTGTGAGGCAAGCACAGTTGTGAACTTTCAGCTTGTTATCTCAAAATGAAAGAGGGATGAACTGTCTTACCTGCTTGACAGAGTGTGAACATGTATAGGCAGTGACTGTGCAGTAGCTAGCATATTGTATTTCACATCCTATTTCACCTTGCAGTTGCTCATTAGTGATCTGACTTGCCTGTAAGACTGTCTGGCTACCTAAATGTAAGTATCTAGAGCCATTTTATATGTCTTAGTGAGTACCTCTTAACCTCCATCTGATGTTCCAGATTGGTATGCATCCTTTTGGCCATGTCTCCTATCTGTCAGCCCTGTGCAAGTGTCTTGGATACCTCCTGGTATCTAAAATGGCCCTATATATTTAGGTACACAAATTATTACTTGTTTTACATGAAGAAGCCATAGCAGTCTACAGAATTAGCAGAATTAGTTTGTTATATTCTCTAGATCTCTCTAATGACTGGTATTATTAAGAGAAGACACTTTGGAGAACAAAGCTTAGACAAAAATTAATATCATGCAATAACTCATTGTATGTGGTTTTGGTGGTGGTGTTCTTTTTCTTTTTTCTTTTTTTTCTTTTTTCTTTTTCCCTTCGCTCTGGATGGGCTGCTGTTGGCAGTCTCCAGGTGCACTTTTAAACAGGAAAATTAGGTTCATATTGCAGAGACATCTCAGTTCCCTTGAGTGAAACCTTGTCTGCAATAAGGCCCCTGTGCACACTGAGGTAAGTTAGTTATGAATATTCAAGAGTACCAACTACACCACAGTACCACCTCAGGACACCTTATGTGCCAAACAGGCTTTGTATCTTAGTCTTCAAAAGTGACATAATCTATGCTGAGAAAAGGCGCTTTTAAAAAGAATTAGCCCAAAGTGTGTAGTATTTTTCAGTTTTATATCAAGTTCCAGGCTTGTAGATCAGCTTCTGTTTTGCATGTGCTGGTTTTCAGTTAGTCTGTTAGCCTAGGAAACAAAGAGTGGTCTTTCCTCACAGTATGTTATACCTTAAGCTGTCATTAAATCCTTCTACCCCAAACTTTGAAGGGCAATAACCTCCACTACTGAAGGCTAGACGACCTCCGACACTGGATACGTTTACTATCCTTCCCTTTGCTTGTTTTATCAACGGAAGCATATTTATTGTAACATTTATGAGTCCAATTAAATTAACTTCAATTGGTTCTCTAAAGTGCTCAATATCCAACCAGTCTGTAGGAGCGGATGGCCCTATAATTCCAGCATTATTAATAAGTCCCCAGAGACCTGCAAGGAAAAAAAAGAACATTAGGAAGCAAATTTTTGCTTTATGTGGTAGAATAATTGAACTGGGTGAGACTTCACAGTGAGTCAGTGATGGGCCAAAAGGACAACAAATCTGATTTGACCTTACTCATAGCTTTTCATGTGGAACAAGATCACTTTTTGCTGGAAACCAAGCACAGTTTTGAATAAAAGCAATCTGAACAAGTTATAAGCAATTTTATGAAGAGAGGAAAGGTAACATGGAGATTAGAATTTAACCTTAAGTATAATCGGTACTATGGCACATCATAATAGACCTGATTGAAGGCTCAAAGTTACCAGAATTCAGCCCATGGATCTTGTGCCTTTGTAAACCCTACTGCAATAGTAGTCCAACTGAAATCAATTAGCATCGGTAATAGGAGCAGCAGTTTGTCTTGCATGACTTATTGGGTCAAAAAAACAGGATTTTTTTTATTTTTTGGGTGG
Organism: Anser anser; assembly: GCF_964211835.1. Taxonomy (NCBI): domain Eukaryota; kingdom Metazoa; phylum Chordata; class Aves; order Anseriformes; family Anatidae; genus Anser; species Anser anser. The sequence goes on along the minus strand of NC_139726.1, from coordinate 20,545,552 downwards.
CCTGCAAAGCAATATTTCAAAGTAGTTACATTTATTCCCTATAGTTCGCAAGAACATATATTTTTTGCTATGTTAGAGTGAGTGCTTACAAGTCATGTATTAAAAGTTTTCAATTTTTAAAGTAAGTATTCTTTAAGCTTGTTAAGCAGAATTTCTTTAATTTGTTCCTTAGCCTTGTAACATAGCACAGGAGGTGCTGAGCACCCATGCCCAAACCCAGAAATGCATGCGAGTGCAAGCAGTCTTGATGAAGGTTCCAGGAACTGTATATCTGTTCTTATAACAATGTGTCAATAAGCCTGACTTTTTGAGGAAGCATTCGCAGATACTTAGCTGTCACTAACCACTAAGTAGATGTATAAAACATGCCTCTAGTGAGATCTTCTTCCATGTTTCTGGAAGGCGACAAGACATCCATACACACTTGTCAAATGTCAATTAGAGTAAACTGTGAACATAGCATGGTGTTTTGGGGAAAACTTTATTGCAATTCTTTCTTTTTTTTTTAATTTATTCTTAATTTTGGAAGGCAGATATCTTGGCGCTTACCTTCTGACTGAACTTCAGCTTTGATCCATGCAGCCACTTTCTTAACACTGTCTGAATCTCTCACGTCCAGCAGCACTGTCTGAAGCTGGTTAGAGGTCACAGCTTTCAGCTCCTTGGCACCTGTTTCAGTTAGGCAGCTGGCAAAAACACGGAATCCCTTTTTATCAAAAGTCTTTGCTGCCATATTCCCAAATCCTGTGTCACATCCAGTGATGAATATATATTTGCCAGTGAGATTTGTAACCTTCATCCTGTCTCTTGCCCTCCAATGCCACCACAGAGAGATGATGCCAAGGACGAGTACTATGTAAAAAAGCATTTTTACTGAAGTCGTTTGGACACGTTCTTCTGAAATGAAAAACAAAAGTTGGTAGTTATTAAGGTATAGTTGGTTGTTTTTTCCCAAGTTACATGTCTTTATGAATGCTTATGGCCTGGAAAGCAGGAGATACCTAATGCATTCGGCTAAGAAAATAATTTGAAATAGATGTAACGGCGTGCAGATCTTTACAACTGTTACTTGTAGATAACCCATCTCTGCAGAGCAAGATGCAGTGAAGTTGCATGTACTATGACCAAATTTTCTTCTGGCAAAACTTAATTTAAGAAGAAATTGCAAACACCTGTCATGTTTTTAACCCCTCTAATAGGAACAGGAATACCACTGTTATTTTCTGCACATAGAGCTGCTTTCTGTTCTGACACATGAAGTTTTTATTTTGTAATTTTTAAAATAATGTATATATTTTATATAATTTTAATTTATAATTTACTGTCAATTTTAATAGTTTTATAATACTGTATTATTTTTATTGCAAGTACTGTGGCTGCTCATGGTGCTTCTTTACATAAACCGGTATGCTGGTGAACGACAGCTTCTTGTGCTGTCTGGTATTGCAAAAGCTGTAATGCAGAGATGCTAGTTTTTGTTGCTTAACTTCCTCTGCAGCATCAGTATAGAGGAAAGTGTGATGAAGTAATTAGGCAGCTGGCCTCCCCGTGTGGTGTTTCATGGTTGCTTTGTCAAGACAAGGAAACTTTTTTCTCTGTATATGCAAGCATTGCAGACTGAGCAGAGGGGATGGTTTCCCTTCCCCTGTGGCAGCATTAAAATTACCATTCTACCTTTCTTGCCTGCACCCACCCCAGGTGCTACAGCTCGGTGGCAGGGCCAGGCTGGCTCCTGGAGCCAGAGGCAGACCTGCCTGCTTGGCCTCGGCCTGCCAGAGGCCCCGTGCTGCCTCAGCTCGTGCGGGAAGGCCTGGGCGGCAAACTGGGAGCCCAGGGGAAGAGACTGCTGGAGCAGGGGACACAGTTCTGCTTCAGCTGTGGAGATATTAACTAAATAATGAGTAGGTTAACATAAGGAAAACATAGTATGGGTTTAATCTTTAATTGGGTCAGTAAATAAAAATAAAAGCCGAATTAGCGAAGCTGGTGGAAGAAAAGGCTCATTGAGGCCCATTTTTGCTACAGCAACAGGCACGTCTACAGACATGGGATTTGGACAGTGTGGTTGATGGTTAACTTCTGGTCCCTGTGGTTGTTAGTCAGTGGGTTGGTGGGACTTTATATTAAAATAATGAAGTGCTGAAATTTCAAGGACTTCAGTCAGAGTACTTTGTACAGGCTGCGTTTCCAACTCCAGCCTGCAAGGTATACTGAAAGGTGCTGCACCTGCCCTCAGTCGCAGGATATGGCAGTGTGAAGATCTAATTTTTTATAGGGGCCACAAACCAAAGAAGAACAAAACCAGAAGGCTAATCAATAAAAAGTATATATATTTTTTCTAGTTTCCAGGAGGGAGGGTAATAAGAGACCCTGGGTCAGAAGCCCTGAAGTCATTTTGGAGAAGTGTTTGGGACAGCTGAGGCACGCAGGCCAGGCAGGCCCATGAGGAGGTGCCATCTTGACAAGAACCGCTGAGGTAACTGAGGAGCCTGGATGCTGGGGGTGGGGGGAGGCACTCTCAGAGAGGTATTTGTGAAAGTTTTTATTTTTATTTCAACACATTGAATCACTATTTTGACAAAATTTACAGTTGTGCTTTTTCTTTTTCTCTTTTTTTTTTTTCCTGTTTTTGCTGTTTTGATTTGCACAAAAGTTTGTAATGGAGAAAAAATACATACAAACTTTAGTCAGATGAAGGGGGCGAGTGAATGCATATCCTGCTTCTAGTATGTTAGTATGTTTCAAAAGCAGACAGTGAGAAGCTAACTGTAGAAACAGGGCAAGTAACCAGAGGTAATTCCCTCACCCTGTATCTCCCAACCTACTTGCTGGAGCAGCTCTAGACATTGTTTTGCAGTTTCAGGATAGCATATTTTTGTGGCCAAGAACTAAATGTGTTATGACTTAGTGACATAGAGCAGACTTAGACCATGGGAGGAGAAATTTTTGTTTCATTCTGTGTGCTAGCCTCCCACCCAAAGGTATCCACGCCTGGCAATTACCCACTTGGACTTCATACTTTCCATAGCAAGAGAAGATCACCTTTACACAAACATCCCTATTGTGCCAAGAAGTACTTTCCTTATTTCACCGTAAGGAAAGTATCAGCTATTTGCCGTTTCAGTGAAGAAATGTCGTCTGGTCGCAAAATAGGAAAGCGACTTCTTACCGGCAAATAATTCTTTGCTTGCAGCTAAAACCATAAAAGCAGGCTTCGAAAGAGGAAGACTTGTTCTTCCCTTAGGTGCAAAAAGGAGGTTTTTCCTTTGTGTAGAATACTTGCTAAAGGTCTTTAGAAATTGCAGTAACTTTTTCAAAATTTATGCTAGGTTGAAAGAGGTAACGTACATAACCACCTCATGGGATTAACATAATTTCCTTTTTAATAGCATAAAACTCAGAACAGTAAGCTCCATGTAAAATACACTTTGCCTTGTACAAGGTGAATACTAAGTCATGTTTGTATAATTGCTGCGGTGCCAAGAAAAGAATGAAGAGACAGCATGGGGGTACCTGCCAATCTGACCAACTGTGTGCTTACACTGACAATTCCTGCAGCTTCCCACTCTTCCAGTCCTTGCCCTGATCAGAGTTCCAGAGAAGGGACTCTGTTTTCTTCCAGCCTGAATTTGATATTTGTGTCCTCTAAATATATTTATTACTGTGATAGTTTTTTTCAGACGAAATTGATAAATAGTATGTAATACCTGAAACTCCAAGAATGGATGTAGAAGTCAGATGCCTAGTAATTCAAGCTGTAAACTGCATGGACTTTAATTCAAATGTTGCTTATTTAAAAACCAGGGTACAAGAAAATAGATTAAACTAGCTTTATTTAGTATTCACTTTACTTCAATTTCATATTATTTAGATGTAAAAAAGATGATAACACGTATAGCAAAACAACAAAAGTAATTTCAAAGACCTGGAAAAATAAAGATGCCAACAAATTGGATTGCTTTGCTTTTCAAAGGACAGACAGATAAAGCATAATGTGGAAGCGAAAGTGTACTATGATATTGAGATTTGCTTTAAAGTTCTTGCAATTTGAAGTGCTATCAGTGTATGTGGCACAGTTAAGATGGGAATTATACTCAAGTCAAAGTCATCCAGTTTTTGGCTCCTCGGCCCTGGGATCACTGTACATTAGCTACAAAAATTAATATGGCTATGAATGGCTACGAAATAAATTAATGAAGCGTGAGAGCTGTCTGCTCAATGCCTTCTGTCCAGCAGGCTAGTCCAGACTGCTATTCTTGCATACAGACTTCAGCACAAAACACTGAAATAAGCTGATCATCTGGAACCTTAGCCTGCAGTGACAGACTGAATCTGTTTACCTGGTAGAAAAGTGTGGCCACCTGCTCCTCCATAGCTGTGAGCATACAGAGCTAAATTTCTGGGTATCTTTGGGAAGCTTTGGAAGCATTTTTTATCTGATTGCTGCTACTACCTCTATTCAATACTGCAATAAAGATCAGTGGGTTGTAGACTACAGCTTGGAGCAGAGGAGTCCTCTGCCAAAATAGCACATGGATTTTCATTTCTTACTGAGAAATGATCTGTCCAGGAATAACTAAGATTCATTTTTATTCACTTGTTCCTGTGAACTGTTGGAAAAAAATCCACAGAAGAGAGGATAACTCTGACAATATACTGGCATAAACAGCCCTAAAATTCAGGGAAAAAGCAATTATTTTACTTCATTTGGCTCAATGAATTTTGATCTTTTTCTTCCTATGCAAAGAGGTATTAAAATGATGCAAGCTGAAAGGAAAATGTTTCCCCTCAACTCAGACCGTGACTGAGGGGAATTATCCTGATGGTATTGCTCATGTTTCATGAAGTAACTAGTATCTATCTATCATCTGTTTTGGCTCAGAGATGTTGTATGTGTTCCCTACCAGAACAGGTGGGAGCATCTGTCCTCAGTCTCCTGGATTTACTGAAGTCCTGCTCTCTAGTGTTTTAATTCAGTGGCTAATTCTTTCATTGAAAGGTCTCTAGGGCTGAATCTAGCAACAGAAACTTGAGTTTTCCCTTCCCAGGACATTGAAAGGAGACAGTGCAAGAAAGCTTGAGAAGCTGAGGTGCATTTGGCAGTTCTTCCTCTAGAAGTTGTAAAACAGGAAGGTGACTCTGTGGGAGTGGGACCAAAACTGAGTGCTGTATTTTCTTCACCTTGCTATGTTTTCTTCTATCTTTTCCACTCCTATATCCTGGACTGCAAGTAACTATTTTTCTCTATGGCTTTAATATGTGGTGGACAAGATAATTAGTACTGTGGTATTATCTCAGTGTTATTCTCAAGGCTATGCTGTGTACTTTAGCAGAGATGTAGACTTCTTTTTGTTATGAAAATGGGAGATGACACCAGGTTTGGGTCTGGTAATGCTGTCGCTGTGTGCACTGGAATGATGCTCAACAAGGGAAACAGCTCAGGTGAGCTAAGTTTGATTCTGATGCATTTATGTGCATGAGGACCTTTCACGGAAAGTTTGAGAGTACAGAACTGAGGGGAGCCAACAGTCACTAAGATTAAGGTAATATCTTTCTACCTTGTTTTATCAGCCAAGGCTCTCTGTAGTGAGAACTGATTTCAAAGGGGAACTAAGCCAATTTTGCCATTTACCTGTAAACCCTGCAGATGACATTGGCTGGGGCCACAGCATTTTCCCTTATTAAAAAGTCCTTGGTGGGCTCATCTCCAGTGGGAGCTCACTACTGCTCAGTAGTTTCCTTGCTTTTAAATATTCATCTTTTAAAAGAAGAATACTAAAAATGTAAATGTCCTGGAAACAGGCAAGCTATGTGTTAGAAAACCAGGATTCCGAGCAAGTTCTCAGTCTGAACTTAGCAACTCCAAACCAGTTTTCATACTATTCAGCTGATGTTGCTGCCTACTGCAAGGACAGTAGATTACACCGAATTATTACATGGGTAATAAAGTAATTCTATACTAATAGTGATAAATAATGCTATAATAATCTCTTCCAATACATTCATTGTGAGCACTTTTTTTTTTTTTTCCAGAGAACTGTCTGGTCTCTTCATGTATAATTGCTTTCCAAGTAGCCTGACTTTATGTTGTGAGATTACATTAGTCAAATTTAAACCCTTCATTAGATGTCAATGAACTGTAACCAGTGTGACCGTGTGGTTATTGACCCAGGTGCAAATAGCCAATGCCCAATTTAAAGATTCAGTCCTGCCAAATGGGTTAGAATAATGAAAACATAATGGGAAATGGTTGGGTGCTTCACTGACTAATTGAACAGAATTCTTCCAATTTGTTCTACAATAGGTGTTTTTTCACAGCCACGGGTGAGTAACAAATATATCATGTTTAATGTTTCAGAGATAACTGATGGAACTTCCTGAACTGAAAGGTACCTGTATTTTTCCTTCAAAATAATCTAATCCAAATGCTAAATTTTTGTCTGCACAGTTAGTGCTTTTTGAATGGGACTATTTGAAGAACAAGACATTCAGGTCATATTTTGAAGCAAAGTGTCTTTCTGCAGGTATGCTGTCATTAATATCTGAGCAATGTAGATTAAAAAAAAAGGGGAGGGGGGGTAGAACTTTTACAACCAGCTTTTAATGCCCTCTATAGCATATATTAATTTATCACTGTTTGCAAAGTACTGCTTTTTAAAATCTAGATTTTGAGTTCCTTAAAGATTTTTGTTTATCAAAAAATCCAGCAGTCATACTTTCATTGGCTAGAGTAAAATGCAGTTTCACTTCAGTGCTGTTTCTCATATATTCTCTGTTGCTAGTTTTTATTCTGTATACTCAGGGGCAGATGAGATGATCTAATCTTCAGTTATCTCTGATTTCTATTATCTACATCATTCTTAATGGAGACATCAACATCTGTATTTTTCAAGATGTTGTAAGTGGTCCCCAGATAAACTTCTAGACCCTAAGGAAGGTTATTTTAGTATTCTAATTCAGCTTGCTAATCTTCTATATTAATATAAGGTAATGAATGATGCCTGCTGGACAGGATAGTATGTGGATAGTATTTGATGTGTTTAACTTCAGAAAACAGAGGAAAAAATGTTTTATTTCTGAAATACTGGGCAATCATCTTTTTTTTTAAAAAAAAAAATAGAAATTGAGGTAATTCCAGAAAGTTTAGGCCTAGCAAGTATTTGTAACAAGAATCGCTACTCTAGTCTTTCGTCTTTTTTTCCTCATTTTTAAAAACTGCATCAGAATTCAGGTTTAAAAATAAATGAGTTGTGAAATACATCATAATGTTAAAATACAGTCTCAGAATAAGCATTGAAGTGAGACTTCTCAGCATGATGACAGCACTGAAAGGGCAGACTGATTTTTACAATGTTCTACTAAAAAAATCTGGAATAGATATTATGATTTCAAAGTCAAATAATAGCTGAAAGATGATGAGGCAGAGAATGCCTTTGCTTTGCTTTGCTTTTGCCTCCTTCATCAATTTACAGTATGACACTATTCTTTATCTTTCTGAAGCAGGAATGCACTTTATTTTTAACCACTTCCTAGCTTTTCCCCTGGGAGCCAGAATCAGTACTATGCTTGTATATCACTTAATTTAAATCAGGTTTATAATTGCTGTGAACTCATGAAGTATTTTAAAGCTGCTAGAATGTGCATGTAAATACCACCCTTAAGGTTTAGATTCATTTTGTTTGCAGAAGAGGAAGGAATATAATTTCTTTACTCCAACAGAACACTTGTTTTCATAATCCAGGTAACATTTCCAAATGCACTAACTTCAGTGTAAAATCAGCTGTTTGTCTATTAGGTCAGCTTTCCTTATGCAGTTCCATTACTTGTGTGCTAACCCAAGCAAAGCGGTTTGTACTAGATCTGGAAACAAACGATGGCTTCCTGTAAAAGGACAAATTGCTGGTAAAATTATCATCATTTGGAGAAAGAAACATGAGTGGTTGAAATTTGTATCTTCCGTGTGTCACTAATTCAGTCATAGATGCTTTAACCATTTGAACCAGAAATCTGTAAATAATAAAAACATCATAGTCTTATTTTTCTCACACTCATGGCCTTCTTTAATTTTAATTTAAAATTTTTTTTGAACACGTTCTTCCTAAAAACACATACCTAGGGTTAAAAAAACAGTCAAGCCTTAAGATTAGTTGCATATTTAAGCTGTATTTTCCTTAGAATCACTTCACTGTGAAGGGTTCCTCACTGTTAAACTCCTTATGTTTTGTAAATGTAGCAGAGGCTTTGTTTACAGATCTCCAGCTTCAACCTCACAACTGAATTGACACTTAAAAAAAAGTCTTGACCTTGTGACCAATGACAAAACTGCCAACATTTTGCTAGCTGATAACCTTTTTTTTTTTTTCCTCTCAAGAAACTTCTGGAACTTTAGGATGATTTGAAAAAACAGTTTTTGGAGATCTGTTTCAGACTATTTCAATTAATCAGACACTGGAAAAGGCAGGATAAAGAAAGCAGATCAAGCTTTGTAGTTTCACTGAAGAAGTGAGTGATTTTTTTTTTTCACTTGCAGAAAATTGTTATCATCTTCTTCAGTGAAAACCTAAGCTCAAGTGACATTAAACCACCAGGAATATAGGCTTGCTCTTAAGGGAACCTATTTCTATTTCAACATAAACTGAGTTTTTCAATGTAAAACTTTATTATCTGGAAATTAAGCCCTTCTTAAAACTCCTCTTCTGTATGCCAGATGCAAATTCAGCTGAATTGAAATTTAATGGTTTGTAGATTAGACCTCATGTGAAACAGGGTGATGTATATATGATGCTTTCGTTTCTAGTCAGAAGCGGGTGTTGCATGCTTTCTCTGTTATAAAGTATACTTGGGAATGTGCACATGGCAGAGACTTCAACCAAGGAAATAACATAGCCTTGTTTGAACCATTTGCCATCTGTCTGAGAGAACAGAAAAATTATGATTAAGTTTGAAAATTGTTTCACTGTATGTGGGAATGAATAAAAAACCCTGTGGTTTTACCTAGTCAGTGACTATTGTAGACCTCGTCAGATTTTTTGCTGTTACAGCACTGATTTGGCTTTACCCATGTATTTAAGGAGAGAATTTGGTTCACAATCTAGGGGGTCACGTAACGTGAAGGGGTCAGAATTTACTGACCAGTGGATCAACAAATCCTCTCTGCTCATCAGAAACTTTCAGGCAAGAAAAACGACATCCATAGAGTAGCAATTAATGAACCAATGTCCAAATTAAGGGATGTATTGAATGCAGTTCTGCAGAGGTCTGTCTTACTTCTATTATAATCCAGTAATATTGATAATGACATGGATGACGGAATGTATGATATACTTATTAAATATGAGCATGACATAAAAATGGGAGAGACTGCAGATATGCTGAAGAGCAGGACTAGAATTTAAAATCATTTTAACGAACAGGAAAAATGGGCTGAAAAATTTAAAGTGCTATTAAAATCTGGTAAGAGCAGACAGGAGTAATCAACTGTGAAAATATAGTTTGTAAGCAACTGGCTCTGTAGAAAATTGTTTGCAAAAATTAAGTGTTTTTTTGAGTTACAAGCTGAATGTGAATCAACAGAGTGATGCTTTTGTAAAAAAAAAGAAAAGAATAGAATGTCACACTGGGTTGTATAAACAGGAGTATAATCTGTGAAATGTGAAATAATCCTTCTCTTTTACTCAGTGTTGGTAAGACTTGTGCTATACTGCTGTTATGCGCTCATCACTTCAAGAAAGACTTAGTAGAATCTAAAGGAGACTCGTGAGAGTTATCAGAGGTTTGGGAATTACAGCCAACAAAGGAAAATGGAACGAATTGCTTTATTCTTCTGAAGAGGGAGACTTTTTAGTATTCTCCAAATATATACAGCCTACCTGCAAAGTGGAAGAGTATTATTTCCATATCCACGGTGGATTGCATAAGAAGTAGGGGGCTTAAATTCTGACATGTAAAATTCAGATTAGATATTAGGAAAAAACTTATTTTAGCAATAAGGATGTTGAAGCACTGCAATTGCTTGTGGAGGTCTTCATTTTTGATAAACATCCATCAAAATGACACAAGAATAATTAAATTCTTCCTTGGATGTTTAGAATTAACCAAGAGACTTAGGTCTTTCCAGCCCGATTTACTGATGATGCACATGCCAGAGATGTAAAGTTCAGGACCAGATGATAAAAGAAAAGAGAAGGGTTCCCTCTGTTACGGTCGTACTGGCCACTTAGCAGTTTGGCTGGGCCTTGCTCACTGCTCCCTTGTAATTTAGGCAGGATCTGTCGTATTGGGCTATAATCTACAGATGTCATCTGCATAAAAGCAGTAGTTAATTTTAATATGACCATTAGCAGGGACAGGGCTGTTTGCAGTAGGCTGCAAAGCTCATCAGAGCCACTTCCATTTAAGGTAGGAGGTTCTGAAGCCTTTTGAAAGATTTGCACTTTGGGGTGCTATGCAGATCCTTCTCCGAGATGTTTCTCTAGTCTAGTTTCACTGTGCCTGGGTTGTCCATTCTGTTACAACCTGCACTGTAATCGGGGGCATTGCCCTGGGATGAGGGCAAAATGAGGGCAGAGATGAGGTAAGCAGGAATTTAACATAATATTATTATATGTTCAAAGGCTAACATATGCTGATACTATTTTTTTCTCCACCTCTTCTCTTCAGGACTTTGGATTTGAGTAACTGATCATCATGTCTGACCCTGTTGTTCTGCGTAGCATCAAGAGATTGGGAGAGGATAACTGTGCTTTTGACTTGGATGGTAAATATAAGGAGTTTATTCTTCAGTCAGTTTCAGATTTTATAAAGCATGTAAAATTCGTAGTGGGTGGTCTAAGTGGAGCGGATAGTCAACAGAATACAAAGCAAATGCTCTGGAATAAATACACAGTTACGTGGCACCTGCTGCTGTTCTGTGAACCTGTGGGTATACTGTCTGCAAAACAACATTTCCGTAAAAGCTATGTATAACAATCCCTTCTCGTGGACAATCTTTACTTATCAGCCTACATATTCAGTGTCTACCTAGGTTTTTGTATTCAGCACTTAGGTGTACAAGTAAATGGAAAAAAAATTCAAAAGTTCTGTCTACCCTGGTTGCTAGAGCTGCTTATCTCTACTTGGCAGAATACTAATGAGATGGTTCTATGCAAAGATCTGCATTCCTTTTCCTCTTCAGAACTTTTCCCCTTTTCTTCCATTTTTCCCTTGCAATGTGCATTTTTTTCAGTTTGTCAATCCAAATGCAGCAAGAGTCAAGGAGGAGAAAAATGAAGAGAAATTGCTAAATATGTTGACTGATCTTTATAAGACTTGAGAAGAGCAGACAATGGGAGAGGCATTAAAATTTTATCTTAAATATAAACTACACAAGAAAGCGAAACAATAGCACATAATGGAAGATAAATTGCAATACAAAGTAATGTACATCTGTACCTGCATCATACATAGAGTAAAAGGGGTTCACAAGGGGATTCCATCACTCAAATATCACCAGGTTCCCTAAATAAACATCTAAGTCTGTATTTTTAAAATCCTTGGCAGCTGTGGTCTAACTCTGGATTTATTTAAACTTCCGTTAAAAACCTTCTTGCAGAACCTAACAAAATGCTCCCGGCCATGCATGAAATACCCTGTGTACTAAACATGGGCTTTATTGGGATTTACAAAAAGGGCCTTCCTTCCCAAGTTCATCTGCCCCAACACAAGAATAGGTGTTTTCAGGTGGGCTCTGAACAAAACAGCTAGATGAGGAGTGTACTTTATTGTCTTGGGTTCTCTTTTTTCTTTGACTCCATCAGATTTGTTAGGGCAATCAAGCTGGACAATGATAAAGACTATGGAGTTTTATTTAATTTGAAAAATTTTATGATAGATAAGAAAATCTGCAATGATCACTGTACAGTCATTGCTGTAGATTTGAGTGAGTGATGTAGCAGGGCATATTTGTTTCAGAATTTCCTTGGGTTTTACAGGATTGCAGGGGGATGTTTAAGGAATGTTTGGATGTGGTACCTAGGGACATGGTTTAGTGGGTAACATTGGTGGAAGGGGGTCAGTTGGACAAGATGATCTTGGAGGTTTTTTCCAACCTTAATGTTTCTTTGATTCTATGATAAAATCAAAGCTGGAATGCTGGTTTGTGTAGCTGATTTTAAAATCTTCATCCGCAATAGGATGGGATCTTATCAATCTTATGGGACTGTGAGCATAATGGTAGAGTTTGAACATATCTGGAGTATTCAGTTCGGTCTTGGACTGAGCCTTGACTGTATTTATCTTTGTAGAGACTGACTGATATCTGCAAATATAAAAGCAGCTGTTCCTTTAGCAGATGGTACATGTGATTTTTGGGGGGTTTGAAGTTAGGAAATGAACAAGAGCTTTGTGTGTAGAAAGTGTTATGTTCCCACCTTCTGTCTCTCTGTGCTAGCCAGACAATTCCTCTGGTTTTAACCATCCTCATCAAATATCTTTCACTTTGCTGGGATTATTCTCCTGGACTAGATAATCTCCTGTCGAACGGAGCCAAGGTACTATTTTTGTTAGGAACTTCAAATCTATTGTAACAGCTGGTAAGATGATAGTGAAGGAAATGATTCTCCTAATAGCTTGAATATGTTCATAAACAGCATTAGGCATTGAAACGGGTTGCCCAGGGAGGTGGTGGAGTCACCGTCCTTGGAGGTGTTTAAGGAAAGGTTGGACCTGGTGCTTAGGGACATGGTTTGGTGGGTGACATTGGTGGGAGAGGGATGGTTGGACCAGATGATCTTGGAGGTCTTTTCCAACCCTAATGATTCTATGATTCTGTGAGAAAATCAAAGCTGGAATGCTGGTTTGTGTGGCTGATTTTAAAATCTGCAATCCAGCAGCAGCAACTTTGGCCCCATGGCTGTGGTAGAAACCAACATGAGCGTTCCTGAAAGTCTGCTCTCTTCCCAAGATACTGCTACCCCAGCACACACTACCCTGCATCCTGGTGAAACGAGCAGCTCTCTGCATGCTGAAGCAATGCAGACCTCCCCACTCACCTTCCCTGTTATTTTATTTTATTTTATTTTATTTTATTTTATTAAGCTTTTAACTGAGGCTGCTAGCTGAAGGCAGTTTAAATGCTTGGGGCATTTTGGGCTCTAGTATTTGTTGAAAGGGGGGAAAGACTGAACAGAAAAGGGAGTGAATAGGTAAAGGGGTATGCCTTTTTAGGGCAGAAAACTTCATGTCTGTTCCAGCCATTTATTTAGATCTGCCAGATTGACTGTATTTATCTAGCTGTGCTGGAGGGTCGCTTTTTGTCTACTGGTTTGTCTTCTGTGCTTGCTGTTTTTTTGCTCTTTATAGGACTTTAGCAAAAGACTTTCTAGTGGGATCAAACCCACTCTCCTTTTTACAGTTAGGATTTTTTGGCCTATTATGTGTTGTTTCTGGTTTCTCAGTTTCCTCAGAAATGCAGCTGTCTTCTGCTTAATGTATTGGGCAGTTTACTGAACTGTTAGAGCACCTTCCCCAAAGGAAGCATCAGTGCTTTAAAATGATACTGGCATTCTGCTGAGTGATTTCTTCCACTCTGTAATTTCCAGTGAGGTATTTTTCAATAACCATCTTCTGTACATGTTACTAAGAATTATCACACTCTGGATTAACAGTTGAACACTGCAACTGTAGGTATAGTTAATAGCCAACTTTAGTTGGGAGCCTTTTGAGTACAATTTTTCTTCATTTGATTCAAGTATCAGATTTTCTCAGGCTTCCTTTTTCTGCGTTCTCACAACAGCAGTAAAAACTCAAATTCTTGACCATGTTCTGCAGCTTTTCCTTGATTCTATGCTTTTTCAAGTTGCAATTAAAAAAAATAATAATTCAATTTTCAAAATTGGTTGAGCATTCAAAGATTACTATAGCTTTTTTTCATTGTGGTTAATATATTATTTCATTGTCCCTACATTATTTTCTTTACTATAAAAATCATGTTGTGTCCTCTCTTTCTATTTTTTTTTAATTACAACAGTGTGAACTATTGCTCATCTGTTTCTTTCCTTCAATTTAAGCATAGGTAATGTCATTCCAATTTTTCTTCCTGCTTAGAAACTGCAGGCCCACAATAGCTGTATCTCTGTTCCTTGGACTCTTGAATAGCATTGCTATACTCTTGTTTTCCTCTTCACATTTATAGATTAAGGTTTATTCACCTTTGGAGCATGCTTATTTTGCTCTCTAAATCAATATGTCTCAGAGTGCTTTTTCACCAGGTACCAGGTTCTTTTGTTCTCCCTTTAAAATTTTCCTCCCAGTAGCCAATTAGTTCTTTTTTTTTTTTTTGGTGATACACTTCACATTACCAACCAGCAGAGGAAGCTTCCTCTAAACCTTTTGTTTTCTGAGAAATCCTGGAGAATACTCTGGGAACGGTTTCAAATCATTATAGATGTCACCAGCTGCCAACCTCCAGCAAACTGAAAACAGATGTTTCTTTTTCTTTCACAACCAGTTGTTTTCTAACACCAGATGATTATTTGTACTAATAATTAGGAAGTATAAAACCTTCCTGGAAAATTTCTGGAATTCATGGGATGTACGTATGTCCTTATTGAAAATATATTTTCTTTTTACCCTCCCTTGGTAACAAGCAGAGCAGAATAAAAGTGGTGTTAGCTAAAGCCAAATAAAGTTATCTTACTAACTCCATAAAGGAGATGTAATCAGCTGTTCTGCTCAGTCCCAAACTCGGACTGCTTAATTCTAATGTTGCTGCCTTGGGAAATGCAAAAACCTAGAGATAGGGGAAAAACCTTTAATTGCATACCCTCTGTGTATGCTCCATGAGACAGACTAGTCCATGCTCTACATATTGTCACTAGATGTGAAAAAAGGAAGGTGACTGGCTGAAAAACGTACCATGGTTCTGAATCTGATGCTAAGCTGCCAAGTACATGGTAAACTTGAGCAAGGTGCATATGCCATTAGGTTATCCAAACTGTGCTATCTACATATGTATGCATATACAATGCTCCTTCTTCATGGTCATGTCAACAGACTTATAGCAAATGTTTTATACATCAGCACTTACGATGACACATCTTTGGGGTAACTGTCAAGCTGCGCTTTAGGTATGACATCTTTAACACCATCTCTTGAAAGGAAGCTAAATGCAGACCTGTCCTGGGGACTACAGCACAATTAAATCTTGTAGCATAGTTCCATTTCTCTAAGTGACAGTTCCTCAGAGAACATCCCAAGAAAAGACACCAGCGTCTATTCTTACTCTCCAGTGACACAGCTGCCCCTTTTCTGCAGGATCTGTCATCTCTAAGTTGGAAAGCAAGAATGATGAGCTACAGCTCCTCCTTTCAGGGAGCGCACATGGACTGTCAGCAGACTGAATTGTTGTGGGGTATTCCTTGGTGAGATAGTGTCCAAGTGAACTAGCTCAATACTAGAAAAAATGTTTGCAATGAAAATGAGTTGACTTTTAGCAAATGTCCTGAGTAATGTATTTAGTGAAAAGCATTTTTTCACCTTGGGGACTGAAAACTTACGATGACTACTTCAAGAGAAAACAGGCATATATTGATATTAACTTGCCAGGGCATTATTAGACCCGAGTCAGTTCTTAGCCCTGACTTGATGTATTAGTGGAAATAAGATGCTTTATAATTTAGGAACAGTTCCCATGGGATTCCAGGGTTTATTTTTCATATGCCTGCAGAAGATTTTGTACTTGAATGATAATTATTAACTCTGCATTTATTTTCCCCAACAGGTAACAGCTTCAAGAAATCAGAGTAAGTCATGTACACATATGGAACAATCAATATTTCTAGGAATATTCAACAAAGTTTATGTAATCAGATCAAATTGAAGCATTTGTAGTCTTAAATAAGGACTATCCAAAAATTTGGATGATAGTTGTTTCTCTAATTGACCTCAAAGAATCCATTATTGCAACGATGTTTTGAGGTGCTGATTATAAAACAATGCGTAAACCTTCAGATCATTTTAATCCAACCTCCACTCTAGTCCCCATCTAAAGTTTAAAAGTACCATAAAGTTACTGACTCCAAAGAAATCCGAAATAGCTTGTTTCTTCAGTAATTTTAGGCAAAATATCTGAAACAAAATGTAATTTTAGAAAACTAACCAAGAAAATAAAGAGATGATTGTAAAATCTTATCCTTTCTTTGCTAGGAATTTCTATGCCTATGAAGAGCCTTCTGAAAAAAAGAAAAGTGAAAAGTGAGTTAAGTTCAATTCTGTGTACTATCTTTGCATATAGAACAAAATAAATACTAAAATACAAGTTTATAATTGTATGTTTTCTGTTCTTGAAGGTCATCAGAAAAGAAAGAAAAAATTGTCCGTGTTGGCTTCTTTCAGCTGGTAATGAATGAAATGAATGGATATAGATGTCTATATGGTTCTGTAGAATGAATGACAATAATGTATGCGGTTGTTTTGGGGAATAGCTGTGAATAAGCCAAATTTGTAAGGAATTAAACTATTTGGCATGAGATCCTGCCATTAAGGTCAATAGGAATTTAACAGAACTATTCTTCATTTTGTCAGCTGAGTATTAATTATCAATATCTGTGTCATAATTGTCTATTAAACATGTTATATTGAACCTACAAGTAGATATGGGGATAAGAGTTAAGTTGCACATCAAGGATCTGGGTGACCTCAGTTCATTCTTATTTCTGCCAAAAACTTGCTGTGCAATCTTTGGCAGATAATTTAGGTCCCTTGTAGTTACTGTATTGGTATCATAAGATTTGGTAACTATAGAAACTTGGAAATGCTCAACACTGTGTGGTATGTCTAGCCTTAGGTAGTACATTTGATGGGTCTTGGAGACCCATCAAGAGAGATATCCAACCCAGCAGCATGCAGCAATTTTTATTATTTGTTTTGCATGTAGTTTATGCAAGTTGCCTGTAATGTGTCCAAATTAGTAAGGCCCTGACTGTAGTACTGGCCTAGTGCAGTTACATCCATGTGGCTTGTACTCTTATCTGGCTAAATATCTCAAATCTTAGTGTGAGAGAACACAGTCCACACTTGGCCACTGTGGTTGTGCCCAGAGATAGAGAATTGTGGCAAAATACAAAATGCAATTTCCGTATGGCAATTGGAGCAGGAATCACAAGTCTTTCCTTCCCCGTGAACTAGCCTACACAGAACTACGCATGTACAGAGATTTAAAACTACAGAAACCAAGAAAGCTCTCTTCCCCATTGTATATTTGTTTGTTGAGCAGAAGGGTTTGAATTCTGTAGCCTTTTATGCAGAGCTGTTTAACTCCTGTAGTGTAATTGCTAAACAATATTTTTGCATCAGAGGTGCTGAAAGATTAAATATCACATATCTGTGCACTTTTTGTGGCTTTTTTAATAAGAGAATTCTTAAGAGTTCTTATGAGTAAAGTTTGCAAAACGGTGATAGTACTACTGTTTGCTCTTTTTTTTTTTTTCAGAAAAAAACTTTTATTTATTTCTCTTGTATGTTGACTTGTTTTTCCGTTTATCTTGTTTCTGTCCCAACATCCCTTTTCCATTTGTGCTCCAAATACCCACACCTTCTTCTATCCAACACTTCATAGCACCTACAGAACCTGGACAGGTTCTTCAACAGACTAAACCTGTTGAAGGTACAGAACCTTCAACAGGCTAAAATTCTTCTTCATACTCTTATTTCAAAATATATAGTGTTTGATATTAATTTTCTATATGCACAATTTGGTCTATACATTTACACGACTTCAACCTGAGGATCAGACTTCACACAGTTGTGACCAAGGTAACTTAAATCACTGTATTTTAGTTGAGTCACCAGCTGCATGTGTCAATGCTTTTGGCCCATGGCAAATGTAAGGCAATAGGGCTTAGCACAATCCTTTTTTTACTGCATAATGAATCATGTTTCTATATATTTCTTGTAGCTTAAGAGCCTGTGCACAATTGACTGGCCTAGCTAATGCTTTTCAGGATGTTAACTATGAGAACTTGCTCTGAGACATTCAGGTGGCTTTCTACCACAGCACCCCAGACTTCTGAGAAATTGGCAAGCTCTATTCAGAGGCTTTGCATATTGCCCTAAGGCTTTTTCCTTCCTTCTTTCCTTCCTTCCTTTTCCCGTTCTGCCTCCTCACAAGAAATCTGCACAGCTGACTATATATATGGATTATAATTACTATTCTTAATCTTTTAGCTACTGTCTGGCATGATGATAATGTGGAGTGATATTGCACTATTAATATTATATGATAATACATTCATTCACATGATTGGATTCTGCTGTCAAATACTTAAGGGGAGCTCATCATAATTTATGAGACTGTAATTACAGGTGCGATTAGATTAGATTGGAGAGAGAGATTTGTCTTCTTTCTGTATTGAAGAAATGCTGACATTTAAGGAGAATGGTTTTGTATTTGATCCACCTGATTAATGATTTATCAGTATACAAGGAACATGGAGACTACCTCTCAGCAGAGACCATATTTTTTTCCTGTCTCTTTAGTTTCGATTTTCTTCACCTATGGAAATTTTAATGATGGCCGTTGGTAGTTTCTGTGCTATTCTTCATGGAGCAGCCCAGCCAGGCGTGTTGCTTGTGTTTGGTGCAATGGCAGACACATTTATTGAATATGACATTGAAATGCAAGAGCTTAAAGACCCAGGCAAGATATGTGTAAATAACACCATAGTGTGGATTAATGGTACTGTTCATCAGAATGAAAAGAACACCACAATAAGATGTGGGTAAGTAGTACATGTGCTTGTTTCTTTTACTGTGTTATTATGGCTTGTCTAGAATGTATTGCTACAGAAGGTCCAGCTCAGCTCTTGAAGTTTCTATTTTCTATCCATAGGGCATAAAAGGAGCATGTTTTTGTTACAAAGGCCTGTTTCAGAGCTAAAGGGAGAGAAGGACAGCTTGGATATTGTTCATTCAGCTTTAGGTGTCAGCAAGGATATTCTTTGGTGGTGATTGTTCTGATAACATATATCCGCTATGCATCTGAAATCATTTATATGTTTTCTGTGATGATCCACTAGGTAATAATGACTTCTGGACATTTTTGTTAGGACTTAGGTGCTTATAGGTGCCTGATGACTTCAGAGCAAGTTCACTAAACTTTAATCATTGGAGAGAAAAGTGCACTTCTAGAATGCAATTCGTTTTAGCTTATGGGAGATGTCTAAGGCAGGTCTGATGGACTGCCCTTTAACAGTGCCTGTTTCTTCCCATTAGTTATAATAAAGGGAGTCTAGATGAATCATTCATATATAAAAATCTGTCAAATCCAAATTTGAACCTGTAACCTTTCTTAAGGCTTGGTTTGCAGTGCATTGTTCTGAGAGTTTTCTAATCTCTGAGTGATAGTATATTAGATAATTAATTCAAATTAAAACTCACTTGTCTAATGGTCTCTGAAATTCAGAGCATATGGGAAGCGATCCACATTTTTAAATGTAGGTGACCGGGGCCAAATTATATCCAGACTGTCCAAGCCAGCCCCTGATAAGGGCTGGCAGTTGTGACAGGATTTGCTACAGACCTCCGTTCCTCTCAAGCATCAACTAGCCATCAGGTAGGATACATTAAGACATTAAAAATGGTAGTGGGTATTTATGATAGACACATGAGTTATTTTCATGATTGTGTTTTGCAAGAGATCAGGTCAGGTACATAGTTTTCTCTTTTGGCTTAGAATGTGAGTATACCAAATTCTGGGGAAACAGAATAAAGCTTGTTCTTTGCAGGCCATTAAAAAAAAAAAAAAAAGTCTGAAAGAATATCCAATAACCAACAAAAAAATGTTTGTTTCAAAGAAATCTGAGTGTTATACCAGCAACTCAGTGCCTTTCACTGATATTAGGAATAATTTGATACTACTACTTGAGCTGAAAGAGATGATCATTTCAGGTTAGCAAGAAAGTAATACTTGAATTTACTTCAACAGCCTTCATTTCGCTCTGTAAAACACTGTTTAAATTCAAGTGATATTTGTTTGTATAATGGTACAAAATAAGCTAATTCAACATCTAATGAAAACTTATTGGGCAGCTCTTCCCAGAAAAAACATCTTACATGTGCTGCTGTTGAGCATGCTGTCCAGTGGGGTTTTACATCTGGCCCTTGTACACTGCACAGCTGCTCCAGGATGCAGGCAGATTTCCTGATACTTGCCAGCTACCCACCCTTGTGCCAGAGGGAGAGCAAACAAACCAGCCCCTGCTAGCAATAGCCTCAGTATTAGGAAACAGTGCCTCTGGTAGCAAAACAAGCTGACTTGCCACCTAACTTGACTCTAGACTCGAAGAAATGCCAGATTAGAAATATGTGAGAAACGTTAAACAGTATCATTAACTATTTTTTTTTTTTTTTAGGCTGCTGGACATTGAACAAGAAATGACCAAGTTTGCAGGTTACTATGCAGGAATTGGTTGTGCCGTACTTGTGTTAGGATACCTCCAAGTCAGTATTTGGCTCCCTATTTTGATTTCAAGGTTTAAATCACTAAATAATTAAGTTTATAATAACTATGTTTCCTTTAACTGCTTAGTCAAGAGCATGTTTGAGCAGAGCAGACACTTTCAGTTCTTATCCTATCTGCTGAAATATGTTAGCTCTGACAATCTGAGACCTCCTTGGATTTGTGCATACACAGATGTGTTGTACCCAGTGAGGTAAATGCATGCTGTCCCTTTCACACCAGAATTATTTGCTCGAGTGTGGTTACTATGGAAGCCATATGCCCTCCTGAAATAATAGCTAAAGGGCATGCAGATTCCTAGTGGGCATCTCAACTGAGTTGAGCACTGTGTTTCAGATATAGAGATATTGCAGAGTAATAGTGTAAAATAGTGTAAAATTGGTGTTGGAGGAGAATCACACCCTACATATTCCGTAGTAATGGTTCAAACCTTATGACTGATACGAGCCACCAGCTTGGACAATTCCTGTGGAATCTGCTAGAATCTGCTGCTTTTGAAGCTTTTTATAATCACAAAAACCATTGCTCATTCTCCTTCCTAAAAACTGAGAGCTTTGCAGAGGTAGAATGGCTGCCATCCCTAATATTATTTACAGCTGTACATAGACTTTTTTTTTCCTATGGCATTCATGTAACAGCACAAGTAATTAATCTTGCATTTTCTCCCAGTCTGTCCAAATTGAGACAAATGCTTGATCCAGAGGCTTAAAAAAAATGGATTATTTAAAGATCAAGGGCATAAAACAACTACTGTGTGTGTGTAGCTAGAATATATTTTACCTGAATAGTAAGTTATCAATAGCCAAATTGCTTTTTCGCATTTTAGCCAAATTGCTTTTCCCATTTGTTGGGAGTAGAAAGACTTTTTACTGCAATTTATCAACCACATTATGCTCTTCCCAGATATGCTTATGGGTTATGGCTGCAGCTCGTCAGACACAGAAAATCAGGAAAGCGTATTTCAGGAAAGTAATGAGAATGGATATAGGCTGGTTTGACTGTACATCTGTAGGAGAACTGAACACCCGAATTTCTGAGTAAGTAATTTAGAAAAAAACATGCAACAAAGAACATTTTTACACTTCTTTTCCAAGCACAACAGAGTGCCAATAACTAGGCATTTGACAGACGCTTCTAGTATAAAATAGAGCTACATACCTGGAAGCAGGGACCAGGCTAATGGTCTCCCCCATATTTAAACTGAGTGCTGTAACTCCTGTAACTCTTAAGCTAAAACTATTTTCCTTTTATACTTTTTCTGTCAGTGATTTTTTGTTTGCTTGTTTTTGTCACCTCATCCTGTCCTTGTATTCTCTTACTCTGTGCCCAGTCCTTTCAGAGTAGTCTCTAATTTGTCTGCCAGTGCACGCCCCTCTGAGACTCGAGGTGACGGTTTGAACCCTCTCTCATGTAATGGAAAGGAAAATTACACATACACTTTGCTCTTGACGGCTTTTAAAAGAAAAGAATGAGGTTTACTTAATCTTCTGCTAAAGCAGGTACAAGCACCTACCTTTAGAAAAGGACCCAAGGTAGGTGGAGCAACCTTCTTGTCCTGGGTGAACATTTAGCTCTGAAAAAAACGGAGTTTAAAGCTTGCTTCTTCGCTTAGTGGTTCCTGTTTACAGGATGAAGGCAGCTGCAAGATGAATATGCCAACTCTAGATGGCTCTCTGTTCTCTGTCATGCCTGCATAATAGTAGGGACGATTGCAAAAGATTTTTGTGTAGTTGAAGGGAATTTTTTTTGTCTTTACTCACCGCCCAGTGGTGTCTATGATTTTCTGTGGTGTTCTTTTTATGAGGAGTAAATGTCAAGTTTAACTGGCTGTGAGGAATTTCTCTGACAAAAAAGATGAACTGAACAGTACTTCTGTAATAAATAACACCTAGTTCTCTGTTCGTTAGAACAACAGTGTCTTGTGCCCACATAAAGCTTCCTGAATGCAAAAAGTTCTCAAGAAGAAATACGAACCTGTTCTTCAACTCAGCACTCTTACATTTTCAATAGAAGACTGTAATCTTACTTAATACATCGATGAGCTAACAAATCTGCAACTTAAACGTTAGTGCTGCTTGCTCATTTTTGTTCCAGGACTTCCTAGTTCTTCTGATCTCAGGGGTGCGATAGTAGCCAAGAGAAGCAGAAGTATAACGAGTGTTTTGCTTTGAGACATTTTTTCTGCATTGGCAATGGATAAGCGAGAGCAAATGAACTGTGCAGCTGCGTAGGGCTCAAATTATGTTAACCACTGCACCACTCCCCCCCATGTGATACAGCTGTCATGTTTTCCCAGTGCTTCCAGCAATAACGTAGCACTCCTCTATTCTCCCGTTCTCCCTCTCACTTAAAGAACAAACTACCTGAAAAGGTTTAGAGAGGATTTGGGAGGTGGTGGAAGGTGGAACAACAAAGAGAGTTATAGCCCTCCTCCTACCCCCTCAGCAAGGCTGTACTTAGTGCTGTATTGATGGGAGGAATGCCGTATCAGCTACTCTAGTTTTCCTTTATCAAATAGCTGCTTCCAGCTGTGATGTCTCTGCCCCCTCCTTTGAATCAGCTGGAGCACAATAGCGAATGAGACTGCTTGCAGGATGGCTTTTCCTAGGAAAAGACATTATCTTCTCGGTAGTACTCATGTATAAGTGCCTTCTGGCATTGCAAAGGTAACAGCTTTTCTCACTGTAGCCCAGGGTCTTTGGAATGGGTAATGATGGAAAGAACAGGGGTGAGGAAGGGCCCTCTCCAAGGAAAAGTAACCCCTATGTGGCCAAGACCAGCAACACAAAGGATAGATATGCTCGCTGATCTTATTATTTTTTTTCCCTCCTAGTGATGTTAACAAAATTAATGAGGCTATTGCTGATCAAGTGGCAATCTTCATCCAGAGATTAACCACCTTTGTGTGTGGATTCCTCCTGGGATTTGTCAGTGGATGGAAATTGACCCTTGTTATCATTGCAGTCAGTCCCCTGATTGGAGTTGGAGCAGCTATCTATGGCTTGGTAAGTGCATTCTGAGAGGTTCACATTCAGGCGTGATGAGCAGGGAAGATCATGTCATAGAGCGTGGAGGCTGTTACACCCCTTTAAAGTCAAGAGAGGCAGATTCTGGTCACAGCAGCACTGGTGTGTGTGTGTGGGGGGGGAGCTTCACTCCCACTTTGCTTATTCTGATTCCCAGAATAATATATCCAGCTTCCAAGATGGGATTGTTAGCATAGCTTCTATGGGGTCCTGTGCATGAATTTTATGGTTGCTGAAATCAGAGACTGGCCTACAGCATCTGATTATTACTCCACACCAGGTTTAGATGGTTAATATAGATGTGGGACTTAATTTCTGTGACTAGGCTTTTAGAGATGACCCAGTCTTGGATCTTTATAACATTTCAAAAACAACTGCTCAGACTCACCTCAAGCCGTCCCAGCTCCCAGCAGCTGCTGTGTCCTCTCCCAGTTGTTCCTGTTCTGCTCCTCCGCCCACAACCTGTACCTCCCTGTCACTGTCCAGAGGAACCAGGAGGAAGAGGGGAATCACAGGATCGTCTGCCTTGCCACTCCTCTCCATGCTCCTCCTCCACACTCTCTCATGCTCCTTGGTTGGGATCAGCCCTCTGACTAGCTATCTCTCTTCTTCTACCTCAGGAACAGTTTGCTGTCATTTTGCTATCAAACTTATGGTGTAACTCTGACAAATTTTGTTTCTTCCTGCTCTCTTTTGCAATGTGCTGTCTGCAAAGCAGATGATATGAATAATGACTCAGTGTGAAGTGGGAGAACAGCATTCTGGCAGAGAATGAAATCAACTCCAAAATGCATCTTTACTTCATTTGCAATTTCTTTCTGACCTCGTTCCCCTTTATGTTTGTCATTTTCCCAATTTTAATTCTTCTTTCTCTGTCCCCATCTCTTTCCTTTCACGTACCCACATCTGTTTCCTCCTTATGAACCTTACTAGCCCAAGTCTTTGTTTTATACCATAAAGAAAACATCCCCACCATCAATTTAGCCTTTTTTTTCCCTCTAAGAGTGGCTAATAGATGTCTAGGGTAGAGTATTTGAAGAGGGTAAACAAGTAATGATGCTTTACAATTTCCAGGGATATTTAACTCCTGATCCAATATGGTGGCTTTGTATATAACAGTCCATGATAACATTTTCATCCATGAATGTGAGCATTTTTTGAGCCTAAGTAATCTTTCAGCATCCAGTATGCTCTGAGATGCTGTGTAGGAACCTGCTTACTGTTGGCCCTCGAAACAAAGCATAGCGGTGGTTAACATCTTTTTCCATCCTCCCCCATCAGTTCCATTGCCTCTTCTTCCTGAGGCTGGGTCTGCTAAGTGGCTAAAGGGCTGCTCTTCCTGCTTAACCTAACCCTTCCTCGCAGCGTGCACACATCCTCAATCTGTGGTCTGCTATAACCCACCTAGTAGCCGAGAGAGGAAGGGAGGGAGGGAAAGCAGCTGTTGTCAGGTGCTCTTTGTAGTTGTTCGTAGCAGAGCTGTTGGCAAATGGGATTAACTGTTATGCAAAACATGCTGCAGAGGTATATGCCCTACGCAAAGACAAGCCTTTGAGTGGGCAGTGTGCTGTTAGGAGTAGAGCTGCTAACAGAGTGACCTCATGCAGGGCAGGCAGCACTGTGTGGCAATCAGCACTGCTCACTGCAGTCCTTGTCTGCACCTACAGCTGAGCTGTAACCAACATTTCTTATGGTTTCATAGGCTGTGGCAAAACTGACAGGCCGAGAACTAAAGGCTTATGCAAAAGCTGGGGCTGTGGCTGATGAAGTGCTCTCATCCATCAGAACAGTGGCTGCTTTTGGCGGGGAGAAGAAAGAGGTCGAAAGGTTTGTTCAGAAAAATTGTAAAGAGTCTCTGGTTTCTTTTTCCTGTAGCAACATAGGACTGGAATACACTTCAGAAATCCACTTCAATTAGTCTCTGAATTCTGAAACAATGACCATCTATTAGCTTTGAGAATTATATGCATGTATGTTGCAAAAACTTCATTTTCAAATAGAATTACTTATGCAAAAACAATTTCATAATTCAATCAGTAAAATGAAACATCAGAAATACTATCTTCCAGTCATTCTCACTTGCAGAAACTTACTTGCAAACTTTGCAGCGCATCTGAAGACCTTGGGTACTTTCAAGCTAAGTAAAAAATCTACATGCGAGTGTCATAGCCTCCACAAAGACCCGTATTTGTTGTGCCCACTGTAAAGTAGGAATGTCTGTATTATTAAAAACAAAATCTTCTTGGACCGGGAAAGAAAAATTTCCTTACGTATTTTTGTCTGTCGTTTTTTACATACATTGCCATGTACATGTGTATGACTTGTTGCTTTATTTTAAATATTGCAATATGAGCATGAAAACACAAATTCATTAAAAGATGCCAGGGAAAGTAGTAGCAGTGATAGTTACAGAAACAGTACTTAACAATAGTAAATGAGCATTATAAATACTTAAAACTAAGTAAATGAAAATATTGGTAAAAATATCTGAGAGAAATGAAAACAATCTTATGTCTTTCTCAGTTACCTGAACACTTTGTCATTGTCACCCTCATCTTCTTACAGACATATCTGATCTTTAACCTGATGCTGGGGGTCCTAAAATTGAATAGAATATTTGGTCCAAATTTGGACTAAATTCTACCTAAAACACCTGTAATATCTAATTATCTGGTCCTAGGTTTTCAGAAGTACTTGCTCAACAGGAAAAAATAAGGGAAAGGTGAATTTTAGATAACTGAATCTAAACTGTTTGCTTCATTTGTTGCCACGATTGCAGATTGCCACTCATATTTTTCCCAATTACGCTTAATATTTATCAGTGCTTTTCACAGCAAGATATGATGATTTGATGATGTTAAACAATTTTCTCTTGAATTCATTTAAAGCATGACATGGTTGTAGAACTTCCTCTGAGGTTTTGGGCAAATTGTCAAACCCCATGCCACTCTGCTAAAACTGCCAGTCCCTTGGCCAGGTATCTGCAGTGACCGTGGTATTTCTTGTGCTTGTCGCACTAGAACATGCAGTGATTTCACGTTCTGGTAGCACTGCTGGTTTCAGCAGAAGTAGTCGGGGTCTCTCGCTTCAGACTGAGAGGTATCAACCTCACGTGGCCCGTGTTCACTGCAGCACAGTCAGCCACTGAAGACACCTTGTTCTGTTTGTCTTTATTTTAATTTTACTATAAAGTTCATTTCATTCACTTCTGTTTTTCTACAGATATGATAAGAATCTGGTCTTTGCTCAGCACTGGGGGATTCGAAAAGGAATAATCATGGGATTATTCACTGGTTACATGTGGTTTGTAATTTTCCTGTGCTATGCGTTAGCCTTTTGGTATGGCTCTAAACTTGTCCTTGAAGAAGATGAATATTCACCTGGCACTCTTCTACAGGTACCTATTTTACCTTGTTGCAACTTTTCTGGATTGCTTCTTAAAACATTTCTAGAACACTTATCTGTGATGTTCTGGTATCTGGTTGCTTACTGCAAGGTCACTACTCAGTATATGTTTGAAAGTGTATGACACAACTGAATAAGATGAAAAAAATCCATGTATATTTTAAATATTTCACACTGCTGCCTACCGTGATCAGAATAATGCTTGCATTTGAGAGCCTGGTACACATCTGACAGAGATCTGAAACTAGCTTTCCCATATTGTGTGTTGCCTTGTGGCATCTGGGTTATTGCCTTCTGTGAAGAACTTTTATTTTGATAAAAATAAAACCATTGTGGTAAAGAGGAACCTGGCCAAAGAAAGTTTTATCAAATCTATCAAATTTTGGTTGATGTGCTCCAGCTTCACTTGCTTCTGATCTGTAAGGCTAGACTGCAAGGTTGGACTCTTGAAGTATCCTCTGATACTGGATGCTCTGTCCAGCTGCCTTTGTCTTCTGTTAGTCCTTCCTTCCAGGAAGAATGGGTACTGTGGCTCATTTTTTGTCATGTTGTCCTAGGCTTAGACTAAAAGGACATCATGGGGCTTTCAGAGGAAGGTCACTAGTCGGTAGCTCTTCCCTTTGGTTGTTGGGAAAGGACTTGAAACAGTGAGCATCTGTGCTACCTGCAGAAACAGTCAACTTAAGACCTAAGGCCATTTATGAGGAGATGACAAATGTTCCCAGATGTCACAACAGAGAACTGAAATAATAATTTCATGATCTCATATACTGGCACATCTAGCATTGGTAGTAGCCCATACACTTCTTTGTGAGAGGGAGACCAAAATACTCCCTGTAGCTGGTACCTGCTCCAGAAGTAAGTTTTGTGAGTATTGATTTAGATAGGAACTGCAATATACAAAGATTGTAATACATTTTTAAATGCTTTATATTTTTAAATGTTGTAAACTCTTGTCTGCTTACTGGTCAAAGACATTTCCAAAATAATCTACTTGCCACTGACATTCAGTTTCAGCCCTTGTTTCAAGGCACAATCATACAGTCAAAGTAAGGTGGCTCAAAAAACACATTAGCAGAAGTCAGTAAAGATCTGAGTGCACACACTCTTAGGCCAGTGCAAATATGATAACTTGATTTAGTTCAACCTGGAAGCAAAGTTGTGAAAGGTAATGAAAATTGTTTCTAAGAGGCATTTGTCTGCTTTTTTTCTGAGCTCCTTATGCTCACATAGTGAGTCACTGCAGCTCAGTTGATGCACAAGAGCTCATTAAGCCACTATAGTTTGATTTGCCTGTCTAAACTCTCAATTGTAATAAAAATTTGATGTCAGATTTTGTTGATCTCTTTGTCCGCTTTTACAGGTTTTCTTTGGTGTTTTAGTAGGAGCTTTAAATCTTGGTCAGGCATCTCCCTGCCTAGAAGCCTTTGCCACTGGCCGTGGGGCTGCAACAGACATTTTTGAGACAATAGATAAAGTAAGTAATACATTTCTAAGCTGTGTCACTGTGTGGTGGGAAAATAAATAAGCCTCAAGCAGCTGTAGTTTATCCACAGTGTAAATGAGGAAAAATGAAAGCAATTAAGGAAAGATTGACTGTGCAATAGAAAGGTCTAGCAGCATGCACACACGCTTAGAGAGGTTGCCTAACATTCCTTAAGCAGCCTGTTTCTGAATAATGAAGCTTTACCTCAGCCACTGCTGTTTCTTACTCCCATACCTGCTTACATATGGTTCCTGGTCAGTGCAGGCGCACAGAAAGTGTACAGGCAGGCACTATCAGTTGCCTTGCAGTCAAATTTTGAGCAGGCACCTAGCTCCCAGCCTCAGGATGGTGTCAAAAGTTGTGGCTTTATTGGCATTAGGTGGCAAAGGTGGATTTATACCCTGAGTCAAAGTGAGACCAAATGAGCGCAGGCAGTGATCTTGCAGCATTCAGAAATGTTCATCATAATGTTCTCTGTACAGATACATATTTGAAATGAAGTTGCATGAGAAAGTCTGAGAGCTGTTGGCATCTATTCATGAGGATTCCTTTCTCTAACTGCATATATTTAGTGGCCGACAGAACACTGTAGATTTCTTAACAGTACTTTATATCTCTGGTCATTGACAGGCTTTATTGTACTTGTGCCTATTTAAAAGTGTGTAAACACATTAAAATGCTGCTTGTCTTTACAGTGCACATAAGGGTATATAAAGAAAGCTCAAAGAGCTGTGGTAATGCTAATGGACTTTTTTGTAACCTATCAGTGTTCTATAATAATGATAACATAGATGCCTTATAAATGCACTTTATAATCTAAAGCTTTTGCTCTAAGATAACTGAAAAAGAGATGAATAAGGGAAGTGTTTTTTAGACAAAAAATTAGAAAGCAAAAGAGATTTGCAACAGTAAGGATTAATCACAAAATTCAAGATAAGGCTGAGTCAGATAACCTTAGGGTAAAAAAAAAAAGCTAATGTGAGAT
This sequence comes from Anser anser, assembly GCF_964211835.1. Taxonomy (NCBI): domain Eukaryota; kingdom Metazoa; phylum Chordata; class Aves; order Anseriformes; family Anatidae; genus Anser; species Anser anser. The sequence goes on along the minus strand of NC_139726.1, from coordinate 20,516,156 downwards.
TTTGTCCATATAGAGGAAAGGGTGACAAATTCGATTCATCTGCTTGCTACATTTGTAGGTTTGTGATTTGATAGTAAAAGCTCAGCTCTGCCCTCATACAGATTTTCTCTGGCACTAAACTTACACGGTCATGCTGCAGTTCCTATTTGCAGGATTAGTGAAAGTCTTTTCTTCATAGCTTATTATCAGATTTTAAGTAAGCTATATTCCTAAAGATGAATCAGTCTTTTAGCTGTTCTTAACATCTTAGAATATGCACATTTCCAGTATTAAAATTCCCTTGTATCTGTTAGGCTACATTAAAAAAAATAGATGTATGTATCAATTATCAAATATTGGTGGTGTTATAGTTTTAATAAATTCTCTATTCCATGGTTAATATTTTTCCATAAAGTTCTTCATAAATCTATCCTCAGAAAGTTTAATTTCTTTGGGATCCCTCAAATTTCTTAGTTCTGTGCTCATGTCTGATGATCCGCAATACCCAAAGCCTTGCCAAACGTATGTGAGACCCAAAACACTTTGTGGAAAAACCTCAAATCAGAATTCCATCTCCTAGGACGGGGCATACAGGGATGGATGCTTGAAATGCAAAATGATGAAGTGTGTAGGTTTTCAGCAATTTTTATTTTTTTTTTCAGTGGTGTAAGAGTGTGTTTATATGCACAAAATAGTAGCCATTTTAGTCCTGAGGAGCTGGCTAAATTAACTTAGCTGCATCAATGAAGCATTCTAACTATTCTGTTCAGCAAAACCTAGCTGAATAGTAGACTGTGTAAGTGCAGTAAGCATAAAAGGAAAAGAGGGTGCATTCGTTTTGCCTGCGCTAGCTGCCAGTGACAGCTCTCCCATCACTTTAGCCTTTTACTTCATGTTCCTTGCCCGCTAGCCTAGGGGCAGATCCTGCTGCTGGTTCAATGCAGCCAATTGCTGTTCAAACAGAGGTGCCATGGCTTTGTATGGTATTGGGAATATTTATCTACTGCAACAGTGTTGGCTGCTTAACAGCAAGTAAATAACACAATACATTTTGCCCTAGAAACCCACCATTGACTGCATGTCAGAAGATGGCTACAAGCTGGATAAAGTAAGAGGTGAAATTGAATTTCATAATGTAACATTCCATTATCCCTCCAGACCTGATGTAAAGGTAATTATTCATCATCTCTTTTGTGAACAAATTTACTGTAAAAAATATATCCTGCCAGCAATTTCTAGATTTTCAGTAGAGTTTGCTTTCCATAAGCCTAGACCTGTTTAAAAGTAGCCTGTAAATAATTCTTCCATCAGTGGTGTAATTCTATTTACCATTATTTTGTTTTACCATTCTGACATATCTGTTGCCATACGTATTCCTTGCTGCTGAACATAAACTTGTAGATTTCAGAAAGTTCATCTGCATACAGCTTCTCTTACAATCAGTTATGCGCTTTTATCAACTTATGCAAGAATAGCAGACCAAGTAATAAGCTGATCTGAGCAAGGAAATTTTCGAAAAATCTTCCATTACCCTGGGGATGTATCACGTGACCCATTACAATCTAGGAAAAGGTACAGGAGCACTGGCTGTATAGCCCATTATTTCTCTACTGCTGTGTTTGAAGTGACAAATCCTCCTTGGAAAGTGCATTTGGCAGACACAGAAGCATATGAAGTATCAGATTATTCTGTATAATTTAGCTTTTACATTCTTAACATTTATGCTTTAACAGGCGTTCATAATTCATATAGACTGTTCCTTAAAGGGGATTTATTACCAAGTTCTCCAATGGTATTAGCTTGACTAGTTCTTAGTGATGAAAAACAGGAACAAAGAAAGATCAAAATCTGATGCCTGTCATGGAAAATTGTGTTCTGCATTTCTGAACTCTTCAAACAATGTAAAAAAGATTGTTTTCTTTTTCCTCTTTCTTCATATATATATATTTTTTAATTTGTGTGTTTACTTTGAGTCTCCGTGTAAAGATAAAGAATATAGGATGGATCTCCTCCTGCTGCTTGCCTATATGACAGTGAGAGAATTAGAATTGATAGATTTTTTCTGTTTTCTTTTTTCTTTCCAGATTTTGGATAACCTTAATATGGTTATTAAAGCAGGGGAGACAACAGCTTTTGTTGGAGCTAGTGGAGCTGGAAAAAGTACAACAATACAGCTCATCCAGCGTTTCTATGACCCCACTGATGGCATGGTGAGTGTCCTGTTCTAGCAGGCGTTTCTCTAGTCTTAGGGACTTGAAAGAGTGACTTGGTTTCTTCTCTGAGATGGAAAGGAACTTTTTAAGGAACTTTTTTTTTTTTTAATCCAATAAAGAAATGAGTGAAATTCCCTCTCAGGGGAATACTGAATAGATAGTATTATCAAAAATTACGTGAAAAACTGCTAGGAGAAAATAAAATTCAGTGACAACCTGAATAAAATCTGTACCTATAGATAAAATAATTCAGGAGTGACAAACCATTTTATGTTCTGGGAAACTCAGTATTAAACATTTAATCATTATCCCATAATACTGATTTAGCATCTGCCATTACCATTTAATAATAGTTTGGCTAAGAATATGAATACATCTGTTAAGTCTCATTCTTTTTCTGTTTTCCTAGTTGGCACAAATCACACATATGGTGACCTGTATTTGAATGTATAAGAGACAAAAACCAACTTAGTGTAAGCATAGTCTGCAAAACTCACTTATGCAGAACTCAGTTACATTTGGGTGTGTGTTCTATGATTTCTTCCTGTTTTTCATGCCAAAAGACTGAAGTTTCAATATTCACAAAGAACATTTCACCATATGTCCTAACAGTACTTTGGAATCTTGAAGACTAGAAAATGTATGAAAATACAGTGGTGCTGCTCACAGCAACCTTTCTTTTTCCATTGTCAAGAAGAAAATTTTTGTAAACTTTTGCTTGTCTGCATTTTTACAAAAAATGCCTTTCCTTCATTAGCTACCTCCCCAGTACTGAGACAAAGGAATAAATTTGCCTAGAGGTATTGTTTTACACAGATGAAAGGTAAGGACTAGAAAATGAGGCACACAGACATACTTTGAGGCCTTGTGAGTAGATCAGGCTAAAAAATAGAAATTCCTCCCTTTGAAAGTAACTACCTGTCTTTAAAAGTGTCTACAGGGAGATGTTGGAGGATGGTTTATTCTTCTGCCTGGCCCTCTATGGAGCAGTTAATTCATTTTTACTAATGGAAAACACACACCATCTGTATATGCTCAAATTTGTAAGTCCTTTAAAGAAAGAAATTTTGATGGGTACTTTCTGCCTGGCTTTATTTGTGAGACCAAGGAAAGAGAGGTGTTGGGAAATTAAATCAAAAGCACAACTCCTACACACCAGAACTATTGTACACTTCTGCTACTACACTGTAGTTTTTCTTGTATGAAAGCTGTGTTTTACACTGGGCAGAGAAAAACAACATCATAAGCCCTTTATTTTTATTGTGTCTTTCTTTGTCTCTGGACTGAAGGAAATAATGTCCTTGAATTTTATTTTGCTTGTCCTTGCTTTATTTGGCTTCTGTAGGTTACTCTGGATGGCCATGACATTCGCTCCCTTAATATCCAGTGGCTACGCTCACAGATTGGTATTGTTGAGCAAGAGCCAGTGCTGTTTGCTACCACGATTGCAGAGAACATTCGCTATGGTCGGGATGAGGCTACCATGGATGACATAATCAAAGCAGCCAAACAAGCCAATGCTTACAAGTTCATCATGGACTTGCCACAGGTATGCTGTGCCTTGTAAGTAAAATCTGATGGAAAAATAGAGATTCTCTGTGTCTTTCCCCTCATGCAGCCACCTGTGATGGGCAGAAGATTAAAATGTAGAGTAGGCAGTAACCTGTCCTCAGATCAGAGTTAATTAGGTCTTACTATGTGGATTTCACCAAGTTCATGTATATAATATACATAATTATAGATTATCCTGGCTGTCTAGATCTTAGGCTGTATGTGTTTATCTAATTCTCTACCTGAAGCTGGTGCGATAATCATGAATCAGAGACACGGTATTCATGAGTCACATGCCATCAGCAGACAAATCCAGCTCTCTGGAAAGCTTGCTGGTGAGTCATCTGATGGAGAGTAGGCAGGTGTTTTCCTCTGCATTGCAGCTTTTGCTGATAGAGTTGTTCTGAGCCAAAACAGAACACTGCACTTTTTTATCAGTACATACTTTTGGTCTGGGGTTGGCAGTTTGCTTCAGGCAAGACAACGTTGTTTGTTAAGAAGAAAATTACTTCATCAGCTCTCCTTTGCATTTGGTGCACTAACAGTGGTTTTTTTCTTTCAAAAATGAAAAATTTTCAAAGTTATTCCCAGGAGAAATCTGAGAGACATTGTACCAGTATCTATGTTGATTTCTAATAGACCTCTTTGTTACAAATTTCTTCTTTTTTCCTTTACCCAGCAATTTGACACTCATGTTGGAGAGGGTGGAAGCCAGATGAGTGGAGGTCAAAAGCAGAGGATAGCTATTGCCCGAGCCCTTGTGCGAAACCCTAAAATCCTGCTACTGGATATGGCTACTTCAGCACTTGATAATGAAAGCGAAGCTATTGTCCAAGAAGCACTTCATAAGGTTTGCTTTAGTATAGCATAAATCAGACTTACAAGGGCAGAAATTATTTTGAATGCATTCTGCAGACAGTGCTGCTGAATTTCAACAAAGCAGTAAAAAGCGTTTCTTAATAGTATTCGTATGCAGAAATAGAACCTTAGTATTATTGACAGGAAATATTTTTTCTTGCATTCGGACATTAACAGGATAGTTCCCTTTTTCCAGAGATAGGTGCTTATCTTGGGAGGTTCTCTATATTTCGTCTTGTTTTGTGTGAACTAGGATCTAGTCCATGTGTTCTGGGTCCGACAGCAAACCCCTTATGAGGGGAGTTTGGCATGAAGTAAGTAATAAGATGCTAAAGACTGTCAAGATTTCACCAATTCTATCCATGCCAAGAAAGACTCTTTTCCCTGTCAACTGTCTGATTCATCCAATAAAACTAAATATTGGCATCACAGACCCCTACTCCCAAACCAGCTGTGCTAAGGTCCTCTTAGTCATCAGAGAGGTGACCAATAAAATTGATAGGATCCCAGGTAGATTCATCTAATTCTACAGTAAATATGTAAGATAAGTGAAAATAAAGCTGCCAGTTTTTCTCTCCATTTAACATAAAGGGAGCTTAGTCATGTGTAAATTTTGCTAAAACAAACGCCATTCCTAATGCCATTGGAATGCTACACACAGACAATAACTATGTCAGATGACTGAAGAAGAATCTGCAGTCTGTAGAGAGGTGTCACTTGCAATCTTGGTCATTTTTCCTAACTTCAGTCCATGAATCCAAGAAAGACTTTGCTAAGGCAACACATTCAGAACACTTGAATTGCATTCAGGAATAATTCTTCTTTGGTAGCAGAGAATATTGCAGTGATCAGTCATGTGTAATTGACTGTTCTAGAACTTTGCAAATGTCTGGGTTTCTCTGCAAAGCTGGAGATAATAGCACTCCAACAAGTGTTAGTGCTGAGTCCAAGTTAAAACACTTAGTGCTGCAGCAGTGCCCCTTCACAGCCTTCATACTGCAACAAGATGTTCCCACACAGCTTAGATTGCTGGCAAAATGAACACCCAGGTGTCTGTCTCTCTTTTTTTTGGTGGGGAATAAGTGGGCTATGGATGGAATTCAAGCCAAAGTCCACCTGAAAGACTGCCTTTGATTTAGAGAAACTTTAGGTGATAGAGCATTGGTTCCAAGTGTTTCCATTTGCTGTCCTGGGACTGGGGCTGTTTTTGTTCCCTGTCAGGCTCGCCTCGGCCGCACATCGATCTCGATAGCTCACCGCCTGTCAACCATCAAAGCTGCCGATGTCATCACTGGATTTGAGCATGGAAGGGCTGTGGAGAGAGGAACTCATGAGGAACTCATGAAGAGAAAAGGGGTTTATTTCATGTTGGTGACCTTGCAGAGCAAAGGAGATGCAGCACTTACTAGAGCAGCAACAGAAAGTAAGTGTCTTGATTTCTTTAATAAAGTGATATAGAATTCCACAGAATGTAGATTTATTTTTAATGGGGCTAATTGCTTTCCGCACCCTCTTAATGACTGACTTTTAGCATTCAGCAAAGTAATACATTGATAGCCCTAGCCAAAAGGTTTTTACTGCATGTACACTGAATAACCTTCCTTCTATAGATCTGCCCTGAAATATTAATCCTGATCAGCAATACCCTGCCATTTTATATTTTGATTTTGTGCTGACAGTCCAGCCATGTCACATTTGAAATACAAGCAAATTACAGAGTATTTTGAAACCACCCTATTTGTTTTACTAGAGGAAGATTTAATCAAAGCTTCTGGAAATGGAGGTCTAGTAGAATGACCTTTTTATTTTTGGAAGCATCATATCTTGGATATGATTGTCTTAAAAGGACAATTACAGTATCAAAATAGGGAAACTGCCTTCAGCACTCACATCCCAAGTGAGATGGCCCAATATTCAATTAATTTCATCCTGTCAAATACAAATATTAAAACCTGGGGTATATGTAGGATGAACAGCAAAGTGGTGCTATATTCCTTGCCTTCTACAAAGTATTCCAATTATAGCTTGGAGACTGCACTTTTTTACAAATCAACACTGGACTTAAGTTGTATGTAATTTTAGCACAAACTAAAGAGCTGTATATACTGTATTCTACAGCAACAGAAAATAACATTGAGCCAAATCTTGAGAAAATCCAGTCATTCAGCAGAGGAAGCTATCGGGCCAGTTTGCGGTAAGTCTTAAAAATCAATGTAAATCTCAGTATGTTTCTGGATTTCTATATTTTTCACACCATTCCATAATCCCAGTAATGTTAATTATTCACTGGTCTGTGTGTTTTGAAAAAAGGGTGGAAGGGCTTCAAACATTTCACTGAGACACCATCCACTTAGAAAGAAAGAGCTTGGGTAATATGTTAATGATTGAAGGTCCATGGATAAATAGAAAGACTTTTAATTTTACTCCCCTTTCTAGACATAGGACCCTCTTGCAAGGTTCTGGCTTTCTATATTTATGTTCCATTTTTAATATTCCTCATACAGCCATATATTTATATTGCCTAATGCACTTTCAATCCATTCACTTTTTTTTTTTTTTTTTTAAAGAAAAGACATTGAGAGGTCGATGATGCAATGTGTGAGGACAGTTTTATTAAGGCTTCTTCTTGATGAAAGTGAAAGCTTTTTAGAAGCTAGGCAGTCTACTTAGACGTCTATTATTTCTTTCTGGCAAGCCCACATCAGACATGCAAGTGAATCTATCTCCTACATCACAGGGTCATGTTTCAGTGGGGAGAGAGCTGGATTTTTTCAGCATCCTGTTTTTCTGGACTGAACTACTTGATAATGGTGAATTGACTTGGTGTCTTAATAGCTTATGCAAATGTAGTAGGATACACCATAATTTTCCCCCCAAAAAACAGTGCAGGTCACATAGAAGACAATGTCTGAGTGGTGGGGTAGAGTAAGATTTTGAAAAGTATTTATTCCCCCTGTGGGATATTTTCTTCTCAAAAGCTGAGAGAACACAGGAAAAGAAAGAAGTCAGTGGGAGTCGTGTGATTTGCTTCAGTGAAACCTGATGTAGTTGTTACGAAAACTGTTTATGCTTTGAGAGAAAGTATTATGTTACTGAACTGTGAAGAACAGACTATATCTGTCTTCCTTCACAGAGCTTCACTTCGGCAGCGGTCCAGATCTCAGCTCTCCAATGTCGTCCCCGACCCTCCATTATCCATTGCAGGAGATCAGGCAGAGTCTGTGTATCTTATGTCTTCATACGGAGAAGATGATGGACAAACAAAAAAGGTCAGGTCCAATAGTTCATTATTAAATTGCAACCAAAAAGGACATCTTTTAATTAATTGTTAATGAGAACCTGTAAATATATGCTTCTGTTATAGGCAGATATGTCTTTTTGGGTTGATACTTTTCTCAACTTAAACAAAACCACCACTTCAAGTTCTATGTTCTGTATCCTCTAAGCTGTATTTTGATGGCCCTCATGCTTATTGTTCCACGTAAAATTTGTAGCAGACCATGAGCTCTTGGTAAATCAACATATGTTGTAGATCAAGTTAAAAAATACTTATTAATTAAAAGGCATATAAATTAAAGTTGAATTAACCAACAAAAAGCAAGGCGCTCAGTCTGTGAAATGTAATAGCCACTCAGCAACAGAAATGATGCTACTTCTTGTTCAATAGAGTAAATTCCATTTCTTCTCAAAATCAGCTAGAGGTGTGTGAGTAAAGAGAGATCCTCACTGCTAACAGGCCCTGAGTCCTTTCACTGACAGTGTCCTTGTGCAATCAAGTAGTATAGAAAATAACAAACACGTTAAAGTTATGCAGGATAGAACCAGTTCTTTAGGAATACTCACAGTGGGTTTCTAAATTGCTTATGAAGCTCCCTGCCCCACTTTGCAGGGCTACAGATACTCAGTGCAGAAAACGGCAGTTAGAAGTCTCTATTCCTGCTATTGCTGAGCCTCTTCTGTGGATAAATAAGTGGCTTTAGTGCTGTGACTCTGATACTAGCTCATAAGGAAGAGAAAAAAACAAAATGTTTCCACCCATTCATCCTTGCCCATTTCCAGCAGATGGGTCTTTACAGTGTCTGTTTTGTCTGGGCATTTCCAGCCATATGAATGGCAGGGCTCAGCACACTGAGTGTTGCAGAAATACTGCACAAATCAAACTGCAGGGTAAGTTATAATTTGATGATCAATATTCTGCTGGTACTGGGAGTAATTATGGGAATTCTGTCCATAGTCTGACGATGTTTCACAAAAGGGAGGCATAATTAGCATGTATAAAGCTCGACTCTGGCTCTCACTCTTATGTCTCTGTTTTAGTTATATTGCACACCTATTAATTTGATGCAGAGTCTGATCAATGTGTTTACCCACAATGCTGTAAAATCATATTTAAGAACATTCCAGGAGAGACATAAAAAGCCCCTTGTGAGGAAGAAGCTTAAGTTTTGGTATTGAGTACTGCATAATGCATCATCTGGAAACAGCAGACTGGGAACAGTCTGAGTTTCTGTAGCAGAAAGTCTGGTCATAATTAACCTCTTAATTTGGAATCAGTAGAGCTACATAAGGCATGAATCTGTCTCTCTTTCTCCAGGGACAGTAGCAGTAGTCATTTATGTAACCTTCCTGTGACTCCCTAACCCTGCGAAAGAGCTCCATGCAGCAGCCAAGGCCCATCATTGCCCCTTCCCATACAAACCTAGAGCAGCTGTTTGGGACTTGGACATAGCCATCTAACTGACAATGCTAATGATATTTATCTCACTGTCATAGGGAGAACATCACTGGGAGAATGCATTTGTTTCATGAATCCAACCTGTTTTTTCAGGAACCTGTTGTTGTGGAGGAAGACATCAAGCCTGTACCATTTACCAGGATTTTGAAATACAATGCCTCTGAATGGCCATACATGGTGCTGGGATCTCTGGGAGCAGCTGTGAATGGAGCAGTCAGTCCTCTCTACGCTTTGTTATTCAGTCAGATTCTTGGAGTAAGTAATGCTAACATTTTGAAGAGTATTTTAGCTCTTAAGCAGAAGGGAGCGAAGGAACCTGTGAAACAGTACTTGACATGTTTTGGGTGAGTCTTTAGATCTTGTCAAGCAAATGGGGTTAGGCTTCTTGCTTATAAACAATTATTCAGTAGGGATATTTATATCATTGTCATCACGCTATCATTTGAGCTCTTTGACGGGGCAGGCTTGTTAGCATTTGTCATGTGTGCTTCATTATCTCTCATGTTCACTTTCCAGGAGCTGTTGGTAGTGGGTTTCTGCACACACACAGGATTTATTTTAGGTGAGACAAGCTATACCTTGCATCCAGGTACAGTGAGGAGGGACACCTGCAGAGGTCCCTCCATGCAGCATTTCATTCTGCAGTCTTGGTCAAACCTTTAAGAAAGCTTTGGATCAGACCCCCAGAATACTTCACATTTTTCTTCATATTTCATTACAGGAACATTCAGCTCTTTGCCGTCTGCTCCCTGCAGAATGCCCAGGGAGAGAGAGATCATTGTAACAGGTTTCATACCTGCCAGCAGAAAGTAGATTTGCATCAACAAGTATGAAAGAAGCAGGAAACAGGAATGTGTTTTTAAACCTTGTCATTCACTAAAGAATGTGTTACCATTAAGCCTTGCTTGAAACTTTTCACGAGTTCAACTGTGTCTGTTTTTTCCTTCAAACACTTGCTGGAATAGAAAGAGAGGATGCTTCCTCCTTTTGTAAAACAGCTTTTTGGAGAAAACATTTGCCGAGTTATTTGGAAACTGGAGAGCTGCTGAAGGAATTCAGCACTGCTGTAACCAATGCCCAGGAAAGTGCCCTAAATTGTCAAGAATCAGGAGGATTTATGCTGTTTCTTATTGGGTAAAGTAATGACAAATTCACTGGGAAGAAAATGGGAATGCTACTGTGGTTTAGTGGTTTAGGTAACTACCTGAGAGCGGGTAAAACTTGTGTTGCAATCCCCATTTATTTGTTTAGGTCATGTTAGGTATCTATGTGTACAAAGAATGTAGGATCTCAGGGGTAGACACGCTTCTAGAAACTGGAGGTTTCACTGTTGTTTTCTGTGGGGTGCGGTGGGGTGGGTAGGTGGGTGTTTTGGCTTTGGTGTTTCTCTCCAGGAAGTTACTAAGGCTGTCCCTGGTGATCCACTTAGTGGCTCCTGGCCAATACGCTATGGCCTTTTAGCCTCAGGTCTGCCGTCTCCAAACACTTGTTGAGTGTCTAGACCTCATGCCAAGGACTGTGAATTTCCCTAGGCAGCAGGTGAGGCACTGCTTTGTGTAGTCTGCAATGAATCTAACCTTTGACTCCTTTTGAGAGCTAGGTTTTCTAAACACTGGGAGGTCAGGGCCTCAAGTCATCCTTCAAGATGCTGAATGCCTTTATTGCCAAGGATGCATTCCTCCTCTTGAAGGTCCGAGTTCATGGAAAGAAAGAGGCTGCAAGAAAAAACAAGCCACAGCCAACATGAGCAAAGACCAACATCTGTGTTTTATTATTCCTAAACTTAAGAAATTTCTGCCTGCTGCCAAGGAAGGCAGGCAGATGGAACATGCATCTGCTTTCCAAGCTGTTTGACTATCTGCAGTGATGTTGTGACAGACATGTGGGCCTGTACTCTGGGAGCAATACACCGGAGAAGTGAGGGGAAAAATCCCCACAGCTATAAAATGAAAGAGTAAATTTAGCAGAGTCTGCCTTGAAGGTGCTCAGAAATTAGTCTCCAAAAGTCAGTGAAGAGCTGGATAATACTGGATATGTCTTTTTAGCTGTTCAGTTCAGATCAGAAGTGTACCTGTGAAACACATTTCTCAGTTGTTTCTTCCTTCTGTGCTTTGGTTCCCATTGTGGAACTGTCTGAGTATGGGAAATCAATCATGTGCTAGCAAAACTCAGCTGGAAGGTGTGTTCCAACTGTTTGCAATACAGAGATCTCTTTCCAAACAATGTTATCCTGGACTGCTGCATTCAACTCTAAGGCCCCCAGCACAAGAAGGACATGGATGTATTTGAACAAGTCCGGAGGAGGGCCACAAAGATGATCAAAGGGCTGCAGCAACTGTCCTCTGAAGGACTGGCTGAGGGAGTTGGGGTTGTTCAGCCTGGAGAACAGAAACAGTACCTTAGGACTATAATTAACATCACATACACATTAACAAATGTATGTGATGATGAGTAGTTACTCTGCTGGTTATGTGTTATGCTAACAATACGTGTGACATGACCATTACAATGAAGTGCATTTTACCTTCCTGTCTAGATAGTGCATACCATGGTGATACTAAAAATACTGTTACAACAATTCTCAAATCCAGAATTCTTGCAGGACACAGTTTACCTGTTCATGGTTCATCTGTTCACCTTTGTATGCTTCATTCGGTCCAATTGTTTAAATAGAACGTGTGATGGAAAGAAAACTATGCTGTATCTTTTCTAGATACATAAGTTACAAAGACAGTTGAAAGTTGCTCACAACCTGTTCAATTCAGGATGAAACAGAAACTACTGAAGCTACAGTGGATTTCATTAAGGGGATAGGAAAAGCAGCACACTACTATATGTTTTGTTCTTATTATGATGGATTAAATTAAGAGCTTTGCATCAGAGCCTATCTGGTGACTTAATTCAAACAACGATTAGTCTGACAAAGTAATATGCCTTGCTAGTGAAAAGTAATATCACAGCACGGCACTGGAGCAGACCTTAGCTTGCATTGCTAAGTGCTGTTTAGATATTATCATTCTGGATTTTGCAGGATTTATTTTGCTGCCAAGGTACTTATGTACAAAGTTAAAAGCACTTTAAGTAGAATTCCCAATAGAGAACAGCTATTTGTTTTTCTCAAATCCAGGCTCTAATTCCTCACTGTTACTTTAATGTGTGGATCACTTTCAACACTAAATAACTTGGGTTGACCTTTTAAGAAAGGAATTAAGTTTATTTTTGTGGAAATTTTGTACGTTGCAGCTGTAATGAAAATTTCTTATTCTCTTTCTAATGTTAGCTACTAACCTAGAAGAGTTTAAGATAGTTTTGATGTAAGTAAAGCTCAAATGCACAATTTATTTTTAACTACATAGGGAGCAGGCTGAGAAGTTGAGAGGGGAGGCAATGTGTCACAGTTTTTACCTGTGAAATCCAATTAGAATGAATTTAACATTAGCAGAGAAGTACAAACATGAACTGTGGCTTATACCTGTGAGTAGCAGAAGTAGTTCAACAACTGCAGGTAAGTTAACTGACCTACATATCAATTGCTGTGAGTGGAAGTAATTGCTAAAAGATGGCTTCTTAGATTTGTACCACTACTTCAGCAGCAGCCAGTAACACCAACAGTTGTTGAAGAAGACCAGATATAAAGAACAACTGATAAAAGAAAAATTTCATGGAGGTTGGAGCAGGGCAGGATGGAGGGGCTGTACTTTAATGCTTTTTCTTAAGTACTCAGCAATAAACACGTATCCACCCTCCTTCAGTAGAAAACAATAGGTTCCTGTTGAAGCCTACCTACAGCAAGCACATCATTAGTGTTGTGCAAGGCGAGTCATCCTAAAGTGTAATGACTTATGAGTGCTTTATTTCATATGGCCCAGTAAAGTTCAAATTGTCATAGATTAGAGAGGAGGTCAGAGAGCTGCTGCAGTGTCTCTTTGTCCCTACGTTTTTTATTTTATTGCTATTCTGGTTATCAGCCAATACTGGGAGGAGAGGGATGTGATTGATAATTATAACTATGCATGGACAGCAAATAATCTCAGTCTATGTAGACACCGAATATAATGAACTTGTTGTTTAACAGCAGTATGCTGTACCCAGGCTTACCCTAGGGAAGTAAGTGGGCATTTATTAGGGGTGAGGGAGAGCCCTGTGTTACGGCTTTGGTTCTAGGCAGGGCTTCTGTATTTGACAACAAGAAGTCGTGAATTAATGGTTCTGGAAACAGGGATGAACACACAGGTGCTTCTCCTCCTGGAGACACACTTCGGTTCAAAGGCAGCAGAACAACATTTCCTTTTGTCCCCTCTCCTTCTGGACAGACTCTGAGCCAGAGAAGAGTAGTATGCACCCAGGTTGCCTGTCCTTGAGCCACAGAGGCCAGATGTGGTCCTGTCTCTTGGACTCAGCCAGGGACTTCCTTCGGTGTTGTCCTTCCTTCTTCACCTGTACCTAAACTGACACTTCTAATACTATACCATGCATTTCTTTCAAAGACCTTCTCCGTTCTTGACGAAGAAGAACGAAAAACCCAGATCAATGGTGTTTGCCTGCTCTTTGTCTTCATTGGACTTCTTTCATTTTTTACACAGTTTTTACAGGTAATAGCAGTACAATGTAAGTAAATTTGTTTCTGATCCCTTACTCTGTGTGTATCTCTTCCTGTACAAAATTTTTGTTTATTGCCTTGCACCCCAGGGATACACCTTCGCCAAGTCTGGTGAGCTGCTTACAAGACGCTTAAGGAAAATTGGTTTCCGGGCGATGCTAGGGCAAGACATTGGCTGGTTTGATGACCGGAGGAACAGCCCTGGTGCCCTGACCACAAGACTTGCAACAGATGCATCACAGGTCCAAGGGGTAAGACCTTAAGCACTGTTTTACTATAGGCACAGACTATAGTAAAGTTTTACTATAGTTTTACTATAGGCCTATTTTGGCACATCATCACAGACATTAACTAGCATGCAAAACGCAAAGTCAGTGTAGATCTGTCGCTGATCAGCCAATTAAGCTTTTTTCTGTTTATCATAGACTGTGAACTTGGAACAACTATCACTGTATTTAGCTAAAAGTACAACTCGGATCACCGTTTACTGACCATTGTTCGTGTCTGTATTACCAAAACAAAACCACAAAAATCAATGAAATTAATACCACCTAAGTGGTACCAGGAGGAACATCCAAGAACTGTCATTGATGTATTTTTTCTGAAGATGAATTAGCTTTTTGCCACAATGTTTAGGTGTTTATTTCAAAAACGTCAGGTTCATATTTTAGCAACATTCATCAGTAATCATGTTTTCAAGTGTTTGGCATGGTATTGTTCTTGCTGTTTGTGACAGTTTTGATTTAAACTGACAGTCCACTTAAAAACCATTTGACAGTACTGGCGGGTGCACTAGCCAGGGATCCACGCAGCCAATTTCAGTGTGACTTATTATTTGGGAAAGTGAACCACTAGCACCATGTGCTGTGTTCCTTAGGGGATGAGGATTAAATCATGCTGAGCTGTAAGCACACTACCTATCTGAACTGATGCTTTGTTAGATGCAAGTCAGACACCATTTTACTTGGCCCCAGTAAAAGTAATTTTCTAGAAATGAAGGAAACATACAGATGTTTCTGTTACAAGTAATTGGCCTGATTCAGCATGACTGAAGATAGTGGATTTGTTTTTAAAAAACTTTAATTCTGGAAGTTTTAAGAATTTAACAGGCAAATGAGAGAAGAGGTTCCCAAACCCCCTGTCAGCAGGAATTTCCATAGACTCAGAGAAACCATCTGCAAGCCTCTTCAGAGCATATTTTAATATCATTTAGAGATTGCTAAAGTTTTATAGGAAGAATTATTTAAAGATTATTGAAGTTACTAATGGAGCACAAGTCAATCATATCTTTTTTTTTTTTCTTTTCTTTTCTTTGAAGGCAACTGGATCGCAGATAGGAATGATCGTCAATTCCTTTACCAATATTGGGGTGGCCATCATTATTGCTTTCTACTTCAGCTGGAAACTGAGTTTAGTCATAATGTGTTTCCTGCCCTTTTTGGCCTTGTCTGGAGCTGTGCAGGCTAAAATGCTGACAGGATTTGCTGCTCAGGACAAGAAGGCTCTGGAAGCTACTGGACGGGTAAGTTATTTAAAAACTGTATTTGCAGTCAATTTATATTTTGCAGTTGAAAACCAGGGAATTTGGGACTGTCAGCAATTCAAATGTAATAAAACTTACAATTTTTTGCAAATAAGTTGCAAAATTTCAGCTTGTAAAAATACTGAAATGCCATTGGGAACTCCCTAGCTACAAAAATATTTACTGTGTGTAACGTGGGCTGGCCTGCTGCCTTTGAAACACACAACTTCCTTTGAGTTGAGGTCAGGGCCCCTGAGTTCTGGTACATCACTCAGAGCCTGATCCTTTTTGAATACACGTAGTTCAACAGTGCAGAAACCAAACTGCATCATAAATACCGGGGAGTTAGAAGACAGGCAATGTGAGGAAGTGATCCATAGTGACTGCTAAACATGGAAGAGTCCAGTGTGAACAATCAAATTCACTGTACCTATCTGTACCTCCACATTGTGTGATAATGCAACAGATCTGACCCTTAAATTTGGCCAGAAAAAAATACCCTGAAATTGAATGGAATACTTGGTAATGATTTATATTTAGATCTCTTTGTACATTCTGAAAACAGCCATAAGCTGTAAACATAGGAAAGTGTCACACCCTGAAATGACTATCAAACTCCAGACAAACTATAGCGTTATTAAACCAACTTCTGAATAAAATTACTTGAGATAAGTACGGTGAAACTTGGCTCAAACAAACTGTAAATTTACTCCTATAGATGAAACTGTAGTGCTATTTTGGGGATAGAATCTCAAATTTCGACTGGAAACAAGTATAATAGAAAACCTAGGATTAGTTAAGGCTCCGGAGAGGTTTCCAGCTTAGGGAAGGATCATGGGGATTATCTCACAGTTTCCCATGTTACATTTTCTTTGTACATAGACAAGAATTTGCTTACTTTCTGTCCATGTGCAAGGTAAAAATCCTCATGTCACTTGCATTAGAATCAAAATATCACCTTCCCTTTATATGTTCTGTCGCATCAGGCTTGTTTGAACATAAGAGAAACAGTAAGGGTTGAGATGGAATGGAAAGACAGCACATTCAAATGATTTTAATTTATGAAACAGAAGTTGGGGATAGCAACCCTTCTACCTTCTACCCTGATTACTGGTATAAGTAAAATAAGTAATATAATTGAAATATACATGCTTAATTAACAAATACATGCAATCAAGGAAATAATAGTGTTCGTAAAACTTTTTTGTTGGACACATTTATTCTCACGATATAAAAAAGTCACAAGCAGAGCACATGCCTGATTTTGTAAGCGGGCTTAAAGTAACTTAGCTTTAATGGAGCAGAGCATTGCTACTGAGGATGGTAGTAGAGAAGCGGTTGATGTAAAGTTTCTCTTTAGGTTGGCCAATATTTGGCCAGTCTGTATTGTATTTGAATAAACTTATATGTGATTAATGCCCTGCATTTGTGTAAGAGCAGCACTACTTTTCCAAGTAAAAATTAGAAAATCTTACTCATAATTGTTTTTTCTCCTCCAGATTTCCAGTGAAGCCCTCTCTAACATCAGGACTGTAGCTGGGATAGGGAAAGAGAAAATGTTTATTGACACTTTTGAGAAGAATCTGGATATGCCCTACAGAGCTGCAATCAAAAAAGCAAACGTTTATGGAATCTCCTTTGGCTTTGCCCAGAGCATAGTGTTCATTGCCAACTCAGTCTCTTACAGATACGGAGGGTTTCTGGTTGACACTGAAGGACTCCATTACAGCTTTGTCTTCAGGTAGGAGCCTGCCTGGAGCGAGACCCAGGCTCCTCTCCAGCAGTGCTGGTCTGGGTGGAGCATGCAGTTTCCCTACAGCTTCCCATGAATGACCGCGTTCCCCTTTCCTGCAGGGTGATCTCTGCTATTGTGACCAGTGGGACTGCTTTGGGAAGAGCTTCTTCCTACACCCCGAACTATGCCAAAGCCAAAACATCTGCTGCACGTTTTTTTCAACTCATTGATCGGGTTCCTGAAATCAGTGTTTACAGTGAAAAAGGGGAAAAATGGGTAAGAGTGGAGACAGATAAGTAATTTGAGATTTTGCTCAGCTCAATATAAGCACTGAAGTTACAGTAACAATTTAAAAAGCAAGGCGGACTGGCAATTTGTTTGGAACAAATTCCTAATACGAATTCCTATTAGGAATTTGTTTGGGTACATATTAGGAATTTGGAATTATTATGAATAATTATTAGGAATTGTTTGGTAAAACGCCTGTTAATTAGAATAGGAGTAATTGGGATGACTTACAGAACAGCATGCTTTTGTTTTCTGCTCCAAAGTTCA
This sequence comes from Anser anser, assembly GCF_964211835.1. Taxonomy (NCBI): domain Eukaryota; kingdom Metazoa; phylum Chordata; class Aves; order Anseriformes; family Anatidae; genus Anser; species Anser anser. The sequence continues at coordinate 20,498,408 of NC_139726.1, read as the reverse complement.
CATATAAAACCACTTATAACTACCCTGTAAATTTTTTTTTTAAGTTTGTATCAAAAACTTGAGGTTGTTTTTGAGAAGGAGAGTCATCTTGGAATGAGACAAAATTAAAATGCTTTATTTTTGGTCAACGGAAAAGTCAGACTCAGCAAATTCAAAAAACTAACTTTGATTTAGCTTTATCAGAATTAAGGAATTTTTAAAATAATTGTCACAAGTATATTAAATTCTTTGCTCAGACCATAAAAATAGGGTATCTTGATTCCTTTCAGAATTTAGTAAGTTTTCAATTCTGAGAAAGTTGGAAAATTGTAATATTAAAAACATAGAGGAAATCTGGTCAAAGTTCAGCTGATTTTTTTAAGCATTTTGCACAGATGTGTTTACGTGATCACCAAATTTGGATTTAAACAGTGTCTGTATTAAAAATAAATAACTTTCCAATTTGTCAGGTGATCCCACTTCCAGTTGGTGCCTCTGGCTGGTGTAGTACAGGGCCATGTCAGTAGAGCAATCGTGTGATGACTAATGACCATCTTGCACCAGTAAATTTCTAATCCCTCTTTCTGGGCTAATTTTGTAAGCACTAATATCACGTTTTAAATGACAGATGCAAGAATGGAATTAGAGGAATAGTTATTTTGTACTTTATGACTCAGTTTCAAGCTTGAACTCATTGCAGTGTCTTTCTTATTTTTCCCCTAGGATGATTTCAAGGGAAGCATTGAATTTCTTAACTGTAAATTCACATACCCTTCTCGGCCTGATGTTCAGGTCCTGAAAGGACTCTCTGTAGCTGTGAAGCCTGGCCAGACTTTGGCATTTGTTGGAAGTAGCGGCTGTGGAAAGAGCACCAGTGTCCAGCTTCTGGAGCGTTTCTATGACCCTGAGAAAGGAAGTGTGGTAAGCAAAGCAAGCACGATTTGTGTACTGTTGTTTCCAGCAATGCTACAAGGACTCCTCTGAATGTGTCCTACTGTGCAACCTTGCCAAGGTAGCACACATGCAGTTTGGGGTTTCAGCTCCTCAGACAAATGCAGACTGTTCAGACAACTCCCTGAGTATCAAACGTATTCAGGCAAAATGAGAATACTGCAAACCTCAGGTGCCCTCTCGCGTTATGTAGGCTGCAGGCATTCACTGTGGTAGCTCCTGTATGGAACACGTAACGTGTGGTTGACATTGTGGGAGCACAAGCAAGAATCAAGCCTGACTGAAGCAACAAAGAGTCTGGAACATCACTAAATGTATAGCCTCAACGTGCAAATTCTTCGTGGGTTGCATTTGTCTAGGTTTATCTTCCAGTTATTCAATTACTGATAGCTTAAAAAGCCTTTATAACTTTTTCTCATGTAAATACTTAATCATCCAGTCTGAGATCTTTGCAAAAAAAGAGTCTTGTGATCACTATGCCAGCAAAGCAATAAACCATGTTCCTAACCTTAAGCAATTAAATAATTTAGTTGGAGTTAAGATTAAGCAAATGGTTTAGTGTTTGGTTGGATCACAGACACAGAAAATATTCATCATATAAGAAGACGTGTAAGCAGAGTCTTACTAAATTACTAATTACTAAAGTACAAGTAATATGGCTAAATCATTTAGTTCTGCTGTAAACTATTTGGGTTTTGCAGATTGTTTTGGAATTAAGTTTCATGTTTTCTCCTTTTTCCTGCTAGTTAATAGATGGACATGACACCAAGAAAGTAAATATACAGTTTCTTAGATCAAAAATTGGAGTGGTGTCCCAGGAGCCTGTGCTATTTGACTGCAGCATTGCTGATAATATTAAATATGGCAGTAACACCAAAGACACAACGATGGAAAAAGTTATAGAAGCAGCCCAGAAGGCTCAGCTGCATGACTTTGTTATGTCACTTCCTGAAGTAAGTACACCTGAGGCTTGGCTGTGAGACTTGGACAGGCTGCTCAGCATTCACTGCAGGGAGGCTCACCAAAACCGGTTACAGTTGCTGAAGTGAATTCTTTTTGTCTTGCTTTTACAACTAGACCAGTAGGAGCAAAGACGCCTCCTTTTGTTCCTGAGAGCTTGGGTGCAAGCTGTCCCTGTGTTCTTACTCGATAGGCAAATATTTACAAAACTGAAAATAACATAATTCTGAATTAGGAGAAAATGGAAGATTTTCTTGTCAACTGACAAGACAGAAGAGGAAGCACAGTTCAGCAGTCAAAGCATTATACTGAGTCAGGAAATACAGTTCCTGTTCCCAGCTGTGGGAGTGTTGTCTTGCAATTAGGGCATGATGCCCTAGATCAAAAATATTTGAAGCTGGCTGCTCACGTTCACTTAGGAAGTATTCAAATGCACAGAAACAATATAGACATAAATTGTAAGAATACAAGAAGTATGAATACAATTTAGGCACCCAAACAAAGCACTTGTCCAATGAGCCCGTCAATCACTTTTAGCCTCTTACCCAAATCTAGGTTGGGGGGATCTTTTGCATCAGACAAATCAGCCATCATCTTACCATTAAATTTTCTTCCAGGCCTGTCAGCATACAAAAACACATGGTTCAAAGATGCCTCCCTGAACATTGTATTACTCCCAGAGTATTATTTCTGCCTTGCTGGGTTCTTTAAGGAAGAGACAGCAATGGTCAGAGCTCTTGCCTCTCCTGCTGCTCCTTCAGTTTGCGTATTTATGTATTGTTTACACCTAGATAAAAAATCTCCCTTTTCGTATGTTTTTCAGAAATATGAAACTAATGTTGGGGCACAAGGATCCCAGCTGTCTCGTGGGCAAAAGCAACGCATCGCTATAGCGAGGGCCATCATACGAGATCCTAAAATTTTATTACTGGATGAAGCTACATCTGCCTTAGATACAGAAAGTGAAAAGGTAAGTTTGCAGTGATCAGAAATAAGGCAAAGTTAATGCAGTGGCTTAGAATGTACAGTACCTTTTCCTGTTCTTCAGAGACATCCTGCTGTACAAAGACCACACCACCGCAAAAGTATTCACCGTTGTTAATTCAGCACTTATACCTTTAACGATCTTTTTGAAAGATCTAGAAGCATAGCCATAAAAACAACAGCAAGCTACAGGGACTCTTAGACTGCTGATGAGAGGCAGCACTTTTAAAGTACTGTACATATTAATTCCCTGGGTTTCAAAGCATTCAGTGGGAATCTTTCATAAATACAGCTTCTGCACAGAAAAAACAAACAGTGTGGGGCCTAAGAACTTGGGCAATAGTTTGCATGGCTTGGTTACACTCAGATTAGAGAAATGGTAGAAATTTAGAAGCATATCCAGGCTAACATTCAGCGTGACAGCTGAAAAAGGCCTTCCTTACCATTTAATTTCTACTCCTTTGTATATTTATCTGTCCCTTCTTTGTACTGCTACTAGATTAAGTTCACGACCCAGCTAAGCACACCAATAACATAACCTTCAATTTAGCCTTGTAGTCACTTGTACAAGTATTGCACAATACAGTTAATGAGTTTGAAGCAATCAGCTTTCTCCAGCTCTGAGCCCCAACTTGATTTGCCATTCCCACTTTGTTGCCTTTAGACTGTACAAGCTGCGCTGGATAAAGCCAGAGAAGGGCGTACCTGCATCGTCATTGCCCACCGCTTGTCCACAATCCAGAATGCTGACATCATTGCTGTGATGTCGCAAGGAACCATCATCGAAAGGGGCACCCATGATGAACTGATGGCCATGGAAGGAGCGTATTATAAGCTTGTTACCACTGGAGCCCCGATTAGCTGAACTGCTGTGATACTAAATTTCAAAGATTTTTTTTTTCTCTAAACAAATAGTCTGCAGGAGGTACGTGTATGCTGGTACCCCTTCGTGTCACAAAGTACTCTATGATATAGAGTTATATGGTACCTTAAATGTATGTAGCTTTCTGGGTCAGGCAACTTGTCAGGCACCTGCAGGGGACTAAGCATAGGCTCATGCATGCAGGAAGCAGCTTAGCCCACTGCTAAGTGAAAAGGAAAGCAAGCCCGAAAATGAGATCTTTCTTTGTTGAGCTGGGGAATTGCCACCACCCCAGTCAGACTGCACAGTCCTGTCCTTCCTCAACTAGCAATCAAGGAAGACTCCAGTCTGGTGTTCTGGAAACTGCCACTTCTCTCTAGGTGAGCTGTATGAATAAAAAAAAACAATCCAAAGCATGATGTGGTATTATTGAAGGGTTCAAATATCTCCTAATGGTTCTGCAGAGGATTACAACAGCTACCCTTCCTCTGGGTGCAGAACCTTGACCCTTCCCACTACTTCATGCCATGCCTACTTCAGCTGTGTTGTTGGGGGAGGTTGGGCTTCCACTGCATGCAGTGCTAACACGTTGCAGCCCTCAGCTTGACATACCAGTAACCCTTCCAATAAAACCAGTAAGTACTCACAAAGAAGGTAGCAGCTTCACAATACTGAGGAAAGAAAAATCAAAAAGAGGAACAGAAACCGGTAAGGCTCAGTTCTCCTGCTCTCACCACTCAAAGGTGTCAAACAGATTTTAAATATGAATAAATGCTTTAGTTAAATCAATGTAAAATCCTACAGTTAATTAGCACAGTCATGTAAATCACTTCTGTGGAGATGGTGATGGATAATACGTTTTCTGTGTTTTTCAGAAGGCATGACAATGCCTTTGGGAAGTATTTTTAAATACCATAAGTATATTCAGTAAAAGTAAAAAAAAAAAAAAGCTACTTGTTCATATTAAGCGGAGTTGATAAATACAGCAACAGTTCATTCAAGAATAACGAAGATCTGGAATTACCTTCTGACAGAAGCTTGTATCTGGAACAGTTTGTTTTCAGGTCTACTGCATGTTTCTCTGGAATATGTTACTGGGTGTTGTCTACTGGACAAGGGCCTCTTTCCTTTAGGAACTGGGAACTTGGAGACAAAGTCTAAATTACAGTACTAAAATTTAAATCTTTATTTGCAGCGATAGATTGTTACCGGCAAAGTCATTCTGCAACTTACAGGGGGTGGTGGGGTGGTTTGTAACAAGCCACACCATCATGGAGTTTCTTATAAAACTGTGCAACTGTACCAACTGCTGAAACTTGAATAAAGCTGGAAGGGTGAAAACTTCATCAGGATCCCTCTCTTAATTCCAGGCAGCAAAAAAAAATAAATAAAAATTTCAGCTTTCACACAATCTCAGTAATAGCATTCTTTTATCAGAACCTAGTGAAATCACATAAGCAACATTAAAGTGCTATTTTTCCTAAAGAAGCGTGTTTTTTTTAATCCTTAACTGAAAATGCGTAAGGAAGCTGCATTATTGGCCGTCTGTTTTAATCATTACAGCCTGTTTTGTGTTGGCACTGCTAGGTTAAAGATTGGACTAGATGATCTTAGAGGTCGTTTCCAACCTAAATGATTCTATGTTTGCTTCTGTAATTTGTATCATGTGCATTCCCAAGGGCCAACTCAAAATTATTCACCTTGTTTTCCTAATTGAATAAGATTCTTCAAATTTCTGTCATCTCCCCACTAATTGGAAGTCCAAAAGCAATAGTATGCTTACATCTTCTAAGCCTTGTTGTTATCAGATAGCACACAGACAGCCCTAATTACCCATATTATAACCTTACGTTGCACGTATACTCAGTACTATAAGGAAAGTAGTGCTTAGAGATTGTGCACTGAAAGGGAATATGCAACAACAGGTGCTAAATAAAGAATAAAAAGGGAAAGTATCTGACCATGTATATATTTAGAGCATTGGTTTTATATAACAAACATATTTAAAATATTGGTTACTTCTGTGCTTAAATAAACTAAGCATACAAGAATATAAACTTGCAATGATTTACTCTGCCATTTCATTTTCTGGATTTACACAACCACTAACCGATTCAGGCTTGTGACTCTCGAACCGAGAGAATTAGACTAATTTACCTTTGCAGTACAGAAGCACGAACAACAATCTTGAGGGAATAGGCCAAGATAATTTCGTGACTGATAACTTTCTTCATTTGTTGCTCCGTGTAGTAGAGGACTTAAGTATTTTCTACATCATATGCATGCATTTTCAACATCAAAGGTGTAATCATTAGCATTCATGATTTGTACGACATTTTTAAAAAGTAAAAATGACAAAATCACAGTAATGCAATGATATATTCTACAGAGTCTAACTGAGACAAATTTAAATGTTTTTCCTCATCTGGCTTAATCAGAAGCTGTTTTGCTCAGGAAGCTCAATAAGTTAAACATGTAGAAAGCTTTTCTTATAATTATGTTGGCCTTTTCACAGTGCATAGGGCCAGCTGTACAGCTGTAGGTGGTGTAATACTGTCACACCCTTAGCTAGTAGTTTAGGGCACAATATCTCTATATAAAATTAAATATTGAATATCACTATATACAACTGAAGCACCGTCTAGTTTGTGGACAGAACTAAAAGACCACCAAGTAGCTAAACAAAACTATTCAGTTATACTTTAAAACTTCAGCATGACTCGGAGTATTGTTAGAAAACCATACTGCAGTATCCTTCATTGCAATATTTCTAGGAATAAAGTCAGCAACTACTTAATGTTTTTGAGCTGCCAAAGTCACTCCTGAACATGCAGATGTTAGATACACTGGCTACTTACCAGGAGCACATCAAAGATGCAGTGGCATCTCCCTTGGTTAAAACGAGTTAGCAGAACTGTCTTTGCAGAGAGTTTTTGAACAGCTCACATCCATCCTTACATTGCCAACCATTTCAAAACCTTATCTAATTAAGTTTCTTTTCAGTTGTCCTCATTAATGAGTGGACACAGTACGGAACCAAGGCAACTACAGTCAGAGGCATAGCTGCGCTCTTACAAAAAGAGAGAATGTAGAACAAACACTCAATATGAGTAGGTATCTTAACAACATTATACAGCTGCAGTGTTGCTAAAGAAGCAGCTATACACAATATGCGGAAACTTATCTTACAGCTATTTTTACCTTTACAGCTTGCGATAAACATTTCAGAATTAATACCAAGACCTAAGCCAAAGAGTGCACCTAAATTCCTCACCAGTCCAGCAAATGGTGTAGTGTCGATGTTTATCCAGTCTGGATTGTCACACCACTTCTTGGCCTTTGGAACAGACCATAGCAAGTCAATATCAAGAAGCTTGAGGACTAGATAAAACCCAAGGGCAAAGATGAAAAGAAACAAGTTTGTCTTCATGTACATTCTCAAGCTTGCTGTCTGAATAGCAGGGGCATGCTCAAATGCTTCTGCCACAAGAATGCCTGTGGATTAGAAAGTCAGCGTTACAGGGAACAACACACGTGTTGAAGAAGCACTTTTTACACTGCCCTGTAGAATTTGACTTTTGAAGACAAAATATACATATATGCAAATATACATACATATAAATATATACATATATACACACACAATTTACCAGTCCTGTGGTACACACACACAAAGTCTCCCACTCATACCTGATAATTTGAAAAAGAAAAAACATTAAATGCCAAATACTGCATTTTTTTTTTTTTAAATCTGAGACATGCCTTAGGCTTGACTGTATCTCCCAGATGACAACCTATCAAATATGGGATGTAAACTAGAACACTCCTTTTCTAGAAGAGTCCTCCACCCAAAGGCTGGCCTCATCAATGCAGCTTTCAATACCAGTTCCCACACAGGCTTTGAGCGTTGAAGGAAAAGGCACAGAATGCAACTATCCTCTTTCTTATTCATTTTATCCTGGTTGTGAAAAGGGACAGCTGGACTGCAAGCTGTCATCAGTGCTGCACAGCCTTCTCTGCATACCTTAAAGAGAATGGGAGCAGGCAGCCCCTACTCCATGCTCTGGTCACCCTCCTCAAGATCTGAGAGATACTAAAGCGTTCATCATTTGACCATGCTAGATACCAATTTGAAACACACAAATAACTCAGAAAAAAAAACAAAACAAAACAAAAAAAAACAAACACCACCCCAACATACTTAATCTTCCTAAATCCCCCTGGGGAGTTTGTACTGCTGACTTAGCTTTTTCTCACTTTAGCCCCAGATCTCTGGCCCAACATTCGGCCACACTGCATACATACTGGTTTGCCCCGGACCCCCCCTTGAAATGAACAGCAGCAAATAGATTCCTCCTGAGAGGAAAGTAGAGCCATATAGGAGCCATTTCCTCTCAGCTACCTTCCACACAGGCAGCAAAGATAAGATCAGATGTAGCCAGTACAAAAGCTATAGTGCTAGCCTGTATTAGTATACACTGCATAGTGTATTGCCTGTGGCAATAATGCAGTCGGAGTTGGCTGTCATCTGGAGCAGAGCTCACTTCCTGTGTGAGTCACAGACATCAGAAACATACTGCCTTCCAAGTACGGAAGGCAATTACAAGACAGACTGTCAGCAAACCTTGATCTTCCAGAGAGTGCAGAGCACCACGGCAGCTGCAAGTTGAGTAGCACTACTGAAAATCTCTTTAACTTATCGTACTTCAGGATGTTAGGATTTTGCATATATAATGAAAAAAATAGTAAAATTAGCAACATTACCAGCAAATACTCCGAGAATAACTTGATGAGGGAAATGTGTTGCTATGAATACTCTTGAGATGCACACACTGATCTGGATAATCCAAAAAATACTCCAGAGCAATGACCACGTCAGTCTGAAAGGGAAAAGGAAGATGCTTAAAAATTAAGATATTTCACATAGTAATTTACAACAGGCCCGGGCTCCTATTTTTCCCAAGCACAGGTTTACAAGTGGAAAAGTTTAGAATCATAGGCTCAAAGAGTAAAGTCAGTACTAAAATACTAGCGAGAGAGGTTATTCTTGCAGCTACATCCAGTGATGAAAGGCATCAGTGGCAAGTTAAATTAGCACTAGTACCTTGAACATATTTAGCATCGTGACAGAATACTTAAACACAAAAGATTATTAATTTGGTGACAAAATTCACATAACACGGGAACAACCTCATAAAGCTTGGAAAGTACAACCATCAAAGTAATTAAAAGGCTTTCCCACAGAGCCGAATAACATGGTACACTGAACTCTGCCAGTATTACGTGTTTGCTTTAAAATGGATCAAGAATGACTATGATCAAAGCAGTAAATTTATGTACTAACCAGAAGATAAAACATGTTAAAACATTTAATATAATTCAAAATATCTGACACAAAAGACCTGACAGTCTTTAATAGAAGCTGATTCACAGATACTGCAATGCAATAACCATAAGTTAATAAACACCAACATACAGAAATGCACAAATCTTCTTCATATTCTTTGACTTCAGTTGAAGTAAATCATAATAAAGTTTTTTTGTTTGTTTGCTTGTTTTTACAAACTAGATAAAACTGACTGAATATGTGGTTAAAATAAGCCCATTAAAAACATAACATGCAAATAAACATCAGATTGAATTACAATAACAGAGAGATGCTAACCTGTGAAGGGCAACTGCTGATTTATCCTTCCACCTTACTGTGTAGCTAAGTGCTGCTGTTACCATCACATACCAGACGCAGGATGATCCCATGGCATGCCCAGATGGGCTTCCTAATAAAAACAAAAAGGAAAAGTTCAAGCTAAAAATGACAACTATAACTTTGGCATAAAGAAAATACCCATTGTCAGTTACTCGGGCATCTAATCATTTGGGGGGGGGGGGGGGAAGGTTAACAAAGCCTCAAACGATGTTGTCAGTTACATCTCAAAAGTTTAATTTCTTAATTTTTCAGAAGACTCATCTATACAGAGTCCAGAATATTTGCCAGAAATCAAGTAGGTAACAGCTTACCCATATTGGGGTGAGCTGGTATCTTGACCAGAAAGCATAGTATTTTTCCATGACTTAGACTTTGATTATGATTTAAAAAATAGAGCATCTAGTTGTTAGTTGAATACTGATGTATTTACAACGTTGTCATATTTGTACAGATTTAGTTGCCCATTATTTTTCCCCAAAGGGTCAGAGAAGATTAAAAAATATGGGATGACAAATTAGAGTAATATGTATTTCTCCTGCAGGAACATACTTACAGGGAATGTGTCAAACTACTGTATTTCTATCATATTCCTCAAGTTATGGCATACCTCAGCTACTTGTTGTTAAATACACCCCCATCAATTTGAGCACCACAAGCCTAATTTAACAAATACTCATGCTGAAACCTGAGCTGTTATTCTGACATCTTGCTTCTATAAGCACTGGAACCCCCCTCAGGGCTGTAGCATACAATGTACAAGTTACATATGCATAGGCCACCTCAAAATTTCTACATCATACAAAATCATCATAAGTCACATCCTTTCCCCCCTCCAGAAAACACTGTATTAAATGTATCAATGTGATCTCCAACATTCCTTACCTGGTCCAGTTTCACATGTTATAGGAAACTGTTCAAGACATGGGCTTGACTGATTGGGATAAATCACTGTTTCGTGCACCCACCAGTAAGGACGATGACCAAATAAAATCCTAATAAAAAAATAAAGTAAAATGAAGCAAAGATGCAATAAAAATATTTTTATATAAGAACACCTCCACAAAGCATGATAAATAAACTTACAATGAATATGACGAGCTATACTGCCAAAATTATTCCATAACAGTGCTATAGGTTCTTCTTGTCTTATCAAAATTTAATTTCAAACACATCTTAAATAACTTCAGCGTGAATTCCTAGTTTATAAGTACAGAGAAAGTCTACCATTACACCATTTGCAGAATGTTTTCTAAACTTGAGGAACATACAGTAACCATCATTAGAAATAGCAAATTTTACAATAAACATGACTTCTTACCATTTAAATATGAGGTTGAACCAATCACCAATGACAGCCACCCATATCATTTTAGTACCAACCACTTGGTTGAGTTGAAACCAGAGAGGAAAGTAAATTGAGAATATATTACGAGGATCTCCAACATGTGACATGAAATTAAGGAAATCCTGGTAAGCCCTGTAATCCCTCTGTAAATGCTGAATGATAAGCACGCCATTGCTATGAAGGAGATCCATCTTAATTGGCTAGACTGTACTTGAAATATAGCAAAGTTCCTTTAATCTTAAGTTTCTAGGGAGAATGAGAACCATGGAAGGGAGCTATTAAAAAGTGAGAGAAGGTGATTGACGTTGCCTTTATATTGTATCGGTGGGGTGTACCCAGCCATTCCTGGAACACGTGGCTCCAAATCTCCAGGAAAGCACGAGTCTGTTAGCACTGGAAAGCTTTTCTGTTTGCAAATTTTAATTGGAGGAAACTAAGTGAAGTACATGCTGATCAGCAGCAAATTGTGGGGAAAGTTTTGTGGAAACACAATGTGTGACTTATGCAATCCTTTCTATGAACAGTTGGAACATGTTTGCTTGAATTTTTTCACAGTTCATTTCTCTGCAGTATGGACATTAGTAGTGTGTATACTTCATTAACTGTTGCCTCTATAAAGGATAGAAAGAATACACAAATGATTGGTCTCTGCAGAACTGTCATTAAAGCCGTTCATTTCAGTTTGAAACTGAATTTGGCGACCATACTGTTTGTGCACAACACGTTTTCAGTCATGGAAAATACAGCCATCATCCATACATTAATGATTCTGTTGGACACTAGATTCACTCTTAAAGCAGCAGTTTTCTCAAAGCACAAAAAAGCAACTGTTTCCTTTGTACAAGAGGCCACGTTAATCAGGGCACACTGCAGATGAAGCTTAGTCTCAGAATCATCTCACTCAGCATCACCAGCCTTGCACGTTGCTTACACCATGGGGGTGCTGCACACCTCTGCCAGGAGGAGCTGAAGCCTGACCTACTGCAGCCCCCTTCTTGGTGCCCAGCCCAGCAGAAACAAGACCTGTTTTGCCAGACGGGTGGCTGGGAGTGTTTTCCTGTAGTTCTTCCAATGGAAGCCTTTGGCTTCCTCTGGATGAATGACCAAGAGGAGGTGGAGATTCTTCCAGACACCGGGATTTTAAAAGTACACAGCAAATAACGTATTAGTGCGTCAAACCTAGCAGCTTTAATATTAATAACTTCAGCATAGGAAAAGATTGTGTTCACCTGTGAGGTGGCTACATAAGAAACGATTTTCCCAGAGACTAAACGGATGCCAAAAGCCTGACGATACCATTGTCTGACAGGCAGTCCTATGCAAGGGAAGAAGTTGAGTTCTGTACCTGGCTCTAATATTCAGGCCTATCTTCCATTAAAGGTAACCTGTGCTTCTGAAACAACCACAATCAGAAAACAAAAGCAGCTGTGTATGGTCTCCAAGCATGTCCCTGCCACTTTCTGCACGGCACCCAGGCTAAACAGCACAAGCCGCACCGACAGAGATGCGGACTGCCTCACCGCCTTTGCTGAGGAGAGACTTAACGGCTTAACGCAGCTTGATGATGTGTAGTCAGGGAAGTCACGCAGAAACACAAAGCAGAATCAACAAATAAGGTGTGATAATTGAATGGACTTAGGAGACCTCTCTTCTGACACAGTCTCACCTTTACCTAGCTATTAATAGTCTGCTTTTAGAAACATCTTAGCAGATGTAAATCCTGTACTGTTTATTGCTATCACTTGCATCAAGCCACATAGAAGACCTTAAAGTTAAAAGAAGGATTTAAAATTCTATGGAATGTTTCTGAAATAACTACTAAAATACTTTTCCGTACATTAATTGAATATCCACTTCAATACGTGTCCCTTGATTTCAGAGAAAACCTTCTTAAAAACAAAATTTCCGGATACTTCACCATACATATTTCCAAGCTTTCTAGCTGCAAATCTTTGGGGAGGTTTGTCTCTTGCCAAGCCCTACAGCTTAGAGCTCTTCAGGGTGCCCAGGATGGGGACTACCATGCAAGTGATCTGGTGGAAACTAACTTTCCCAAGAAATGATTTGTTCAGAAACATCTTTCCCAAATAGCTTTTTACATGTTAATACCAGAGGAAACACCCCTTTGCTACAAATTTAAAGCATCTCTCCATTAAAGATCAGTAGAATTTATAACAACAACAATAAAAATCACTCTTTTGTACATATCTGGGTTTAGTGTGTAAGAGAAGTGGAGAATGTGAAGCATTCATCTGCTTTTCAGTCTAGTTTATGAATAATTAGCTCTAAGTATTCATGTAAATGTCAAGTTGGTGGCTGAGTAACAGCCATCTTATTTACAGTACTTATTTAAGACAGCAACTGTAATAAGGTAAATAAATAATTATTGCTCTATTATGAAAAATATTTTGCAATAAGTTTCCATCAAGATACAACATAACGTCCTCACGAGAGAGCGCTAGCTAATAAAAGAGGTCACCTTCCAGTCTGTCTTGAATGCCATTGTTATTTAACAGTATCAGAAAAACTGCCTCTCCTGTACAGGACGTGCAGGACCATTTCAATAACTTTTTTTGCATGTTTGCATTATTTCTGAGTATTAAAATGTCCACCCCTGATCAGCACCGGGACAGTGCTGCGTCCACTCAGGCTAAACCCTCCTTCTCAGACGGAACCATTCGAGCACACCTTGGCGCCACAAAAACGTGACTGATATAACGTTGGAAGGCATGTCTTGGCAACACCTCAGTAAAGTAACCTCTTTTAATACCAATGTCCTGATATTAATTTTCATTGCAAATATTTTGCTGCTGATTCATACGCTGCTAATTATCTTTCTGCTTAGACAGACAAATAAGCACCTTAGACATAATCAAGACAGAATTATGCTGTTAACAGCTAACAGCAAACATAAGCTTTAATTTTCTCCTATTCCTTCTGCCTGTTTCAGCAGCATATACATCTTAGATATACAGTCATGTTTACAAAAAATATTTTAAAAATAAATAAATCCACAATTGACAAAAACAGCAAGAAGGAAGTTTTTGGAACAGGTGAGAAGGTTTCTGTGAGAGAGACAGTTTAGGCGATGTTCTCATCGTGCCTGGAAGCACTCTCAGTCCTGCCTCATCCCGCAGGCAATCAACAGCTGATGTGAGTCATCTGCTGTCCTGCATGTGATGTTCGGCAACCTATAAAAGTCTGATACTAAAGCTCTTTTTAGCTCCAGCGACCAGCAAAGAAAAGATGGAGAAATGCATGTGGAAATACTGTATTTAAGAACTTGTTTCAACTCCAGCAGTGGAGAACTACTTCCTCAATAGGCTTTTACTCCCTGCTTTTCTACACAAAGCACTGCATGACGTATCTGTAATACACCTAGTCTTTTTAAGTCACTTGAGATATATAAGAAATAAAACTATTTGCTGTATTTAAGCAAGTGGAAACGTAACAAAAGCTAGTGATCTGTATAAAATAGTCAGGAAATGTGTGCAATTAAGTTTTTAATCAAAGCTTTTGACTTGTTTGTGGTCTTTACACAATCCAAAACCACTGCTTGGTCTTTACACGAGCAAATGAGCTCTTTGTGCAATGCATAACCCTTTACAATCGTATCTGTTCACATAAAGAGTTTTTAATTTCTTGGTACCTTCTCAGTTTATTTTCCAAGACATGTAAAAACAGAGGCTATGCGTATTCTTGGTAATAATATAGAACCAAAAATCACGTTGATGAACTACAGAAGGGAGGACAAAATGTTTACATCTCCTTTACACCTACACGTCAGAGCAAGCGTTACATAACCCATGTCAGATGTTGCTAAGCAAGTGTTTACAAGGGAAGGAAAAACCATCAAAGTAAACATTTTCTAAAACACTGTTAATGGAGGCCTATGTACTGGGCCTAGCTTTCTGCTACATTATGTTTAGTTAATTGAACAATAACATTGATGTCCACATCGGTGTTTTCATTGGCACTGGACCAGCTATGAGGATTAACTAGCAATTTAGTCAGTTCACAAGTAAACACTGTATACAACAGCAGACAACCATTTTCTTAGGCATGAACATTTTCCAAATAGAACCCCTGAGAAGATATATCTTAATTATATATTTAAGAAGAGAAGTATTTAGGAAGCTCTTACTTTGTTTCCACATTTCAGGCCTTCCAGCAGTGCTCACCAGCCCCATGCTGCCCTAACAAAGGTCAGACTGCTCTGGGGCTGAGCTGACCCGGGGAGGTTTAGGCAAATGCTAATGTGTGTCAGCTGCTTTCTCTTGGTCAGCCAGCTTCATCTAATCATTCCTCGTTAGTAGTAGTTGAGGAAATTATTAGAATAATTAATGGTTTCAAAGAGCAATCCTTAAAGCTATATTAAGTCTATGTTATTCTGAGATCACCTGAGTAACAATTAAGTAAGCTGAAGCTAGCAATTCGTTAGCTATGGTCACAAACGCTGAGCAGCCTCCCTGACGAGCTGAGGGCTGCCACCTGGGGTCAAAGCTGGTGCCTGTCTCAGCCCTGCGGTGTCCCAGGGTGCGGGGGGGGCGGGCAGTGCTGCCGGCCCGGCTGCTGCGCCGCGAACCTGAGGCGGCTCGGGCAGCTGGAGGCCGTTTGGGAGAGCCCCAGCCCACGCCTCACGACTGGGCCTCCCCGGGGACATGCGGCGGGATAAGGACAGCAGCCTCACGGCCCTACACGGCCCTCTGCGAGCCCTGACGGGGCGGCTCCGCCCGGGCGGGCTCCGTGCGGCGAGGTGGGGCCGGCCCCTCACAGCCGTTACCGCCCCGGCGGCTCCTAACGTGCGACTGCTGCTTGAGCCAATCAGCGGCGGGTTTGTTGCGAGGCGGGCAAGAGCGGCGGCCAGTGGGAGAGCGGCCGCTGGGCGGGCGGGAAGGCGGCGGCCGTTTGAAGGCGGCTGCGGGCCGGTGGAGGAGCCCGGCTGCGGCCCGCAGCGGAGCCGTGCCGGCAGCACCCCCCGTGCCGGTCATCGCGGCCGCTGCCCTGTGACCATGTCTAACGTAAAGGCAGAGGACGACATAACGCTCGTTGAGAGGGAAATGAAGGAGTTCTGGGCCGAGCTGAAGGGCGTTTATGGCACGGAGCAGCTCAAGCAGACCCTAGCGCTGAGGGACTCGTGCAAGGAGTCCCTGAAGGTGCTCTCAGGTGAGGAGGCTGCGCGGTCCTTGCACCCCCGCGTTCTCCAAGCCATCCCCAGGCTTCTTCTGGTAACCGAAGTCTCTTGTCCTTACAGAGAAATGGGCCAAGAAGCTGAAAGAGGGGGACCTGATGATCGATAAAATTCAGGAGTATAGAAATGGTACAGTATGGTGCTTTATTTGCTCTCTAGCATCTCTAAAATTAACGTAATGCAGCTGAATAACGTGTTTAACCTCCCTTTTAAAAGGTAACCTATGAAGTCAGAATGAAGATAGAACAGAAACCAAACACATGCAGTTCCAGGATGCAAACTGCAAGTCGAAAGCAGCTTGCTGGAGGATTTCACTGATGATACAAAAGGATAAAGACTTGTTAAAAGTTTTCTCTGTAGTGTTTTTGGTGCTTAAGAATGAACAAATGATTACACTTAAAACAACCAAGTACCAGAACTTGCTGACTGTGCTAGAAAAAATAAATTACTTAGTAAAACATTGCAAATTGTTAGTTAAATGTTGTGAGGTTAGTTATGCCTCTTCTACGTTAAAAACAGAATATGGTCAGCTTATCAGTTTAGTATTAACTACTCTGAATTCCGAACTGAATTTCAGAATATCAGGTAAAAATAGTTGCAATGTGTAATATCAGTCAGTGTTACCGTTCCATACTTTTTGTCAGTTTGTCTCTGAACAAGATTAACCATCCTTGTGCTTTGAAGATGTAAATTGTGTCTGGCAGCAGAAACAGACTGCATATGATACAGACAGTATCAGAGGAGCTCCCTACTTTGTAGGTTTACTTCTGAATAACTTTTACTTCATCCTGATATTTGATGTTTGCAGTATGCACTTTATTAGATTTTATTCAATCACCCCAAACTATATGGATGAGTGCTAACTAGTGGGAACCTAATTCATCAGCTGTAAACGTTCATATTTTCTTGCTTCCTTTCAGAGATTCTTCAGCAGAATAAACACATATCAGAAAATCAAGAACATTTGACAGAAATAAAATCTAACCTAAACAATGAAGAAGAGCAAAAGAAGGAGTTAACAGACAGTATCCAAGAGCTTAAAGAGGAGTTGATGAAGAAAAAGGAAGGTGAGAGTTTTTAGTTAGAGGAGGAAATTTTTTAATGCTTGCTCTTGATGGGCTTTACTACTATTCGTTTTGTTCTTGTGCTTCACTGATTTTTACTTGGTACTTCTGGTGGCTTTTAAAATTCTAGTGATATCTTCTAAAAACAAGGCTGCTAAGGAGAGAGTGGAACGACTTTGCAAGTCTAAAGAGTTGTTTGAAGAGCGGCTTGGATTGGAAATACGTAGAATTCATGGTAAGTTCCTGTAGTTTCCTTAGTTTCCATATGCAGCGATACAATGTGGTTTATGTTGAATTATGTAGCTAAGGATATAATAGCTCACACAACTGAAGATTGCCTTGGACATACTTGGTAGTAGACTAGTGTATTATATTGAGTCATCTTCCTCTCTTAATTACACACTTGCTTACACTAGTCATCACTGACAGTGAGTGCTGGTTGGTCAGCAGCCATAGTCTTGGCCTTGAACTGTGGCTCTTGCTTACAGCTGCTTTTGTTATTGAAGAGCAGTTCAGATGTCTCTGCAAATCTGAGGAAGATAATGGTTGGTAACATAGCCAACTCCATTTAAGTTATTCCCACTCCTTAGCTCAGATATTATCATTGTTTCTCAAATGGCAGAAGATGGTATATTAAAATGTATTTGTTTTGCAAAGAGACCAGGTTTGCTGAATTTGCAAGTATTGTAAGCATTTATTAAAACGATCTAATATTGTGATTTTTTTTATCACTGTGACTTTCAAGCGAAGTGTTAATGAATTCTGTTTATATCTGCTTTAGATGAACAGTTACAGTTTATATTCAGACATATTGACCACAAAGATCCTGACAAGCCGTATGTGTTTACCCTTTCCATAAATGACCAGGGAGATTATGAAGGTACGTGGACTTTAAATTTGTAAATAATAAGACAGAATCTGATCTCTGTATTTGGAAGAAAAAAAAAGGGGGGGGGGGGGAGAGAAGAGTCTAAATACAGTTGTCATCTTTGTCTTCTAATTTATTAACGAAAAACTTTGCAGCATTAATATAACTTAATTTTCTCTTTTTTATATGAAAACATGCACTCCTCTGTTTGGGTTGAGTTGCTGTTTGCTGCTATGTTTGGTACAAAGTAGATACAAGGACAGATACTTGTTGCCTCTTCCTTTTACACAAGAATAAATGCCTATGTTGACAGGTGTATCTCAATCAGCTTGAGAAGCCTATAGGAGAGAAAAAATTTGGTTCCCCACTATTAATTCCCTACAATTGTGTGATATAGGAGAAAGATTGAAACTAGAAATCCAGAATTCCTCTTTGCAGATAGCCTTTCAGCTCTTAACTCAAGATCTGTATAGCAAAGACAGCTTTACAAAGACCAGCGGCATTAACTTGAGTACTGTGCTGAGTTGCTTTTAGAAGAATGCTCCAGAATCTATGTCTCTGTGTATGGACACAGCAGACTGCAGTTTTTACTAATTCAAGTCTAAATTGGGCTGAAATAAAAAGTTTATCACATGCTGGGCTACATCAGTTTTCAGTCTTCCCACCTGCAGAGCAACAAAAACGTTTAGGAATGTGTCTCAGTTTTTGAGGCAGGCAGAGAACTGCTCTAACAACTGAAGCAGGAGCACAGCACTGAGTGGGAGGTCTGGAAATCAAAAAAGAATTGTATGTTCTTTTGAGGCTTTGTCTTCACTGAAAGAAAATGATTTAATAGGTTACTCAAACATAATGACAGAAACTAAAACATACCAAGATAGCAGACTACATTGTATTTCATAAGCCTGGAAAAACCACTAATACTGAATTTTTAGTAAATAGTCTAATTTTTTTAAATTTCTGTCATTTTCAGTGACTTCCTGTACTCCTCCTCTGGATTGTATAGCAGAGTTCCAGCTGAAAGTGAGAGAAACTAACAACTTCTCTGCATTTGTTGCCAACATCAGAAAGGCTTTCACTGCTTTATCTTATAAACAGTCTGCCTAAACTTACGTTATAAATCTGTTCCTAGCTATAGAACACTTCTTATTTTTCCTTTGTGTATTGTGTAAGTATCTATTTATCAATGTCTTACTCTGATCTTTAAATAAAGAAAAATAATGAAAACTGTGATTTAGTCCACTATCATTTAGAGGCATTTTTGATCATTCTTGGAACAACATTGTAATCAGCTACTTACCTGAATGGCTCCAGATATGTAAACGTGGATCCAGTAGCAAATAGCTAAACTTTGATTTGAGGCCTTTATTTCATGAGTTTTCAAACATGGTTAACATAGGATTTCTGTTCATCCTTATCTTCTTAATAGGTTAGACTTGACCCTTTAAATCGGGTGCTGCTTACTCTTATAACACTTAATTGCCCAGTCTCACGTGAACTGTGTTTTAAATCACCTAGCTTGTATAATGCATAACAGTGCTACCAAATATCTAACAGCTGTTGTATGGAAGTAAAACATCAGGCACGATCCAGCCCCCTCACTTCCATGTTATCAAAGGGAGCTTTTTTTATTTGTTAGGGCTGTACATATTGCTTAGATGCACTCTAGCATATCTGATTTGCCTATCATCTTCAGAGGGTAGAAAAATTACTGAAACATGCTCTGAGTAATAAGTAGAAAGGACTTACTGCCCTTTTCTTCTTTTCATCTGCTGTCATTTCTCCATCATTTCTTCTTTTCATGTTCATCCCAGGCATAAGTAGTTGGTTTATTGCTTCTAATGAAGTTACTTTACCAAGATTGCTGTGTGCAGAACATAAAATATGTGACAACCACGGCATTGGAAGTTTCATGCTTAAGAATTATTTGCTCGAAAAGATGATGTGCCTGGTTATTAACTATTCTGCATGTATTCCTAAAGCAAGCCTTAACATTTAAAATGTTTATCATGTGTAATTTAAGCCTTTACAACTTCTTTTGGAGTTTGAATAATGAACCTGTTGTTTGACCAAGGAAAATCAGATGTGGATCTTACTTCCTCTAGAAAAAAGCTAGGCATTCCAAAAGCAGATAAAAATTAGAAGCGTATGCAATAGAAGAATTGCTTCACTTATTACAACATATGAAGTAAAAACTAGCTTGTGACATCCCTGAAACAGCCTTTATGTTTGAAATTTTGTCTTTGAATTTTAAAACCTTTGTGCTTTTACTGATTGCACTTAGTGCGTACAAAACTTCATGCATGGGAATCTGGCAATTTGGAATTTTGTTTGTTAGGAAGTTGCACAAGACAGCTCATTCCAATAATACGGACAACTCGGATAATACCAACTCAACAGATGCAGTTATTGGGACCCCCATGTACAGAATAGCACACAAACTGAAACATCCCAAAGAGGTTATGGGACAAGCTCTTGAGCTTAAAAGCAAACGCAGTTTAGGGATTATAACATACAGTTAAATATCTCCCTCCAGTTGGTGCTAGTGCTCTATCTATTTAGCAGGATCAGGTTTATCTCAAGGCAGACATAGATTTTATTTTAGTGAAGGTCAGAAAAGGCTTTTTTTATTTTCATAAATCAATTTGCCTAACCCTGAAGGTTGCTTTCCCTTTCAGGCCATTTACCTGTACTTAGCTACCATGCATTGGCCAGCAGCTACTGCTGACCATAGAGAAAACTGCTGCTAGAGACCAGCATGTACGCTCAGCACCTCATCACATTTCTCTCCCAGTGTAATGCAAAAATCTGGAAAAAAAGGGTATTGAGTTTACTAGATATTGAAAATGCACTGTGACTTTAAGGACTAATGGGAAGACAAAATAATGTTAAATATTAGTAATGTACAGATTGCATTTAATCACAATCATTGTTTGTATGCTAGTTGGAGGTCAGATTTGAAAAAAATTGAATTACTTTAACAGTCATTCTGGCTAACAGAACAGTTTTATTACACACCTACTCAAGCAAAAGTGGAGGTGGCTAGGCTGAGTTTATTGACATTTTTTATAAACCCTCTTTTTATAAACCCTAGCATGTTGCTAGACATTTTAAAAAGCAAAAGAACAAGTATTGGCTACACTTCTGAAAATTAAGAAAGACACAGAAGTTAAGCTGTGTTTCTGCCATATTTCAATTGTTTTATATTACTTGCTATCTTTAATGCTTCAATAAACTTTGTGTATTTATTGAGTACCATGGAATTGTCTAAACTAGTCCTGTCATTATAATACTGTAAAATCACTATGCAGTCATTTATGAGTGATTTATAACCTTTGTAAATCCCTGCTGAACTAGATATAACAAACACATACATACATAAATCATCTAGTCCCACAGGCAGATTACAGTATGGTTTTTTAACTGTGTGAATAAACTATACTAAATAATTATGGTAATATCATTATACTAAATAATTACGGTAATATCATTACCTTTTTGAAAGAAATAGTTGCAACCCAATTATGTTAAGCTTTACTGCTGAAATAGGATTGTATGCCTGAAAGGTGGGGGGGAAGAGCTTTGATTGCCAGACAGTGAGACTTCATTCTTCTTGTTACCCATAATCAGTCCAACAATTATACACAGAGAACATTTTAGAATCCTGAACTCATAAACAAGTTGTTCCAGGAGAAGCAGAGCTAATGAGGCCTGATTTCCTACAGATCTGTTTTTTTTTTTTCTTCCTTAAATGGTGCCATTCTTTTCACTGCAATATCTCAGCTCTTTATAATCTTCCTAATGGATGGGAGCCCACACCAGTCCTCAGTTATGCTAGTTTATCATCTGTTTGGCTGCTACTGCTAAAACAGTACGATAATGGTTGCACTGTTTACCCTCTCTCAGTGCAGAGCATTGATCTGTGGTTCTCTCCTTTACCTGCTTGCTGAATTCTAATACACCGTTGAAACGGCAACAGCTGCAACACTATCTCATTTTCAAATTTGGATTAAAAAGTTTGGATTCAAAAGTTGTAACTATGCTACAAACAGTGTTTAATCATACAAATGCATACTGTTTTTTGTATTATGTATATTTTAAAGTGCATATGCACTGAAATGAGACATTGAAGGAAGATACAATTAGTGTTAATCCGATTTCCCTCCTTTTCAGTCACAGCATGTTGAACAATGCTAATTGCTATTGACTCACCTGTTGGTTTTGTGACTACACGGAAACATGCTTTTTGGCTTGACTCAACGAATTCTTTTGCACTGAGCACAGGATCATGGGCTCAGTTCTTCAGTATTTTGTATCTTCTGCACCAGAGCTTCATCTGGAATAACTGGCTTGGCAGAGAAAGAGGTCTGTTGAACAAATATCAACTGTCTGTTGCTACTGTTTTGATTAGAAGCATGTTACATTTACTTTACATCAATGGCAATTATCATAAAGGATTCGAGGCACTGGAGACCAGACTACGTACATCAACTTTCTGGCTAAGCAAGGAGAATATAGAAGCGATAAAGGGGCAACCCTGTGGGTGGTGTACTCACTAAGTTAAAGCACAATCCAAGTAAATGCTTATCTCGTGTTAAAAATAAAAACAGGCAACTAATCTTACAAATGAAGCTAACAAGAAGGATACTTAGTTGTCTCACTCTATGTCTGACACAGCCCCATTCATGGAAAGACAATGCAGCAAATTGATAATTGCATTCTTTCAACATTAGCCGCCAGTTATCAGCATGACTTACTGGTCTGTATTATCCTATACTTTGTGCAAAGGCAGACAAGCCATCTGATAAAATCATGGGAAGAGGAAAACCTCTTCTGACATGCAGTCCTCAATGCTGTCATCTGCAACTCTGCAGCAATTATCTGTCATTTTAGGCTCCAGCCTTTTCTAAAGTTAGCCCACGATTCTGATAGTCTGCTTGGGACTGTGTTACGGTAGGCACCACCTTTACTAAGTGCTCTGCTGATGGCATTGCAGTGATGCAAGAATACCAAATTTGCAGTTAATGTTCATGCAATTTACGTGAGAAAGTTGGTTTACTTGCCTCAGCTGGTCTTGCTGAAGTTTCCCTCCACTATCATTTCTTGTCTGTAATGGTTGGTACAGAACAGGAAATCCAGAATATAAAGGAAGAGAACAGGATAGAGAAGAAAGGGGAGCGATTATAGTACAGAATGGAGAAAAGGAATCCTAATGAAATGAACATATCCATGCTTCCTGAAAATATTCCAAAAGTCCTGGTCACACACAGTGCTGATCTTATTCCTCTGATCAGAAAATATACAGTACACAATCCATGATACTTTACTGTTGGCATCCACCGCAGGGTAATATTTTTTCTAAGAACAGAACAAGTTCTTGTGCAATTGCTCTTGTGCCTCTGCAAGCACAAGTAATTGTGCCCTTGCTAAGAGAGGACTTTCAAATGAAGTATCTTTGTTACTTACTATGGTAATGGCATTAAGCAGAGACTCATCAGCAAGGAAAGTCTTTACATCCTGGGAGAAGTTTGAGGAGCCTATTTAAACCAGCAGAGTGGGTTAGCACAGAGGGGAGCCTGCAAAACGCTAGTCCTTTTAACCATATTTGACTAAATTTAACAATGATTTGGAAAGAAGTAAGGACAAAATTATTCCCAAGGTACAAAGGCATGCTTTCCTGTAGTAGAAAAGCAACTGTGGTATGTTCCCATGTATTGAGAATGTAGGGATACTGCCAAAAGTATTTCTGGGATTCTGAACTGTGTTCGAGTTCAAAAGAAAAGCAAGGATGAGATGGATTTTGCATGACTTTGAGTTTGGCTGTAAACATGCCGGACTCCTCTGTGACTTCCACTTCTCTATGTAACAACTTTAGTCTTTATTTCCTATAAAGACGAGGATGTGTAGGAAGGTACTCTTCGGCACATCCAATACACCAAATAAAATATGAAATAATTGTAAGATGGAACTACTGTCATTATACGCACAGAAGACTTCTAGTGAATCCAAAGCTGTTTAAAGATGCTGAATGATCATCTCTAATATTAAGAAACGACATGCAGTTACTATACATTTCCTTAGGAATGGATGTGATTGCCCAATCATTTTGTTAAAATACTAGCACTTAGTGTACTTTACTAAGGTAAGAGAAGAAAACTAATCTATCAGCCTGTTCACTGGGACTTGAATGAATATGTTAAAGTTTGAGCACTGGCCCAGACTTTTGTGGAGTTACTACATCACCCCATTTATGAAATGGAGATGGATGCCATGGATCCATGCAATAGAGTTTTGAGAGTCTGAGCTGAAGTTACATTTGGCTGTAATATCAAGCATTAGAAGTGTGCATCTAATCTTGTTTTGATTCAGCAGTCATTCTATCCATATGGCAGCTCATAACGTCACAGTTAGCAATACATTTTTCTTCTTCCAGATAGCATTGTTCGAAGCTCCATAGTGGATACCTGTTGGATCTCACAGCTGAGTTCTTATATAAGAATTCTCATACGCCAAACAGCTCAGTTCATGCTGGATACTTGAACTACTTGCAAAAGTAGTACATACTATCCTAATGGAAGCTTAGCTATCCTCAATCTTAATGATTCGTATACTCTATTTGGCAACATTAAATTCTTAAAAAAACAGATAGTGATAATGAAAGGGGAACAGCTATTCAAAGAACCTCATGTGATGAGAAAACTGCTGCTAATCTGGACAGCAGTCCCAGCTGCTTTCTACATCTGCCTGGTCCCGGGGTACCACAGTTCACGACATCACTTCCTCAACATTCCCAAAGGACAAAATGTTGAACATACTTCTTAAGCAATCTCAATTACTGATGTGTAAATGCTTTTCTGTTGTTGGCATATGGATTAGGTTGTCCTATATAATAACGGCTACGGACACTGACCTCACTTGGAGATTGTTCAGTGAGAAACCACATATAAATACAAGACACGGTAACATCTAAATGTTTTGGCCAAATTTAAGTATAAATTAAAATTAGATGAGAGGCAAATATAACCATAAAATAGCAAACCTTTCTAGTAGGAAGCAGCTCTTTCAAAGATAACTTAGGAGAGCAATGGTAATTAAAATGACTATTAATGGGTGTTAAAAGGGGAGGTAATCTTTCAAATGAGCCCAGAAATGAGACAGAACGTTGCTAGATAAGTAGACACAGGAGGGTACTGATGCAATTTTAATTAAAGAAGGATCACATTCCACCTCTGAATTTTAGGATTTTTAAGTGGGGAGATTGCAAGAAGTTGCCTAAATATGGCATGAAATGCTGTTGTCATGCAGTTGTATGGAAACCTTACTCTGTCCTATTTTGGAAAGAGTCAGAATAAGCTGCATATATTTCTCCATCTCTCAACAGAGCATTGGCACAGTACTAACTCTGGTTTTCTAGCCAGGTTCATATTGGTTGTTATGCAGTTTTTTTCAGAGCATTAGTGCTTCCGATGAGACTTTAAATCCATTAGATAACTAGCCCTAATCAATTTATAAGTGTGTTTATGGCCAGCGTGCAAATCTGTACCACCCAAATGAGGCTGCCTATCCTCTGCACCGCAGTAGCATTTCCTGCCAGCTCTTCTCAAAGCTGTAACAAACTTCTCTGCAATTTCTCTGTTTTATTCCTTATGACAGATGTGTGGACACTTGTTTAGATACCCAAGGCCAAATTCCCAGCTCAGTTTTGTGCTGGATGCTTGGACTAGTTGCAGGAGTAGCACACACATTATTATGAAGGCTTAACAATCAGCAATCTCAGTGGTCACAGACAAGTGTGCTGGGAATTTCAGCAAGAAGGGCATCTGTTCTTCCTGGATATCTTACTTACTGGGTTTAAGAGACACTCTTCTGATAGCTCATCATTGTTCATGGGGACAGCCAATATGTCAAGAGTGTTAAAATTCAACTTAGGCACACCTCTAAGGAGTCTGTGAAGAGATCATGAAATGAAAGTACTGATCTCATTCCCGAGAAAATCATTCTCAGATTCAGCACTATTCTTTCCTCCTTTTTGAGTCTGGCAGTCTATAAACACACTGGATGAATTGCCTGGCAAGCGCACTAAGTCCTAGCAGAACAAATAGTTATGTCATTTAAAGAAAAATCTGTTCTGTCAGCTTGTCATTTTATTTTGTTGGAAAAAAAAAATCCCAAAAGTTGATCAGGGCAGGCCACAGGCAGAATTTGAACCAAATTCTTCAAACCAAGCTTTATATTGGCCTGAAATTAGTCTATTCTGAAACTGCGTTTAAAAAACCAGACATATATATGTATCGGTTCTAGAAGTAAGCCTCTGTTAGGAACTGCTATTGACCATACTTGCCTTTACTGAAAGACAAGAACTCTTCACAATCATTTGCTCCATGTTTAGACAATCATTTTGCTAGAACATGAGTGCAGAATAATTAGCTACCAATAACAAAAGATTAGTTTGGCACGTCAGTTTTCTTTCATTTTTGGACAAAAAGTGATTCTGCTACACGTAAGTAAATGAGATGTGCAGCAGTGCTGTGCTGTGGCTCTACAAGGGATCTATTTCTGGACTAAAAATATCAGTCACTGATCTCCATGAAATGGATCATCAGTCAGGAATAAGCGTAAATGGTACCTGGACAGAATTAATAACAACATGGAAAGCACTGTTCATTCACACGGCAGTACAGCTGCAGAAGAAGGTTTAACAGGTGGAAGAATCTGGCCCACTGACTTCAATAAGAAGAAACCTATATAGCGCTAATGTACTTCACCAAAAGGAAACTGAGTATACTAGAAGATCAACCACCGAATATTCCAAAATCTACAGCTTACCTAGGATATATTTGTGGAGAACTGACTTCACCCTCCACTGTATGAAGTGTAACAGTGAGGACCACCATTCAAGACCTGGACTGAAGACTAATCCTATTTCAGGGATGCAGGAGACTCTCTGAATGAGTATAATTTCCTGAAAATTCCCCAGGATGCACGAGCCAATTCCCCCTTGCAAATGCTAGGAAATTTAAATAGCTCATTCTTGGGTAGCTATGTCATTAAGGCCGGGCGCTGAGTCAGGGCTCCCTCACAAGGACTCACTACTGACACCACCTGCAATACCCATTTGAGTACAGACACTTCTTACTTTCAGGCCTGATGCAACCCTGAAGTGTGACTGTTAGTTCCCACTCCTGGGTTTTTGCAAACGGCATATCCATTACTGAGCCCTGTTTTGGGCTTCAAATTTGGAAATTAGGATTTGGAGATGGCAAGACCTGTAAACAAGTGGCACACTGATTTGTCACTGACCATCCTCTGGCAGAATTACTAAAACAAAGCCCTTTTACGTATACCACAGTGAAGATCTGAGTACTATCAGTGCAGTCAATATACACGCATCCATTCTAAATGGCAGTCTAAAAACTGTTGCCTCTTGCTCCGTATTTGTGGCTTGGTTATGTGAATGATGTAGCAAGTTCTGGTCTAACAGCTTCCTGTACAGTATTTGCCTGATGACATTTCCACACTGTTTCCCCATCTCCACTGAAACAGTACTGAGAAGCCTCTGTTTCTTGATTTTGTTGATAAGAAGCAGTGTGTTTGAAGCTTTACCTTTTAAAAAATGTACTAATCAGTCCCCTGATGGCTGTTCTGATAACCCTGAATCAAGAAGGCTACTGAGAACACCACCAACTCAAGCTGTACAGAGGAGAGTGTCATCTCCCGGCTCTATGATACAGGTTCAGATTGCCTCACAATTGCACTGGAAGTTTTTTCTTGCGACATCTAACACTGCAAGCTCAAACCCAATTTGCTGTTTTTAATATTCCAAAATTTTTCTTATCACTATTGCTTTTCAATTTCTTTCTCCCACTCCCTCTGTGTCTGTAGGGTTACTCTTCCCCAGAAAACCTTACCTTAATATGTTTATTTTGCCAACATACCTAACCTTCTTAGGGCTCTCTGCAGGCTGTTTTATGTGGCAATCCATAGCCCCTCATACTGTGCATTAACTCTGAATTTTATGAAAGTAGGGCCAGTTTACCTCCAGGGTAATCTTTCAGTGCTTTTCATCTACTAGTTCTAAAACATTTTTTTCAGACCTTTTTTTATTTTTTTATTTCAGTCTTGATTCCATCACATTTTTCTTTAGGACTGAACTAGGAGTCCACAAGCATGGGTTGCCTCCTACAGCCAGCCTCACTTGCTTCCTCTGTGCAAAGCAAAGCAAACCCTGTGGCTCCCCTGATGCACCAGCAGCAGCAGTCTGGGGAAATCAATCTATCTACAAAGTGCTCAACCCCTGCCCCTCTAACACTTGCATAGCTAAGCTTCACAGGGCAGGTTATAGGTTTTAATAAAAAATAAATGTAAAAGTAAAATAATCTTATTTGCATAAAGCAAATTAACCTGCATTTTCCTCGCACAGATAGGTTTTGGATTACCAAAATTAATGGACAGCTGCTTAGCATTCAGTTTTCACAGAGCTGCAATCTCTGCATTTTACAGTGCAGACGGAAGAGAAATCAGCAGCAAGAATTTCTGGACACCTCAGTTAGCCCAACTTGCATTCTAGCTTCACACATATTACTCATACCAATATACCTTTGATATCTCTTATACTTTTTAATATTGAGTGTGTTTACATTTTCAAACTCCGCAGTAAAATAAACATGGGAACCGTGGATATCACATTACAACCATCCTGGATGCCTCTAAACCTGAGCACAAATTAGGGTCCTATTCTATGAAATCCACTTAAGAAGGCAACCTACTGACAAAGGTAGGCTGTGTAAAATAAGTGAAAGGGGCAGGAATAGCATCATACAGAACAGGGCACAAAGAGGGCACAAAAACAGGATAAATTAGGGAAACAGCGATCCCCCATCCATGCTATCAGAGCCTGGACTACTGGTGTGGAGTGGAAATTCCTCTGTGCAAGCTCCCAGGCTCTGTCCATCACAGTGTGATGAGCTGAATCACACCAAAATTTGCCCACTCAACACCTTTACACATTTGGATTCCTTCCACTCACCTCTTGTCCTGCAGGAGACTGTGCTGGTCTCTCAAATGGCATTCTCTGTGGGCAACCACTGGGTTTTAGCTCTTCCGAAGCAGCACTGACCTCCTTCTGAGGCTTCTCCTTCTGAGATGGTGTTTCTTGTACAGAGGGTCTTTTACAGACTTAAAGGCAGTACACCAAGAAATTCTTGCTCTTTCTTATATTATCCTGAGCCACTTTCTGTACACACTGCCTCTTCCTGTACTATGTAAGTCGCGGGGTACACGTGGAGTAGGAAGCAAAAGACATTAGACATACAACTGGATAAACTCAAGAATAATTACATCTCTTAATAAATCTCTTCAATAACAAGAATTTAAATGCTGTATTAAATGCACTTCAAGATTTGCTCTATATATTATAATAGAGACATATTAACTATTGCAGTAATTAGTTCTTTAAATACAATGCAAATCCCCAGGTTTACTTCTCTTCTAGAGACAAATCTTCCACCTGACATGGAGATTCCAACATAACTGGTAATTGCGTTATGAAAACTATTTCCTTAATTTTCTGCTGAAGTTGTGTGAATATTTATGCATTGCAACATTTGAGGAATTCCTCATAATGTTTTAATGCTGCACCAGAGGCTGCCTGACAGTGGAATTTTGTAAGCTCTACTTTTGTGACTGCATGAAAGAAATTCCAGCTCAGGCATTGCTACACATAACTAGTCTTTGTATAAAAAACAAACCAAAACCAAACCAACCAAAAAACAACAAGCAAACAAACAAAACAAAAAGATGACCCCCCAGCCACGCACCTATAAGCCTTTACCCCACTCCCTCTTAACAGCAGTGAAAAAAACCCACAGAATCCTATCATATAATAAGCAAGCAGATTTGGTCTACTCTGTAATGGCAGAGGTCTGAAAGATGTAGGTTCCTTGGCAAAATCAACAGCTTTTTCTTAGGAGAACCACTGTACAACAGTGGCCCTCTTCTCTCACTTCCAGAAGAGGCAAGTAGTTGGTGCTTTACTGACTGACAGTCTAACCTGAAACATCCAAACAAATGTCTATTTAAAAAAAACTCTGACCACTTATACTGAAAAAAGACAGCTTTTCTGAAGTGGCTCAAGCTGGTATTTCAGAAATGATAACATTCAAAATTTTACATTTGAAATCTTAGCAAAATGCCTTATTTTTATTTTTTGTAGTAATTTTAATTTTTATTTTATATAGAGAGAACTTGCTCTTCTGACACTTACTGTTACAAACTGTCTCAACCAAGAAATACCAGAAAATATGGCAGTGATGACCTCAGCAAAAACATACTTTATCTGCTCTAGAAATGCTGGCATCTGCAGTGTGGATGACAATCCTTGATCTAACAGAAAGGAAAAATGTCATTTGCATTTAATGAAAAAGAGAAGGCAAGTGACAGTAGATTCCTAATACTTATGTTTATTATGAAAGTGTCTCCAAATTTAAATAGCCCACAATACCGATTGGTTCCAGAGACTTTATGAGGGATAATTATTTTCCATATTAAAAACAAACAAACAAAACCAAACCAACCAAGTTAAACACAAAATAATTCCCAAAGTTCTACACAATAGCTATACATAAAAGGACTTTCAGCTAGCTAGCACATCACTGTGTCTGGGACAGTGGAGTTCCTACACATCACTGCATTTCTGAAAGAGTTGCTCAAGCACAGGATTGTCATGAAAACACACGTGAAATAGTGTCATCTGCCTCACCCTGACTTGCAACAGGCAGTCAACATGCACAATACATATGAGAGCTCGTCTGTGGATCTACTTAAATCCAGGGACTGCAAGAAGCTGAATTTCAACAGAAGAAGATGTAAAACGTGTTTCATTACACAGATCATTTTAGGTCATGTAAGACAATCTTGTTGGTCTTTCATTGTCACAGCTCCAAAACATCAATTCATAGTATTTCCTCCATTTTTCAAATTGAAAGCAGTTTCAAAAACAGAATTCTGTACAGACACACTCAAACACTGTGTTTTCATTGCAACTACTATCAGAAATCTTTACAATTTAAAGGCTACACATATATGCCACTTTTCCAAACTTGCACTAGTGTTTTTCAAAAAGAAAAGAAATAAAGAATAAGGTTGTCTTACTGAAGTTCCCATTAGGTCCCTGTTCCAAATCAAAACCAGTCAAAACAAGTAATACAAACTGGTTTTGCTTTATGGTTTAAAGGCAACTATAGTTTGCAAAACACTGAAGTTAGGCCTAATAGGTTTTACATTACAGGAAGGGTAAAAAGTATTCAATAGCTCCTCTTGCACAAATGTCACAAGTAGTAGACAGTAGGAGACATACAAAAATGGGTTGTAGCAAATAGATTAAAAAAATACCAAAGCATCAACTGTAGAAAACCAATAATAGCCCATATTTCTCTGAGAATACAGAAGGCTGCAGTAATGAAAAGATGAATGTAACAGGCATTAGGCTTCCTACTAGAATAGGCTGCGTAAAACACGCAGCGTCTAAATCAACTCGTGTTGATCATCATTGACATTTGCTGCAGGGTAACAGCTTTTGCCATTGTGTTCTGTTCAGAACTAGAACGTGATTTTCACTCAAAACAGATACAGATTTAAAACAAGAATCATTTTACCATAAGCAAAGCTTTAGTGCATGTACTTGGGTCTCAGAAAAAGGATTTGGCATCAGCAGTCACACAGACTGGTTCCAGGCTGAAACAGGAGCACCTGAAGATGTGACACCCATTTCAGTTCTGCTGGAATCATTAAATAAATAACACATATAAAAACTACAAAATGGCAACAAGGAAACAGCATGGGACACTTTGGTATTTTAGAACTAGCACTATTTAACAGTGATCAAGATCCAAACGACTCCAATATCCACCCTTGTTGTTTGATCAGATATTTCTACCAATTTCTGCAATGTTTAAGTGTTTTTTTTTTAATGGTAAAAAAAAAAACCACAAACAAACCAACAACTTATTTTTCTTTTGGTATGAAAAATGCCAATATGAAAAGCAGTAAACAAAAGGAGACCTGAATCTTATTTTACTATATTCTGGGCTGGCTAGGGAGAGAAGACAAATTCTTACTACTTACTAATAAACTCTACACATCATTTCCTCATTTTCCTACTTCAACATCTCAACCACTGTGTTGTGTACTGTACTATAAAAAGGGAGCATAGAGTTTGAAGACAAATAGGTTATAGAATACAAACCCTCATTTCTAAAATGACAATTCTACAAAAGGTACGAATATACAGAACTTTCTAAGATATCGCATTTACCATGAGCCATGCGAATCACTTTAATAAATTTTCAGGAATGTGTGTGATTATCCTCTAAATACTTAATGGCCTCCAAAAGCACCTTGCAAAGCTCTTCAGCAGAGAAGCAAACAAATTCAGTTAAAAAGGAAATAGTTGCATGACATTCTCTCTGCAGAGTGGAAGAAGAAGCCAAAGTTTTGACATCCATTGGTTAAAGCAATAAATCAAAGCACACTGCCAAGTATGATCACTAAAACACTTGGTCCTTCTCAGTAAAGACAGAAAAAATGTGTGAATTTTTCATCACCATTAAAAACTGTAACTTGAAAGTTCAGCAATTGTTCAGCAAGTTAATTACTTGACACTTCTTTAGTCTTATCCCATTTCCGCAAACGTGCCCTTTGAATCTCTGACCTTGCCTATTTTCCAGACATATCTGTATTGAGTTTATCCGAGGCTGCTAAGAATGGACTCCAAAAAGCCTGGTTTATGGGAGATAAATAAGTTACTGGACATCAGTGGAATCTTGGTAACTGTTTACATGCTTTAGTGAGTAATAGACACAACTTATTTTAAATGTCAAAGGAAGAGTTTCAATCCAAGTTACATTATTTAACAGTGGGGGTACACTACGAATCTACATATCCAGAAATGGTCAAGCCAATTCAAGGGTTGTAACCTTGACTGAACGTCTGAATCAGCGCTCTACAGCACAACTGGAGAGGACCAACAGGGACCAAAGGTCTCCTGTATCTTGTTTGAGAACTGTTCATGAGAACCACTGTCTTTCCTGATATCGATGATATCACAGCACTATAGGTGTATGCCAACAGTTGAGAACAACATTCTGTCCCCACATATGACAAAATATTTACCAGAATGCCATTTTTATAACTATCTTTGCAGAAGGGAAACGGTCCAGTAGAGGTAGAAATCAACATTATGAAAGAGATGTGTTTTAGCTATTCACCGAGAGGGTGGTTGGGCACTGGAGCAGGCTTTCCAGGGCAGTGGTCACAGCACCAAGCCTGCTGGAGTTCAAAAAGCATTTGGACAATGCTCTCGGACACACGGTCTGATTTTTAGGTAGACCTGTGTAGAACCAGGAGTTAGATTTAATGGTCTTAGTGGGACCCTTCCAACTCAGGGTATTCTATAATTTTATGATTCTAAGCTGTTACTCTCAAGAACTTTCTCAGCAGGTCAGATTTCAGAACTAACAATGCTTATTCAATATATCCCAATTCAATTTTCTTTTAAAACCTTAGTATAATATTCACAGTAATTAGTAACAAGTGCCACTTCAAATACTGTGGATGGGATACCTTCTATTGCAATCACGGTATCTTCACACGTATAGCTGGCCTTGCAGATAACTGTACGAAATCAGGGTCACAGGAGACAGATTAGAAAAATTAAGAGGCAAAGAAGCTTTTAGGGGAGAAGGAGATTTGAATAAGACTCTCTTGCTCCCTCATATACGCTCAGGGACATATAAGCTTTGAAGCTGCTGAATTACAAGGTGCCTGGATTTTTCAAAGGATGCTCTGTAAACCAGTTTTCCTCACACGATTTAGAAGTTTTCAGTTTTCTTACCTTTATTTGCTACTAAATGGTGGTACTATTTTCATTCATGCCATTCTGTCTTTACTTTCAGCACATTTTTTGCTAACACGCATATGGTCCCTATGGGTAATAAGGGTTTCAGAAGTTTTCAAGAGTCATGAGTAGAATGGAACGAATCGCAGTGTTTCAAAAAGAGAGAAGTGGCAACAAAACTTTCTTCAGATGAGTCTGTATGCTTTAGAACCTTTAAACATGTTTTATGATGCTAGAAATCATCTATGTTTTGCTATTTGCATAGGGTGGAAGGAATAAGAAATACTTCCTGGCCTAGGATTCCAGCTGAACACAGCACTCCAGTCCCTTTCTGTATAGAAGACACACTGTTACATTTTTTCCTGGTTTATTCCTTCCTTTTTTTTTCCTTTTCTTTTCTTTTCTTTTTTTTTTTTTTAATATTTATATAAGTCTTTGGTCTACAAGCACATTGGTTCTGTGTGCACATACACAATACTGTTGAACAGTAGGTTGCATAGAGTCTGTTGCCCAAGAACCTTGCCTACTTTTGGCACTGCTGTCACAAATCACAGAAAAGTGTCCTTCAAGAGTTGTATGATCCTTAGCATCCTACATCAAACTATGATCTAGGAACTGGAAGAAGTGTTATATATGTATATATATATATTATGTTAAAAGAGGATGTTAGTTTTAGGTGTTATTTTGTCTTCTTTGGGACACAGTTTGTAAATATTGGATGAAATAGGAGAGCAAAATAATTTAACAGACACACCCCCTTTTTTTATAAAGGTGACAAAATACTGCTGAGCCTTCGAAGTTTGTTGTGAATTACGTTAAGTGAATTTTGCTCAAGTTTTCATGCATTTAAAATAAACTACTTCTAGTAATGTATGACATTGTGCCTTTTCTCTCTTCAGCCTACCAAAAAAGTGGTAATAATTAAAAGAATGATACCTAGACTGAACTGTGTTTGAGGAAGCAATGACTTTTCATCTGCTGTTTTTTCAATTACATATCTGCTCTCATCCATCTTAATTTGCAAGAACAGTTTCAGGAGTGAGTTCTGGATTCACAATGGTGCACTTGAACAAATACCTTTCAACATGGAATCTCTGCAAAAAACTGAAATCTATAGAGGTCAAAAATTGCAAGACAAAAAAAAACCAACAAAACAAATAAAAAAACAATACAAGAATGAGCGTATCTTAACCGTTAACATAAATGCTTTTGGGCATTTGCACAACCAATCAAATCTACTTCTAATGCAACTAACGACCAATTTTGAATTTTAGCTTATGCTAAAATAACATCTCACAATGGCAACAGTTCTTTTTCCCCAAATTGCTAATTGACCATATTACCTACTATTTAAAATATCAATCCAGTGTTTTAAAACTTTCTGTTGGAGAAACGGCCACTGTGAATTGATAGGCAATTTCAAAACCAGCACTCTAAAACACAAAGATAGCAAAAATATCTGAAGCAGAACTAGAATATGTAAAGCTATGTTCTATCTTTTGTAATTAACAAATCAAGCAACTATTACTTATAGCAGACTCAGCAAAAGCAACAGGGATGGACCGAAGAGCTCTGAGCGTGATGCTCTCCACCACTGTGAAAAAAGTTTGAGAAAGGATATTCCCTTTTGTTCAGAAGTTCCCAGAAAGAATACAAAATAAATAATATTTTAAAGACAGTACAGGTGAAAATACTGCTCCCATTGTGTCAATTACATACACATACAGCATGCCTACGTATACAGAATGATGTGTTGTCTTCATTCACAAACAGGAAATATGGCAGTGCACTATCTGAATGCTTTTATACTCCTAATTTTTTCTGATGCTGAGATATATGAAGAAACCGCATTCACAACTTATAATTTACTTCCATAACAAACAGTTCATTCTGTTCGTGTCTCATGACACCCAAGGATTAATGCTCCTCTGAGCAAGTGCCACCAGTAATATACCCATTTGTCCCATTGGCACCACCGGTCCCATTAGTGGTGATAGTGCTGTGCGGGGTCTTTGAGCGAGGTACTGTTTCTTCCTCATCTGAGCTTGATTCAATGTCACTTCGGTCATCCTTTGCTACCTGTAGAATTTGAAGAAGAAGCAAGCAGTAGATAATTTTAAGGAAAGAACTGAGCTTTTTGGTTCAAGCTGGAATCAGAGAATTCAAACAGTTTTCAGTTGGAGCTTTGAAAGTGGTATCAGCTCTGGCACATTCTCTGCCTTTGCCTGCCTGCACAACTTCAAACACAGCTGCCTGTACACACGCCCTCTGCATGCAGATGCAGGGTGAGAACTGTGCCCTGACGCATAAAAGGTATTATGTCAAAGGGAGAGTACAGGGTTCAAGGCAAAGGGTGGTGCCCCAACTAAAGGTTACCACAGTCCAAGCTCCCTAGTTCAACCTAGTCCGTGTCCTTCTGCCCTCCTACTACAACTCCATTTTCTTTGTCTTCCAGACATGGGGAGGCTCATAACTGACACAGGGATTCCCATACTTCCTTTGGGGTGCTTTTATTTGACCTGACAATGCCAGAATAAATAGTAAGTATTCACCCTAACATCTCCCCCCTCACCTCCCACATGGCTCCCAGGAGCTGTGCTGTGGGCTGGCAGTAGGAGGTAGGAGTACTGGCCTAAACGCACCTCACGGCACCAGTCTCTGATCTCTGAGACGTGGTGAGAACAGTGCTCGGAAACACTCGATGTAGTCCAGTCCCTAGCACAGGAACCCCACATGTACTCGAGCACTTCAACCATCTGCCCCAGTGTGCCATTGGAAAGCTGCTTCAGAAACACACTGGCCTTAACTGCTAGGGACTTCCTGCTAATTTCCAGCTGAACTTCATTCCTGCCAATTTATACCCTTTTACTGGATGAATTCTACTCCTTAGACTAACGAGTCTGCTCTTCTCCTTTGTAGAGCTCTTTGAAGATCATAAATGAGGATCACTAAGTTTGAGAACTGAGCACTAAGTCCCTTTGGAATCCCTGAGGTGACTTTGCTTTTCTGTGTTCAGTCAGGTGCACCCAAAACAAGCAAAAATGTGGGGAAGCCAACAACAGACAGGTTAAGAAGAGCAAAGAAGGGCAACAGAAAAGAAAATCCTGCAAAGAAAAAGCCCTGCCTGCCCTATTTTTTCAGGGCTGTTTTTTTTCTAGGAGGTAACAGCGACACTGCCAACATGTAGGATCATAGGATAACTCAGGTCAGAAGAGGCCTCGGAAAGACTATGCCTAGCCTCCTGCTCACAGCAGGGTAATCTGTCAAGTCAGCCGAGGTTTATCCCAGAGCTTTATCCAGTCTAGTCTTGATAAACTCCAAAACTGATAAAAGTACATCAGAGAAGTTAAAAAAAAAAAAAAAAGGCATCAACAGAGAGAGGCATGAAGTCAAAGTTGCAGGCAGCTTTTAAAGATGCAGCTTTCTATGCCTGACTGTATAGCTGAGCTTCCTAATTCTTTTGGGATCTATCCATCCTGTGCAAGTTACCACATCTGAAAATTACGATTGACTTTACCATAGTGAGTGGACATAAAGGTGACAAAACACACGGCAAGTCTTTTCACCAAGGAAATCAAAACAATTAAAGAACAGGGAATGTCACTGAATATATATGTTTGCTTACAACAATCCTCCGCCATCCCAGAAAGCCCTGAAGACAATTTTGCTCTCCAACTGTTGCTTCAAAAATGACTATTGGCCTTTGAGGCTCCCAGCGCTGCTACCACCCCTGCAATACTGTAACGCCTGAGTGACATTACTCTGTTTGGGAACAGAGAAGAAAGAAACACAAAGTTCCCATACACCTGGGAATAACTGCTTTTTAATGTCAATGTCTAGTAGGGCAGCAGTTCTGACACCTGTGAAATTGGACTCAGCTGAGGTCAGAAATTCAATACCATACCTACACAGCTTCAATTAACAGATTACTTCAGTCTCTTATATACAGGGAGTTTTGTATTAAAACTGTTGTGGATATAGAACTACGCTTAGAATTACACCTTTATCAGACAAAAGAGAATGGGCTCTCACAGTGTGCCTGTGATCAACGTGAGGGCAGACTAGATGATCTGAAAATTCTGCGTCATTTTAAATTCTTTTAATATATTAAATTTACTGCTAAATCTTCTGCTAGCATCCTGCCCCGAAGCCAATTAAGATTCTATGATGTGACCATTTATAAAATGCAGCACATGACATACCAGGGGCTTTCTACATAAAACGTGGTATGAATGCAGCACATCTTGCAGTACTTAATTATCTTTGTTTATTTCCAAAAGACCAGTGGAGTAATTCCTACAGAGTGTGTTTAGAAAATATGTACCTAGGTTTATAGAACTCCTAAGCATAACAAAAAGTAAGAAATAGATTATCAGGACTGTTTACAGATTTAATGATAAGAAATTGCTTTATTAGCTGAGCTGTTCCAAAGGTGGGTACTAGTAATACAACAATAAAACAATTAAGAAAGAAGATATACTGTAAGATATCTTCAAACTTCTGTGAAAACACTGCTTATTTTACTGTGGAAACTGAAAGGGTTGTAAGTGAGGAAGAAAGTTAAGATCTAGAGGAAGATAGTCATGTATATGTCATCATGCCTCAAGTCATGTATATGCAGCTTTAACCTTGTCACTGTCTTCTTGCAAGTGTCTAACTCCGCTTTCATACAATCTTAATTTCCTCCTTCTGTGCAATTGGTTGAACTACAAGGCAGAGGACTTATGCTCTCACGTATGCTTCCTGAAGGGTGACAGAGCAGCATATGTAAAAATGGTTGTAATGCAATAACACTCAGATACTATGGATAGAAGAGGGTTTGAATGGTGTTGGACAGTGCACAGGCAAGAAGCAAAAACACGCTTTAAGGACAGCCTTCCTTTAAATATGTAAACACAATCAATGGATAAAAACATCAGGCAGAAACTGCAAAAGAAAAAAAGAAAAACAACACCCTGCTATTGTGCAGAACACATCTTTTGCATAGTAAATTTAAAGAAACTTACATGCAAGGGGTTCCACTTCCCAGCCTTCCAGCACAGCACAAGGGAAAGGATAAACAAGCAGAGTAAGAGACAGTATGAAACACTTTTTGAAGTCACTGGTTTAATTCAAACAGGACAGCTGACGGTAATAACCGGTAAAAGCAGAGAAGCCCAAAGCGTGACTTTCAGGCATAATACAGTTCAAGAACGTGCTGCCACACTGAGCGAGTGACAGATTCTGGGCTCTGTCCAGCAAGAGGCTGAGCTCTCAAGTACATCCACAGAAAGCAGTTATCTGCAGAACAATCCCATTCCCTTCAGAGGTGGTCATGTCTAAAATATCAACTTATGTGCTCTACTGTTTAAGGGCAAAATACCCTGTAGTTTACATGATCAATGCAAACTTTTTTAATCTAAATGTGAGTGCAGTTCCTGCACAGGAAGTGTAATGGGGCTAGTATTTCTGTGAATTACATCTCCCCATCAAATCTAACAATGTTAGCAATATACTACATTGCATCCCAAACAGTCTTGCTGTGAGATTCCTAGAAAGCAAGTACATAGCCCTTTGCAGAATCTCATTATACCAAAATCCAAAAGAGATTGTGGTTTGTAACTTTGCCACTACCAAAAGCAGCAGAATTTCAGTTTGTATTATTATAACTACCAGCTGGGAAATTAACACTTTTCTAACTACTATAAAGAAGAAGAACAGAACTGGCAGCCCCTAAGGAGCAGTTTGCTTGTTTTTTTTGTTTGTTTGTTTGTTTTTTTTAAAATCCAATTTCTGGAATGTAGTTTGGTTCAGTGCATCAGATTATAAAAAAGAAGCATGGAAGCACATATAAATACAGTCACTATAAAGAATGTATTAACTTATTTACCATTTGTTAGGAGGAGTGGAAAAAAAATCCATGAAAAGGAAAAGTGTTTATGTAAGACAACATGTGCCTTTAGTAATGGGTTATGGATCAGAAAGAACAAGTACCTAAAAAGTAACCATGTATTGATAATGAAAAAGTTAAAAAGAGTAAACATGAAACAGAGATGTGCTGTCTTACCTTGCCCTTTGAAATAGCTTTGTAGGCTGCCTTTATGATTAGGTAAGACCAAAAACAGTGCAGAATTTGAAGAACCACAAGCAACACATTGAAGACCCACAAGGCAGGAAAATTGCCCAGAGCTTCATACAGTTCAAACAATGTAGTGTTTAATATCCTATAAGAGAATGAGACAGAAAAATAATTGCACTTTCTTTAGGCCAACAATCTAAAAAAAGCCCTTTATAAATCAAGATGACAAATACGTGATTAGATGGGATCCACCCATATAGTTGTTTCTTACAGCAACAGCGACTTGGACTGAATTGTATTGGTGTCTCCAGAGATAACCACCACCAAAATGTTGCTTTCAATGTTTAACATCACTTAACAAACATCACATATAGGAATAAACAATTCTCAGTGTGCATTTCTTCCGTTCTTTTATAAAGCTGGCAGGTGTCAACTCTCTCAAATAACCCCATCCCTGATTAATAACAAAAATTACCTATTTATTTATTTTTGATCTTGACTTCTGGAGGGGTTGGGTTTAGTAACTGCCTATTACCAACAGGTAAGAGAATGCATGAGGATTGCTACTTTGCACTGCAACTCCCAAACAGTACTGTGCTCTTCAAACCACACTCCCAGGCTGGGATGGTGGCTGCAACCTCCCTTGCTACACAAGGGAGAGCTGGACAAAGAGCTGGGCAAGGTTCCCTGCACACTGCCATCTGAAGTCCTGACGGAAGCTGATGGGCTTGCCTCAGCGTACACAGCTATGAATGTCTTTGCCTTCTTGACATCAACAAAGTGAGTAAAGTGCTATGAACAACAGAAAACACAGCCTGAGGTTGTTCCATTAATATGAAACTTTACCAGTATATGAAACAATGGCATACGCATGGCAGGACTCTGCCCCTTGTGGGGTTTTCCAAGACTGAGAGTGAGCTTTAGTGCAGGCACTAAAAGGGATGCTAAAATATGACTTGTGAAGCTTTGTAAATACAGCACTAATTATTCTCTGCCCAAACACTGATATAGCAGATGATTTTGATCTAGACGTTAGCAAATAGCCTGACAGCAGAAAGTGGATAACAGACATTAAAACAACTGCATTTTTGGAAACAAATAACGATCTATGAATGCCTGTTATGGAAGAATGGAGGTGGCCAAGAAAGGAGGAAATATGAGGATTTGTCAATCTCCATCCATTTTCCCCGCTGGTATGTATTTTTTTAAATTAGCTATCAGCCTGTAGCCACTAGATGGCACTAGATGCGCTTTGTCTGAAGGCAAGGGATCTAACTGAGGTCCTGTAAGAGATTCAGGACAGCATGGTTCACTTTTGAAGTGTTAGAGATACTGGGCTCTACTTTTTAATAAACAATCAAGCTTGCCATAATCCTTTCCACATAAAATTCGGCTCAAGCAATATTTTAGTAAGAGGAATGTACACACAGCAAACCCATAAAATAACATTTAGTGGTAATGATTTATGCGTATAAACAGTATTGGCCAAAAATCAGTCAGCAATTTTTAATACACTGGCCTTAATACTCTAGGGCATTTCATAACAAATATTTTACCTTTTTATTTTTGCTTTCTTATGCTAAACTACAAATATGCTTCACAATTTAGTGACAAGTGGACGTCTTATAACCTTATTATCCAGCTGTGTTTTTTAGAATGTTTTCTGGTTCTGGAGTGAACATCAGAAAAAAAAAAATGTTTTCCAGATGATGCAAAAAAAACCCATCACATTATTGCTTTTGTCAGCTAAAACTCTTCAGTCTCAGCTTTCTGCAATTTGTTCTGCCAATGGAGGCATTGCTCCATGGCACTGCAATACCCCACTTTATAATTCAAGGGGAAACTCTCAGCTGTAGTCAGCACTCATAGCTGTAGTCAGCACTGTTTTACTTCACCAGTACTTAGTTTAGTTCAAACTACGATATCAAATTCAAACTTCACATCAACAACTCCTGTATGCAAGCCTACTGTTATTTACATCCAACTGTCTTCTTTTGCGTCTGGAATTCTATGTGCTCCAGAATTTAAGTGCAGTTACTACAGGTTTCTATCTGCACTTTTATTCACTGGACTGAGTTCATCTCTGCTGACTTCCATAGTAGTCAAGTCAAAAAAGCAGCATTAGAGATACAGATGGTCTGTTCTTGCAGTAGTGCAAAATATTAGGAAGACAGGAAGGCCAAAAAGAGTGCTTGTGATTCCAAAAACAGTTTCACTGTGCAAATGAGTCATCTACTGTGTATGAGGTATGGGAAATAAGCTTACGCTGGAAAAGCAGAACTCTCTGTAACTTGCTTGTGCCTGGCATACTAAGGACAGACTGGAACTCTCCATAAAAGCTGCTGAAGAGATCTCATTAATTGCTCAGTAATGCTAGGAGGGGTCAGAGACACAATGTGCAGGCTAGGTGTGGAGATATAGCTAATGCTTACAGCATCTAAGCACAAAAGGCTGAACAGAAGCTGAGTGAAAACTACAGAAAATTATGGAAAAAATGGAGGAAAGCAAATAGACTTTTTCTAAATATAAATCAATTATTTCATATCAAAAGCCTGAAATGGGGGGAAATCATAAGGTTAATGGGACAGAAAACAGAGAGTAATTCCTCCTATAGAGACTGAGGAAGGGAGGGAGGGAAGAAAAGTTAGACAACTTTCCACCAATTCTGCTTTTGAAAGGATTCAACGGAAGCATTTTAACCAACTGCACAAGTAACAGGGGCTGGAAGAACCAGCATGAGAATGGATTACATAAAGGAAAGAGCATCTATGGCATTAATGTACAAATAAACCTTTGGTTCAGCTACTCAGAAAGGTGCTTAGGTACTTATATCTGCAAATCTGCTTGCTGGAATATTACAGTTCTCCAGTTGTTAAATCCCAGCTTTTCAAAATGAATGGTGGAAACTTTGATTCCTGTCTTTCTGATTTAAAAAGTTGGATTTGATCTCAGAGAAAGAAATTACTTTAAGATGCAAGTGCTCTACTTCTCTGAAAACTTTGGTCAGCATTTCTCAGCTCCTGCAATTTGAAACAAAATATTAGCTTCTTCTTTGAAAACAGGTATTGGCCTACAGAAATCTTCCTGGGGCCTTGAAAGATTTTAATAGCTGAACAAAACACCAGAATTTCATGGAAGATATTTTTCTCTTTTCTCTTGTTAAATATTTCCCAAGTGGGGTTCTGTACCTGGAAGCACGAAGCTCTCAGTTTAGCATTTTGAATTAAGCAGTGGCTGATGAAGACACATGAAAACACATTCAACACTTAGATCATCCAATCTACTCTTACAGAAATCTGTGGTCTCAGACAAGGACCGAGACACGACTCAGATAAGATTATGCTCCCTCCCATCAATTTACTGGGCACAAGTCCAGGCTCTTGGATAGCAGAAACTAAATTCTTGGTTAGCTGATCGCTTGTCTTGCACTTGAGGTGCAACAAGGAAAGGGAGATGAAGGAAGAGAGATAGAGATGGATGGGTGGAAGAGTAAAATGCGCATTTAAATTTATCTGAGAATTGGCAAAATGTGCCGTGTTTGTTTCTGAAAGGACCTTTAGAAGAATGAAAGGAGGCAAGAAAGAAGGCCATGTGGAAAGAGTAGGCAGTTTTCCAGGCGAGCAGGAAACACATGATAAACTCTGCAGAATGAGGCATATGAGGCTGACTGCCATGCTGGGCACTATTATCAAATCCAAAGGAAGCAAAAACCGTGCAGCTGAAATGAACACTACTGAGAGTTGCCTGAGCTCCTGCAGCACTGCCAGTGACCAACATACTGAGCGTGCAACAAGCTGAACAAAAGGCTTGTGGTTACTGCAGCGGAACAGGTATAACAAAGGACAGCAAAACATCAACCTCCATGTCTAAACAATTTCAGAATAGATGTCTATCTTCTTGGCCAAGCATATAGCAGACAAGTTATTCCATATTACACCATAACCAGCTGCACTGGGACATCTTGCATACTGCATTCATTACAGAGCAAATAGCTAATTGCATCTAGGTGGGCACAAATGAAATTCAGATCTTATTTAGTGCAAGTAATCCAACAGCTACATATACTATTTCCAGCAATGCTTAGAAACT
Organism: Anser anser; assembly: GCF_964211835.1. Lineage (NCBI taxonomy): Eukaryota > Metazoa > Chordata > Aves > Anseriformes > Anatidae > Anser > Anser anser. The sequence continues at coordinate 20,454,461 of NC_139726.1, read as the reverse complement.
TCTGCTTCTCTGAATTTTTCCCTTAAAAATAAAGGATTGAACTTACTTCTACCTCAAAACATAATTTATTCTTCATTATACATGGTAAATAGTGACCAAGACCAGAGATCAAAGAAAGAGGAGTCCTATATTTTGTATTTAGCTGTTCTATTAACTTATTGTGAGATCCGAGACATTTTCAAGTTCCTTTATATGGTTTACTTATTGTTAAAGATGGATATAAGGTATCAATACATCCTGTCTATCTTACAAAGATGCTGGGAGACTTAATTCATTAGCTTGCTTGTAAACTGCTATGGACTACCTAAGTAAAAAGATCCCATAACACTAAGAGTGTGAAAGTACATCCACATGTTGATCAGCCACAGGACAATAAATCAGTACAGTTCATCAGTAGTCAAGATTTATTTCTGGGATTTAGACTTCCATTGAAATCTAACAGGACTTCATAACTCAGGCTGCCCTAGCTACTTACAGTGATAATGCTAAGCTAACTTTATGCAACAGGTGATCTGACAGATGTTTCTGTATGCATGACCTTAGACGAGCTACCCAACATTTTACCTGAGATGGGTAGGAAATGATGGGCAAAATAGCCATTAACTTCAAGAAATGTTGGTCTGCAGTGCTTGCATATCCCAGAACCCTCAATCTGCAGCACAGCTAAATATTTAATTATAGCAAATCCAGTATATAAAGGTTGTACTGCCAACTTCTCCCTCTTCTAAGTTTCAGCTCGGCCAGCTGCTTTCAGGACTGCGTCTGTACCACTGTGCTGCTTTGAACAGATGCTTCTCGGTTCCTGCTGAGTGGAAGAACAAGCTGGTTTCCCTTTTCAGATCTTGCTGTCTCTGAGATTTTCAGTGCCTCAAAGGAAGATTTATGCTACTAATCAGTGCATGGCAAATACGGGGGGAGCAGCATAAACCCACTGCAAACTGAGAACAGTCAGAAGAACCAGTCACTCACACAGCATCATTGAAAGAGGGAAGAAGGGACAGAACAGGAGAGAGAGACGGAAAGAGATGGTCTTTCAAGAGCATCTCAGAGGAAGTCCTCAGATTTTTGGATTGGTGCTGCTCATTACCCTCTTCCTTTACACAGTAAGTCGATAAAACATCTCCACAAAATGCAGCAAAAGAAGGGATAGAAACTCCTGAGTTCATATACAGAGCAATGTTAAACCCACATATTTCAGTTTTATCAGTGAGGTCAGCAGCATGTGGAATTCTGCTCACCCATCCCAGCCCCACATCAGAGGATTCTGAGGTCAGCTGAGGCCTGCTGCTCCTAACATGGTGCTAGTACAAAGGCTCAGCTGCTGTGCAGACCGGTGGCTCCTGCTCTAGCACTAATCGGCAACAATACCTCTTGGCAGAAATCACATCCCTGACACTGAGACCGTGTTATTTTTAGCCCTGTGCAGATCAATAGGATTTCCAATTACTTAACTAAAATGATGCATTGGACAGGAAATTATTCATGTTTGATGTACTGTAAAAGATACCATTCTGATCAAGCTGTCACTGTCCTGGGTTCAGCTGTGCTTTTCTCTTCACTCAATTTCTTCTCATCAACAGTTACCGCCCATTAACTGATTTTGCAGCCACTGGCATGAATATAAGCATTTCCACTCTTGTGGATAGAAAAAACACAAGAATACAAGGTCAGAGACACCTTCACATTCTAAGCTCAAATCTCAAATCTCAGGAGAGTCTTTCAATAGACATTAGGATATGGAAAGAATTCAAATTTCCTAGCAGAATGTAATTATACGCAGCAAAATGTTGTATCAGTAATGTATTCTGGCAAAATGCTTGCATGAAGGCCTGTGGATCACATCACAGGCAGAAACGACGTTATGCTAAGAACGACACTTCCACATCTGAAAACCTCCAAGCACACATAAAACTTTTACATGCGAATATGTTATCAAGATCCCTTTGCCTACAGTTCATGCTATTCTCTAAATAGGAAAGGCATTCAGTGGAAACTATAGGAGACCAGTTTCCAGTCCTTGCAAAACAGGCTATCAGAGGAAATAAAAGCCTTCCTCATGCCTCTTTCTGTTAACTACAAGTAAGTGCAGTACCTGTGTGCAAGGAATATTTCTCCCTCTTGCTTTAGGAGCACACACTGATGCTGATGGCAGACAGTTCAGGAAAAAAGATTACCCAAACCTTCTCTAACGCAGGAACTAAACAGAACTAGTTCAAAAACCCACAAAACATCACAAAACAGCTGCAGTGACCTCTCTGCCAGGTACCCAGTGCCTTTCAGGTGGCTTATATCCCATTAGGAGTACTGCACTCTGGATTCATTGGTCTGGTTCTGAGAACCTGGCTCTAGAGTAATGGAATCATTTTAAAATACACAAAAAATCATGCAGCTTAAAGAAGTGTGCTGGCACGGTGTCTGTCAGTGACTTATCTTTCAAATAAATGACTCAGGTATTACGGTCCAGTTGTGGGAGAAATGCCAAAAGACATGGATAGGGAGGGGGAAAAAAAAACCAAAAAGCTAATGAATTCTACCTTTGTCTCCACAACCGTCATAAGAACTTCCTCCATGGCAAAGGCTTGGAAATCAGCATTAAACAGTTTTCAGTTCAATCCAGCTTCCTCAGTTGTGACCTGTACTTTCACAGCTATCATGGCTCACACTCTGCCATTGTGCAACACTGATAAAACCAACAGGATGTGCTCACTTACATGGGTGCTGACTTTATTCCAAAGTGTTTTGCTGTAATGACCTCCTTCTAGCTGAGCACTAATGAGACTCTAGCTGCATCATGGCTGTTGATCACGGTGCTCAAAAGCCATTTACTATTTCAAGCTGGTAAGTTAACTACCATTCCCACACTTCTGTACAGCTACAATTTTTATGCCCCACATATAACAGCAACTTGCAGTGAACCAGCAGCATTGTTCTGCTTTTATATCAACACGGTGGCATTATAAAATATGCCCCACCAGCAGCAAACACCCCTGCTACAGTTAAAGCTTTTAAAAGAAAAGGGGATGAGCAGAGGCAAAACATTCGCCAGTGTTGAAACTACCTAGAGCCAGCCAGAGCATCAGCACTCCTATGGGCTGCCTGTGGTACTTCTGCATCAGCACAGCTCTCCCCTCTGCAGAACAGGTTATGCTTTAAAATGTATTTGGGGTCAAACTTTCCTCACATACCTCTGCTTTAGATAAAAACCATGTCCAGCCTCTTTTTTTCTCCCTTCCTTCCTGCAAATGATGCAATTTCAGAGAACTTCAGCTGACTGCCATGGCAGAGCCAACCTGCAGTTCAGCCTCCTCTCCAGTCACCATGCCCCGTGGAGCTGGCTTAAAAGCAGCTAAAGCATCTGGCCACAGGAACACCACCAAAGCTGCTTCCCTTCCCTTGAGACATTTACACTCATCAGAATAATTCTGAGCAAAAGAAGTGTTCTGGTAATTGTCTCTGTCCTGTTTTCAATCAGACCTCAGGTTTTAGAAAGGACAGATTTCGTAATAAAAGAAGGAAAGCGAGTACACAGTCTGAACACCCTGTCCCTGACAACAGAAGGCATTATTACAGCCACAGGGAACAGTCTGTAGAAACTAAAAATGAGGATAAGAATTGACTTTGGAAGTCCTGATGAAATCCTTTTTAATACATTTTTTTCCAGTTGTGATCACATGAAAATCTTCGAAACTGAAATACCAAGCAAATGCCACTTCTTTTTGTTTACACTGCAAACCCACAATGGTGAATGACACATGTAACCTTTCCATTTCTTATAGCTTCTCTGTAAACAGTTGGTTCGGCACTCCAAAGACTTCAGTTTTGATTCATACAGTACTCAGAGCCCTGAGTTCACAAGTGCTGTAAACAATTTGAGGAAATAAAATAACCAAGCAATACAAAAAACATCATCAGGTAATGTTTTGTCAAAAACAGATGGGATGACAACATTATATGTACTCTGCTAAAGAGCTAAGACAAGAGTCATGAGTAAATTTATGGAGACTTAATTAATAGACCCTTTTTAAAAAAAAGCATACATTGAAGTCTATAATTTCTTCAAATGTATTGCATTTAGGTTGCCAAAAACTTATTAAATGCTCTTGATAAACTAATGGGTTAGAAGTTACCTCCTGAAGCTTAAAACAACCTGAAATACAAGCACATTAGATAATTTTTGCTGCTAGTTCTGCAGCATCCACTCACTGACAGTGTGAATAATATTGGGAATCAAGTACATTGGATCAAAATAAGAATTTATTCCTTCAATATCTGCTACCCACAAACAACCTAGATTGTGCTTTATTTTAGACAATGTTTTGAGCAAAATGAGCTCAAAACAGTGTCAGAAGAGATTTACTTGCTTAATAAAAAAGTAGCTTATTTTACAGTAGAACAATTAGAGATGTTTGCCCAGTTGTATACATAATACTAGCCAGGCTAGAAAGGTTTTTGCTTGCCTCAGGATCCAGTGAGAATAACTAAAGCCATCGTGAAACACTGTTCATAGAGTCCAGATGAGGTTGGGGCAGCTGGGATTTATCTGGTTACCTAGATTCTTACCATGCCTAGTAAATGACCAGGATTCTTGCTTTAGCTAGTGCCCACATATTGCTTTGATGTAGTGGGATGCTTGTGGGTTTGAGATTTCTGTTTTACCAATATGTTCACAGGAATGAAGCAGGGTGCCTCTGTCAGGGTCCACATGCTGCCTTCCCACAATACACATGCTCAAAGGGCCGAACAGCAGAAAATGTGCCAGGAAAGAAAAACAGTATCAAAGATGATGATTCAAATTCCCTGCATGTTAAGAGCTGCACAAAAACAGTCAATATCAGCTAGAAACAGGACAAGGCTAGGAAAAAGAGAGGTTCAGCAAATCTCTGCAGCAGCTGCTACTAATGGGGGCTCTGTGCTGCCCTATTCATAACTCAAGCTGCAATTTCACTCAGAAGCTGATTGCAGGATAGAAGGAAGGAGACAGAACAGTGCAAACGGGCAATACTGGATCACTGTTTGGAGACCCAGTGTGTGCATTAATAGTATGGCTGTATTCCATGCTGTTGTTCAACCAGTGATGAAATTCAGGAAGGGCTAGTCAGCTGGTCATGCAGAGATGAGAGAAAGATGGTAATAAGTAACTAGGGTTTGTTCCAGCACACCATTGTGAAAAGAAGTTAATTTTAACTCAGCAAGGATCACACCATGCCTGTGTGGTTCATGCAGATATTCACTGCCATGAAAAGGCAATTAGAAATCAGCCATGAACCAGACTGTTTGTACTCTCATGGGCATTAAAAATGAAAGAATAACAAGAAACCAAGCTATTCTAAGGTCTGGCAGACCTGCGCTTATATAGGATTTGTTGGCAGAAGAAAAAAAATCCATTTAGCAACTGTATTTTGGAGTCAATAAGAAGACAGGCACCAGAAAGAGCCTTGAGTCGTAACTGTGAGAACTATTTTTCTTTTTTTTTTTTTCTTGACAGAACCTTTCCAAACAGATGCACAAATGGAATAACCAGTTAGATATACCTACCAACATTACACAAGACCATAACAACTAACCAAAGTGGTTTACTGTCTGTGCTCACAGCTTCTAATGTGGTACAGTAGTGGGGGCATGCTGAGGCTTCACAGATCTCATGAGTGCAAACAACATTTCCCTGCTCCTCTGACTTTTGACAGTGGCAATTGCCAGTAAGACTTCCCTGAAACTCAGTGTGTTCTAGTTCTCATATAACATAATTAATTAAAAGTAGCAAAACACAAACTCATACGAGTACTATTCAGAGAAACACAAAAGAATGTGAATTTAAACAACTTGGTGCCTCCACGTGGTCATCATCAGCCTCGCTTTCCTTGAAGTGTTCTCTTCCTTCTTTGAAACCCCTAAGTTGCACCTTTCCCTAGTTACCTTAACCCATGTTTTTAAACAGAGAATGGGTTTAGTAATCTTGTATCTCTCTCCATGCCAGCCACCTTTCTCCCACTGAAGCTCTTGGAAATACCCTAATTGTCACCTTGTGAAAATAGTTTCAGATACTGAACTCTTCACAGCATTAGGAGATCTATACGAACAACCCTGTCAAAAAAAAAAAAAAAGGCAAAACAACAACAACAAAAAACACCCACATATTCTGGAAAGATAAGCAAAGCAGGTGAGTAGTCTTGGGTTTCCTCTATAGCCAGCCTTCAGGAGTTTCAGTTCTCAGAACATGAACTCTGCAATGAGCAAAGAAAACTGGAGAGACTGGAAAATCTTGGCTGCTACACAGCATCACCTTCTTAAGACCCACGCCTCTTCGAATGGAAGTGCCTGTTTGCCATCTGCACACCTCAAAATTTGATTAATAAATATTACAGCCCCATGAGTTCCCCTGTCTGAATACTGAAAGAAAAACATAACAGCAGCAAAAAGCAAACCATTCCTTTATCAACAGAGAAGACTACGTCTGTGTAACTACATCAAAAATAAATGTTTGAGGCCTAAGGAAAAGGAATTGCAAGGCTTATTGAAATGAAGAAAGGCTCTAGGTAACAGTTTTGTACAGCCTGATTAGACTAGCCGAGGGCTCGCATCACTTCTATCAATTCTTCAGTTTGAGATTGCCTTCATTCTCTCTACAATCCTCTATCACCTGAGAAGGCATCATGTTCCCCGACTCTTGGAGAGTTGTTTTATGTTGTAATTTGCTAGAACAGTGATTATGCGCAAGTGGGAGAATTTCACAAGCAAAATGTCTTGTCAGTGGAAATAGCAGCTTTACTCCTACATTTGCTTAGCAGCAGGAGGCAGAAAGTGTCCTGGGGTTTTTGAATTATTGCTGAAATGAACTCCAGATGCCTGTAGAAAGACTGCTAAATATATACCTAATTGCCTGTTTCTTTTGTCTTAGCCCTGCTGCTAAACAACCTTCAGACAACAGCATTTGATACATTCTGAATTCTTTATTAGCACCTTTATGCGGAATTAAATGGCACTTGTGCAAAGCTGGAGCACAAGAGCATGCCAGCGCTTCATAAGCGACATTGCTGGAACCCTGCCTTGGATGTTCGCCTTCTTGCGTGGGGGAAGTTTTCTTTATAAATTACAGTCTTCCTTTTACATTGCACACTCACCAATTTTATACCTCTCAGTTTTTATGCTAGAAAAAATTTGCATATTTATGTAATATTAATCAGGCATCAAATTTTGCTATTTTGAATATTCAGCAACAAGGAAAAGGAGGGCAAAACTATGTTTCCTGGCCTGCTGCCACTTCAATGACTCATCTTTGCTGACATGCAAGCTAATGGGGGTGAAGATTTATAAATGCAGCTTCACAGAAATAAAGGATTTTGAGAGACAAGCTCATATGTCCCATGCTTCATCCTTACTAACTCTGACTCTCACATGCAATGCCCGCACTACAGCTGAGAACTATGAAGCTGCCTCCAGACTCCATGATTACAGATACCTGTAAGTATAACCATTAACTGCATGTACATGAAGGAAATAAGATGGTATCAAAAATCACACATCATACACAACATACTTGTACTGTATTCCCTGTAATTGAAGCATTCTTGCAAATAACATTCCACCAACAGCTTCCCTTTTCCTTGGAGCCACCCTCTGAAAACACCTCTCCAATTATTCCTTTCTGCTACAAGGTATTTTGGGGCTAAACAGTTTTACTCAGTTTGGTAAGAAGTAAGTGGAGTCTGACATTCTGCTTCTTACTCATGCAGTTAAGCCTATTATACATTGCATGTACTTCAAAGCAAGGACTTTGCTTTTCTTGCAATGTGGTTGTTTTTCTTGCTATGAGAATACTGGCCATTTATAAAGTAGCAATAAATTTCCACAGCTGAAGTGCTGGAATACTAAAAAAAAAAAGGTATAAAAACAATGAAAATGACAATTTCAAGCCACAGACAGACTTGTCAAATACTATTACTAAGAGCATCAGGTGCCAGGTGGACTCAGAGAATGATTCAAACAATATTTATGGTTCAGCATCATATTTTGAAGGTTCAAGTGAATGACTGAACCATTCACAAATTCAAATTAAATAAATGTGCTCTTTTGTCAATTAAGGGGGAGGAAAGGCAGAGGGATCACTAGTATAACCACTCCATCTGTGAAAGAGGAGTACACTGTCTACTGCTAAATTCCTGTGATTCACACAGTCCCTCTACATTCATTGCCTTCATGAGTCTACTTTGAATGATACCACCTAATCACACAAGTGTGGTGATGCATTCTTCCACTGCAGGCTTCATATGAACAAAATATGGCTATTAGGCAGGCAGTAAGTTGATCACATTCGTCTCAATCTTTAAAATATTGCTTAGTCCTAGCAAAGGCTTTCTGCAGGGTAGCACTTGGCTGCAACACTTCATGGAAATCACTCTAGACGGCATGGACCTTCAGTTTCTGAGCCTCAGTTATGGTTATAAACACAGTGTTATTTTAAACACTTCAGATTAATAGTTAAAAGGGTGGACTTTCCAAAATTTGACTACCACAGTAAGGATGTAAAAGATGGGAAAAACTGGACCTTGCTGATTTTCAGATGTCTCAAGAGAAAAGGCATATTAGGCAGCTTCTTCTAGTTCAATGCGTAAAGGACTAATGACCTCCTTCAAAATCATGCACTCTGAAAAGATTAATCTGCTCTTTGTTGACTATTCAGCAAGGCAAGCACACAGTGGTGATCTGGTAAAGTTTGTGTTTGAATAGCAAAATTTAAAGTCAGCAGTTCCCTGTTTGCCAGTTCATATAACACAGAGAAGGGTTTAAATACTCTGCTAGTGCTGCAAATAAATGCATAAGGCAGCTTGCAGAATCACAAAAGGGTTGAGGTTGGAAAGGTCCTCTGGAGGTCATCTGGTCCAACATCCCTGTTCAAACAGGGTCACCTAGAGCAGGCTGCCCAAGACTCAGGCTTTCACAGGTCCCATGTCACCAGGTCCCCTGTCTCATTCAGCAGTAGGTGTGTATTTTCCCTAGTCTTCCTTTTGTCACCTATGTATTTATAGAAGACCTCCTTGTTGTCTTTGACATCCCCCACCAGATTCAATTTTAGTTGGGCCTTACCTTTCCTAACCTCATCCCTGCATGCTCTGTATTCCTCCCAGGTTAGCTCTGCAAAAAAACCACCCTCAAAGCACTCAAAAAGGAGTGTGAATTTGTTATTGTTTTAAAGCCATTAGAGGAGAGAGGAATAAGCAGTGGGATTTCTATTTCAAGCTGTCATCATCTGACTGAGTCTTCTCTGAAGCAGAATCATGTATTGAAGTCTCCAGTGGCAGAGCTGCACTGATAGAATTTGGTCTTCACTACATTTCCTAATGCAAGACAATGTGTGACAGACTAAATCCTATGAGCAGATGTACCACCATTTTTCCTGTCTGAGATCATACAAGTAGAAAAATCAGCTTAATTTATTTATAGAAATTCAGTGTATGGCCAAGTTAGCTTTGAGGAACAACTAAGGAAAGGGAAGCAAACTTGTTTAAGAAATAAATCATTGCTCCCTGGAAAAAATAACAAGCACTTTTAAATATGTATGTTGTGTGTCTATCCCTTTTCTCCTTTTGTCATGGGGCTTCACCAACTCACAGCGCAGTAGGGACTAGGCATTATCACATTATCTTTGGAGTCATTAAACACTAAATGAGACTTCTACATTCTACTGCTAATAAGAACTGATGACACAGCTCCCTTAGGGCACCTTGGTGTTATCCTGTTTGCACTGAACAAACTCCTAAAGAGGTATCATTATATAGGATTTGAGAGGAAAAAGTGACAGAGATTGATATTAGTATCTGTAAATCATCTGCATGCTTAAATAAGGAGCTTGGTAGTAATGCCTCTAATTAAACCTTTGCCAAAGGTAACATTTCTGGTATTCCTGTTGGTTCCCAAAACCAAAGCTATCATCGTTACCTTCTATTGCAATGACAAACCCCTCTTGCTCTCACAGAGATTTGGGTTGGTTCTGTTCATACTAGAGAAAGGAAGGATCCTGAACACAAAAGAGTGAGATCTACGCCTTCTCCCAGCCCTGCTCATACATAGAACACATTCAGCTGTGTGGGAGCATTTCTTTTTTTGGCAAAGGTAACTCATACCGTGCTTGCAGAGAAACTTGAATGGGTTTCTGAACTGGTGTGCATCAGGCTATCTTCTAACTAGCCAGCAGCCTTCTGGATGTTGAAGATCCTAGCTAAAGAACCAAATGTCTGTGTCTGTCTGTGTGTATAGATGCATGTGTTCTCACCTAGGAAGAGAGAGTGAGTGCACATGCAAGCGACTGCCTTTCGGAAGAGGTGAGATTACATTAACACTTGTATAATTACCCTGAAGATGTATGTATTATACAGCTTCCCCAGGACACCCAGTTCAAAGGAAGGGTGGAAAAGGAGTAGCCTGCAGTATTACAAATCTGCATGGCAATAACATCCTTATACAGATTTCAGCAGAGCTGAACTTTCCTTAGCTCCCTGTGTTTTCTTTAAGCTGAACTTGTTTATAAAGGGTGCACTGAAAGCTAATGAGCAGAGCCTAGCTTCAAGCATAGCCTCTGGTCAGCATCTTCAGAGACTAATATTTTATTCCCCCTCTAACTTCTTGCCAGCACAAAAAACCACCTGCTAACCCAAAGCCATGTGATTTTCAATCCACTTCCACCTTAAAACCAGCAGAAGCCCCATATGTTTCTTGTCTAGAACGCAGTAACTATAATGGCACTCTAGCAAATATGCTATTACAACACCTGGTTATGTCTGAAACTCTCCTTGATGCTTTGGGAAACAGAGTAATGTCAATGAATCATGTTCAATTATAACACAGCTATTTCCAAACTTGTTTGATGTTTAGCATTAGACGAAAATGATATGCTTACTCACCATAAAGGATATATGCCAAGCCTACTGACAATGAAGACAATGGCAAACGTAAGGAACAGAAGGTCACTCAGTTTTTGATACTTGCAATAGTTTGCCATTTTGGCAGCCTGTAAAAGAAAGAAATGTCTATTTACTTCTGTGAGGACAACTGAACTCTCCTGCATTGCGCTGTAAAAAGAAATTAAATTTTGATGAAATCACTAACATTTTTATTGGTCACCTCCCAGTGACCTTGTAACTCCTTTCTACCAAGCAGCTGGAAAATGTCTTCTCAGAAAAAAAAAACAAACAGACTGCATGAAAACAAAGGTACTTCTTCCACTTGTTCCATCTCCTTTTTGAAACTCTAGAGTTTCAGATTCACAAAATGTTTCTAAACCTTCTTTTGAACTCCATTATATTTGTGCTATTTTTGTCTCCAGCCTTTTAACCTACCCATCCCTCGCCTTTCCAATATGCTATTCTTCTGAATCTGACCTAATAAAGCACTTCCTTCTTTCCCATTGGGCTCCACTTTCATTTTCCCCAACTATCCATCTTCCAGCCGCCCCATGTTCTTCATCTTCTAGTACTTTTTATATATAAACTTCGTCTCAAATCCTCTATTATGCCCGATATCCTATATTCTCCTACAGTCTCTCTCCTTTCCTAGCCTCTACGGAGCAGTTTCCACCTCTAAGATTATACTCCCCTCCTTCAAATCTTTTTCCAAGGTTTTCTATTGCTTCTCTTTCTTCCTTGTCCTCTGTCATTTTTGCTCTCCCAACTTGTTGCCCTAAGCCTATTTTTACATGCTTCTTTCATATATCTTCATGCAATCTTTTGATTCCTTCCTTGGTGGAGGAGTCAGCTATAGAATCTTTAATCAAACTGCTCTTTAAACTTTGATCTTTCCTGAAGTTGCCCTGTCCTCTTACCTCTGGAGAAAACAACATGTACAAGCAAGTTTGTTTTAAGGCATCTATGCTTTTTCCAGAGTGTTCATGTGCATTAGCAAAATTACTTATTTTACAGCATTTGCTTCAAGGCAGGAACAGTCTTTCTTTATGCTTTGTGCCAAAAGTATACAGAGAGTCACTGCATGATGAAATACACGAAGAGCCTGGTTAAGTGTACACTGTCTGTGTCCCTCTGAGGGGACCGTATCCAGCTACCTTATTTCAGAAAATGCTTACTTGCACAGACTTTCCAGAGGGCTAAGAGGGAGCAAAATAACTACAGTTATGCATATGGAATACTATTCTGAATGCAGAATTCAAACCAGAGAAGTCTCTAAAACGGTGAGAGACACTCTTGCATTGTCTAATTTTATCGGTATGAACACAATTAATCTGTAACTGTTGAATGCTCATGTCAGACAATCCAGAAGCCAAAATCAACCTGCACTTTAGGATATTACATACTGTCTGCAATACTTCTGTTCAAAACCTGAACATAAAGGATATCCTTACTAACAGAAAACAAATTAGGGAGCTCACAAAATATGAGGAAAGCCACAAGCTCTGCAAAGAAATCCCATGACTTCTGAATCAGTCTTATATTCTACTGGACACAAATGAGTTTCCTAGCAGTTTGTACTCACAGTGTGGTTTAGGGAAAAAAGAACACTTTGGATGCCAACATGTAAAGCAGAGGAGTTACTAACATCTTGATTTTCAGATGACTGAAAGTTCAGCTAGGAATCTTGGATGTATTTTCATGGTGGCAGTCTAAAAAAGTTGGTTTTATAGTGTGTGGAGCTGATATTGCCATAGCAACTTGTAGTAGTATCATGCCATTTCTCAAAAACAGAACAGCTGCTGGGTCATCAGTTCTCAAATAACAAATCTGCAAACAAAATTGATACAGAAGTACTAAAAAAAAAAAAAAAAGGGAAAGAGAGTGTGTTGCTGGATGGAATTTGGCCACCTAGGACAATACAACACAATTTTCAAAGCTTAAAAACTGTGACGAAAGCTGAACAACATAGCTCTTATGGAGACCCTTGCTGGTCTATTTAAACCCATTTTTTTTACAGTGCAGCTGTTTGCCTTGGTCTAAAGTGTCCATTCCCTGCTCTTTTTGAAAAGTGTGTTAGGAGATAGCTGGAACTTGACAGGAAGGATTCTGGTTCAACAGTCAGCTATGTGAGGCTCATATACCAGAAGCAACCAACTACTTCACATCCATACACTGACATAAAAAATGTCAGTGTTCATTTGAAGTAGGAAGGTAATTGAATCTGGAAGGTCTCAAGGTCTCCAAATTGGTGGGGTTTTACATACTGTAGTGGGTTAATTCACAGTGTTTCCAACCCACAAGCTGTACTGCAGTGCAAAGATACCTAAGACCCCTCAAACAACTTAGGGAGGATGCTGAAAATAGCCTCTCAGTGACCTAGACTTCAACTTAAGCTAATGTACTGGTTTCCTAGGCAAGCAAGTGACTCTTTGCTTGGTCTGTTCTTCAGTGGCTTAAGATAACTTTCACTGAGACCTAAGAGAACAGCCATGGATTCCTGGAAATCACAGAATCACAGAATGGCTGAGTTTGGAACTGACACCTGGAGGTTATCTGTCCAAACACGGGCACCTAGAGCAGGTTGCCCAGAACCATGTCCAGGTGACTTCTGAAGATCTCCAAGGGTGGAGACTCCACAACCTCTCCAAGCAACCTCTGCCAGTGCTCCATCACCTGCAAAGTGCTTCCTGATGTTCAGAGGGAACCTCTGTTCCGGTTTGTGCCCATAACTTCTGGTCCTGGCACTGGGCACCACTGGAAAGAGTCTGGCTCTGTCCTCTTTGCATTCTCCCTTCAGATATTTTTATACATTGACAAGATCCCCCTTGAGCCTTTTCTTCTCCAGGCTGAACAGTCCCAGCTCTCTGAGACTCTCCTCACAGAAGAGGTGCTCCAATCCTTTGATTTTCTCAGTGGCCCTACGTTGGACAGTTTCCAGCATGTCTCTCTTGTGCTGGGGGGCCCAGAACTGGTCAGAGGACTCCAGGTGTGACCTCACCAGTGCCGAGCAGAGGGAAAGGATCACCTTTTCTGACTTATGGGTGATACTTTGCCTAATGCAGCCAAGAATACCACTAGCCTTAGCAGCAAGGGCACATTGCTGACTCACATTCAACTTGGTGTCTGCCAAATCCTGGTTCCTTTCCTGAAGAGCTGCTTTCCAGCTGGGTGGACCCCAGCACATACTGCTGCCTGAGGCTGCACAGGACTCTGCATTTCTTGTTGAATTCCATGAGACTCATCAGCCCACCTCTCTAACCTGTCAACGTCCATCTGGATGGCTGCTCAGCCCTCTGGCTGAGTTGTCCTTGAATGAGACAACATTCTCCCCCATTTCATCTGTGAATTTACTGAGGGTGCACTCTACCCCACTGTCCAGATTGTTAATGAAGATGTTAAACAGGATGGGACTCTTTATTGACCCCTGGGGTACTCTGCTTACTACTGGCCTCCAACTAGACTTTGCACCACTGACCACTACCCTCTGGGAACGGCTATTCAGCCAGTTTTTGATCCACCTCACTGTCTGCTCATCCAGCTTTAGCAGCTTCTCTATGAGAATCTTACGGGGCTGTCCCAAGGTTTTACTGAAATCCAGGAAGACAATACCCACTGCTCTCCTCTCATCAAATCCTATGACTCTTCTTTACATGCAGATGTCTTAAAGTCCATGGAAAACAACTAATTTCCAGTATTTCCACCAACACTTACCACTTTTTGCAATAATAGCAAAATGACTGCATCCTCAATCAGATTTTCATTGGGTGTATTCCATGATGAAATAGGTAGGTGGAAAAAGTCTAGTGGCCTCTGGAAATAGCTTTCCATTTCTACAAATATGTAACACATAAAACAGGTCAGGTGCACAACTGCACATCATGGCAAGAAATTCTACCAGCTTCTTTTGCAGCTAAATATTTTTCTTCCTCTGCATTGACTTTCCATCACTAATGTCCCAGAGCATACGAGTCCATCTTCTCTCCTACAGCACTGGGGCTGTGACCCACTGCCCTGGCAGAAGAAAGTCTGTTGAGTGAGTCATAATGGCTCTCTTAGTAAATGCTTCCCTGGGGTTGTGATTCTTGTTCTTTATAAGTGACTTTAGTATTTCCAGGTAAAACAGACTGAACAAATTGACTAGGAAGACCACTAAAGACTATGTCTCATGGGGAAATGTATTTGCTGAATGTTTTCAAACCATGTGAGAATAGCAATTTCTCTTTGTCTTGGGCAGTGAATGAACAGAGGAATTGATCAAAAATGTATATCTCAGTGTGCTCAAGCTAAGGTTTTAGCTAGCCTACTACAGCTACCCTATGGTAGTTTTCTAGTTCCACAAGCACCAGTCTGATCTGAAATGAGCAAGGTCAAGTATGTCCTTCTGGTGGCAAGAAAAGAGGAATGAATAAAGTTTGGGGGAATTCACAGGCAGCAGAATGGATATACACGGATCTGTTACTAAAACAGAAAAAAAATGTAAAGATGTAATTATTTCTAACCACAGAAATACATATTCTATGTTACCTTCTGCCTCAGGCAGTCATGTGACTTCTACATTAAGAGCAGATTAAAAAATAAAAACAGTTGCAGCATAATCAAATCAAAATAGCAGGATTTTGATTCTGAGATAGGTGAATCATACAGTGAGGCTGCGTTGTTGCGTAACAGGATCCTTGAAACTACTTGAAAAATACTTGTAGACAAAACAGTTATTAATTGATCCTGCTGGAGAGTTCACAGAGCAATCCTAGCATTACTCAGAGTAGTCTAAAAATGGATACATATACAGGATGAGAAAATCTCTAAATTGCCACTACAGAAGTTAGAGACCATCTTGACTTAAAAGAGTATCAATCATCCCCTCTTCTCCAAAGCAAGCTGCTTCATACTGGCATCTAGATGAAGAGGCACAGGAACCTGGAAAATTCTCAGGACCAGCACTGAGCTCATTGCCTTTGCACAGACCAGCCAAGAAGTTGGCCAATGCCCTCTGCTCAGCAAAGCACAGCAGAATCAAATAATGACACCTTGATTCTTTGAAAGACAAGATTCTCCCTCAACCCATCACTTCAGAGTGGTCAAGAAACAGAAGCTTCCATCCCACACAGCCATCACTTTTCAGATTTCACAATCTTTAACTTTTGACTTTACCATGTGATATTTAAAATCTATGTGTAACCTTCCATGGCAAGTAATGCGTTACCAGACTCTGCTCTATACAAGCAACTTACCAAGGGATAAACCAGCCTGAAATCACAAACATGCACTGCTACAACTGTAATATATTTTAGCAAGGAAATGTGCTATATTAATCACCACTACCTTCTTGAACTGGCCTCTTTGCTGAGGGAATAGTTGTTCTGCATAGCAAATAGATTCCAGCCACTGACAAGTGAGCTCTCAGAATAGTGAATACCATGTAGAGACACTGATGACACATGTATTTTCTCACCTCTAGGACAACATCGGCCGCATCATGGAGACATAAGGTCAAGGTTCCCACTCGTGTCAAATTGGTTACGTATGAGAAGGTTATCAAGGTGACTGTTACAATGTGATGTGTAAACATGATGCCAAAATCCTGGAGCAGCAAGAAGCAGAAAACAAAAAAAAAAACAAAAAACAAAAAAACAAAACAAAACAAAACAAAAAACAACAGTGAACCAAATAGTGAAATTCAATATTCTTATACAAAAACGGATGGATATTTTTAAACCCAGCATTATGGTTATGTTACAGAAAGATCCTGCTACTTAATACATATATTTCACTTAGACTGAATAAAGTGGTCATTGCATGTTAACAAAAGGCAAAAAGATTATTGAAAGCTAGGAAATTCCTACACTTCTCAGTTCATAGTAATTTAACCAAATGAACCTTTTATGACTGAAGTTACATTGAAAAGCCTCATGTACTTAAAAATAAATTACACCGTATTTCTTATACACCAATCAACATGCAGCCTGCAAAATAATGCATCATTCACAAGAGTTCAAATAGCTACAGAGATACAAGAAACATATTTCCACCATGGTAAGAGCTGTTGACAGTCACCTGCCAAGCACAACTGAGCAGTTTCACAGCTGAGAATCCCAGTTCCAGTTTTTCACTTGTATGTTTTTACGGAAGCTGCTTTGTCTTCACACAGTATCGGTGTCAGAAAAGTCTTTAAATTAGCTGGTGCAGCTCCTCCTACTCGGATCTAAGCTACTGCCTTCCAAATGATGCAGATTCACTGGTCTTAAAACCAGTAACTCACAGAGTTATTTGGTCAGAAAGTAACTGTTACTATTGAAAAAAAGTGGGAACAGTAAAACTCTTGGACCATAAAATTCCCAGACACATGCTGAGGAGCAGGCAAAGCAGAGGAAAGGACCAGTCTGCCTGGCCTAAGCTCCCAGGCTGATTACTGGGAGAACAGAACCTAAAGGGATGAGATTCTTCTCTGTAAGGCACCAAATCAGTTTAAAAAAGAAAAAAGAAAACAAACAAACAAAAAACAGCTGTGAGAATGTAGTATCAAAACCCTAAAGAAAAGGTCACCAGACATCATTTGACTGGGGAGTTCCTCCAAGCATCAGGTGCCCACCTAGCAGAGCAGCTCTCAGCAGTGGCCCTCATGCAGGGCTGTCTGAGGGAACAGATCCAGGAAGCCATGAGAAACAGCTCCTCCAGGCAAGCTCTTTTTCACCAAGCATTTCAGGAGGCAGCGTTTGGCTTTGTGGCAGCTGTTGTGTGCCAGTCCTGCTGAGCTGTCTCCAGCTGAGTGGCTCAAAGCAGAGAAGCTGAAGCTGCGATGTGCAGCCTTTAGAGAGGCAGAACCTGGCTTGGAAAGGGAGGAAAGGTCTGAGGCTCTGCAGGGAAAGTGCTGGTGAGCTCCCACTAACACAGGGACAGCTGTAGCTACAGCTGCCCACTGCTCTCTCTCTCCAGTGCTGGGAAGAGTAACTAGCAGCATGCTGCCTCTCCCTGGGAATGGAGCAGGCACCTCTGTGTTAAGGGAATGCTGTGCCACTTGTACTTCCAGTACCAGCACTCACCTGCGCTGCATTGCACACCTGGAAGCTGTGCAAAAAACCTGCAGCTGGAGCCGACCCACTACCCTTGTAGGGAAAGGACCTCCTCCCAGGAGTTGAGTAGCTATCAAGTGCTACAAAGCTCCTCTTTTCTACAACTACTCATCAATGGGCACTGCCAGTATTTCCAACACAAAGATGAAAAAACAAACAAACCCACAACCAGACTAAAAGCATAAAATTGTATCCTAGTTTGATATACATCCAACATTTCTCAGCCAGATTATTTGGTCTCCAGCAGTCTGAAGCATAATCATATACATTCACCAGGCATCTCAAGCCATTGCTTTAAATCCATTTTCTTAAAGCAGAATGAATAAAAGGAAAAATATAGGCTGTTTTTCTCTTTTTGAGGGTCTTAAGGGGGAGTGGGGACATGATATCTTAGTCATTTCAGTAACCAGAAATCCCCACGTAGGGATCACTTGACCTTGCCATAATCAGAACAAGAAAGCACCTACCCTTTTCCCCAGGAGTAGAAGTAAGGTGTTAGCATTCCCATATGGCCATACTGCAGCCTAGCACTTTACCTGCTTCAGCTGCAAATGCTATGGCACTGTTCTTTATTTTCCTGCTAATTGCAATTACATTTGCACGTTAGCAGTCCAAATGAGCAAGGAAGCCAAGCAGAAATTCTCCTCTGTTTTTATAGATGCCACATTCATGTTATGCAAACACTACATTTCTAGTCCCTCTTGGGAACTCTTCAAGGCTTTCCTGACAATATGGATTATTTCTAAGCAGACCTAATGCTCTTGGGCAGCAGTCTTCTGCACTTCTGCATGAGACTACTTACAGAAACACTGTCCAGGGAACTCCTTCCCTGATAATGTTTCTTAAAAGAGACAGCTGTCTGACCCTGCCAGCTCTGAAACAGAGGTGCTGGACTGACCTACTGAAAACTGTTAGAAGAAAGTGGCAGTGTGACACTAATAAGAATACTCTTGTTGCTCTGGTCTGTCCTTTCCCATTTGTGCCATTTCTTCATGTCAGTAATTATTACTATACTTGGAGATGCTATGTGTTAGATTTTAATTACACATAAAGGTAATGAATACAGAGAAACTGATGTTGCAAGTCTCCATAATGTCAAGAGGTACTCGTGTTCCCAGCTCACTCAAGCACTTTCATCCATACACAGTAGATGAGTAGCTGTACAAGAATGGTTTCTTTTTTCCTTTTAAAATATATTTTGAACTGCATGCATGTTTGCACAAGATGCCTTTATTTACAGCACAATTATAGCCTCCAGCTGTAACTTCTTAAAGATGGCATGTGCCTGTACATGTCATGAAAATATGTGGCTAATGGGAGAAAGACCCTGCTCCTGACACCATCAGTGGAAAGAATACAGTGCAGACAATGGAAATCCCCATGGGTCTCAAGTTTGACACAAACCCTCCAGAAACAAGGTTTCTATTACTCAGGTTAGCTTAACATGTCACAATGACTATGGCACATAAAGGCCACTAAAGGGCAAAACATTGTTGGTCAAGCCAGCTCTTGGAAATGGGCTATGTCAACAAAGAAAGAGAATATGATCAGCTAAAGGTTTTAACCATTACAATTCTTGTGAAGTCTGCAAAATGTACACAGTCTACATTTCTTTCCTCTGAAACAAATAAATCAGCCCTGACTCCTATTTTTTTTTTTTAACTGAGTCTGAAGAAAGATCTAGGATCCAGAAAAATATAGCATATGTTTTCTAGAACCAAAACGGAATATTCAAGAAAATTAGCAGCTACAGATTATTTTACTTTGGGGGATGAGTGCAGAGTCATTTTTTTAAAAAAGTAAAACACAGAAGCTCTAGGAATTGCCAAATGTTTGGAACTAAAAGGTGTGAATGAACAAAAAGGTCTAGATCTTCTATTAACCTGTTAAAACACTGACTGAGGTAGAAGTTTTATAAATTCCCTTAAATACACTGTTCAAATGTATTTGTAGCAAGCAATACTTCAGGTATTCAGAAAGCATGTTAAATAAGCCTCACTGCTTTTAAAACTTATCAGGGGCTTGCGAGAGTAAAACAGTTCACCAATCCAATTATCTTTCTCTGTGTTTTACAGAAAGGAGTATGGGAAGCTGGAGAGAGAAGATATAATAATAATAAATAATAATAAAAAAAGAAAGATACTAGATTGTGATTTTTGAAAATGGATGGAAACTCTTAACGGTAGAACATCATTACAGCAACAGAGTAGATGTTTATGAAGCAAATAACACTCCATTATGAAACTGTAAAAGTTAATCTACTCAGTTCACTGCTTTAACTTAATGCCAATAGCAGGTATGGGCAAAAGTCTTAAAATTTTGCTCATATCTCTTCAGCCAGACAGAGATAATCTGGTGGAATTTATAAAATCTGAATAAAGATAAATAAATGAATAAAGATAAACCAATTGGAAGTCATTTTAAAGTCATGAATTTGTTGTTAGGGAAGAATAAAAGACTTTGAAAACAAGAAGTAGCACTTCTCTTGAGCTGCACAAAGTAAAAGACCAGTGCTGGAGTTACGGCAGTGCTGATCACTAGCACTTTCTGAGAAGACCTATAGCACCTTGCCTTGAGAAAGCCAGCTGCATAAAAGCAGTTGGCTGAATTCCCGCAGTGCACAAGGCTGCCAGGGCACTTTTGATCCTCCCAGACTACAAGACAGTCCCTGTTGAATTTAAAAGTATCTAAAATGATAACCACAACTTAGATAAAAGTATTCCTCTCACAGTAACAAGAAAATATCAACAGGTTTCTAGGGCTGAGAACTGTTAATCTGCTCTGCATAAACTGTCATGAAGTATTGCCATAATGTCTGATAATAGCTGGCAAATATCCTGCTTCTTCCAGCTCTCTATCTCATATCGTATACTGAGTACGTTAAGAAGTTTCCACACTTTTCAAACTAAAACTAAACCTGCTCTTTAAAAGAGAACTATGATGGTGCTGCAAGAGCTGGTGTCTCTGTCAAGCTCATACCTCCTGCAGGCTATGAAGCGTTAACTCAGTTGGCACCTTTACTTGCTGGCCTAGTGAAGTGAGGGTCTCGCAACACGTAGAGTAGCTTAGGAACATGGCCTTCAGGGCCAATCTGTTGTGACATTTCAGGTCTCAAAATCTTCCAAGTGCATCAGTCTTGGGCCAATATTACGCTTCTTGCCCTTGCCTTATTTGACAGGTTGAGAACTTGTAACACTTTTAGCTTTTCCTTGTTGGTATACATACCCATGTATTTGGGGCTCCTGAGTGTCTGATGTGAGAGATCTGGGCGTTGAGGCTCATCTCATGTTTTCCTAGCACCATCTGTATTCCCACTAGCCTGATACATTGTCTGTCTGATATCCTTCTACATCCTGAGCTGTCTTGTCAGAGAGGACATTCTGGCGTTGTGCTGTGTTCCGGCTGACGGCTGCCATTGCCCAGGAGTGTGTGCTACTACTGTTTGTCAACTACTGTAAGCTGCCAGCATTAACATTTTTCAACTCATGGGTTTCCTTGACAGTTTGCATTTTTGCCCCTGGACACAGCAGTTTTACTGTCTGACACCAGCACATGGCCACATTTCTCCAGTCTGACCTTCCTAGTTATCAATTTTGTTTAAAATACGAAAAGAACTGCCTCCACAGTGCAAACTGGTTGGTGATCTCATATTCTATTTACATATATGGCATCTCAATCCACTGTCTCCTGCAGGGTGCTTATAATGAAAGGCTTTTGACTTGCTATCACTGCACTACAGATACTGTGCTCCCGCTCTGTGGGACACTTCATACTCAGACACCGCAGATGTATGGGATGCTGCTTTGACTTGGTGCTCTGGGGTCAAGCGCTGCAAATCTGTGACAGGAGTGTTATTTAGCTGTTAGCAATCCACTTCCCCACCTCCATCTCCCCTTCTATTTCCACAGTAGGCTGCTGAGAAACCTTCTCAGTAGTCATATGTATTTGTGTGTATAAATATATATATATATAAAAGTCATTTATATATAACAGAGAGACAGACTTGCAAAAGATTGTTTGCACCTATATATGGACAGGATCAGGCTTTATCTCTGTGCTCAGCTCACCAATGGGAACAAACTCTCCAAGTCACAAGGGAAATAGCTATTGCATTTTCCCAGGAGACTTATCAAAGAAGAAAGGTGTTACTGACTGTCACAATGGACCTTTTCAGAATTGTACTTCACTATACCTAGGTGCTGCTCAGGTCAGGAATCAATTAAATATTATTTAAAGATGTAATGTTGCAAATGCAATGCTGTTCAATTTTCCTCCCCCTGAAGAACAAAGAACAAAAATACAGCCAATGGCTCAGAGCAGAGAGCTGAATATGAATGCAGGGGGATTGATTAGACACAGCACATTTCTGCAGTGATAACTTCAACAATTCTGTAGCATTGCTGCAGAGGTTTGGTTGATAACCAAAGGTTACGTGTAGCATCCGTGTTTAATATTAAATGTATCCCTTTTTTTTCCCTGCCTGCGTAGAATAAATTCAAAGCCTTCATAGACCTTACCAAAAAGATGTTATGAATTTATGAGGTAGCCTTGCTCCATCATTGATATATCATCATTTAACTCTTAGTAGAAATAATACATCTATGTGATCAATTTCATTCAAGTCACTGTTTAAGAGCAGGAGATCTTTTCGGCTGATGCCGTTTCCCTTTGAATATTTGGTTACACCAGGCTCTTTTTCCCATATGCAGAAAAAAAAACCTACACATCATAGTAACAAGGAACAGAATGAAACAGGCACTTCCAACACCAGTTTCTCAGTGACAACTATCTGCAAGTTCCACTGCACAGGTAATACAGATATTCTTCAGGTCAAGAAAGATATGTGTTTAAAGCCTTCAGTGTTTTTAGTCTTGCTGTTCTTACCTTTCTTTTGATGTCAATGAATTGAGAAAACATTAAGGACCAGTAGAATGACAATTCAACAATGTAGTAAAAATGAAGGTCGGGCATCAGCGGCTGCAAGATGGAGATGAGAAAAGGTTAACAGAGGGTCTAACTGATATTACAGGTATCTGAGGTCTATAGGGCAGATGTGCAATCATCAAGGGATTACTCAATTATACATAAGCATCCTATGCAAGAAAAATGATGATGGTTGCCTCTTTTGAACTTTGATGGTTCTGGAAAAAAAAAAAAGCTTCCCAATCTACCCTCTTGACAAACCTTTACAGTATTGTAATACCAAAAAATTATGATATCCAAAAGGAACCTAGAACAAACTAAATTCTGCCCACTCATACCTCTGTTTTGAAAGATTACTTGAAACATCTTGCTGTACATCATTAATGTGTGTGTAAAGCACAGCAAAAGAAACAATACTACAGCGGATTAGAGAAATATGATACCAGCATATAACATCATCTGCACGTGTTAAAAATGTGAGTTTTAAACAGGTTTAACTCTTTCTGGTATTAAAGCCTCCCTTTAAAGATTGTAACCATTTTCTAGGAACATGTTAACATTTGTGAAGAAGAAAATAAATAAATTTAGCCAGGCATCTTGCTTGATAAACATCACTAAATACACATTTAAAAGCAAAAGAAGTAAAAACAACAAGAAAGAAATTTTTCACAACCGAAACCAACCTGGGGTAACTTCAAAGGAGGTAGCTGGTGGCATGCATAGGGTGTTTAGCCCTCAGCCTAGGAGACAGTCCTAGGAGCTACTCTAATTTCCTCATGATTTTCTGCTAGTCATATCTTCCACCACAGTGACAGAGAGGGGCCCTAGCACAGGAGAAGCTTCTGAGGACACCTCTCAAGGGATTAGAGGAACCATCTCTAGAACAGTCTTCACTGGCCCAACCAAACACCCAAGCAGGGCAAGAGTCATTTCAGTCAGCAAGAGGCATTTCAGTTGCCTCTTTTATTCCCACTCCCTTTTGTAGACTGATTCTTTTTAGCTGAAAAACAGTCTTTAGGTGCCCACTGAATGTTGCCTATGGGTTATTTAAATATAGACATATGCTTATACTTTATGAAAATGTATACGCTCAAAATCAGTCTTTTAAAGCTATTGCCTGGGCCAATACGATCCTTTTCTGATTTAGTGATACAGTCAGTAAGCTTTTAATTAGGTGTAATAAAAAAGGGACAAGAACATGAGCTAGCAATGGTAGTAACGAGCTGCAACTATTAAATTCATTATTGCAAGACAACTCACCAGGGAAAATCTCTAGTAAAACAATTAAGATAGTCAGCTGCTTTACTAACAATAACTTTAGAACTTCTATACCCATATACAATGACAACAGGGGGAAGTGTGGCTTTCCCTCCATGAAAAGATCAACAGTGTGTGTTTAACTTAGTCAAAATACTAGGTTTCAGTTCCCTATAGACTTAATTCAATAGGGCTGTTCTGCACTTATGGATAGGTTGTTGCCCAAATGATTGACTGTATCTATTGCAAGTCCAGCTGTATTTCTGCAATGTTGTGCTGAATAAATTACAAAGGGACTGTAACAAACAAGAGATTAGAAGTTTTACCTAGTTAAGAAAAATAAGAGTCAAACTGAAAAACCAGTACATAATCCTGATCAGCACTCAGTAGATTTTGTCTCTGCAACAATGATTTTAATAATGTTTTTTATTACATAATTTCTGTTGGACCCTGTCAACTTGTAGCATGATTTTAGATATAGCAGGTATAATTACCACCCTCTAAGAATTGTAACTCACTTTCTGAATGACTTTTCTCAATCTGCTGAATCTCTGGCTTTGCTAAAACTTTCAGCATCCTCAAAACTTTGTAAAAAAATGGCCATTCCTCCACTGTGGCAGATGTCTGCTTTCACAGTTAGATTTCCCAGATCTGTTTTCAGATCATGTGCTTCATATCAAAACAGGTGTGATAGTTATATTCATATTTCCCATCTTGAACACAAACAAGACAGGGAGCATCTAACAATGTTCTGAAACACCACGTGGCCTGTTCATGCTAACATATTGACATAAAGCTGCACCATAGTACAAACAGAGCACTGCAGAGATGCCATTTCTGATTTTAGGCAGCACTGTAACTTTTACCTGATATGGGTACCCATTCCAGCACTGTCTGGTATTCCAAAGCCATGGTGTCTGAAAGAGAAAGAAAAAAATAAACATTCTGTACATAACATTCTGGACAAAATAAAAAACCGGGAGACATGCAGCTCAGTTACATGTCCTGTTTTTTTTTTTTCCTGCTTCCAAAAGACTTACATGATTATTTCCTTTTCAATGCCACAAAAGATAGCAGAGCCTTTTAAATCTGTTCCTGTAAGCAGTTTTTTCTTTCAGAGTTCTTTAGTTTTATCTTCATTTTCTGTGCAACTGAATAGGCTCAACATATGGGCAAACTCTTCTACCCAACATCTTCAACTGTTAAATATGTCCACAATGGGCAATAAGAGAATGGCCAAACCAGCAGTAACCAAGCAGCCACACTTCCCTTTTTAGGCACGAGCAGGAGCAACTCCTTTTCGCTATGCATGTCTTGCAAAGCACAGCTGCATCTCAGGCTCTGCAGGCATCTGCACTGAGAAACACACATCTACAGCACAAGTACCCACCCACTGGGTATCTCAGAAACATGAAAGAAAGCTGTGGATTCAAGATATTTGTGCAACTCCTTTACATAACCTTAGCTTCCCTACATGCATGTATAAAGGTGGCAGAACATTGTTAGAAGGTTCCCTGGATTAAGACACGCATACCCTTACAGCACTACGTGCTTCCACTAAAATCATTTTCTCAAATGAGTCCCTTGTGTGGAAGAAAGCATTTTCTTGTTTTCACCATCAGGTGGAGCAGTCCAGCTCAGGCAAAGCCTAACAACACACACATGTAAAACACAGTATGTGAGGAGCATCAAACCAAATAAAACGAACACTAAGCAGGCTGTTGTTCTGGGGCCTAAAGTCCCAAGCTGAGAATCACGCTAGTACAGTCTTTATAAATAGGAAGCATTTGTGCCATATTAAAAGATAGTACAAATGGCAGTCAGAGTTATAGCCCAATTCCCAACTGATATTTCGGTTCTAATTATGATTTGTCTTACACAATGTCCAAAGGGCCTTTGTGGGTTAACAGTGATGTAAGATGACTATTAAAGGCTCTTCCTAGTTTTTTGAATGCATCCTTCACTTAATAAAACAAAATAAAACTTACACACCTACACCCCTGTTGCTCCTCAAATGTAAAGGGATACTTGTTACAATAACCTGAGCAACATTTACAAGTAACAGACCTCCTAGAGTTTCTGATGTGCCTCTCACAAGGAGGCTGTAAGAATAGTAAAAGTCCACTGAAATCTCTCCATCTCTCTGCTTGGAACAGCAACCAATTCATTGGTTCAAACATCTCCATGGTAGTTACTGTGGTGAGTTCCTTTCATTTCCCACAACAAAAAAGGTCTTTGGAAACAGACACAGCCTCTCTATAATTGTTTCTAATATACAGAATTTTTGTCTGACAGCTGCCTAAATTAGAGCCATCCAAATATTGTAGGATAATTCATAGTTTTAGCCAGGTTTGAAAAGCTGTAACTGTCTTTCATATCAGATTCAGCTAGAGCTAAGAGATGCTTCCTACCCAATTATTTTGCTATCTAAATTACAGGTGCTAGCAAAAAATGCACATTTTTCTCTGTCAAATATTATGATGTATTAAGGCTTCTTATGAGAGATGTGTGCTATAGGAGCTGCAGATACAAGAGATCTACATTCAGTTAAAACACTGAATACTAAATAAAATAAGCCTCACTGGAAGAACCCGGAAAGACTTTACCGCAAAGCCAGAAAGGATACCACAAATTGAGAAACAATGCACTCCATGCATTATTATTAAGTCTCAGAGACCAATACAGTGCAGAAAATCTGCTGCTTCTGAGCCACAGAAGGCTCAGCCAGCCACGCTGCCACCTCCAGCAAAATGCTTCCAAGTTGCTGTTTGGAAACCTAAGGGATGCTAGGAGGGCAAGAGGCAGGCAGCGAAGGCTAAGACTGTGGGGCATCTACACCACTTTCCCACCCCTCTTCCCTTCCCTGTCTCCCCTCCGTTTGACTTGCCTCAGCTTCTCAGAGTCGACCCTAACTGCTGTAGTAGCACTGGACTTTGGTTGCAGTTGCCCTGGAGTGAAGAGGTAAAGAAAGAGCACTTGGTTTAAGCACAACCTCCCCATCCCACCTCCACAATCAATGCAGCCCTAGACTGAAGCTCACTTCTCCATGAAGACGTGGTTCCAGCTGGAACAGCGAGGTGCCTCCCTTAGCGACCCCCACAGCTGAGGGATACTCTGGGCAGGCTGCGGCTGGAAGGAGAGAATCCTGAACTGCAGTGGAACACCTAGACATGGGCAAACTATCAAGAAAGGAGTTAATGCAGGCACGCTCGGGGCTCAGCTGAGCCCTGTGTGTGCTCATACGACAAACCCATGAACCTCCTTGCACCAGACAAGTTCACTGCTGGGCAGAGCCCAGCTCTTCCTGGGAAGTCCCACAACAGACTGGGAGAAAAGGTCACTGGCTTGGCTCTGCAACAGACCCTTTCTTGATGAACAAAAGAAGCATGCTACTGTTTCCACTACCTACTGAATACCCAAATATTGAGAACAAGAAGTAAAATGGAAGTGTAACGCCTGGGGAGGAGGTGAAATGCAAGGAACCTGATAACAAAAAGGCATCCTGAAGCTGGAAACAATACTAAAAACTTCAGTACCAATAATGTCAGGCACAAAGCACCAGCCCCACAGTGCTGAAATCCTCCCTTACATAACAAAGGAGTTCAGATGGAGACGTAAGCTTTACCACACTTCAGTAAAGTATCTGATCAGTGCAGTATCAATGACAGTGAAGGATGACAAACAGCTGTTGAATCTGCCGTCATTCACAGCATCAAGGAAAAAAACTCCTTTCTTTTACTTTCCTTATAGAAATATCTGTCAAAAGCTCCATCAAACCTCTCTCTAACACTGTGATTAAAGAGAGCAATTGTAAAGAACCCTTTCAGAAAAAAACAAAACTCTCTCGAGACAATGGAATGACTGAGGATTTGGAAAAAAATGAACAAATGATCTCAGATGCCTGCATGCTAGGCAGAAGCCTCGGGTTGCCTTGCATGCCCTGGCCTATTCACTTATCTTTAGAGAAAGCTTCTCGTCGGGTCCTGGCTCTCACATGCCCCCAAGTCTGTGTGTCTTGCTCAAAGTGCTGCTAGCATCTTGTATGTGATGGGTCAGTTTTGATAGTAAATGGGAAAAAAAAGGAGCATAATAAACCCCCTTCCATTTGTGATCTGCTCCTTAGACAGCTGATTTGGCTGAAAGGTATTTCTGTGTGTGTGTTATCAGAGAGACAATAAATGTACCTGATGAAGTATTTTCAAATAACAAGCTAGATTCTAGTTCATCACACAGTAATAAAAATGACCACAAAAATGCCTCCCTCGTCCACATGTGCCCAGCAGAACCCACCAAGTACAGAAAACACGCAAAGGCCAGGGGCTGGATTCTCTAGCAGAGGGAAAGGAGCCCTACGTGTCTTCAGCCTGTACTTCCCCACACCATTGGCAAGCCAGCCATCGGGGGTGGGGGGGTGTGGGGGGGTGGTGGTATCAGGCATGTCAAGGGTGAAAGTGAAATGCACGTGCCTTTTACACAAGCAGCTTGTATTTTTAAACATAAATATAACTATCTGGAGGTCACACTTTTTTTTTTTTTAAGAACGACTGCTTTTGTGCAGCTAAAGTTCATCTCATTGCAAGTTGCTCTGTCACTCAGTGAGCTACCTGTACTTGTACCGAGCACGATTAGAAACCCAAAACCACAGGTTGTACCACGTGTACTGGTGTTGCTTTGCGCAAGAATTCATGCTCACCCGTGGAAGTATGAGCTTATAGATAAATAAAAGATGTGCAAAAAATGATTAGTGTTGCTGGCATTCATTTTTCTTCTTGCAGTCCATAAACTTGAAACGAGGAACTTGGTGAGGAAACACTTCCAGAGGCACATCCTTAAGCCCGGTGACAGCAACCCCCAGCTCTCTACAGAGCAGCTTCTGCCCTCGCAGTCTGAGCATTAGACAGCTGTTATGCACCTGATTTACCCCTGGCCATATGGGCACGCTGTAACACCCAAAGGAGTTCTCCCTAAATTCCCAGATAAGTAAGAAAAATCTTCTGGCTTTTCCAGCAGATGAATAAACACAGTGGGCCAGCTGTTTTTATGAGAATACAGCATGCAAAAATCCAGGAAAATCTCCACAGAATCCCCACATTTCTCGAAAGCCTATTCATACCCAAAACCGCATTTGAAACAAAAACGAGACATTCTCTGAACAAGAATTTAAGTCACTTTTGAAACCTGGGTTACTTTTGAAACCTTATAGGTTAATTGAAAATTGGCCCTATAAAAACAAAACCACCAGAAATCCTGAACATCCACCGCACATGTTACTCTACATTCTCAAAAGGCCAAGATTTTATCTGGCTTGGTTAATATATCTGGATGCAGCTTTACATAATTTTTTACATAATTTTAACTCTGACTGTTATAAGCATTATAAAGTGCAACAGAAAATAGTGCTTTTAGCATCAATTAAAGTCAAGGGAACAAATATGTTTGGCAAATTTCTACGCACCTCACTAGTTTTTGGCTGATAGATATCTTATGGCACTTGTACCTCTACTTTCATCAAGTTAGAGCAGGTTCTTGTTCTTCATGGAAACAAGTAGTACAGCTGAGGCCAGAACATTTCCTCTTGGTCAGCATTTGTTAACTGAGCCCTGAAAATGCTGTGCTAGTTTGTTCTTAACCCTAGACCTAAAGGTTTGTCATCTCATACACGCATGTCCTTTCCTCTGTTCCTCAAGAGCAGCTGTGTGCTCTCACTGCAGGCAGAACACTATCTCCTGCTCAAGGGGATGGACACCCCACCATAGTCCAAGCTTTACAGCTTATCTGTGTGGGAGTGCAATTGTAACAGCAGGGAAGGAGGAGACTATAATTTTTCTGTTGACTGCAAGGCATAAAAGTATTTAAGACTTCCACCTCTTTTTTATTATCCAGGAACTGAAAATTTCATGCTTTTAGTGAACAGCACCTTCCAGAACATCAGCAGAAGAACAGTTACTCATAATTAACAGTTCCGTGTTTTGTTTTTTTTTTTATGTTTTGCATTTAATCTTCTTCGTGCTTAAATTAAATAGTATCTCACTGTTCACTTTTTTTCCAATTAAGGTTAAAAAAATCTAGCACTTTTTCCTTATTCAGTATATTAATAGGCATTCTTCCAGCACATCACTTGGTTGAATAAGTACTCACTTAGAGGGGATTTACTTGAATTGCTTTTTTTTTTTTTGTCCCCTCTCTATAACACCTGCATCCTCTTGGCATGGTAAACTGAATGGCTGTTGACATTAGAGAGAAAGCCAGGTCACCGTGGCAGCTCACAAAGCATCCTTCTGTAGTTTCCCACCCCAGAGGCACTACGGTACTTCCGCGGTGCAGAAGTGACTCCACCCTCTTATGGTCAGACCGAGAGACTTTTCACTAAGTGCATCTCTCCTACTCCAGCCTCACAGTGGTCCCTGGTTCCCTTCCCCATCTTCTTTCTTGGCCTAATGGCAATCAGTATAAGTGTGGACTACTGCAGCCTTCCTCTCTTAACAAAAATATATACCAATGAAAACACATGCTTCTGCGTGTAATGGACAAACCAATACACCGCTGGTTTTTTTAAGCTACAGAAAACTCCCAGATATTAATTGTTGTAAAACAAATCACAGCTGAACAGGCACAGGCTGTTGCAAAGGAAAAACAATAAAGGAAAATAATGAGAAGCTCTTCCTTGCTAATAAAATTTATAAACTGTGCATTGATTTATTATTACTAAAATAAGCAAAATGCATTGAGTTGTAACCCGTCCTTTAGTCATTAAGCCTATCTTTATTAGCTCTCTGAATGTACTCCAAGCACTTCTTCAACTAAAAAATAGCCAAGAAATGCTGAGAAAATACTCTGTTGTTACTTCGTCTTTAGAGAAGCAAAATGAAATTAAAATCTATGTTTAACTAGGCCCTCTGGGGTAAAACACTCACATATAGCGGCATAGCTTGGATACTCTGCTAGCCACGCAAAAAAAACAGGAGACCAGGAGAACTGGTCTGTGTTTCTGTCCACACAGGGGCTGTTAGCTGCCTTATTAAAATCAGTCATCTTAGGCATACAGTTTACACAGCTCCTGTGACTTCTGCTGGCAAGCTTAACAGTCAAAGTACTGGATAGCCAAGAGATACTCGTCTCAGAAGAATTTCTCTGGTCAAAGCTGCTCCGCTTTTTGTTCATTGCTGCACTTAGCCGCAGTTGATGGCCTACAGCAACAAAGCTGAGACCGAGACCTAGGCCCCGTGCCACTTCAGCAGACAGGATAATGACCAGGGAGTATAAGAGTTTGAGCCCTCAGTCTGTGTCAGATTTCTGGAAAGGCTGCCTTAACCAAAAAGCCATTTGATACTCTAGAGGAGATGTGACATGCACATTGCTGTGGAAAAGTTATTGATGCATCACAACTGATTTTTTCAGGGGAATGATGCAACTGAAAACCTCCAGCAGTTCTCAGCAGCATCCTTTTCAGTTTCAACCAGAAAAGTAGCTTTTATTTTGAACTCTTGGGCACATCCCTGTTTTTATTATGATCATTTGAACACCAGCAGCACATTCATGATAATCTGGATGTTGGTAAAGGGCTCCATTTTCTGAACATGTTTCTTTCCATATTATTATTATTATTTTCACAATGTGACACAAATGAAGTGACATTTCTTTTCTTCCACAAGTATCAGCATTTGCAGCAATTTTTTCTCCAGCAGAAAGAAAATTAAACTCCTCCTCATTTTCCTTGATTTTTAGAAGATTTACAAATGAATAACCAGAATGCTGTGTGTCAGCTTTTCAGTTTCTATGGCCTTCCCTAAATTTACCCAGCCTCTTAGGACTTCACACTTAAGATGTCTCAGAAATTTTCTGTGATCATTTAGAAATATTTTTTACTTCTCCTCCTCCAAAAGACACCCTACATAAGACAGAATCTGAACCGTACTAATACCATTCCTTGTTATGGTTGTTTGCTACTAGAGTATTTCTCATACTGAAGTCTCACCCATTTAAAAATCACATCAGACAGCTTTCAGCATCCAGTGGCTGCCGGGACAGGCATTTTATGCACGATGTTAGCAGCAAACAATGCCAACAGCACTGGCTGGTTTTGTTTATGGCAAGATAAACTGTGGAGTCATCAGACAAGGCTCTCTGCAAAGACAGGATTTAACCGCCCCCAAATCACTAAGTAGTGACAATGCGAAATGGAAAAATCCATGGCTAACATTTTGTATCAACTTCTGCACGCTCTTCTTCCCAGTGATTTGTGGTTTGGTTTGCTGCTCACACCAGGAATAGCATTTTCATAAATTCTTCACAGACCCAAGCAATCATTCATCATATTTCTTGGCACAGTTCACAACATAAGCGAAGACAGTATGACACATTGCCGATGAAAATCCTGAGGTGCTCTTTTCATAGATTATGACTGAGCAAACTGTCATAAGTTTCTGCAGAACTGTTACTGCTCTAGAGTTTAGTGCTTTGTGTCTGCAGAAACAAGGTGCTGGGAAAAAACACTTGTAGTGTAGAGCCCAGCCTCTCCCCTCAGCAATCTGCAGTGCCGACTTCCAAATATAATTAAAAATGATACTTCTACTAATCGGAAACTATAAAATATACAGGAGGACACATTCCAAGGCCAAGATTAACAACAGTCACTGAAAGATGCACTTGACATTTCAAATGCAAATATGTGCACAGAAGTATTTTTAGAAAAAAATATGAATTCAAATTTGGATTTATTTACATAAAATCACTTCTGGAAAGGCAGAGTAAGCTCAATGCACCACATACATCCACTTTTCCCTTTTGCAGATATGATGTATGTAGGTCCGTTGTGGCATTTATGTCTTGTGCTGATAAACACACGGTTTCAACTTTAATTGTAAAGAATGTGGAAGGGCCCTAATATCTGCCAAAGGATGGAGGTGTTGGGAGGAAAGAAGTCTGCACCATTTCTAGCAGTTGACACACAGAGTGGTGTGGGTGAAGTTTTGCATGCATTGAACAGAACCGAGGAATTCTGCAGCCAGAGAAGCTGGTAGCTGCAGCATCTCCTCCCCTTGCTCTGATCAGCAGTCCTGCTACCAAGTCTGGTCATCAAACAATTTGTGCTCGTTTGAGTACCTTCTTATTCTGACACTTCCTCTTCTGCTTGCTTGTCACAAAGAGGCTGGGCTGCCAGTGATACTCAGATAGTTTAGAGCAGCTGAAGGTCTATGGAAATGTAGAAGCTGGGCTAAAGATCCCGTTCGTTTGTGCGTAACAGGTTTCCTAGTGACACGACTCAATATATTTTGTACTTACTGCATGGTAAGGGTAGTGCATAAAAAGTAGCAGACCCATTCAGCAGAGCACTCCAGATGCCTGATAACACTTTGGGAAAGCAAAGCAGCTGTAAACCCATTAGCTTTACAGCTGCCTTGTGTTTTTTGATCATAGAGCCAGACCACACCAATTAACCTAGAATTTGCATCTAAGAGGGCATTTTTGAATTTATTTTATTAAGACAGACAACATGCAACCATGGGTCTGGAATCAGTTCAAAAAGAGCAAGTGTTGAGGTTTACACTTGGCAAACAGTAGCTCTGTAAGAGGGTGAACTGCATAGAATTATACATATAAGAGACCAATAAAAATCCCAAGAGAGAATTATTAAAACAGATAAATAGGTCAGTTCACCCCTGGTAGCTGTGCAGTGCTCCAAGATTGCTGCTGAACTGCGGGACCTCAGAATGCTCCTCGCTTTCCTACAGGATACAGCTTCAACAGAGCTCCAGGGTTTCCAGCACGCTCTGCTCTGATACTACAGTTACCCAAAGGCATACAGGAAAGTGGTTAATAATTAAACTCATCATTACACATCTACTTTCTGTAATTATACCTACTATCTGTGGCTGATCTGCCAGAAGAGTACATCAGGCTGATTTTGACCAGCCGCTGATTTCCATGCCATTTGCTGAAGGGAAGCATTGACTATATCCTACATTGTCATCCTACATTGTCCTACTGACGCTGACTTTTGGAAATCCCCAGTGAGCTTCTTTCCTTCCCAGGACTTGCTGTGTGCTGTAAGGACTTGATTTACTGACATGCTGTGTCAGTGAAGCAAGCTGTTACTGCCCGTGGCCCACAAAGGGAAGCAGAGTCCACCTCAAGTAACAGCAAAACAACTCTTTCCTGAGTGAGCACTAAGGTACAATTTCAAGCACAAAACCAGATGTTTAAGGAAGATGTTTAAGGATATTTATGAACTTGCACTGCCTGCCAGAAAAAGGCTGTATACAGAAAAACAGAACAAAATCCCCTCCACTTTCCACTCCTGCAATGGCCGTGTTTCTGGAGGTTAGCATTGGCACATTGCAGCAAGGTCTCAAAATCATCCCTGACATCTGAAAGGTAGGAAGTTATTGCAATTGCAGAATTTTGATTAGGAAATACAGGACTTTTCCAGGTCACAGGGCCAAGACTTAACCCCAGAGATACAAGAGTGTGTTTGAAACATTTGGTGCCATTACTGGTGCCTGGTCAGGAAACCTTTTGGCAGTGAACTCCTCTCACTGCTGCCACTAAAACCCTGACAGAGTAACTGACCTGCTCCCAGACGCAGAAGCAGATCAAGTCCCAGGAGTGGCTGTGGCAGCAGAGCTCCATCCAGACAGGTTGCTGCAGCAGGCAGCCTGAAAGCACCTGTTGTGCGCCTCTCCAGCCCCACTGAGGTGATGCTCACTAGAGGGACCAGTTTCTAAGCAATTCCATCACTGGGCACAGCTAAAACAAAGCATAGGCTAAGCAACAAAGACAAGGATGGACTAAGGCAGCCTCTTTCCCTCCCCCTTCTGCAACTGCTGCATTTTTCTGAGGTCAGTGCACGTATACTGGAGCAGGGCAATTCACCCTTGGGGTGCTGGTGTCCTCAGTAGTGTATTTAATAATGCTACAAGTACTGGGTACTGCCTGGGAAAAGGCCAGTGAGGAAAACCTCAAATACTGTATTTTCCTCTAGCAGAATAAAAGACTGTGGGAAAACATTAATTAATTTTAATGTAAGAATACAGTTTACAAGGCATTGCTTCCTGCCCAGTTCTGAGCCAGTGGCTCTGAGAACATTTACTACACCAGAGCAGAATAAAATGGACATCTTGAAAGATTTGGGAAATTATTTTGCCTAAGCCTACATAAACTTTTATGTAAACTTTTCTTCTTTTATTTCCCTTTCTCCTCCTGCTGAGGAAGCGCGTAGATACAATCTTTTGTTGTTTCCATTTGTCATCTCTCACTGGATCCATTCAGACATAACTTCTGTTTTTCTTATGCAGCCCTCTGCTGAAACAGCTAGCAAGAAGAGTGGCTGGTAGAGATGGAAGCAAAGGAACTGCGCTGGTGTTTTATAACTGCTCAATTTGTAATTAATTTTGGATTAATATCATAAACTGTAAGTTCTGGGCACAGCAAACACCTAGAGTAACTGAGCAAGAAGAAAGGGTCTGCTCCCTCACTTTCCTGAACCTACAAATCTCAAGGGAAAAAAAAATCTATAATCTCTGCTGAAACTCCTTATTTAAGTTACATGTGTGAAAACAGCAGTTAAGAAAACAGAAGCAAAACTCAGAATTAGATTTGAACTTAAAGGAGTATTTCCCCAAGAAAAGTCTGCCATTTCTCATAGCCAGTAACTGAGACCATCAATAGGCAGGAAAAATGAGATACCTTTAAGAAAAAATTAACTGGGAAGCTGTGGAAGGTAATATAATACAAGAAAAAAGAAATGCTCACTGAACTACTAATAACGTATCTGTTTAAATAGTAAACTTCTTTTCCCTAGCACTCAAAGGGTAAAGTGAAACAGCTTTATGACTCGAAGCCTTATACTGTAAAAATACATAGTGATCTAAAGGTCATACTAGCCTAAATGAAGATAAAGCTATCGTGCTCCAAGTCACTGCCTCAATAGTGAGATCAACTCAATAATGGCAATTCAAAGCACCAGTTGGATTATTAATAACCTGCTCTTATATCCAAACGTGCACTCTTTGCTCAAGTGTAATTAGCTGTGGAAAATAGGACTGCTTCGTTCATCTGAACAGCAAAACAGGAAAAGCTCCTGCAGTAGCAGAGCACTGTTCTAAATACTCTGCTAGAGGTAAGTGAGCTACCATAGTTTCCAAATGAATTAAAGCTATTTTTATCCTAAAGTTACTCAAATAAAATGCTTCTAGAATTACTTCCTCTAGATCTGCTATTTTTATATATAGGACATTGAAAAATCCGTGTCTTTCAGAAAGCTGGTAAGTGCTGTGCTGAAGTCAAAGCTGGCTAGCAGGCTGCAGCAGGACAGGCGCCCTGCGCTGACCGGAGCAACGGCATAAGGTGCAACCACTGACAATGTGGGGCATGGCTCCCTACCGCCGTAACTCTTCAAACTGCTGATTACAGAGCATTTACTCTGGTGTCCATGGTTATTAAATACTCCCAGCTGGATACCAAGCAAAGAGAAATTCAATTCTAGATATATTTTTAAATTACTGTGTCGTTTTTCAATCCCTTGCTTATGTCAAATTTGTCCTCATTGTCATTATGGTATTCATTAGGAATATCAGTGATATTCTCCTTTTGCCCATTTCTTTCAAAAAAACCTTTTATTTTCTTTCAGCCACAAATAAATTCTGCCATCTGGCTTAGCTTTTGCTTGATCCAGTTATTATGTTAACTTCAAACAGCTTACACAATAGATTATTTCCTATACTAACTGGCCTTCTCTTACAAAACCTCAGTGTCTAAACTGCATTCATTCTTCCCTGTTAATGTATATTGAAGTAGTGGAGTAATTTAAAATTAAATTTCTCTGCTGACTTTGATCTTTCTCACAGCATGATTCATGATTTATATTTTAGATAGCCAAAGCACTCTATTAATCTCTCCTAAATGCCCTCAACCATTTTTATGCCCTTTTGAAAGAGACATCTGAAACAAATTCCTTTTCCATTAGATGGATCTAACGTTGGTCTTTCTGGAAACCTTTTCTACTCATGATACTTACTTAAAAATGCAATATGGCATTTCCATGTTTCACAATGGCATCCTTCAGGAGACTCTGACACAAGTGCTCTTCCCTGTTTTCACAGCAAATTAGAAATTATGTTATTTAGCACCCAATGCTGAGCCCCACTTTCAGGAAAGAAATCAAACTAGATTGGATTTTAACATCCAATATTATTTTAGCTTAACAATTTTCATTACTTACAAACACTGAGCAATTTGTTTTCCCGATTTAAAAGAAAATAATAATAAAGAAAAACAGCCCAAATCAATTTTAGAGCAAGTACAATCTGACAAAGGCAGGCTTCATTTCCTCCCTGAGTGGCATACGTATCACATTATCCTTCTGTTAATAGAACAGTAAAATATCAAATATCAGCGTTGTGTTAAAAGCACTGCAGAGTGGCCCCTGACATTCTTCATTTAAATGAGAGTATTTATCCAGTATGGGACAGATAAGCTCAGTGAACAAAAGCAGTTACAAGGCTTCAGTAACAGATAATATAACAACTTTCCAGCCCTAACATGGGAAGGAAACACCACAACACACACAGACTAGAATACATGCCCAGCTGGATGCCTGCTTCACTTAATTCAGGAGTGGAGAAGAGAGGGGGCAGCAGCAAGGGCTCTGGAGCAAACCTCCTGCTGCCAGCTGCTGTCACACTGCTGTTTTCTACAGCCAGGTCTGAAATAAACCAAGGTGGCAGATATTTCAAAAACTCATGCTTTGGTACCTCAGAGCTAAAAGTAGAAGAGTTTGGCCCAGCTTAGTTAGTCTCATAAGAAGCAAACTGTCAGATGTGTTGTGTGTTCACAGCAGCGCACATGTTTCTGAGATACTGTGCTTCTTGTGTCTTTCTGCTCAGCAGAATAGCCAGAAGCAACAGCTTCATGGAGAAGTACATGCAGGAACATGAAATGGAAATAAGCGATAAGTGAAGTGCTGCCCATTCTCATCCAGCTTGTTTTTCTCCACTCCAAATCAGCTAAGTCACACACAACACGTTCTGTAAATAGCTTTCCAATAGCTGAGAAACTTTTTCAATGGAATCAAGGCTGTTCTACTGCTAGAAATACCAAAAATTGTGTAAAGCATTGTACGTTTTCAATTAAGTCAGTAGGATTGGTATCGAATCCCTGGATGTGATACCAAATTCATCTGCAGTGTTGCTCCATGCAAGCGTAAGGAATTTTGGCCAGAAACATATTCTGCTGCCATCACATTCCTTAGGTGTTTCAGAGGTAAGCATAAACTAAACCAAACTTTCTATTTCTTATTCATCATTATTTCTATATTTAAACTCTTTTGTTATTCCCTCCAGAAAAATATCATTAATATTCTAACTAAAACTCAATTTAAACTGCAGCACAGCCTTTATTTTGTAATGCTGAAAAGGTAGTTTCATAGTCCTAGGCCAAATTAAAATCCCGAAGTCCAAATAAATGCACTTGACACCTCCATATCCACTGTTTTCAGAAATCATGTGTTGCTCATGCACCAGCGGCAAGGGATCAGTGCACCCGGAAGGGAGCGGCAGAGCAGCGGTGCTGTCAGAGTGATCATGCAGCCCAAGGGCTCTTACCCAACAAGACATTTCTGAGCCATCAGACTTGTAAAACACAAGGCTTTTGGGAAGCACGGCAACAGCACTATATAGTGGTTGGTTATACTTTCATACCTTTAAGAATGTATAATTGTATTTATACTTGCAACCTAATTTGCAATAATGTACGAACATTTACAGCCCACTGACTGCAGGCTTCATTTCAAACAGGATAATTTCCAAAACTATTTCCCATATTTCTTCAGTTCCGATTTCTTCAGTTCTCAAACCAATGCCAACTAAAAAAGTAACATAAGCTTGTTTAAAAGCACAGTGAGTGATCTTCTCCTGTATTAGCAGCTTTGTTCTGCTGCAGACCACACAGTACCATGACTTGGTGTGCACAGTAACCTTACATATGGTGCAGCTTCCCAAGTAAAGCAGTTAAAAATGTCAACTTGGAACTTGTCATGAAGCTAAAATGAATCCTTTTCAGCAATGTGTATACAGAATCAGTGACATTAGGAAAAGAAAACTACTCACAGTTGTGTGCCGCTTGACTGTTTGAACAACTCTTTGCAGATGCAGTCACCTTTGCTGCAGCACAGCTGCTGTCTCATGAAACTGACAGAAAGACTTCAAAAGCATTCCTAAAAATCACGGTTCAATAAAGCACTGCAACCAGCGTGAGGCTTTTGAGAAAGTCACCATGTGCCTCTCCCATGGCGTGACTACAGCAAAAAGTCACTGGACAACTGAGGAAGACCAGCTGGCTTCAAAGCAGCTGCATCCTGGCTTGCTTCCTCAGCACATTCAGAGCCGGTCGATCACAGCGGTAGCCGACGTCCGTCCTGCTGAACCTTCAGGCTAACGGGCATGGCATCAGTAGGGCCGAGTCAGAAGTACCCCCCAGTCCCTCTAGCGCTTTGGAAATTGCAGTGTACAAAGATAAAATTCCTCAGATGTATTCTCTCCCTGTTCTAGAGAACTGAAGGGATCAGATAACCTTCAGAAGGATGACACTCCCTGGAGCGCTTCTGCTGGAACATGATTGACCGAGATTGTAAAAGCAAGGTCACTGCTATCTGTTTCTTCAGGAATATGTGTTGATACTATGTAAGATGATCAGAGTAAAAAGATGGCAGCAAGAAAAGAATGAAACAATGCAGCCTTCCTGTAGTCCATAGGAACATGTCAAACCTGCAGTCTTCCAGGACTCCCAAATCCATTTCTCAAAACGTACCAACAAGCCTTTGGCCGCACAACACAGAGGAACTGACCATGGGGAAATGGGCTGCTAAGACTAACCAGTCTTTCCAAGAGAATTGCAAGGATAAAGCCATACCTTCTCCCAACTACTCCTCTTCAGATAATCCACGAGAGAAATCTTCAGATAAACAGACCAGAAAACAAATGTTGCATAGCCGGTAGAAGCTAACAGAAGTCTCAGCCACTTCATGCTTTCCAAGATCAGGTCGTTCTTTCCAAAGCTACACTAACCAGATCAGGAAAAGAGAGAAACGATTAACTGACCAAATCGTACCCTCCATTGCTCCTCAGAAATACAACTCAGCTCTCATGGGAACAATTAAGGAAAAACAGGAACAGTATTAAAAAAAAGCCTCA
Organism: Anser anser; assembly: GCF_964211835.1. Classification (NCBI taxonomy): domain Eukaryota; kingdom Metazoa; phylum Chordata; class Aves; order Anseriformes; family Anatidae; genus Anser; species Anser anser. The sequence continues at coordinate 20,414,129 of NC_139726.1, read as the reverse complement.
GGTACAGCTGTGAAATTAGAACTCTCCTTGTTTGTTAGGCAAAGTAATTTGTGACAGAACCAAGTTGCTTTATTGAGTCGGTGCAGGGAACCACTTACAATGTATGCTGGGCATACTCATGATTGTTTCCTACCAAAGAATTCTTGCCACTAAACAAAAAAGTGCATGATCTTCAAGCTGGCTGCACACTTCTGCCACTGTTTCAGGTACTCCCTTTTCCTGGACATGATAAGGCTAGGGACAAATGCCCATATATTCTAGAGAAGCAATATTACTTTCTTAAAAATACCTAGAAAAATAACCAAATAGAGAATCCAACACATGGCTTTGAGTAACTTGAGATTTCAGATCAGAGATTAAAGTGAAATTAATTCAGAGAAGAAAAGGGAGTTACTTTTTTGTAGACTGAATACTTATAGCCAAAGGCTCTACGTACATCTAGCCCTCTGGAAAACAGTCAGTCAGTCTACATTTAATAATTAGTTTTGACTCTACAGAGTTAACCCCTCATTTCACAAAACAGTCTTATCCCATTTTATCAGCCTAATTCCCAAAGCTTTCATTCAAGCTTTTCAGTAATCCAGCAGTTTTATTGCTAATTCTTCCCAAACTCAGGGTATTTTTACTTTCAGAGCACACTGCCTCTTGGAGGTCCTTGAGAACATCTTGTCTTTGGTAACCAGAGCAAGCAGAGTGACAGCAGTTGCAATTTCTTAGGTCCTTAAACTGACTGAAAGAAGCTATTACCAACTCATTAGCTTAGTGACCAGTAGAGACACATCTCCTTTAAGGTGTTTCCAAAGGTGTGTTGCTAGTGTTTCCAAAATTGCTTTATTTAACAGCTAAAATAAATGTAAATGTATTTGATGACATCTGAACATACGAATGCATCCAGAACAGACCTCATGATGTTCTGAGGAAAACCGAAAATATACTATCAGTGATAAAACTGATGCAAGAAACAGCGTACAGTGAAACTACCAAATTGTTTAATACCAAAATATCAAATAGCTGCAAAACTGATAGTAAGATAAATAGAAGAAAACTACCAAAACCTGAATGGCAAATGAAAGACCACTCCAGCTAAACATCCCATTGTTCCTGTGTCCCAGTCTTGACTTCCCACAGGAATATGAACTCATTCTTCATCACAGAGACACCTCTTTTCCCAGATATAAATCCTACGACTACTTTACCTCTGTGGGAATCAACAACTATTTACTTCTTTGGAGGTTAACAATCTCAGTAGTCAAGAGATACAGATGAAGTGTATTACAGAAAACATGTCAAATACCAGTCACCACACCATGAATCAATTTTTTTTTTTTGTATTTTAAATGCAGATGGTCTGACTTCAGGCTCTAAGATTCTCGGTCAGAAGCAACTCAAAATGACATTTTCAAATGTTTGTCTTATCTCCCAGGACTGTAACATCTGTGTGCGCTGCTGTTGCTGTTCTGTTCCAAAAAAGGCAAAGAACACGCTGATTCACCTCAGCAGTGAAATGGAGCATCCTCACTCACAAAAAAAAAAAAAAAAAAAAAAAAGCATCAGGAAGCCAAGTCATCTCTAAGTGCATGCAGAAACGTTCAGACAGTAACAGGCCACATCTTGCTGTCACAGAGCACTTACTTAGCCCAGTGGTTTCTGCACACACTTAAGGATAAAGTCAAACATCCTATAGTTTCAAGAAAAAAGAACTTTTCAGAAAAGGAGGAGTGGAATTGCTTTTTCCACTTCATGTCACACTGTAATCTTTCCAGTTGCCTTCCATACATTCACATTACTTCTATTTGGAGTCAAATTTAGAGTTCAGTATGGCCTTCCTGTTGTTTTGAAATAGATCTGCACTGCTATCACTTGCAATTTCATGATCAGCTGTTTCAACAAGAGAGTTCTACTGTATGGGGATGGCTTCTTAGGAAGGGAGATGCAGAACTGCCCCTCAATCATCTGCAGAAATATGGAAGCTTGTTGCACCTGGCATTTTCTAAACAGCCATAGTATCCTGATACCATGTGCTTTACTACAAGACTAATTTTGAAAAAGAGCAAGTCAAAAGTGTTGTGTTTTTTTTTTTATCCAGTCAGATGGTCCTTTTCCAAGTAGGATAACCACATGACTTCATATTCCCAAGTCTCAATATAGACCTACCAAGACTCTTACAGAGGGGAATTCATGCTCTTTAATGACTTTGTAATTCTCATGGGCAATTAATGGAACTGAATGTGAAGAGTCACCAAATGTCACCTGGAAGCTTTGCTTCCAGATATTTGTAAAGGTTTTTTATTCTACATAATTACACGGATACTGCTTAGCACCAAGACTCAGCAAGCAAGTAACAAGCCAATCCTGAATTCCTCACTCTGTTTATCACCAAAACTAACCCAAATTGTAACTATTAACTATTAATTAACTATTAATATTGACTACCAACTCTTAATTAACCAAGCCACTATTGATTTCATTGTAAAAATTGTTGAAGGAAACAAAAATGTTATCTTGCTCCTATATTAGCAATAAGCAAAGCAGTCAGTTTAACGTTACGGGAACTTAGTGTCTTGCTGGCACCAATGCTGGTGTGGTGCACTACAAGGGAATATTTTGTAGACATGCAAACAAACAAAAAAACCTGTAGCACCATGCTGAAAAATCTCAGCTACAGTTAAAAAGGTGAAAAGTTTGCACATACATGATCAGAGTAGAAATATAGCTGGTTAGTTATCTTCTTTTCTGCTTTGAATCTTAGTGATTTATGAAGATAAAAAGAACACTGCGGTACAGTTACTACCAAGGGAAGACGTGCCTCTGAGCATGGAGAGTATTATGCCAGCTCCTGGTAGGACCTGGAGGCATATCATTATTTCATAATCATACTTCACACTAATGATGGCATTTGAGACAAAAGACCTCTGTGCAAGAGTCAATGTCATTACACACAGCTTAGCCTGGACAGAGGTATTCTAAGCTAATAACCAGCACCATCTTGTCATGCATTATCTATGAAGATGAAAATCTTTCCAGAACTACTAGGGCCCTGGTACCACCCATGGAAAAATACCAGGTTTGTATTAGGTAATTTCTTATCAACATCAGACCTTTGCATTAAGGGATTCTGTGGCCCACTCAGTCTTAAGCCCAAAATCATTTAAATTTACTGTGGAAAGCAGTAATGGAGGGAGCACTGAGTAACGAAAGAAAGCTTCACCTTCTCTTTGCAGGTCAGTGTCTCAGTCTGCTTCTTCACATAGAAGAACATTCATCACCAAATCTGCCCTTGAAAATAGTAATATTTGTGGAGGAAATGAATTGGCTTGAACTCTGACTTACAGTGACATTGATCCCCTCTTCTCATAAAGCACTAGAAGTTACAGAGGCCGCTTCAAATCCGACTCGGGACCTGTTGGGCCGCTCAGCGCAGCAGCCGTCATGCTGCTGAGGAGCCCAGAGCCAGCTCAGCAAGATGGCGGGACCCAGCCTGGCTGCGGCCTGGCGCTGTGAGGCAGCGGATGGGGAGATAACCCTCTTGATCTCCTCACGACTGCCTCATGCTCGTTACACTGAAAGTTAACAGTTGTTTGCATCAAATTGAAATTTGGAAGAACAAGAATAAATCTGTATCTTAATCTAACAATGGGAGACTCTTTTGGGAGCCTTACTATGCCACTTGGTAATATAATGAGCTACAACTGAAAGTGTTAAGTCTGAGAGGACTTGAAGCGGAGGCAAAAATTTATAAGGAACATTTAAAAAAGAATCCAAAACCAAGGAAACAATTTTGTCTTTGAGATGCTTTGACACTAAAATGTCATTAATTACTTCACCACTGACAGACAATGACTGCAAAACCGCTAATAAAATTAAACCTTGTGGCTCTGTAATATTCATCTACTTATTTTGACGCAAAGAAAAGTAAAGGCTGAAGGCGCACAGGAGCTGGGGAAACGAGGAATGTCTAATATGATAATTAAATACTAACACCTCTACATAAAAAAAAGTACTGAAGTCTGTTGCTCTCTTATACGTACATATTAAGACAATTTGTAGGTGATTCAATGCTTTGGCTGAGTATCTGGAAGGCTGTGAGCTATTTATCTATGTGTGGTCCATTTGTGAGTAATAAAGCAACTGCTTTGCCATCTCTCCTCTCTTACAGAGGACAGAAGAACTTAATTCTCTTACTTCACTGAGAGGGGCATTTATTTCATTTGCATTGCAAATATTTATAAGAGAACACCAATAATATACCTGCACCCTGCAGTCAAAAACACCTGTTGACTGAAGAAGGCAGATATGAATGGTAGAAGCTGCATTTTTACCATTTCTTTACACCCAAGAAAAGGAAAACAATCAGAGAAGCTGGACATGGGATATGCCATCAACAGTACACCTTATAAGAAAAAGGTTCATTTTTATAATGTCACTTAATGAGTGATGCATTATCACAACAAAGGCAAAGTTGACAATGTACACACTTTTGAGCTAGGTCTCTGTTGTGCATAGACCATGAAGACGAAGACTTATTTAAATCCTATAGACTGATTGGTTCTGATGTAGCAGTGCAAAATTAGAAAACAAAGCTTTGCATCAGATATTTTTCCCTGTGAATTGAGATTTTTGAAAATACTGTTTAACAAAGGTAAGATTTTTGATGATTTTTTATGACTGAACACTGTGCATCAAGAATGTTTCTGCCACTGGAAAATGACCAGACCCAAGAGAACAGTTCAACAGAGACAGTTTTCAATGATTACAAAGGTTTAGGATTCCAAGAACGTACTCAGCAATTGACCAATGTGACCAAAGAACTGATGTCTCATATCATCAGAGTTGTCAAGAAGTCTTCTATATGACTACGTCTTATTAAACTTGGGCACATCTTCCCCCAGAAAAGCTATATAGGCTTGTCAGCTCTACAAAGCCACCAAAGACCTAGTGGTACTTCTTGCAAGAATGGTGGTTTGACACAGTATCCTGGTGAGATCTTCCTTGGGTGGCTTGATGGGACACAATGAAGCTGAAATCCACCCTTTTGCTGACACTGCACGGAGGCAGTAATACTGCTTTATGCGGCAAACAGGGAAGGTGACAGTAGAAGACAAAGTAGCTATGATTCATGTGCTGTGGGCATAATGAGAAATGTGTTTTCCAAAAGAATCCAAAAGGTGAAATTCATCTCTAGGCAAGGGGCCAGCACAAAGCAAAGGACCTCAAAACTAACTCAGAGTGGTGCTTAAGTAATTGACAGGCTCCGTGCCAGTCTTGTAAGTAAAGGTGAATTTCTACCTCCAACCAAGGGAGAGCCAATTGTAAACAGAAGAGAACCAACAGGTCAGCAACAGCATGTGCAGCAAAGCAAAGGAGCGGCAGGTTGCAAGAAGACTAGGTTAGGTCAGAAGGGAAGGATGATAGTACAGAGGTCAGAGTATTTTGTTGCCTGGCAATTCAAGAGCCAACAGAGAAACTGTAAAAGAGACAATGCACTGGGATTTGTGTTTTAGGGATATCCTTTTGTACAGATGAGCTGGTTCATATTTCAAAACCTCTAAGAGACCTTAGATCCTCTTATGTCACCAGATGTCTTTGCATAGGCTATCACATGGTTTTTGCTTCACCAGCGGAGACCAGTGGCTTTATTATTGAGAATTTATAAACCAGCAGATGAAAGAGCTACAGGAAGAGAACACGTAGCAATGCAACCATGCTGCTAAAGCTCGGGTTAGGAGAAAGCACTTGCCTGGAAAACCCTGTGTAACAGTCTTCAGAAAGAAAGTGGTGTTACTTCCCACAGCAGAAAGGCACATCCTGCACAGTGCAGTCTACTGCAGGGCTTAATGGTGCAAACACAACCACCCCAAAAATCCACAAGTCAATGATTACCATATTTTAGTGGTAGCTACCCTTGCCCCACACTTAAGAGACACAGATAAGTTGCTGCTAGTGTATCTAGAGACCAGGAGAGCAATGGAGCATCTCTGCAATTCCGTGACAACCTCCCAGCCACTGTGTAAATCAAGTCATTGTAGAGTTTGACGGTGAGTTGCACCAACTTGCTGAACACCATCTTTCAACAGGATTCTGTCCTCCCAAGTGATATATTCTTCACATGTAAAAAATAAATAAATTGTAACACAGTATTACTGAGAGCAAGACCTTGAAAATCGGTGTGGCAAATTGGCTTGGTTAGAAAGGAATAACCAAAGCAAAAAATACAGAAGGCAGGTACACTATTGAACATGAACAAGGGAGTACCTCATGAAAGTAAGTCACAAGCCCAGCCAATAAAAAACACTTCCCACTCGAGATGGCAAAAATCTTCTCAAATCTGGGATCTTAACTATCCAGAAATGGACAAATGAACCCATCTTGAATGATTCTGTTATTTAAAAATCACCAGATCACCAAAATGCGGTTTCCCTTCTAAAAATACTTTCTTATATACATTCAAGTGTTTGACATGTGTATTCACTATGTAAAATCTCTTATCCAACTGTCCAAAGTGTCCATCACTTAAGCATTAGTTTAGGTTCTAAAAGTCAAAATTAGTATTTCAAATGTGTTGCTATACTGGTGGCATATTCCGTTCCTCAAAACAGGAGTGTTAGTAATAATTACTCTTCCTCCTACTCTCTCAGTTAGTGAGTGTGTTGCTCTGATGGAATTATGCTTTTTCTCTAGCTTCCTAAAGAAGCAAATAACTGTTTCATCACAATTGTTCCCTTAACAAAAACAAGATACACACACACACACACAAAAAAAAACAACAAAAAACCACAAAGGATTATCCAACTTAGTACTGCAGTGAAAGGTTTGAAAGAAGCTCTCCTCCAGATTCCAGGGTCAGGATTTTATTCCTTTCAAACTCAGATTTCCCTCCTAAGTGGGCTCAGTAAAGTCTTTGATGTTTGATGAACAGTAAAAATACTGTATTTTCTTTTAGTTACACAATGTTACTGGGGAGATGATGCAATTACAAATATAAATACAATCATAATTTTGTTAATTTACCTGCATTCCCATGTGGAAGACTTGAGCATATGAAGTAGAACACTGGAATAATGACTATAGCATAAAATGATGTGATTCATTTACAATACTGTGTAAAAACAAATAATTAAATATATACACAGTTACATAGTGAACAAGTTCACTGTAAAAATTAAAACATGTTGAAAGTTAAAATTATAGCAAAATCACAAAACCAATCTTTGTTAAGACTAGTTTGTTTAAATACTGGTATATTTCATTCAAACAGCCATGCTATGCTGGCAATCCCTCTTCAAACTGAGTGATATTCTGAACAGGGAGGATGACATTCACACTGTGGATGTGGATGACAATTGTCATCTCAGCCTTCAGACCCAGCTCACAATGCTTGTAATAAAGCATGCATTTTCTGTATTCTTTTCAGTCCTTAGAAATGCTGGTATTCAGAGTTTTTCCAAGGACAGACACTTTCTTTGTACTGTGTAAGGAAGTTTCTGAATTGTTACCGTAAGGCTTCAGTTTAGCTAGCAGGTTCAAAAAGTATTTTCTTCGTTTGTCTAATTTGAAGCTAAGAAATATCAAAATAGTAATTTTATTCATTCTCACCTCCAAAGGTACGGGAAAAGAACAAAACCAAAAGAGCTTGCCAGAAGAAAATCAGTAATTCTGAAACCGTAAGGGGCACAAGATCATTCTCCCAAAAGAAGTTAAGCACTCCAATACTTTCGAGAGAGATCCAGTCTATGGCCACCAAAAAAAAAAAATCACTGAAACATCCTTTAGTTTTAAAGTAAAACTATTCTTACACAATCTACCATTTCTCACTTTTCAACATATTTAAAATAAGATAAAGCTCTATGAGGTTGAAAATCAAAACAAGACTAAGGCTGTTTTACCTAAAGGATTCCCTACTTGCTAGTTATATTATTCTGAAGAGTATGAAACTTAAATCTCTTTGATTTAAAACAAACCACACTGTTGCCCAAAATTCTAGTGTGAGCTTGAGCTGAAAAACATTACTCCATATATTACTATGTATTTGCCAACAAGCTAGAAATATAATATGTAATACAGGCACAGGGAAAAGAAAACTAGATTTTTCTTATTCCACTGCACCATGGCCACTCTTCTTGTCAAACACAGGTAGAATAACTTGACTTTGAGTAGTGAAGTCTTCTGCATTGAGCGAAAGCATCCTAACAAGTCAGAAACCAACCACAGAGCATGGAGCGTTCCGCATGGTGGCAACATTCACTTAACAGCTTATCATTAAAACTGTTTTCCTATTTCAGGCCACACTCACAGGAAAAATCAAAGGCACACAACAGAATATTAGATCATGGAGCATAGAGCATGTTAATGAATGAAGTACACACAGAACAGGAGCGTTCAAGGAGAGAGGGAGAGGCTGTGCGTTATGTGTGGCTCTGCTCTGTTTGGAGGACAGGTGCACGCTCTGCATCTGAGGCTGACCACTGGTAAGGGGCTGACAACAGCTGATGTCCCCTCCCTGCACAGGGCATAATCAGTCCTGCTGGCACTGAGTTGACTCACCTGGAACAGCCTCAGGAATTACAACTGTAAAAATGATGGTTCTCTACCCCCTGCACTCTCCGTACTTTTGCTTACAAAAAACATCAGGAACATTTAGGACGCATTCCCTTTTGTCAATTTTTTGTCCAAAATGAACAGATGAAATTACATTAATACACGGAGAACACACATTCCCCTAAATTACATCTCTCAGAACTACAAAAATATTGCCTGACTTGCACAAAAGCTCTGAGAACTAGCAACACTGAAAAAATAGTTTGAACCACAAACCCATATAACTGCCCAGGACGAAGTTAACAGACTTATGCCAGGGCATTGAGAGGCTGTCCATACCCTCCTCTATTTTAAATCACCAGAAACACAGCATTGATAGGAAACTCCATGGAAACTTCTTTCCACAGCGTACCAGACAAAGAATGAGCAAAACCACAGCATTTTTAAAATCACTAATAGATTGATTGTTATTAAAAAGCATCTTCTACCAGAGGCATTTAAATAAGGATGGTGCAGAAATTGAGCTGAATACTTTGGTAAACTTTTCTGCCAGTTTAATGCCTATAATGAAAAGTAATAAAGTGAACTAGGCAAGTTGCTATACCCATGTGGTTTTTTTTTTTGTTCCATTAAATATTGATGAGCACTTATATTCCTTACAAGTGCCAATGGCAACTCATTTTATGAATGCAAATTAAGTTTTAATTTTGTTCTTGGTGAATGTAAGTTTTATGCCTGTGCTCTACATTATACATATACAAGACTTGAAACAAATCCATAACGTGTCATGAAAGCATAATAATGCAAGTGCCTACCTTTTTCAGGAACCGTACTCCATAGGTAAATATATAAAGGTAAAATGTAAATCTCCACCTGCAAAAAGTACAACAGATTAACTCTAGGATACCAGGTTTACACTTCATAGTTCAACACATTTCTTACAGTACTGCCAACACAACACACCCATGTCACGTTAACAGAATTTGAAGCAAAATTTTGGTCTGGTATTCTAAGACTTTTGTTATCAAGCATTGTGTTCATCTGCCTTTTCCCCCATTTCCCACATGTCTGGTGCAAAGAAATTCACTTGTTACTAGATACTGGAAAGTCCACCAAGCTTAGGAAAAACCAAAAGAATTAAGGATAGTCATCACCACTGCTAAGTGGGAAAAACTTCAACTCCTTTACTAAGTAGAGAATTCAAATATGAAAGAGATTCTTAAGAAACCATGTTTCACTAATTCTACCCTGATAACACTTTCTTTTGAAAATTGCACTCCAATTCAGGGAAGCACTTCTGTATGTGATTTCAATGTATTGAAATAAGCGGTAATTCAGTACTTGTTTAAATTACGCATCTGCCCCATGCTTCCCAGCTCCCTGTTTACTCCGTCTTTGTGTTTCAGAGGTTCTTATGGTTATACTTGTTTACCTGGGGCTTCATTTTGATGCCGTCTTACATGGCAAGGCAGTGTTAAAATTAAGCCATTTGTGTAGAAAGAACTTAGATTTTCACTTTAAAAATGTAACACCTAGGACTGCTGTCACTTCTGATACTTGGGAGTTACTGAGCAATCAGAAAAAAAGAAAGACTTACTGCAATGCTTCTACAGGACCTGACTTCATTTTTAGGACAACAATAACAAGAAATTTTATTAAGCTTTCAACGGGTAACATTAAGAGTGCTGCACACCAAATACGGTCTTCAGTAATGAAAAACATCACCCACAGCTAGCCATAGCCAGAGTTTTTGCAGAGGAGATTTCAGCACTCCACTTAGTTCTAGGAAGTGTATTTGTATCAGACAGACATGCTGGATGCAAGTATATATCCGTAACTTATGTCTGCTTCTAAAGAGTTTCCTAGCTGCACATTTCCTGGAGAGTTTTATATTCCATATTTTCCCAAGCACACATGAAATAATTTCTGGGCTTCTAGGTGTTCTTTTCAGAGGCAAACTAGAAGCCAAAAGCAAGGTGCCATAGAAAATGAGAGAAAAGCCAGCAGGAGATCAAATCCAACCCTACAAAATGATCGTCTCTAGGTCTTTCTTCCTTTTCCAATAAAAGAAGGCATAGCAAGTATCTTCCTATCTTCCGGACCCATTACTGGCTTAAGAAAAAAGGGTCAATAGAAGCATAACAAAATAAAATCAAAACTTTATGCAGTGCAAATTCTTACACGAACCCCTGTTTTTTCCAAGGGCTGAAGTGACTACACAAACATGCTTGAGATAAACACCAGTGACTTACTATTCATAACATTTATAACAGGATGAGATTTAGCTTCATTAGTGAGGCAATACTGCTGCGTGAATCATCTTCAATTACGCATTTTACGGCACAACTTTCTGTTCACTGGCAAAACTATTAGCTTACAGTTAATTGCCACTGAAGTGTGCTCAAAAACCTATTGGAAGGGTGTCAAAACTGAAAACGCTCTTATGTGAAAGAAGGTTAATCCAAACCTTACTCTTCAGAGCTACTTCTACAAGTGTTTAGAAGGAAAGCTGTGTAGCTGTGTCAGACATAAATAACCTTATGACAAGCTGAGTACAGGACAGTGTAAGAACATCAATGAGATTTAAACTGCAATACCTCAGCTGAACAGAAACTGTCTCTTACCCTGTAACCTCCAGAGCACTTCAGAGATTATTTATTCATTTGGTATTATACAAACACCAATCCCTTCAGTAACACCAGCAACACAGCTCGCAGTTTTCATGCTGGCACTTTTGTTAAGATACCGCAAAAAAAGGGCACTTGGGGGGTGGGGGGTAGGAGAGTAGTTGTGCTGGTAGAAACCTTCAGGCTACGCATGTGGAAGAAACAGCAAGAACAGCAATATGAATCAAGGTTTTATTTGGATAGTAATCTTCTTATTAGGCTACTCCTATGGCTAGGAAACCTGCTGTTTAACTTCAAAGTCATCTACCTCCTCTAGTGAAAGCTTCAAGACTGTCATTGAAAAAAATATACATATTGGAAGAGAAAAACTGTCTATCCTCATCTCACTGTTGAGCACTCTCAGTGTCCTTATTTTACTCATAATTATGAGCAGTTGTTATAGATCCCTCAAAGGTTTTTTTTGTTGTTGTAGTTACACTAAAAATCTCCTCAATATCCCCTTTATTTCACACTTCTCCAAGTAAAATTTGTAACATATTTGAGGACATTTGTAAATTGCTGTTGAGAAATTCAAAGGCGTTCTAAAGTATTTGAAATATGGTGCTGGTTAAGATTTACATGGTGGAGCTCAGGGATTTTCCAGCCTGTGTGTTTCTCTGAAAGACTCCCACTGCAGCATTCGCTGCAGCTGGCACCTCAGTGGAAGGAAACAGCCCTTTCCTGAAACGTGCAAATTCAGAAATATTGATTTTCCAGCCTAAGATTCCACCCTCACCCCAGACTACTGCCACAACCACAGATCTGTGCCAAAAGCACGGACTACCCCACAGGAGGATTCCTGGAGCTTTTGGAAAAACCTCAGAGCCAAAAGCCACCAGACACTAGTTGTACCTGCCAAAGGCTATCAGCTTGCTCCAAGTATTCAAGTGCTCCACAGGTGATATACAGATACAAGCATACAGTAATAGATGCTGTTAGTATTCTTTAATCTTTTTCCCAACCCTCCCAAACAAGTCTATTTGGGTTGAGCATCAGAAGACAAAGAAAAGCTCTGAACTGGGTGACAGACAAAGCTGGTCAATCTTCTAAGCAAATAAATAAAACAATGTAAAGGTAAAATGCTCATTCCTGAGGAACGACATTCATAAAAGCTATTCAATAATCTTCTGGGTTGGTCAAACTGCCATCAGAATTGGTACCCGGCATCTTACAGTTGCAGTGAAGTGAAGGACTTTCCATTGCTCTGTGTCAGGTAACCAGCTGCCTTTTCTGTAGGCTTCAGAGGGAAATTCTGCCCGGCTCAATACCTACACGGGAGTCCAGACAGTTTAACGCATTGTTTTACCACTACCTGAAGTTGGTATGCTGCATCAATTAACAGTAAAACATCCACTGGCCAAGGTCAAATGGATAACTATGTCCTTGTTTCAGCTGGGACTGAGTTAATTTTCTTCCTAGTGGTTGGTATGGTGCCATGTTTTGGATTTACGATGAAAATACTGTCAATAACATGCTGACGTTTTAGTTGTCGCAGAGCAGTGCTCACACAGAGCCAAGGACTCAGCTTCTCATGGTGCCCTGCCAGCGAGAGGGCTGGGGGTGCCCCAGGAGCTGGGAGGGGAGACATCCAGGACAGGTGGCCCAGACTGGCCAAAGGGATGTCCCACACCCTGTAGCATCGTGCTGAACAGTAAAACTGGGGGGAGTTGGCTGGTGGGGCTGCTGTTGCTCTGGGATGTGTGTTGGTTGGCTAGAGGTGAGTAATCGCATTGTGCACCATTTGTTTTGTGTAATTTTTTTCACCCTCTCTCTTTTCTTTCCTGTTAAACTATCTGTATCTCAGCCCACAAATTTTCTCCCAATGCCCTATCCCATCCCACTGTGGGGGGAGTGAACAAAACAGCTGTGTGGTGCTTAGCTGCCTGTTGGGTTAAACCACAGGAGAGTACAAGAAGGTCTGGGAGAAAATTAATTTTACGTTATTAAAACGTTTCTTATTATACACTAAGTGAATATATCTGGTCTAACTAGCTAAGTAACTATGTTCAACACTTTAGTAAATGTTGCACATTAACTACTACTTATTGTGCTAACACCAATGGTCTTAGCAACTGGATATATTTCACTTATAATTGTCTTTTTAAACCAAAAAACTAGATCCTTGTTATCTACAAATTAACATATATTGAGATCTATAAAATCTACATTAAATTAAATCAGTATTTAAGGCCATTTACAGAGTGAGTGACAGTAATGAAGCATAATAGTCTAAAGACATATACATACAACAAATGGACAGAAATGAGGGATGTTATTTCCATCAGCTTCAGCTATAGAGTCAGAAAAGATAAGAACGTATCTGGAGCTGTCGGCTGTGCACTATCAGGAATTTAACTGTAGATATATCACTAATTCTTTGTACAAGATCACACACAGATCACTCTGCCTCTGAAACACACCAGGAATTGAATTATCACACGTTCCTCTGCCTACTTTCCTACCTTGGCGCAGAGAGCCAATAATCTAAAACTATGCAGATATTTTATTAGCATATGAGCAGTCCTCACTCCCCCCAACCTCTCCTTTTGCTCAGTAGCCCAATAGTAAGAACATCTGCCAGACTTTGGAAAAGTTAGGTTCGGTTTTCTCTTGTCACATCTTGCATGCCCCTGATGGGTTGTTAGCCCCAAAGCTGTCATATGTAGGACCATCTCTCCTTGTGAAGCCATTTTATGTAGCAAAAAAACCACACCTCTATGACTTGGGAGGAAGGACAAGAAGAAAGGGACTGGAACTGTGTCATGAAGCTGTACAAATCTCTCAAAACTCATACAGACAAGTCCAGGAAATAAAAGATAAATATATCTCATGCAAAGAAGATTTGTCCAAGGTTGAATGGACAAGGTTCAACTCCAAATTCAATTCTTTTCCATGAAGTACTCTATCTAAATCTATAATTTGCAGTCTACAGTATCTCTCTCTTTATCCCTCCATTTTGGTCTCAGTGCAGTCTACTGATGAAGAGATGATACAGTGGAGGGAAACAGTTAGGAGCAGGAATCATGTCCACATGGCAATACATCTGAGTGTCCAAAACACTGTAGTATTTTGGGAACTTAGGCAAAATATTCTCTATGCACAGCATACTATAGAAGAAAATGACATCTTTCTTTAGTGTGAGATTAACAAGTCTCATTCCCAACTGAATTCACAAAATGGTAGCTGATTAAGAGAGGTCTTTAATTTATCCTAAGTAATAATGCCAACACTCAAGGTTGGAAAAAGCCCTTAGCCTAGCCACAGTCCAATTAATCACAGATTGCAGGTAGGGGAAAATCTCTGGTCAGTAGCATAAACCCTCTTTAGGACCCTTTCTGATAACTCTCAGAAGTCCTGAGGCATCCACAGCTCAAGCTTTAGCTCTCCAGGCCACTGGGGATGGTTGTTGTTAGGGTCATAGCTATTTCTCTACAACAGGGAAAGTAACAAACTGTTCTACAGCAGCAACAGCAGAGACCAACTGACTAGGAAAAGCAGCACAAGGTTTGTATTAAGATACCTCTTGTTCCCCTTCCTCCCCAGCAATATTCTCCGGCCCATTTACACAACACAATGGAGGCCACTAGGTGAAGCACCCCATTCCGGGTGACTGCTGCATCAATTCACATTTAACTGAAAGAAGAGGACAGCTGAAGCCGCTCTGTTTTGTGAGAATTTGCTCTGTCCCTCAGATGTGAAACACCCCTCCAGTCAGTTGTGCAGAGACACGAATTCTGAATGACCCAAATACACTCAATTTGTATTGCCTGAAAGGCTTCTTAGGTTAATTTAAATCCAGCAAACCCAGATGAAAGCATACAAGGAGCCAATGTTCTGGAAGACTTGATCTGTCTGCTCAAAATAAGGTTTACTTCAGTCCTGCACTAACATGCCTACAAGACCTCCTGACTGAACCAGGCTTGTGTCTGGTCTGCTTGAGCCCAACATGAGCGAGATCAAGTCTACGTACGAGCCTTTAGGGTAATCCTTTCAGGTTGGGCTGTGCTTATCAGGGCTGTTGTTATGTTTCAAAAATGGATGTGACACACTGCAACAAAGAGTCACGGTAAAGCATAGTAAGATTTTTTTTTTCTTTTCAAATGTAGTCTTAAAACAGATGCTCTGAAGCACCTGGAGAGTACAGCAACAGATCTGACTGCTCTTGTTCAACACATAAGTGCATTCCTGATCCAAAGTACAGACAGTTTCAAAACCTCTCAACCCTTTTAACTTTGAGCCACTAATAAAATTTTAAAGATGCTTCAGCATGATACAGAATGCTAAGGAGATGGAAAAGTTGAAGAGCATCTGCCAATTAATCTGGTATATCCAATCATGCTCAATTCAGCAAAAACTATTTCAGTGCACATCTAACTAAGCACTTTGCAGACTCCAGGCATACTTCTGACGAGGTTCCCTTTAACATCCTGCTGAATTGTGTCCTTAAAAATTCACTCCAAAAAGTGAGATTGAACTTTACCTAATAAAAGTCAATTGTTACAGCAATGAACTAAAACAACTCTCCCCCACACACATTTTGCAGAGCCCAACACATCAGGTTCATCTACCCAATGACCTGCTGTCTAGCGGAGCGAGCTCAGCATGGCTGCTCTCCCAGGAAAAAGACCTTACATTGCCAACTGCAGATTAAACAACCCCTCACACCTCCTCCCCCGCCCCCAGATTTGTAGCTGTTACTTACAAAGACACTTCTGCCACTGTTTTGCTGCTGTTAGGGCTGCAGACAGTAACATAAGAATGTCACGCTTCAAATGGTTAACATTAGGCGGTGCTAAAACCCCTGTCATATTTAGCAATTAGCCATAGGCTCTTCAGATTGTCAGTAATCAATTCAACTGGCTTTCCAGCTCTGAAAACCATTTTCATGTGACAATTCAACCGGTACTGTATGTCACTCTACTTTGGGCAATATTATTTTTTTTTTGGCCTTCCTCGATCAAAGCCCTAACACATACTAGCAATAAGCACTGGTATCCTGCAGACCCGTTAGGGAACTGTGTTGGATGGTTACTAACACTTCACAGCCTATGTCACTATCTACAAAAATAATGCAGTGAATTGCCACCTTCATTTGAGACATCATCTTTTCAAAGAATTTAGAAAATCAGAGTCCCAGCTTCCTTCCACACAGAAGGCAAAATACAGCAGGTGAAGGAGGCTGATAACCCTTGTGGCACGCTCTGAGCATTCTGCCTGGTACGCATGGGCACATGTTTTCACATTCAAGTTTTCAGAGATATCTCCTGAAGAACTTCTATTCCTAGTTCCAATCTCAATTTCCTTCATCTACTAAAGTTATTTAAAATAAATTGACAGCTTTATTAAATCCTGTCTGCATGTACTTCAGATCACAACAAACATATACACAAAACCCAACACAAAGCGTATCAGAAACACAATTAGTACATAGGACAGCCTCATGGAGTACTTCCCATCGGTTCAGAAACCAGGAAGAAGTAGAACACTGCTTCAGTTTGTAGCTTCCACAAAATCCATGCTTATAGAAAGCTCTGTGACGGTATGTTTAATGGTAATAGACCAGCTGTTCCAATATTCTACCCCCCATGATTTCTTCAATGATAATTTGCTGCATTTTTAACAGCCTGACAGATGCAACAAGAATTATATAGTGTTAATTTAAAAATAAATAAAAGTCTTCTTCTTGCCCTTCTTGGCATGGTAGTGCTGTTGAGCTGTACTGGAGCAATGAAGCATAAGGTAAGCACTACGGTTAAGTTATCTGAGGAAGGAAACAGTTATAGACAGTTCCTTACGATGTGCAAAACAGCAGGTATGACGAATTGAGAAATTTTCATTACTTTCCTCTGCAATTTTATAGCTTAAGATTTGGCCGGCATCTGATTTTTCTCTTGGCTGCAGTTTGAAACAGCTATTTAATATTTAATGTTACAGTGCCACTTGAGACCATCCCTGTCCTAAATCTGTATGCTCAAAATGTAGCTCTAAAAGTCTTAAGAACAAAATTTAGTAGTGCAGGAAAAAAAAAGGAAAGGAAACACAGTGATGCAGTTTTATAAATTATAGAGCATGTTTATATAATTAGACCACAATAGATGCACAATGCAGTAGGTGTTTTGGTAATTCTTTTAGGTTACATATCTTCTGTTTTGTGGTTATGTAACCGCCCCCAAGGCATCCAGGAGAGAACAACATGAAATAAAGCTCTGATAAGACCTCAGAGATCCGTTAGCACTGCCAAATCTTGCCCTTCTATCATCTGGAAAGCTCATGGGAAGAACACATAGAAAACAGACATTGCTGCCATGCACTCTCCCCTGTGCTCTGACTGACAGAACTGCTTTCCTCATCAGTGACGTTCAGAGCACACAGCTGACAGGAGACTTTGAGAGAAATCAGACCCAAGGTCTTTCCATCCTGGACTTCTACTCTCTGTCCTTACTGGTAATCTCACAAGTCACCTACGTTTTCAAACACAGCCCTTCACTTTCCCTGTGGCAATCACAACAGACACTGTCCCCCTCTTTTTCAGTTTTAGAGTAACAAAAACTTAAAAACTTCCAAACTGCATTTGCTTTTCCAACCTGGATGATTCTGTGCTTTTTGCCTAGTAATGCCGTCTGAGCCATGATGACCATCATATATCCATAAGACAACTTTTGTGACAGGTAATTATCATTTTAGACCACATTATACTAGCTGTTTCCATTTTTTTTCTCACGCTGAAAGTTACTTTCCTCCAGCATTACATCATTTGCTTCAGATTAGTTCTTAACCCACTAAAACAAGTGCTGGACCATTACTGGTACTGATCTTCTTGATGTTTCTCACCTCTACCTGCACTGTGTGCATCTTCTTGCTGAGGCCACTGCCAGTATCCTCTCAGTCAAAGGCCACTGCTTGCCTTTTTTGTGGTGAGCAGTACTCCTGTGTCACCTACCTTACAGTTCTGGATATAAACAGATGTTATGCCCATATATTACAAGTATATAGGCATACAAAATATTCTGCCAAGTCAAAAATTTATTTCCATGTAGATACAAGGGAAATCTTTCCATAAATGCATTTTGATTGACAGCCATACAAGTGCAGCATTAAGCAGGCATTATTTTGACCCAGGTCAGTTTAGAGCTTTCAGTAAAGAAAATGGAGGGGGAAAAAAAGAGAACTGTATATCGTAAGTTGCAACACTAGCTTACAAACTATTTACATTTTAAACAAATAATCAGTTCAGCTTCCTCCAAAGAGCATGAAAGTACTTTATCAGACAACTTGCTAACACAGAAAGCAATGCAGTTAAATGCCTGTAAGGAAAAAATATTAAACATTGTGGAAGCTAATTCTCCTCTGTAATTGCATCTCTGTGAACAGATGCACATAGTCCATGTATCTACAAAATGAAAGGTAATCAAATGCAGCAGAAAACCGTGTGACAACTTAAATAAGAAGGAGAACAGAGGAGTAAGGACTTGCATGCCAATTCACTGACTGCTGCATATAAAATCAAAACTTACTGCCACTACCCTTCAGAGTGCAAGGTATTTTGATAAGTGTTGATCGTGACTAGCAACCCATAGAGAACAGGTAAATCATACTCAAATTTCTGTTTAGTGGTAGAGACTGAAATAGGAAAAGATACCGAGTATGTTTGGTCTACTAAGTCTGTGCAATTCGTAATCTCCTGTGGAAGAGAAGAACTTGCTACAAAAGGCATCCCTGGGGAGCTCCAGCTGGGCCAAATCTGTGTGGATTCAGTGAAAAGCTGGCAAATAACATTTACTAGTTCTATACATGCAGAACAGCTAACAAGTCTAAAGACAGCATAAATTGAGTAAAAGCAGTACCTGAATTGTCTTTTTTATTAAATGCAAATAAAAGTAAGACTCTTATTCTGGATGGTTATCTGGTGGATATCTGCATTTACTCATAAAGCAAAGATTTGCATCCACATGAGAATGGAGGATTTATTCTGAAACTGACAATCTCTCTCCATGAATAAATACTTGTTTTAATGTGTTTCATAAAGTTACTGCTGCCTAAGCTAATATTGGTCATGCCATTTTTATACTGCGAATATGTAAAAGGTCAAACTAAAGCATAGTTTGGACTGGTAGAAAAAAAGAAAAAAGAGAACATCCTGGAGACAGAAAAGAAGTATAACTTTCTAAGAATAGAGAAAGCAATATGGAGGAACAAAGTATAAAGCAAATATTGCACAGTAATCATTAAGTAATCACTAAGACATAGAATGGAAACAAACACCAAACCTACAGGATGAAAGTAATGAAAAGAGAAGAATGCTCTGAAAGGGAGGGAAGAAGGTAAGTGTTTTTGCTGTCTTCCTCCCTTCCACACACCTGTTATACTTTTAAAGGCAATATCACAGATTAAATAAAGAACTGACGAGCACCATTATGGATATGAGAAGTGAATAAGAACTTCACTTAATAGATAATAACTATTTTACACTATTTGCTATGCTACTTTGGCAATAACGGTTTTATTATTGAAAATTACATTTCAGAGAAATAAAAAGCCTTCAAAGTCTAGAAGTAATAAAATATATTTTTAAATCCAGTCTATGTTCCAACTCACAAGTCAAGAAAAAAAATCAGAGGTGACAGTAATTTAGGAACTGGAGATATCAGTACCTGAAAACTACCACTTAGGGGAGATCAGTATCACGGACAAGCACACTAACAAATGATGAGGAAAAAGAAGTCCAAAGCTTCAAATGGAACAAGAGAGACAAACTGTCAGAAATCCTGGTACTGAATTCTCAAAAGATCCTCCCCAAATCATCAAGAATCAGTTTTTAAGCCCTGTGATTCTCATCTGATCTACTAAGCATAAGAAGCAGTCTTGAAGTCTACAGCATCCCAGATTCAGCCAGTACTTCCCTTGTGGCTCCTCTGAAAAATCCCGGGTCTGTCTAGGCGTTCTTTCACTTTCAAGCCACTATCTGAGACGTTTGACAACTTCATTTAAAGCTGACACTGACTAAAGAGGCAGCCTCATCCACCATCAAGAGACGGACAATTTAAGGCACACAGAACATAAGAAACAAGCAGCTACTGCAGTCTGCGCAGTTTGCCTCTAGTTGTCTTTAATTACCATACTGAAGTTGTGATTTTGAACTAGTATACACATTAACTAGAACTTTAGTAAGATTTATTTAATTTCCATAACATAAAATAATGATGATAACACACAAACCACAAGAGAAAAGAAATCTAGTTAATTTGTTATAACCTTGCTTAACGTGCAGTGATAATGTTAAGTGATGGTATCTTTGGAGGGCTAGCATATGAGTTAATGTAAATTTATTAATTTTATTAAATAATGTGTCACAGAAGGCAGTAAAAGTAGGGAATTCAAAGTTTTAAGTAATCCAATTTGAGGGAAGAGGGGAACTTCATAAGATGCAAAATGAAAAGTGCTTACAGCACAGTCTAGAAATACAGTGAGCATAATCCGACAACCCGGCATGGTCATCTTCACCTGCTTGCTCCAGCAGAACAGCAAGGGAAAGGGTCTGATGATTCCCGACACCTAACCAGTGTCTGGGCACAGAGATGCCACAAGACCCAGCTTATAAAGGGAAATCAAAGATCATATTCACACGAGCATGGCAGATACAGTAGGAAAGGAATCATGAGAGAAACTGCCAACATTGCCCAATTCTAGGGTCTGCTCCATAGAGTCCTGAAGTAACTGAAGCCTAAGCAGCAGGCTAGGGAGTAACAAGAAGTCTACCCCCACCTTCCCCTTCACCCACCAGTTCAGCTTTCTCATGCAGTGGGATAAGGCAACAAGTGCAGAGACATGCAGACCCAGTATTCTTCTATTCAAAATTGAGAAATAAGGATAGAAGGATTAGATAGAGGATGTAAACATACTCAAAGGAACAGCTATTCAACAGAAATGCATTCATTCTCTTAGCCACTGTTAATCTAAGCACTTATAAACAGCTGACAGCAGGGAGAGATGCACTTGCAGCACCCATGGCATACCCTGTCCTGCTCCACCACCACACCATGTCCTCCTGCCTGGCTGTGCCAGAAGGGGCCAGTGACTGCAGCAACACCCCTTCTCCCTCCTCCTCTGCACCAAAACCCAAGCTTTCCCATTTGATGCAAGTACTGCCACGGTGCCTCCACATCTTCCCTTCTGTGCTCAGGTGCATGTGTATCCCTCTCTACCACAAAAAAAGACACCCCAGCATGTTTACATTAGTACCTCATGACCCCCATGAGGAAAATCTGTCTGAGAAGCATGCTATGTTTTTATGCAGGGTGCCATTTAACCCCCATGAGCTCACTGTGCAGCCAAGCCTGGTGCAGTGCAGGCGATGGGCAGGCAAGGACACAGGTCAGGAAGGGGACCTTTACAGCTTATGAGAGCAGCAGCGATAGCCTGTGCTGCTAAATGACAGTTGGAGCCAGCCTGTACAACTACACTGCAAGCCACTGAGAGAAAGCATCAGCACAAAAGCACACAACAAAACCACAAAATAATATATAATTTAGCTACTCAGGCCAGCCTGGCCAGCAAATAAGTGTGAATAGTCCAAAGCCTGAGAATACAGATGCTCCCAGAGGCAAAGCTGGAGGCATAAACCCACTGTAAATCACGTAACTGCCGGCTGTGACGCCCAGCCTGGGCATCTGGAAGCGCGAGTGCTGAGCAAGCTGTGCATTGGAGAGGAGGCGCAGGCACAATATTCAGTCCTGATTCATCAGAGAGCAAGTGTTAGGGCAGGATTAAAATTGCTCTCAGTGGCCGCACAGTGTACTCATGACTTTAAAATCACGACTGCTTGTTTTGGCAGCCATTGAATTATTCATGTATTCAGGACCTTGTATTGGGTTTATGTGGCAAGGTTTTGATAGCAGGGGGGCTGCAGGGGTGGCCTCTGTGAGAAAAGCCCAGCAGCTGCCCCATGTCAGAGCAGAGCCAGCTCCAGCTGGCCCCAGAAGGGACCCGCTGCTGGCCAGAGCTGAGCAAGTGAGCAATACTAGTTGTGCCCCTGTGAGAGCAGATTTAAGAAAGGGAAAAAACTGCTGGGCAACAGCAGCTGGGATAGAGTGAGAAGATAGGAGACAGCCCTGCAGACCTCAAGGTCAGTTCAGAAGGAGGGCAGGAGGTGCTCCAGGCACCAGAGCAGAAGTTCCCCTGCGGCCTGTGGAGAGGCCCATGGAGGAACAGGCTTCCAGTTTGCTTTCAGTTTCTCGCTGCTATAGCCCGTTTGTTACAGGCAATATATAGCTCTCCCTATGTTGAACCTGTTTTGCCCATGACGGTAATTGCTGAGCAATCTCCCTGTCCTTATCTCAAGCCTTACACCCTTTCTCATTGTATTTTCTCCCCCTTCTCCCTCAAGGAGGGAGACTGAGAGGGCAGTTGTGGTGGAGTTCAGCTGCCCGTCAGGGTAAAACGACCACAGGCCTCAGGCTAAAAATTACTACATTTTATGTAACTCAAGGCAACAAGTATTGTCTTAGCCTCTCTCCCTCTGATAGGGAAGCCATCAGTGAACCAGCTCTGGATCACATCTTATGAAAAAGAATATTTACACTAAACGAAAAGGCTTCATCAATACCCTTCCGCATAGGCTTCAAACGTGGCTTAGGGAAACAAATTCCCCTCAGCGTACCCTGCTACCAGACAAATGAGTCAGTAACGTACAGAGCTATTTAGTGTTATTCTCAAGGAGCAACATCTCACACTGATGTAATATGGAGCAGGATTTTTCTCGTACCTTTTTATAGCCATACATGACTCTATGCCTTTTTGCACCAATAGTTTTGCTAACACATGAAACTGAGCATAATTGCCCCATTCTCTTTTATCTCATATTAAGACCTTGTATTCAAGTTCTCTGTTCGTTCTCTGTGATGCTATTAGATACAACACCAAGAGAAACACATTTCCTTGACTGTATCAATCCCATCATCCAGATGTAAATCTTACAGATAAAATAGCAGTACTTTACATACTAACTATAGATCACAATTGCAAGACTGTCTTTACTTCTCTCTACACTGTAGTTGCCTCTTGCTAGATGACTTCAATGAGAGTCTCCTTTTTGGCAACCATGACTCATCTCAACTTCCCTGCTACCTGCAGTTATAATAAACCCTTCCTGCACCCAGTGAAGGTCATGTTTTCCCTGTTCCAGAACAATTTCATGGACTCCAACTCCCTCCACATCTCACTGAAAGCATGTGTCCTCCCTCACCCACTTGCCTCACAAATCTGACTCTGCCAACACCTCAGCTTGTACTCCTTGCTATGCCCTTTGTTTGGACAACACAGTTTGCTTTCAGGGTTCTTCTCTCCCTTACCTCCACACTCCAGTTTTAGCATGCATGATACTCTGTGGTTAAAAAAAGATTAGTCTTCACAACTGATTTTGATGTAAACTATGGCTACAATTTATTTATCAGCACAATACTGAATATTCTGGTTCCCGAAGTAAATACAGCCATCTCTTTAATTACAAATTACTGCTGACTTACTGCCTCAGGAGAGCAATGAACACCATGAAAGAAACATGAAATCCTGTTTAATTACTCAGGGTGTGAAAAACTGTTTTCACTATTCAGTTTTGTACATGCTTCTTCTCTTTCTTGATTAAGTATCGCCTGGTTCTTCCACTGTGTGATAGGTAGTTGCTGGTTTTTTTCTTTGTGCAAATCATC
Organism: Anser anser; assembly: GCF_964211835.1. Taxonomy (NCBI): domain Eukaryota; kingdom Metazoa; phylum Chordata; class Aves; order Anseriformes; family Anatidae; genus Anser; species Anser anser. The sequence goes on along the minus strand of NC_139726.1, from coordinate 20,390,224 downwards.
ATTTCTGTATGTTTTTATCTTTTACTAAGGCAACCCTCGCACTTCTTCTATTGTCTCTGATCTCCTGCACAATCCTTTTAGTATCTATGCAGTCACTGTCCTATTTGCATCTGCAAAGCACAATACTTTCATGCTACAACTAATGAAAATTTTAATTAAACACATCAGTGGAACAGTTTGGTCTGCTCACACCAGTCTAGCAGTACACTGGGGAATGGTGACAGGCAACCCATCTCTTTAGGATTCAGCAACAGTAATTATATTCCCTTCAAAGACAACTTTTCTTGAGTATTATCAGAGTTAGCCTTTGCTGCTAACACTAGAACCAACATTAAATCCACATCATCTGATGTATGAATCCTTTCACAGACATTTTACAGAGTTCATGGTTGCAGAAGACCAACTAGCTTGGAGTGGTTCACATCCACAGTGCTCTGAGCTTGAACACTGGATAGCATGTGCCCAGGATTTCCTTTACATTGATAGGAAATATAGCTCCAAAGTGTGGGGGTTGTGGGTTTGGGCTTTTGTTTTTCTGCTATTTCTCCCCTGCAAGAAGGATCACAGTTTCACAGATAGTGAGACTGACGTATTGCATCTTGCCAGAATAGTGCTTTTATAGCCTGACACTAAGCATGTGCTGCATGCCCTATGGCACAATGCGGAGGCACTAGCCCTGCCTGGATAACAAGACTATCCCAGCTGGAAGAGTCAGATTTGGCAAGTTTTATATACATATCATCTGTCTAGAGCAAAGCCTGGAGAGAATTATCTTTCCAATGAATTATCCTTTCAGCAGTGCCTGCATTCCCTTTTGGCAGGAGGTAGCAGCATCACTACAGAAAGTGAGTCCAGCAGTACACCAGTGTTCACAAAGTGCAGACCATTGGAGATAAGACCCCTGGGCAAGAGCATGACAGTGAAGGTGCACCCTGGTTTTTCAGTTTTGTTTCTATTGCAAAGGCAAAGATAATTAAAAAAAAGTAACTGAGACCTGAGACTTTCAAGTTGGTATTTTTAGAAAGACACATCACAAAAACTATATTAGATGAAAATCACACGTTTGATAAAAACAAAAATGGATTATTGGTATTAATTAATTCTTCTTTCTCCAGCATTTTTACAATAGACATCGCACAGCATGTTTCTTACTCCCTTCTTCTACCAGTTAAAAAAAACAACAAACAAACAAACACAACAAATGAGAACACCCTTCTTGCTTCAATGGCATTTTATGGCTATTTAAGAGGTACCAATTTACCTTTACCAGCAGCTTTATGGCATACAAGCTATCAGGAGTAATTGACATGAAGTTCCCATATATGAAGCTCTACACTACTTAGTTACATGATATTCATTAAAGGAAAAAATAATTAAAATATATATATCGAGAGACCTTCAGAAAACACTATTAAAGTGCTTTTTATTTCTGAAGACTGTCAGACACAATCTTTAATGGTTTGTCAAGGGTAACTAGTACAAAACAATAAGGATGCCACATGGAAAAATCACAACTGTGGACTGGGGGATAAAATAAAAATAAAAAAAAAAATCACACCACAAAGACAAAACCAAAACAAACAAAACATTGATTTACGCTAAATTATAGGGATCTCTCAGATTACTCATTTGAAAAAGGGCATATTCTTTTACAAGGACAGATCATGTAGCAGTTCCTTCTCTCTCCTTTTGATGTAATAAGGTTGGCACAATTAGAGCGTACAGACAGCAGCAGTAAACAGTAACACTGAAAAGCTTCTTCAGAATAAAGTAGGATGCCTCAAAATTTAATTTGTGAAGTGCTACACTTTGGTAAATTGATAGAAAGAAAAATCTGTGTTCACACTGCCTTGCCTAGACTTGATACTCATGTAGGTTAAAAGAAGCTAGCTTGGGCAACTTTTTAGCTTGACATTAACTCTCAGTGCAACTGGGTCATTCACAGAAGCTCAGAAACAATGACAGTTTCCCTCGCTCTCCCTTTACAGCACTGTTTTAACAGGTTGGCATTCTGAGTTAGCAGCTTTGGAGAAACGACCTTGTTGCTTTACCTGAGACAAAACAGTCACTTCTTTGGGCTATAAGCCCAGATACTGTGCTTGAAGGAATAATCCTCCTCTTACCCCTCCTGCTCAATTCCCTTTGTTGTACGGCCATAGGAAATAAATAAATAAATAAATCAACTGCATTAAGAGAGATGTACAGACATCACACAATTATTTTGACACCACTACCAGAAATACAAAGTAGTTGCTCCAGTATCGTAACAGTCTTTGTGAAAGGCTGATGGATATTTCCATCAGGGTCACAGAAATCTCTATGAAATACTGAAAAGAAGTCAAAAAGTTAAGGATCAGCAATAAAAATATGCAAATGACTCAACTCTTCACTTGTATAAACGTTTAACAGTTCTATTAACTGCTTCAGCACAAAGTGGCCCAGAAAGAAGAAACTGTATTAATTAGTGCCTTCTAGTACTATGGCTCATTGCAGAGTTTCCTGCTGCCACTTCACAAAACGTTCCAGAAACTTTGGATTTTCCTCAATGCTTTCTCTTTCGGGCCAAACTGCTGTCCTATAATCATCTACCAGAAGTACCACCTGTAGCAGGAACACCTGCCTGCAGCACACAGCTCACTGCTGGAAGTTAGAAGGAGAGGGAGCAGCAGAACTATGTATCTGCCCAGTTAGAAATAGTAATAATCCAGGATAGCATGAAAAAATCTCTGCCTTTTTGTCAACATACTACATAGACATGCAATTTCCACCAAGCAGCTTGTCGAGCTACCGGTGCTTTGGATCTCCTGAACAGACCAGGACAGCAGTGGAAATGTTCTGCCCCACATCCATGACAGCATGGAGGAACAGCCACTCCTGCCCCATGGAAACCCGCAGAGGAATGCAAAGGAGATTTGATAGCTCTATGCCATTAAACAGCAACTATCACACTGTCCTGTCACATCATGGTTAATTAACAGAACCCTTCTACTCCTTAAAGTCAGGTTTAAAAAACAAAAAGTCTAATCTCTGGGCTAACTTCAAATATCAGCTTTCAGGTGGAGTTATCCTTCGTCCCGTCCTTACAAACTCCTTTACTCACAACCCCAGATTTGAGCTTCCATTTCACTCGAGTAGACAGTGCACCCAGTAAGCGTAGAAGAAACAGATTTTAATATTGGTAACTGGATAGTGACTTCAGTGGCTACATAGCTGCAGAGACTGGCTACCTCAAGAGATGTGAGACGCATAATCACCATCAGACCTCCAAGTACACCTTAAATACACATGCATGCAATCCAAACACTGCACATTGAGAATAAGGAGTTGTCACATACATATGCATCAGCAGCAAATCATCTGCTCATGATAGCTGAATCCTATCTATCCAAGTTATCTATTGGTCAGTGACCAATAATAATAAGAAAAAAATTATAAAAGAAACCTGAAATCAGTGAGTGTAGTAGCATTTGGTCCACATGGCCACCCAATGCACTGCTTCCTACAGGAATTCTAAACATTCAGGCAATTTACAAATTCTACTAGTTGCTGCAGCAGGTAACAACCTGAGAAACTTCCAAGGAAGAAACTCTGGGTTTCTCCAAAGAAGGACTCCAAGTCATCTTAAGATGCCTGCAAATATGAAAAGCTAGATAGCACATATAATAGAGGCCTAATTCCTTCCCATTTTGGGTGTATGCTTTGTATTCACACTTAGAAGCCACTCACCCCAGGGGAGCAGCACTGCTTTCCAGACTTCTCTCTTTTCTAGTTGTGAAACACTCGTCAATTCTCTGTTGCATGTAGCACTGAAGCAGCAGAAAATTTGTATTGACAACTCTGAATTAAATGGACCCATAATATCATTTACCACTTCTTCTTGCTTGCATCTCAAAGATCGCTGTATTCAGCAGTGTTCTGTAGTTGACTTAAGTGGGCCTGAGGCTACACAAAATTCGGAGCTAGAAGGTTTTTTGACGCCTATTTGTTTTCTAGTGCTTTACTGCTACACAGAAAAGAATTCATCAGTCTGTGCTTTATGTGCTTTGTTAAGATTTGTATCAGCACAATTCAGAATTTCAACAACCAAGCAGCTGTCTCAATTTCTTTCCCCTGCATAGTTATTTTTCTAGCGCAATTCTGTAGAAGAGAATAAGGCCAAGAAGTTGCAAAACAGCCCATAAAATTTTCACAAATGTGCACAAGTGAAAAAATATTCTATATGTATATATCTCTCTATACACATAAACATGTATACAAATAGATACATATAGCAGTCTTCGCCTCGCAAAAAATGCACAGTTTCACTTCCTTGGAAAAAGGGTATGTTCTGTCTAGGAGGCGAGATTGAGACTCTCTTTTCACCTACATCAAAACTAAAAGTCACCCTACTTACAGATACTTTATTATCCAAACTTCCTCTACAGAAATACGTTTAGAAAAATAAATGAAAATCTTTAGCTCGTCAGTCAGCACATTTCCATGTTTTCACACGCAGACTGCTGCATAAACTCAAAAAACACTCTTGGACATATCTATCTGCCAGCTCCTCCTTGGAAACCATGCAAATATCTCTAATAAGCAGCTCTAGACAGCAAGGGAGGGGAATGGGCTGCTTGTTCTTTCTATGCTATTTAGCCTTTGAGAAAAGCAGACATGCCTAGGCACTGGCAGTGTGAGCAGCAGCAGCACAACAGACTGAAGTGGCCACGAACCTGGAAGTCACTTGAAAATCACCACTGTGTTGTCTTTCAGATATATTAACAAAGATATTCGTGTGCCCTGCATTCTGCCTGGCAGTCACCAAAGTTACCATTCAAGGTATTCCAGACATTACATTCTCCCAGTTGTCCCCAGCATACCTCTAAGCCTTTTTTCCATGAGCTTATTCCATGCCTGGAATTCCCATTCTTCTATATTCAGATGTAACGTTCTCCCTCAAGACATTTTTGGGAAGTTGTTCTCCATTAATGGCCAGACTTTTTTCCTTCTTTTTTTTTTCTTAAATATATTCGTGCTAGAATTATGCTCCAGCCGAGTCCTTAGAGCATTTGGCCCAATTTATGCCACACACCTATAAGTAGATCAATAGTCCTCTGCAGAAACAACTTTTAGCCTTGTAAAGTACTGCAGATACTCTCCATGAATAACACACAAATTACACAAGCTTTAGAAAAGATTCAAGGTAATCCACTTGGTGTTTTCTGATGTGCTGCATGCTTAAAGAGCAGAGTACAAGGTCCTTCCCCTCCTCTTGTTAAGGAGAAAGCTTGTTCTTTCTTGATGGTAGGCTACACTATGAGTACAGAGACAAAGGAATAAAAAGCAGCAGAAATGCACAGCAGTAGAAAAGTCCACTGTGCACACAGTTTGCCAGTTCTTCTCCTTTATTCACTTTGGATCTATCAAGTGAAGAAAGCAGAAAAACTGCCTATATTCCCAACAAGAAAGAAACGTTATGCACAGACTCACTCCTGCAGCTACTACCTGAGCATTACAATCTTAAGTTGTACAAGTTGGGTGTCTTCCAGTGACTACAAACATCCTACTGCTAACTCCAAGTTTCATTTCAGAATCATCAAATCCTTGAGAAACAACCCATCAACTTGCTGGTAAAATAAACCTCTGCACCCCATTTATTACTGCCTTTCTGAATAATACTGGATAATGAATCATCACCTGCTGATACCATCTATTTCATGTTTTGTATAGGTACATATCACCATAACATCTGAAATCTTAAGCAGGTATGTGATGCCACTGAAGTCTCACTATCAGCAGATTCCACAGCTCCAATAACCAAATGGCACCTTCACTTGAAAGAGAAGGTTGAGACAAAACTGAGGTGACTGCTGGTTAAGGTCACTCCAAAGTCATTTGTTTTCACGACAAGACTGTTGCACAGGCAGTGCCTACAGACAAGGTATTTTATTACTATGTTTTTCTTCATATAGCTACCACATGCTAATTCCCAGGACATCTGATAAAACCCAGAAAAAAAAGAATTATTCAATTTTTTTTTGAGGAAAAAAAAAGTGTAGATTTTGAAGTTGCTCTGTTTAGGACCATAACTGAAATACCTTGGAGGGAAAAAAATGGGATAAAGAAATTGAAAATTCTGGGGCAAGAGAAATAAGAGAAATCTAGTGAAAAAGTTACTGTTTTAGCCTGTCTGGGTCTGGATCTTGGGTGTCATTCATGCCAGCTGAGTGCATTTATCATCAAATTTCACTGTCATCCTTTGCCCTTTTGAAACTCCTCTACTTTACATAGTAACCAAGATATCCATTTGGCAAGAAAGATAAGGCAGTCAAGAAACAGTCTACATCCCCTCATGCATGTCTGTCTTCTCCTGTGCAACATGGGAAAAGCCATTTTGTGCCCAAGGAACACTTTTACTAGCAGTAAATTGAACCGTCTGCTTGTAAAAAGAGTTGGAGCTCTTCTTAGGCAGCTCCACATTTGCTGTGGGTTCTGTCACTGTTCTCTCCGAGTCTTTGCCAATCAATTCAGATGCCAGCAAAACTGAAGTCTTCTCTGGAAGGACAACAGCAGCTCAACAGACGAAGGTGTGGGTGGGGATCACTGTTGCGTTGCTTACGTTATGCCTGCTGGCTACTTACGGGCACGTTTTGCTCTCTGTCGGGGCTTCTGACCATTCCCCTGGAGCACGAGTTACTGCAGGTTTGGAGTGCGGCCGTTCCCATGACTGCTACGGGAACACGTGCTTCATGCAGCCTAGAGCTCTGTAGCAGCTGTCCACACACGGATTCTTCATCCAAAATGTCACCCAATTAACTACATCTGTGAAAAGGCTATTGACCTTGAGCAGATTTGTATTTCTTTGCTCCAAAGATACTGCACCACATGTACTGCCCTGATTTAACTAGACACCCGTTTCACAGCCATACTGAGGGGAGAAAAGGGTATCCCTGACTTCCCGGTGCTATTCCAACTACCTGCCACCAACTCCATCCAGCACACATGACAGGACACCTGGTGGTACCTGCTGCAGTGCTGCAAACACTATCAGGGCAATGCACACCCGCAGACAGCAGCACGTTCTACAGTAACGGTACTTGTGGAGCCGCAGAGGCAACTCTTTCTGCACTCTCTGCAAACCGTGAGCTGAGAGAACCTGAACTACCCACTTGTTCTTCACACCAACTCGCTTCCTTCTGGAGATACGAGTATTGTCATTACTGTTAAGTATACATATTGTAGTAACACCCAATGGCCCTCTCTAAATGAAGCTGGAACTTAATTCTGCTTGCGGAAGTTAATGGCATTCATTACAGCTTGATCTCACCTTTCAATTTGCATTCACAACTCTTATCTACACACTTTTGCCATAATGTATGCCACAAAGAAGAAAATATGTATATATACACACATACACATATATATACTTTTTTTTTTTATTTATTTCTTTACTTGAAATTTTTAATGAAATCACGTAAAACTGTTTGAAACCAAAAAAGGTTTAGAAAAATAGATTTAAAATAAATAAGTTTTACTTTGTAATTTAAATAGGCTTCCTCTATTGGTGCTGACATTTCTACTTAACACTTCTTTCCCAGCTAACAAAAAGCATAACTAGTTTTAAGCCAGCACTAAAATGACTACTTGACCACAGGGTATGATAAAGCTGATGCTTGTTTATGGCATTATTTGCCAAGCCTCTTGATTTGGAGCATGTAAAACTTGCCTTAAATGCATGACCTTCCACATCAAAGGAACAACATTACAGCAGTGCTGGAGGGCTGAGTCTTAAGTCTTTCAAAGAAACTAGTATTCTTCGTGTTTTGTTGTAAGTTCAATATCTATCATTCCTCCTTTAAGAAAAACATGTAAACATATTAAGTAGATTTAGTTTTTCACGCTCTTTCAACGCAGATTACGTATTAGTGTGTTAAATCCAGCCAGCATGAAAATCTGACTCAGAGACTAGAAACAATGGGGTCTGATTAGAAAAAAGACCTATGTGTAGATAACCAGTTTTGAAGAGCAGCTGCATTCTGGGAAGCAGTCTTTAGAAGTAAACCCTTGCAGGTGAAAAATAACTGCCCAAAGAAAGTGGAGGAGCCTTTAGTTTCTCAGAATTAAGTGCACTCAAGAAGCCCTGCTAGTAAAAGGATCAAGCCCAGGATGAGAAAAACAAGGAAGGGCTTTAACAACCCAATTGGCTTTTATTTTTACTGCTCCATTTCAGATCTCTGTCAAGCTGTATAGAGAAAGGAGAAAGACTCTGCTGTAAAGACAGTTTGCTTACATGCTCTCGCAGAACTTCGTAAGAGTACTGGGCTTTTCCTGGTTGCGTCTTTGTCGAAACCAACGCTGAATGCTGCGTACATCCCAGTCCAGCTGTTTGGAGAGTCCCTCCAGCCTCTTCTCATCCGGATGCTACAGAACAGAGAAGGATAAAAATTATTTCCTCTTCCCAATTGTGGTAACGCCACTTTAAATTTAGAACTGCTGTAACCACCTCCCAATGGCTTAGAGGCTGCTTGTCAGACAAATGGATGCACAGAAATAAAATAACTATGACAGAAATCTCTGCTGGCACATCCACATCAAAATATGTTTACAGCGACAGTACCTTATTGATATAAGAAGGTTGACATATGTTGCAATATTGCATATTGGTTATTACTGATAAAAACTTACAGGGGTAACTGGATGAAACCTTGCATGAAACTTGGAAAGTAATGGTAAGCAGAGGTAAAAAGACATATCTATCAAGCAGAGGGGCTTACAAATGCTCCCCTGCCTGCCACACACTTTGTATATTCCAACCTTGGTCCCATTGACAGTTGCAGGAGTGATGATTGCTTGACTGAAACGGAAAGAAGAGGATATATCCCATGTTTGTGCGTATTAATGTTAAAAAATGAGGTCATTAAACAAAGTGACAACTTCAAAAGGAAAATCACCTGGGAAACAAGGAAAGAAATTTTTTTTTTCTTTAAAATTAGCTACACAGAGCTATTCTCCAAAGCAGCAAATGTAAAACTCCCCTTCCATTCTAGTGGCTGTTCTCTGCAAACATACTTTACGTAAAGGTAAAATAAAATGTAAGGTAAAAAAATGGCAACGTAAAATAAAATGAATCTATTCTTAGTTTGAATACTAAATAGAAAAGAGTGGAACAGGCCATATTTCAGATCATGCAGCAATTCTACATGTACACTACTGCATAAGCACAATTTATATATTTCTCCTGATTACCTTTTTTTTTAAAAAAACAAAAAGAAAAAAGAAAAAAAAAGAAAACGAAAAAGCCATCGGACAGTCTGTTTTCTGGAGCTTTAGGTTTAGGTCTGTAAGCCAGTTAGATACATTAAAAAAGATACACAATCTGCCACCACAAAGACCTTGTTAAATGTAGCAAAGAGTAAAGCAGCAGCCTTTGCCAGGGTGAAGTTTCATCTACCAGTCTCCAGCAAAGAAGTCGGAAAGTAAAATTAAATAATAAGATGAGAAAAGGGGGAAGTTCTCAGAACTTCCCATCCCTTCCAGAAATTATTTTTTTATTTAATTTTCAAGAGAGTCAACGTAGCCACTAGGTTTTCCAATGTAAAACTGAGAAAAGCCCCTGTCACTGACTTTAAAAAATCTAATTCTTCCTCCACCTGAGTCAGGGAGAGAATACAAGTGCTGCACCGTTTAGAAATGAGGCATGCATCACTTTCTCTGAAAACAAGACAAAAATTGCACCAAGTGCTCTGGTGATCTCAGCATAGGGTAGGACACACAAAGACATACTCATGGCATATTTCACTGTCTGTGATACTGAACCCAATTTAGCCCTCTGTGATCTTAATAGTTTCTGAAATTCCAGCTAATTACTGTCTTTGCTGTGGTGTGCCCAACTGCAGCCTGGAGCCAAGGTGGAACTGGTGAGTTTCTGCAAAAGAGAGGCTTCATCCTTCAGGTCTTCACAGGCCTTTGCACTATTAAAGAACTGCCTGTTGACTTCTTCAGGAGAAGCTAAAGGACATCTGATCATTGCTTAGTGCTATGAGAAAACTTAGATTGCAGCAAAAGCATGGACAGGATGACAGCTTTAGCTGAAGATCTCATACAACGGGAGCTGTAGAAACAGTGGCAAGCAGTGGCAAAAAACTAATTTTCTACAAAAAAAAAAAACCCTGCAATCTAAAATAGTGTTCAGTCAGTTCTCTGTACTTTTCTAGCTTTTCCCTCCAGTTTCAAAGGACATTAATCACAAACAGCTAGGATAACAGTAAACCATCAGCACCCTGCTCTCAAGCAGTTGCCCTGGAAGGAGTATCTTCAGTTTCATGGAATACACAGTAAGGCCCATCTTAGAATCTCATAATTTGCTCTTCATTCAATACAAACAAACAAAAAACCCACCCTAACGAAAACAAAAAAACAAGGATTCCGTGGAACTTTCTAAAAGGAAGCAAGCAAAACAAAAAAGTAGGTGGCCATACAGCCAGCACCTACGAAGTATTTCTGTAACTTTTTTTTTAAATCAAAAGCTTACAGGACACATCATGAAGGGATGCACAACTGTTCAAGTTGGCATGCCAATAAAAACCTTGACATTTTAATGTTATGACATTAGCTGTAAACAAGGCAGTACTGAATTTAGCAGTTACCCTCATTTTGTTCAGATGTATTTTATAATGCCATATCCCACTTTATAAGGTAAATATTTAGGTAAATACTCTACCTTTGTAATGGCTGTGAAAACTTTTTCCAGGATAGCATTAGGTTGAGCTTTTTGTGGTCCATTAGCTTGGACTTTAAGGCCTAAGGCACATGGTTTAGCAATGAACCTACGAGAAACAGAAGAGTGAAAAAAGAATGTAAGTGAAATCCTTCAGTTATTTACTTCATTACTGTTATCAATCAATGACATGTGGTAAATGTGCAAACATTATAACACTGCCAACAAGAACCAATACTTAGCCTAACAGCTTAAAAGCAAGCTCATACAGGCGATTACATGACAAAATAAGTAACAGCACTTTGAAGGATGAAATGAACTCCACAGAGCACATGAAACGGGATTTTCTTTCATGTTGAAGAAAAAAAAAAAGCATAGAACAAAAGCATGAGAGGAATGCCTCCCAGAGAAGCACTGCCTAATGAAAAGAGCAGGGCAGCTTGCAGAGCTGAAGAGCACGTAATGTTCTCCTCCTCCAAATAAGGCCTTTTTCACAGATCAGTTTCCAGAGTAGCTATTGCCTTAGGACTCCTTTTGCACAGTGAAAATTCAAACAAAGTCCTTAAAGGCAGCAAGCATTGAAGATGCCCAGTCAATACAATTTTCTGAACCATAAAGTTCAAATGATGTTGAGCCATGACTCAAAGACTTTGCTTAAGAAATAGATTTTCCTCTAAATTCTTACGCTCAAGCACAAAGCTGTCACAGATCCAAACACCAATCTATAAATTCAGCCAGTTTATAAACTGGGAGTCTCTAACATATTTTAGAGATGAATTAAATAGCTTACACTCAAAGAAAACCATTCCATCCATTAAAAACTAAACTATTTGTAACTATGGGTCCCACTCTTGAATCCCCGAAGTCTAAGGGATTCAAGTGTGGGATTCATAGCTACAAAGTCTTTGTAGGAATTCCATCCATATAAGAATAGTAAAGGATTCAGTAATGTCTGTCAACAGCACCAGAGGTGCCAGCCTCTGCACCACAGGAAAGCATGTGCAGATGTATTGAGGCTAACTCCTTTGAAAAGAAAGGAGAAGATACTCTGAGAGGAACACACCAGAATTTAACCTTACCCTCTGCTCACAAGCAGCAACTACTATAAACAGTTACATAGTTGGAAAAATATACAGGAAAATTTGATGGGGAGTAATTCAAGACACTACTTAAATAGATCATATTTATGCAGTACATGCCTGCCTATATGTAAATTATTAATGCTTAGATATATTGTTTTGTTCTTCATTTCTGTGGTGCCCAGAACAATAGGACTTAATCCATACAGCTGAAGAGGAACTAGGGTAAAATAATGCTTACTGACTTCTAACAAGTGGATGCAGTTGCAGTGGTAACTGAAGTGAGAACTGGATCCCATCGTCCCCTGAAAACCATCAGTTTCCTAAACTTCTGCCATCTTTGAATTAAGTAATTTTTGATTTCACTTTAAATATTTTATTTTGTTAAGACTTAATTTGCCACAGACAAAACCAACACACTAAGTAGTTAAGAAGTAGCTCTGTGTTTATCCACCTGAATACAACCACATGCTCTTCAAAACTATAATGTTCTTATACACATTTAAGCACCATTTTAAGTATTGTTTTGAACTAAAATTGCTGCTTCTGCTGATTAAAGTGAAATACAAGCTCTGCATTTGTATTATATGAAAATATACAATTTGTACACTAGCTAAGTAATACACAAGTTTCCAATTTAAAGTGCAAGAGATACATAAAATCTGCTGAAGGGACATTTTTTTCATCTAAAACTAGATGACAAAAAGAAGTGAGAGCTGTATTCTTTAGTTCAACATGGACATAATCAAATCAGTTGGTCATTGCTGTTATCAGGTAATCAAAAAGGTGCAGCTGAATAAGCTGATAAAATGCACAAAGAATTTGGTTTCAGAAATTTACTTTTTAATTCTAAGGACTAGTAAAACACTTCCAGTCATGTAACAGATACCAAGATCCTCAGTCCCTTTACGTCCGTGTTTTGAACAAAAAGCTGAACAAAGCTCTTATCTTTCTGCTGATGGAAGGAATGAGATCGTCATTCCTTCACTCCAATAGAAAGACACTTCCCTAAACATCCTAATTGAAAAGAAAAAAAATAAAGTATTTAATTTGTTAAGGTCAAAAGCAGGTAGAAGAGTCCCTGCTAGAAAATTCTACCAGATGCAATTCCAACAGGCTTCATGTTGAGCTGATCTTCATTTAAACCTAAGCCGAATTGCTGGGTTTGCTTAAATGCCATTCTTCAAATGACATGTCTTGCTAATGAAATGTGTAGAGAAACACAGGAAAAAGCACAGATAAGATTTAAGAGAGATTTTTTACTTTTCCTATGAAAACTTAAGCTTAAACTATATTTTGCAATATTTAAAATTGTTTTTCAAGGTTAAAATGAAACTTTTAAAGTATAATTTAATCAATAGGATCCAAAATTTCACACCAAATGTAAAAAACACCATTATCATAATTCTCACTAAGCTTTCTGTAATAATTTAAATTGATTCATAATGAAACAAAAGTAGTGTTTGATACATGCACAAACAGAGCGTTTTGCCAAATGTTGTACTTCTTAAAAGCTTTACTCATTTTTTCCATTTCTTCTGCACTGTGGTATTCAATTCCCTAAACAGTCTTACTGAAACCCATGGGACTATTTATTGCATAAGGTATTGCAATTAAGAGGGAAGAAGTATTGTAGAGGAGTAAGGAGAGCAGAATTGAATATATTACCAGCTTTCCTCCCCACATGTAAATCTGAGCAAACACCACAGCAATCTCTCTCTTTCGGCTGATTTCAGTGAAGCTGAATTGAGAGCTGGCATTCAATTACACAGAAATTAAAAGGACAAACATTTTTTGCCAAATGCAGCCCCATCCATTCTGTATCTAGAAATGAAATAACCAAACAAGCACGGGAATTAAACTCAGAATTCAAGAACCTTACTAAAGGTGGCCTCCTCATCCACTGTTTAAAGCCACATTTAAGAACAAAACCAAACCAAAAAAGCCACGGATGACCATTCAGGTAACACAGGGTACTTCAGAGTAACCAGGTGGAAGGTACTCTGCCCTTGCTGGTCTGTAAATACCGCGCTGCCTGCCCAACCATGACGGGCTCCTAACAGCGGCCTGCACCTCCCGGAAGCAGCCACTGCTTGCCATTTTGGACCCTGCCTGTAGTTCTCAAGTGTTTGCAGCAGTGACAGCAAGGCCTCATGCTCCACCCCAAACTTGGGAATTGTTTTTTCCTCTATGAAGGACACAAGAAACCCTTCACAAAATAGCCCCCCATACATACTAGACCATAAAAAGGAGCAACATTTCACCAGAGGCATGTAACTGATAAAGATACCATGCTGGCTTTCTGGCCTGCCCTTTAGCAAATGTCCACTAGACAAAGCCAGCCACCATTACGGCCCAATGAACACAGGGGAAAAAGAGAAGTAAAGAAACAAACCAGTTTTGCCCTGGTGGAAGGAGCTAAATGCCAGCTGGGTACAATTTACTCCTTGAGGTGGCTATAGTGGGCACAACGCTGCATAGGAAGAGGTCCGAATCCCACGTCCTTCAATGCCAGCTGAAATGAAAACCCAAACCCTCAGACTCTTCAGAAGCCATTCCCACCCCTCTAGACCAAACACACAGTTCCTCATATTCAGAAAATTACAGCTTAATAATAAGCTGGTTCCACTTTCTGCATCTTCCACACCCTATGAAAGTTTTCCTTTAGAAATATGAATAGGTCAGACCCTCAATAAACACAAATCATTGTGGACACATGAAACTGGAAACATAACTTCAATATCACAAATCAAATAACCTCAATAAAACAGTAAGGGAGATGCCTTCACTCAGAGTCAGTTTTATACTCCTTTATTGCATAGTCCAGCCTTACTAATTAATTACCATAACCCTTTTAGCTTACTGCTATTCATCTTGACAAATTACATCGAGTCCCAGAATTAACTAGGCATCTTAGTGTTGGCCCTCATAATCCTTTGAGGCTGATATTTATCAGCACTAGCAAAGTTTGCATTAAACAAATAATTCAAAGTGTCACAGGAAGCAGAAAAGTAAGTTGATTTTTTTTTTTTTTGCGACTCTGCATTTTACTATAAACCAGAGAGACCTACTGGTGATGTGTAATATTCGTCTGAAATCCTGTCACAAACCTGCATATAGCAATCAAAAAGCATTTGGACAATGCTCTCAGACACCTGGTCTGATTTTTGTGTGGTCCTGTGCAGAGCCAGGAGTTGGACTCGATGATCTTTGTGAGTCTCTTCCAACTCAGGATATTCTATGATATGGGGCCAAAGCACACACACCATGCTGCAGTATGGCAAGATCAGATACTTGCCACAGATTTGATTCAAACTCTCCCTTCAATTTAAATAAAAAAATGTATATATAGGCAATTATTCCACAACATTACTAGGAGATTTTGGAGGTGCTTCAGTAACACCAATAGACACATTGAGGGGGTGGAGATGCTGGAGGGGAAGCGGAAGCGTTCCTAGGTCAAAAGGATGTACAGAGATACATCCTTGAATTCTAGGAAGGTAAGCGACTTCTTCATTAAGCCACTGGAAATACGCCTGTAGAGCCCTCCTGGATCACCAGTGTTTCCCTACCAGCAGGTCATCTGCTATTTCAGATGTGACCAAGGTGGTCACCCTTTGCAAATCCATGCTTGCCAGGTTCTCAGTAGCTTTGAAGAAGCTCACACCTATGCAGTGCACACAACAGGTTAAGAGGCATCAGAGATTTTTTTTTAAACAGCCTAAAAGGTCTGCAAGAATTAAGACTTGTCAGACAGTACCAAAAAAAAATATATCAAGCTAGATGAGCTAATGAATATGTGATTTAAGAAATTAAATACTTTTAAGCAAAATAACAAATAAAGAAAATACTCAAACAATGGCTTGTCCTAAACATGCAGTTTAAGAAATATCAGTCTTAAAATAATTGACAATGTTATGCAAGTTATGTATGTTAGCAAGTTATGTATGTTAACCAGTTCAAAGCACGTTTGGATTCCTTCCCACTGCCTTTGAAGTGATAAAATTGTACTACTTTGCAATGCTTATTGGCCAAGTGTTTCTGCTCTATTTAGAGGCTCATTTGATTTCACCAAAATTTTATCTCTAGAACAAGATAACAAGAATCTAGAAATTGAAAAGCATAAACCTTGCTATATTTTACTGCAATGTATTTCTTTTTAATAGGAAAACCAAGAAAAAGCCCTCAACCCTCTCCAGTACACAAAACTCAGACTCCACCAGCCAATAAGAAAGGGGCCCAGAAATCATGACCAACCTTCCCCCTGCATGCAGAATGAACAAAAATTTTGCTACAGGTTTTCATATATCTTTTCTACTGTGGGAAGATACCTTACTACCTGCTCCTTGATTTTACCATACTGTCCTAATATAATCTGCCAAAAAGCTATTGAATTCATGTCCAATCATGTATACAAAGTGATAAGGATAAAATTACCCATTCAAGAGAATCTAAATCAAGACTAGGTTCTTTGATGTAGATGCAGAATTGTACTTTATACTTCTGCATTTAAAGTTGGCAAACCTAAATTAAGTTGCCAGAACTTAAAGTCTTACAAGGCCCCACACCCAGGAATAACTGCCAGCAAAATAAAATTAGAACTTTATTTAAGTCATTGGCCTCCCCCTATCAGACAATAAAGCTGTCCCTTTATTTACATGCAATATATTTTGAATGTTGCTGTATGTTAAATTTTTGAAAAGCTGTTCAATTTTTAGTTGAAGTCTTTCAAGCTAACTGCACTGAGACAAGTGACCTGTCTGCTTCACGACCTCGAAACCTCTCCCAAGGTCTGCAAGCAAAGACTGACTTCATTTCAGTTTCTGACCTATTATTTTCATTTCTTACTTTTGCATCAGCCTTCGTATTTCTCCCAAGTCTTGTAAAAGCAATGATTTCTTCTGTCTAGATGTGACACATTTTAATGGCTAACAGGCTCTGAAAAATCTTCTTCCCACGAGTTAGAAAACAGTTTTCCACTAATGTTTTTCAAGCACAGAAATCATGCTTCTTCCCTCACTTGAACAGTTTTATTCTGTGGCCAACTTCACTATGGAAGCCCACATGCAAGTTTTCATCAGTGCCAGTGAGAACAGCAAAGTGAGTACATACTTGATACACTTTTTCTTTTTTTTTGTCTTTCTTTTTTTAATGTTGATCACAGCTTAAACCAGTCCATTTTGCCTTTTATTTTTGTTTAAAGTAGGTCATCCTATGGACAAACAGGCAGGATTAAAGGCCTCTTATTACAGCCCAGACCTCAAAGAGCCTACCCATCACCTGCCAAACAATCTGCTTTCTGGGAAGGTATCTCAGCCGGCTCAAAGCATCTGCACAAAAATGCTGAGACTGCTCCTACGTGAGCTGTGCTAATAGACCCAAGGTGTAACGAAGCTACTGGGCAGAACCCTGGCTACAAAGTCCCCATGAGCACTGAGAAAAAACATTTTTGCTTTAGTTCTCACAACCACAAAAACACTTGAGTTAGTTGCCTGCTGGTACATGAGGGGAGTTTGAATCTCCCCTTCCTGTGCTGAGGATGCATCTTCAGAGATAAATTTGGGAAAACTAAGGTAGATCAGAAGTGCACACGGCATCTCTGAGCCATCCCCAAGCAAAATGAACTCTAGTTTGAGCTAAGTGGTAAACTCTGACTACACACATACAGCATCTCTGTGAACCTGATAAAAAACTCACTTTGACACAGGCACTGTTCAAGTTGTGCTTGCATAAGGGACTGCTGATGCTGCTAATGCAGCCCACTCTAAGCTGTATAATGAAAAAAAAAAAATAAGCAACCTAATCCTGCAACTTAAACACATCCATCAAAACTCATTTTTTCCTACCAGTACATTTATAAACACCAGAGAATGCAGTTATAACCAGCAACAATTCCTCTCTGTGCTAAAGATGTGCCCAATTTGGTTTTGAAGAGTTGGGCTCTCTTTTTGAAAGTGATGCAGAACAAATTTTCCCAGCTCATCTACTTCATGCTCCCTAAAAACAGGGGAGAAAAAAACATTTCAGGGATTAATAATTGCAATTGTCTAACGTGTTGGACATTGCTGTTTTATCAACAGCAATCTAAATATGCTCTAACTACAAGAATGAGCAAGAGGAATGAGCAGAAGAAACTTGTATCTGAGCAGACATTCAACAGATTTACTGCCACAAATCAAACAATTGCTGAGTTTGTTTTGTTATTTTTGTACAGCTGACCTATTCAATTCAGAAGTTACCTGTATTACTAACAACAACAACAAAAAATCTTGACAGTCCTAGGACGAATTCAGTAGACAGGTCAGCTTGTCACTTCAGGATACCTTGCCTAGAACTGATTTTTCTTTCTGTTTCTCAACACGAACACGTTCTGCTGCAGAAGCACCACCAGGATACAAGGCCTGAAGCAGAGGCAGTTCTGACCCAGTTAACCCCACCAGCAGCTATACAGAGAAGTTAAGTTCTCCAAAAGGTGTTGGCTGTGCTGGGAAATGGGTCACAACTCTGACAAGGAAACCTTGCTGAGGTAAGGCGCTGCCTGTCCAGCACGCAAGGCAGGAGCACACAAGGCTGCTGAGCGTGACGGGGAGTGCCTCAGAGGGCAGCAGGCAGGAGAGCTCAGAGCCAAGCCTTTCAGAGAGTACCTGTTCCCAAATCTCTAAACTGACATCATAAACAGATACATAAATATGCTTTTCATCTAAAAGGTCCGATGCCTTTCCTTCCCTTCATGGTAGAGACGCATTATCTGTTATTGACACACCAGCATCATTATCCCATCTCCCCCACCAAGTGATAAAAACAAAGCACTGTACTGTGGAACCCACATATGCTTCTAAAAAAAGAAAAACTAAGTAGCTTTCAGGAACATTCAAGTTACCAAATAACTGAGATTTTGTCTTTCTTTGGCTCAAATTACTAGAAAGCATTTATACTCCCTAGAGGGGAAAAAATGATTGCTGGGAAACAAACTCTGAGTTTTAATTTTTTCCTCTAAAGTTTTGAAAATTTTTTATTCATGTTATGACCTGACAAATTTTCTCAAGCATGCATGTTTTCAACCTCAGCATTTCTACAAAGTATTGTATATTTAATTTTAAAAGGCTTAGAAACCAAACCAAACACACACACAAACCCACAAAGAAAACCATCATTCACAAATGTCCTGTTACCTTGTAACCACAAAGCTGGGAAGCTATTTGAAATCCTCTCTAAGAAAGGGCATTGCTCATTCCCCCTAACAAAAATCAAAGCAGCCATCAAGCTGGCAGCAGCAAATGCACCTGTGCATCCTTCGGATGTCAGGGAGCGGGGCTGGCAGCAGCCAGGCGTGCTGATGAGGGCCAGAGGAACTAATGGCCTGGAAGGAGAAACTGCTTCTCTGAAATAAGGAAGCACAATCCAGTACTTCTCTACGTGCAGGTATTTGCTGGCATCTAGCACAGCCAGAGTGCCAGAACCAGCAACTGCAGAAGCGGGTGCATGGCTGTACGCCTGCTCTGCTGGCGGGACCCCCCTCTGCAACACCAGGCACCCGCCCGCATGTGCTGCCACAGCCCTGGTCACACCACAGCGCTGCTCCTGGGCTCCCTTCTGCTTTTCAAAAGAAAAGATTGACATAGTCAAACTTACAGCTAAGCTTCGGTTCAATTTCTTCTTTGATTTATAATTCCAGGCACAAGTGCTGTGAGCAGGGAGGGCAGCCACGTGCTGCAGTACTGCCTCAGCTCAGAGCCGTATAAAACTGCTCCACCTCGACTTGCAAGAGTAAAGCGTCGCCTCAGAAATCTTTCAATAATTTTTCAGCTGGGAAGCAAAGTGCCCTATAAATTCAGCATTCTGTCCTAGCAAAACAGCACTCAGCATTAAGTGTTTTTCATACTTTGGTTGCTATATAAGTGAAAATTGGGTTTGTACAGATCAGTTTTAGAGAAGAAAATTTGGTCACAGTAATCTGCCTGGGGGCAGTAAGCAATTCAAGGCCTGTAGTCCACGTGTACTTTCAGAGAACGTTTAACATTATTCAACAGTCTTTGGAAGAGGTAGCTGTAATCAAAAGGAAAAAAAAGATGTAGTAGCTGCATTTCAGCTTGCAGGCCTACTGGTTTTTGCAGTGCTAATACACACACCATTTAAAGTAAATAAAACAAATTACTGACAATTCTTTATTGTCATCACTCAACAGCACTACTATGAAATGCTTTGTCCTACAGACTTACCCTTTCAAAGAACATGATTGACCTGAACCATTCAATTATAGTAAAATTAGATTTTTTTTTGCAACTGGGTTTCTCACATTTAAATTGTCCTTTTTTTTGACTGAGCATGGATGTCTAAAAATCATCTCTCCACAACGTGCAAAGTCAAAAATACCAACTTTTTCCTGACATTTTGCTTCAATCACAAAAAAAAAAAAATATGATCAGCTGCATCAGTTTGGCTTCAGCTACCTTTCCATGCCTGCTAACACCCATCAAAACCTGCCGGGCAGACCCTGCTGATCACAGCCCTCATTCTACCCCCTATTCACACACACCATCATACTTTTGCCCCGCTGAGCCAACAAACCTATTTAATCCTTTCTCCAACAAGCAGAAAGGACAGGGAGAAGTCTATCTCAAGATGGAGGTTAGCTCATAAGCAGGACTGAGTGGAGCAGAGGGTGTTCAGCCACTGATGCAGGACTGCTCCAGTGCAGCCTCCACCAGCAGCGCTCCCGTTGCTTGTCCAGTTAGGAATTCTCTATGGAAATGGAAGACAAACCTCATCCAACAGCTTACAAATAGAAGTAGCATCAGACCATGTTTTCCAGACATGGAACAGGTTTTTGTTTGTTTGTTTGTTTGTTTTGTTTTTTAATTATTATTATTTAAATACATATGCATAAAACTCTAAGCACTTTAGTTTCTCCTGAAACTGTGAGAGCGAAGAACTGAATCATGGAGAAATTGCATGTCCAAAATATAACAGAACTCTCGCCAGAAAGCAAGAAGTACTGTACAAATGTGGAGAAAGGTCACAAATAAATATTTTTTGCAGCCAGCTGTCTAATGCTTTCTTTCTTTGTAATGTCTAAAAATAAAGAGTTTAGTCACTCTGTAACTTTCCAAGGACGGATCAGGCAGAGGGAAAAGGGAGATGCACTCCGGTCCCACACATCTCTTACACACAGGGCTGCCTCTCAGTAGACCTCAGCTGGCATTACCGAAGCCAGCTTTGAAGGTATGGATGATACAGTACTGAAGGTATCACTCCTACCCTTTTTTTTACATATGGTAAAATCAGGACATACAAGTCAGGGTCAGTATTAAAATTTACATCCCCAAAGTCCTAGCCCACTGCTAGAGGTCAACAGAGATAAAAAATATTCTCCAAAATTCTAAAAAGCTGTGGCTCAGGGACTTTCTAGACCAAAAAAGCCTTCTCTGCATGCAGCAGTCCCCAAAGAGCTCATATCCCCTCCCCAAGCTGCACTAGTAAGATACTGAGACCATGCAATCTTTTGACACCCTGTGAAAGAACTCCTCAGCTTAAATTCAGGCTGTGTGAAGAGAACCATCTCCCTTTGTTACGAACTCATCGCCCCCTGGTTTCAATTCTGGCTTTTTACTGCTTGTATTGGAGAAAAATGACCAGTCGTTCCCAGTGCATCCGTTTCCATACTACTCCTGACCCCGCTGAGCTGTCTCCTGCTCCTCTCTGCCACCTTTCTGCCACCTCCTGAAATACAGAGCTAATAGGTACCACTGTTTTGGCAACCAAAGCTGTAAAATGTTTACATATGAAAAAACACATTGCCCAAATGGGATTAAGTGACGGACATAGAAAAGGGCAGAAAGAAAGCATGGTAGGAAGGGAAGATAGCTGATTTAATTTTTAAAATCACAGTAGGTCACTCTAATTGTATTAGTGTATTACGGTGGCCTACTGTTCTAAGCCACAAAGCTTTGCAGCGTCACTTTATCTTTTACTTCGGTCACATTTTCAGTATGTGAACAAGGAAGGAAAAAAAAAAAAGGAGCAATACCTGTGCCTACATCAAAGGGCAGCCAAGGCATACCAGCCACTGGCCTCCTGGCATGTGGACACACTCTCCTTCATTCTCCGAGGCAGCTTCCAAGACACAAAAGAAGGTGCAGTTACCTACCACTTGGAAATGGCCCAAAAGTTACTAGGTGCCTCAGAGCAACTGTCTAAAGAAGTAAAAGCCTCAGTACTCATTTTGATAAATAACGTAACTGCCCACTAGAAAGCCAGTGCTACTCCTCCAGATTCCTCCTTGGTAGCTCCTAGTGTGGTCATTACATGATAGCTCATTACATCACTGCCTTCTTATAGTCTTATATTCATTTATTTTCCTTACGCTGATCAATTTACTACCAGGAGAGAAAACAATGAAGGATGTAGTTAAAAATCCCCAGTGATCACTCTAACAGCAATCAATCCACGCAATATTGTTCTAAAAGCCCACAGCAAGTCACAAAACAGAACTGGGCAGTTCAGCAACATCTTCCTGAAAATACTAAAAAGTGTCTGAAATGTTGAGCTATTATATTGTTCATCTAGAACAAGAACTCATTAAGAGACCTCACGTTAGCATGCATTTTTTGAAAGTAGAGAAGATAGAAGCAACTTTACGTTCAATGGAATGATGATAAATTTTTAACTCTTCAAAATATTTCATGCCTTTCTGGCTCAAGGACCCCTCCCTGCTGCCTTACTCCATGGGTCCTGCAGCCAGACCCTGCCCAGCCAGCACAGGCGTGCTTGTGCATCTGAGGAAATGAGCCAGGCTTGCCTGAGTGACTTACAGGCGTGCTCTGCTCTGGGATATTGTCATTGTGCTATCTGGGACAGCCACAGACTTCAGGTCTAAAGAGATGAGCACACACCATGAAGTCCTTAAATATTCATAAGCTTCCTCTTTGATCTCCTGGGTGGTTGACTGGCTGCCCCACTGCAGGTCTGGTGTGGTGTATGACAGAGGACTGAAATATAAGTCTCACTCTTGATGAGGAACCAGTAACTCTGGTGCAAATCCTATTTCCCCCCTTCCCCCATCTAAAGGTACGAAATGTTTCAGGAACTTTCCTACTCCAAGATGAAAGCTCATACTAAATCTTTCTTCTGGTGAAGACTGTTCCCTTTGAAGAGGGAATAGGTCATGGATGTCTCACAGTAGGATGGCTGAATTTCTGGAAGTGCTTGAAATAGGGATGGTTGGTTTGACTTAGAGGTTAAACTTTAATTCCAAGAGTGAGGTCACAAAATCATCAAATCTTTTGAAAGAACTTAGAGGAAGCAATTTTCATCCTGGCTGGTGGATATTAGTCACACAAGATGATCAAAGGTATTCACTCATTTATATATAAAATGTATATGTGTGTGTACATGTATATATGTACGTATGCCAAGCGTGGGACAACCAAAGCAAAGAGCCAGCTGTAACACATCTACATATGAAAAGATACATGTCCCAAACGGGATTAAATGATGGACAGAGACAAGAGCAGGAAGAGTGGATATGAACATACAAATGTATTCAAACACAGAAACACACGTGTGTAAGACATACATCATGACGTACTGAATTTCGGATGGGTTGGGTCAGGCCAGGAGAGATGAGGGTTCCCTGGAGCCCCCCTCCTGCCCAGCCCCAGCCCTTCCCACCTGGCCGCCCAGGGGGAATGACCCACAGCAGTGCCCGACATTCTCAGCCCCTGCTTTCTGCCTTCCACACTAAAGCTTTCCCAAAGCAAAGCCCCCCAGTGCAGACAAAGGCTCAGCAAGTCTTTCACACCAAATGCTCATAACACAGCTGACAGACATCTCATTGTACTCCTAATGCGCGATAAACAATTAGCGATTGGACAAAACAGTGCAAGAACAAATCCTATTAACAAATAATAGGATTTGCTTGTGGATCACCCAAACGCCACTTTGGCAATTACTCCCTTGGCGGCTGCAGTGGGAAGCGCCAGGCAGGGAGCCTCGTGACACTGCACACTCATGAGGCACACGCGGCTCCCGGCCAGCCCCTGGGGCTCGCCACGCCACAGTAGTGGTGGCTCGCCAGCGCTGGCGGGATGGAAATGGCTGCAGCACGTGGCAAACAGAAGTAAAGAAGTAATCTACCTGGGGTACTGCGAACCACTCACATTTTGTATCCGTATGCAAGCATACTTTGTAGAGCAAAACAGGCCAGAAAATAAACCGTTACAGTCCTCTTATTTATTTTTTTTAAGCTCAGTCCAAGATTTTTCTCAGCAGCTTAATACAGCCACTGGTAAGATAACATTCATTTAAAGCTTTTAAAGTGGCAGCTATTTGTTACTCTTTGTATTTCTGTTTAGTGGTGCCATGCCTTCTCATCTCCTTGTGATCAATAGAGTTGTCTTATTTGTTTATTTGTTTCCTTTAACAAACCACAGTGCACACTGCTTGGGATAAAATCAGCTTCTTCCACACCACTACCACCACGTTACAAAGGAACCAGCTCCTGCTCTTCATTGGTTTAGTACCTTCTGTTAGGAAATAAAAGTGGAAGCTAATAACCAAAACTGGGAGCCCATGAGTGGTAATCATGTCATTATAGAATATTTTTAGCGAGAATTTGAAAAAAAAAATCAATTGTAGACCATGATTTTTATTTGTTAAATAGAGCAGACTGGTTATAAATTCATTTTTCTTATTTAGGAGTATAACTAAAAATCTGAAAGGAAAAACATTCTGGCTTTTAAGTAAGCTGTGACCAGAAAAGGTGACGGTATGGCTGCAGGAAAGATCAACCTGGGTACTCCTGAATGTCCTAACCCTATAATAACCCTATAATAACCTAGCCCTATCATCAAAAACCACCCAGCAATACTGAGAAATAAACATGCTACCTCATTGGGGATTACCTCTTCCACAGGCGTTTAATGCTTATCCCACTGCTGTGGGTAATGCAGTAAATGGAGCGTTCTGGTGTGAATGAAGAGTTACAAGATTGTTTGGAGGAACAAACACTAAGGCTATTTGGATGGTACCTAGGGATGTTGGCTCGCCAAATGGAAGCGACACCCAGTCTCTCACCCAGCAGTGCCAGAGATTAGCTGTGAGCAGCATTACTGAACTCAGCCTGACTAGTGCTGTGCCCTAGGAAGAAAGGAGAAGAAAGGAGGAGATGGAAGCGAGTGGGGGAATACCTAGGTAAGATCACTGCAAGGCTGATTTTGAAGACATAGCCATACAGCCTGTTTGCCCAGGCAAAAAAAAAGAGCACCTACAGACCACCACACACTCAGCCAGTGCACTGTTAAGACTCCTGCACTTCCCTCCTACATATACCCCAAAACGTTCAGAAAGCACATCAGTTAAGTATTTGCAGAGTGCTTGAGGTGCACAAGGCTTTGCAAGCAGAGAGCACTTGATAATTACCAACTTTACACAGAATTATAGATCAAACTCTGCCTTCCCCTGACAACAAACGAGATGTGACATCTCTATCCAGGATACAAAAAGAAGTATCACAGCCCAGGACTGTAGCTCACTTAGAGCTGGACTGCAAACGTCAAATCAGCAAACACGATTGCTTCAGAAGGGTACTCAGAGCAGCTCTTGTGAGTGTGCATCTCCTTTCAGCATCCTGGCTGACAGTCACTTTCTTGGCGTGCATGTCAGTCACTGACCTCAAGAGAAACATCAGACACAGCCTGAAGAGTGTGACCACTGCCTCCATGCCTATGGCCAAGGAACACAAAGAAAAGCAAAAGTCTGCGGAACAGCCACAACTATGGCATCATCACAAGTTTTACTTTAGAAGAGGAAAAGTGACAAATACATTCCACTGCAAGATTGACTTCTTACCTACGGGAATATCTTTCCAGCTTCAGAGAAGAACACTTGCAAAAACAAGGCGGGGCGGAGGAAGGAGGGCTTGGGAAAACTGTTATACCAAGGCACGCAGAATCTCTTTTTTCATGCTCTGAGTAGTTGAATGCTGCTGACTGACATATACAGGCCAGCTGAAAAGAGGACCAGCCTCTGAGGAGTGCACATAAAGCTGACAGAACCTCTCCTGGCCAGGGCACCACCTTTTCTCTGCTTATCATTCATCACAGCAGGCTCATCCTTGCTAACTCAGGACTATCAGCTCCTGCCCACCTCAAGAGCCTCTCTAGCTGGGAAGAGCCAACAGAGGAGCCAGAGCTGTAAGACAGCAGAAATCACGAGCAAATGCTGAGAAATTACAGAGCTATGTGGAGCTGTGCTTGTGCTACAGCAAGATAAAGGGCAGCCTCAGGACAGGCCGGGTAAGAAGCCAGGGTGTGACCTACGAGGGTGGGCATCCCGGGTATCCAGTGTCCTGGCTGCAGTTCCAGCTACGTACCAGAGCAGCTTCAGAAACAGAGTCTGTCCCCTGACTTTCAGGTGGGCATGGTTTTCCTGAAGCAGATGCAAGCAGATCAAGAACAAAACCAGTCATCAAAAGTACACAGGACAGGGAAAGCCCCAGTCAGGCTGGGGCAGAGCCCTGCACTCACAGCTCTGTAAGGAAACCTCTGCAATCAAACGGTAGAAGACAATCATTATACATGTATGTATTCAGCGGCTGAGTACCCCCCCTTCAGATGTTTGTTGTAAGGCTTATCCAGAGCATCTGGACAGTCAAAGCACCAGTCATCTGCCTGTCATGAATCCCCATGCTGGAAACAAGAGACAGCTTGCTGTTACATTACTGGTACTAAATCCCTGGTCCTTCACGGCTAAGTAATGGAATTAAAATGAACAAACAAGCAAACCTAGCAGAGGCCACGGCCACTTGATATAAATAGAAATAAGAAGGCAAAATGATTAGCTTAGAGACATAACCAAAAACTTCAAATATATATATATATTTCAGCATTGTTTAACTTTGTGTGCAAAGCAGAGTCACACCAACTCTTGCACAGAGGGAAGAATACGTGCTTCACACACACGTCATTAAAACTACTGGCAGGATGATAAAGCAAGTGTTTAATGTCACACAGCTACCCAGCACAGAAAGAGGAGTGACAGTGGGCTGGGGGAGGGAGAGAAGAGCAGAAAGCAGAGAACCCCACAACAACCCAGCAGAAGCTCATGCCTTCCCTCACCTCCTCCCCAGATGTGCACATTTCCATTACACTATACCGCACTGACAAAAGTTTGCATTCTAACCACCAAATCTGAACATTCGAAATAAACATTGCTGTTCACGCAGAGAACAAAAATAAATAAAAAAATGAATGCTCTTCTACAGAGGCAGATTTACAGCTGACTCTGCCTGCAGTGCCAGTGCCATGCAGACTGGAAAAACTAGGTCAAATCTTCTGCCAGCCGGCCTCACTGCTGCTCCTCCCCGCACCCCTCCTCTTCAGCTTGCAGTAGTAACCAAATAAATCGATTAACGAGAATGCAGCGGATCTGCTATGTGGGGCTCATGTTACTTGAGCCCAGTCCATATCAGGTGGGTCATTGATGCAACTACAGATGGAAGGGGTAAAAATTAAATCCTCACAATCTTTTACAATTCACAAATCCTAATCCTAGAGCATATGTACTGAATGCTGCTAGCCTCCATGAGCCTCCAAACAGCAATGTATGTGAAGGGGGGGGCATGGGGAAGAGAGAGAGTGGCTAGGAAGAGACAAAGAGAGGGACTGCTGGGCTTTCGCTTCTGCTGTACTTGCAATGGAAACATATCTGCTGATTTGTTTTTTAAGCTTAGCATTTTTATAATGAAATCTTGCTGGTCTATTTCCTACAACTTTGGGAGTGATCGGTTTTAGAAAACTATCTCCATTTTGACATTGGATTTCCAGAGTGTAACTGTAATAATAGTTTTTACATCTACTATTCATTCTGTATGTTTTAAATAGTTATCTTTTAAGAAAAAAGAAGACTCACAAACTGCAATTCACTGTCACAAAAGCACTTTTTTTAACCTTCATTAAATGTAGGACCAAATCAGTCCAAGTCAGCTTACTCATTTTTATTGATTTCTCTCCTTCTGTTGCACAGGCAGAAGGCATTCAGATCCATCATTAAAAAGCAAAACACTGCCGCCACCCCCGAGATGCAGTTCGGTATCAGCTGAATACTAAAACAAATCGCTCTCCAACTCCATTTCCACCACAGGCAGTATGCTGCCTCACAAGTTACTGCAAGAAGAAAAAGATGGCCAACCTGACTGGTTTACCAAGCCACAGACCCAAACCCTCAAATGGTTAAGTGCCCCAGGACGCGGCCCTGACAGACGGAGGCAGGGGAAACGCCAGCAAGCCCCGCAGGCTGGGACGCAGGACATCTGGCTGGCAAAATACATGGCTACTCCCAGGCGATTTCAGCCGGAATTAATGGGAATTGTCATTGTTTCTCTCTCTGTTCAGGTGCTCAGTGGAGTTTCTGTGATGATGACAAGGCCTTTTTCTCCCACTAGCAATCCCACGTAGCACATGGAGAAGCCCTTTAGAGCAGCCTATATAACTGAGCGGCAGACTAGAGCACAATGCATCCGAAATGCAATAATGCACATAGGGAGCCTTTGTCTCTGATGTTTCTTCACGTTTACCCTTCCTGCCTTTGGCTGAATTCCTTTGAAACCAAGGCCGTGCTACGCACAATTCATCTAAATCAGCCCCATCTGGCCTTTGTTCCTGAGGAGGGCCTTATTTATAGCAGTCACTGTTGAACTTTTACAGTCTTGGATAATTTTTCACCCTTAACTCAGCAAGCCATAAACAATTACCGTCTCAGTACCTTAGATAAATAGCTATGGAAACCCTGAGGAAAAGGTTGGATTTTGTTTGCTTGTTGCGGGCGAGGGGCCAGTGTTTTGGGGTTATTTTGTTGGTGGTGGTTTGTTTTGACAGTGACACATTAAGAGGGGGGAGGCATCTTGGACCTGAACCCAGGAGGACCCTTAGAGTCTGGACCCAGTGAGATGTAAAAGGCAACCTAATGAACACTGCTTACTGTCTGCTGGATTGGAAGGCAAGTAAAGACATGGTAGTGCTGGGATTACATACAGGGAGGAGATGGACCAAGGAAGGTGATGAAAATGAGCATCTCTGAGAAAACTGACAGGCTAAAAACATCCTGGACCTTCTGCACTGTCAAGTAGCAGTATCCAATGTGCTATGACTCACTCCAAGCAAACCAAATACTCAGTTTTGAAGCCTGTATCTTAATCCTCAATGATTTTCCTCAAACAGTTCTCATGCATGATAGCATAATAAAGATCTTTTGCTTCTATAAAAATTCAAAGCTTCACTTTCTATTAAGCCTTTCAACACAGGTCAGATAGAATGTCTGTATATATCTACATCATATTTCCTTTATTTATCTTTCATTTGTTAAATACTAAACCACAATGAGAAAAATGTTCTGCTATCCAGATTTTTTTCCAACCCATTTAATAGACAAAACAAATGATAATTTGATCAGTTTCATTTGTAAAAGGATTTCATGTTCCACACATAGTTCCCAATTTGGCCATAACTCAGGTAGCCAAAATACAAGGGGCAATGTCCATAAAATGGGGCACAGGGAGTTCCGCACCAATATGCCAATGAACTTCTTCATAGTGAGGGTGATGGAGCACTGGAACAAGCTGCCCAGGGAGGTTGTGGAGTCTCCTTCTCTGGAGATATTCAAGAGCCGTCTGGACGCCTACCTGTGCAACCTGCTCTAAGGAACCTACTTTGGCAGGGGGTTGGACCCGATGATCTCTGGAGGTCCCTTCCAACCCCTACAATAATGTGATTCTATAAGCAGCTGGTGGAAGTCACACAATCGCCAGCACTTCGTGTGGGTGTCGTCAACTGTCCGGACATATGCTGGAAATTTGATACAGCCCCGAGGAAGCAGTCTAGGAGGTTCCTATCTTGCACAATTCAATCAAAAATTTGCATCATTCCTTAAAGATACCTGCAAAACAGCAAACTTTATTTTTACTCTTAAACTATTAGCTAAAATTACAGTATACTCAAAAATCAAGCTGGAAATTATTTCTCCATTTATTTAAAAAAGCAACCCAAATCAGCATTTTATACAATTCAACAGAAACTTCCAAGAGCAGTCAAACTGTATTCTGAGTAAACAAAGCACAATTTTTCAATTGTTTAAATTTCTTCTCTTGGATCATTAAAGCATCTTATGACTAATATTCTAACTATAAACTTAACAGAAGATCTCACTACTTAAGTGTTTCTCAAAAGGAAAATTAAAGTTTGTGGATTTCTTCTTCAAGCTTCAGCTATTGTGAAATTATACAACCAATCTTTCAATGAACAGCTCTTCTCCTTTATTGGGTTCTCGCCATAATGATCATCTGGCAAGTCTATAAATTAATTGCCAAAAACGTCTTGTGTTTCTAGATGATCCAGGCAATCATAGCTGTTCTGGATTACTAGTGAAGACCACCGTATTTTTCTCTCTCACATGGACACACATCTACACACACATCCCTCCTTAGAGTATAGCATAAAGCAAAAACAATTATTTGGCATTATTTTTAATGTAACGTGCTAATCACATCTTCAGAGAAGCACCCTAGCACACTAAGTTTCCCTAGATGAATTGAACAGTAGTTTTTGTACTCTGATAGTCTAAGGTTATCAATGGAGCCTCACCCAGCTGATTGAAAATGATGTCCTGAAGTCAGGAATTCTACCACCAGTTGTTTGCCAACAGCAGAGTTCGGTAGGATGTTGCAATCGGTTCTTTCCAGTTCGAAGAAAGGGCTAGAGCCCACTTTAGAGAACTTTTTTTACATGTAACAATATTTGTCTGCCTCACAGAACATCCATCAGAGTCAAACTTCACCTGCTTGCTCCATCTTCCACATTTTCCATTCTTCCTGCCTATACTGGCATACTGTGGTGTGGCACTTCATCTAACACCCAGCTGGGATTCTTCTGTCCTTGGAGCTCACAGTTCAGTAGTCAGAAATGGGCCATTTGCAAGTTCTGTAAATTGAAGTCACCTGCCCTAATCAAAGTTTTATACAAGCATCTTGCCTTTCCTTTTGGTGTTCCTGTTCTCATCAGCCATCTGGGGCTCTGGTGAACGATGATGACCCAGTCTTCCACTAACACTTGCCAGAAGTTACAGTACTTGCATTTTCCAACCAAACCTGGAACCTCATTAATGACTTAATTTGGAAAGAGTAGAGAGGGTTCTCTCTCTGCCAGACAGAAGATTTCTGGATGCCATCAGCAGAGATAAATAGACACCAGCCTGTAATCATTTTGGGTCATTTGCCAGCTGGCATCTCTTCTCTTTCTTACTTGTAATCTGTGTTCATTAAAGTTGCTGCAAGAAGGTGGGGATGGTGCCTGAGCCTGCTACACCCTTCCAAGTGGGAGGGGGTTGCAACAGTACAAACACTATGTCTTTGCACTGCCATCTTAAGAAAAAAATAATTCTTAAGAATTTTCAGAGCTGACCCCTGCATGACTTGGGGCAGACAAATCACACATACATGAAGTCTCTTCCTTTCCTAGGAAACAAGTGTTCTCACGTACCTTTGAATTTAGAAGCATATCTCATGGGATCAGTTGCAAATGCAGATTGCTTCTAGTGAGAATGAACAAATCAGTATGCCTGGTTACACTGTATTCCTCCCAGGTGCATGCACATACATGGGTCATACTTCCCCCAACACACACTCTGTATCTTTATTCTCACTTTAGTTTCACTCCCACACCAGCAAACACAGCTGTGTGCTCCTTTCTGCCCCATCCCACCTCTGGTCTTCAACCTCTCTGTTAGCAATTTTTACCTAGAGAGAAGAGAGAGAACATGGAGAGCAAAGAACTCCCTAAACCTTAAATTTCAAGCAAGAGAAGTGCCATGTTGTTGCTGCGCTGTATTTCTACAAAAGTTATTTGCTTTGCTCATACATATGAGGGGGCTGACTTGTCATGATCTGTCATTTGAGATGGAGATATTTATTGATGGCACAGAAGAATTCCAACTTTTCTTTTTATTACTCATTTTAATACCATTATTTAAGAGGCTTTAGAATATTAAAATTCCTCAGCCTGTCCTGCAGTAGGACAGAAAGAACTTAAATTTTATCACTATTTCATTTGTACCATAAATAATCCAGATCTAAATCAAGATCTAAATCTAAAACTATGAGCTGAGAGCCAAAGTACACTGTGCTAGGTTTACCACATCATAAATAATGCCTAAGAGTAAACTAAGTCCTTCATTAAAATTACAATTTTAAGAGAACTTTGTAAATAAGAACTTTTTATACCGTGTAAACTGTCTGAGGGAATAGGTTTTAGGAATTCAGCAGAATGGTTCATCCTGCAATAAATGCTGAAAAGCTTTATGCTATTTGTGATAGCTCTCACTAAACAATGTGGAAAACATTTTAGAAGTGAGAACTGTCCCACAGGCTGGAGTTGGAGAGTTCACTCCTGTGATTCTTCTTTTGGGCTGATAGATGCTCTCCTGTGAGCAAAGCTGGTGGGGTGGCATTTGCCATGCGTTCACTTGAAGAGAGCCTGGTTAAAGGGGAATCATTTAAAAAAAAAAAAAACACCAAGGTGGATCCAAAGCTATTTTCCAGCTCAATTTTCCTATTCTTTACACAAGTATATTCATTCAGAAGCCTCTTTGTGTAATTTAATGTAAGCAAATACCTGCAGCGCTGTCAGACAAGATAGGAAGAGGACACTTATGAAGAAGAGAGAGAGATCTGTTGGGATGGCTTTGGAGGTCGTGATTATAACCTATTTAATATACATACACACACACACAGAGTTGTACTCTCTAAATAACAGAATTGTGACATGTGAAACAAACATCATCATCATTAATGATGGCACTCTCCTTTTTCTGTTTACATGTACCCAACAAAGCTCTTAATAGATGTATTACCACTCTGACAGTGACAATCGTGTACACAGAAGCACCTGGACTTGCATTAAACCAGTTGCTGCACAGACTGACGGCAACACAGTTGCAGCACAGTTCAGAAAGAGTTGCCAACACCCCTGCAGGATCGCCAGTCCCTGTTAGGGGAGCACCAGGATATTCCTTCCAGGCCACCCTGCATGTGACCACCACAGACATAGCTGACATTCCTCTCACCTGTAAAGTGGCTTTGTGAAAGAGCAAACCTAGAGCAAGACACGTGGAAAGCTGTCAACAAGGTACCTGCTCCCAGCCAGTCATGGAGTTGCAGACCTGAAGCCTACAGTCAATATTAGCTGATGCTCTTGTTCAAAAGGTATTAAGGGAGAGGAGAAGCAGGGCTATTGCATGATCTTGTTACTGACTGGACACCTAATGCCATGCAGGAGCAGAGGCTCACATCTTACTCTGTCAAAATAAAGAGAAAGGGGGGGGGGGGGGGGACGACACACATTTAAAATGTGTTAACTCTTTCCAGTTAACATCCAGTAAACTAACCTTCTGCAGGTGAAGGTCACAGACAGGTACATACGTATTACCAGTCTTGGAAAAAAAAAAAAGTGGGGGCAGAGAGAGTAAAGCATGTCACTTGGTAAGGGAAGGAAA
Source organism: Anser anser (assembly GCF_964211835.1). Lineage (NCBI taxonomy): Eukaryota > Metazoa > Chordata > Aves > Anseriformes > Anatidae > Anser > Anser anser. Next base: position 20,356,909 of record NC_139726.1, on the reverse strand, counting down.
AAAGGATTTAAAAAAAGACTCATATAAATGATTACTTGGATTTCTATCTAAGTGTAGTGATTGAATGGCTTTCGCTTCATAATTTCTAAAACAATAATCAAATGGCTACACGTATCTATATATAATGACACACCATTTCTGGTCTTCCACACAGGTTTTATACTGATGTAACACCTGCATTCTGTAGAAGCTAATTCCTTAATTATACTGGCAGAAGACCAGATTCAGGACATTTGTGAGTAAATAAATCATGCACAAGAGCAGTATGCATCCCCAGCTGGTATAAATCAACCTGACCACCCTTGAACAAACCATGATTTGCACCACCAACAGACCTGCCCAGTATGTAAACAATCACATAAAGCTGTGTGATAAAGCTCTCTTCATGCATGTAATGCCGTTTCACAAAAGTAATGCACTCTTTGCACTAAAAGTGATATAGGCAAGTGAATGCTAATAATTCAAGAGAGACAACTGATCTGATGTACAGAGTCTAGGATGTTTCATAAATTTACAGTTCCTTACTGTAGGAATTCATTGGGCAGGGAGAATGGAAAGCCCTAACCACTGTAATCTCAATTCTTTGTGTATGATTTAGGATTTTCTGGCACATGTGTGCTGGGCAGGCCTAAAGCTTTGGAAGAGGTTCACAGAAGCCTCCAGGTGAAGTTAACAGAAGTCTGAAAGAGAAGACCAGATGGAAGTGGTAACACCTGGATTCCAAAGACCATTTTTATATGTGAGAATGGTCTAATATAGCTTTTTATTTGAAATTTCTACAAAGGATTATATCAACAACAAAGTTTAGATGTTGGGAACTGCTGCCTTGACTCTTCATTCCAGTAAGCCTTCCCTGAGACAGAGAACAACCAACAGAATCAAAATAAAATCAGAAAAAGAAAGCACCATCCGTGGTTCTTCCTGAGCTGCAAAGTCCTAATACAGGGTGGACCGCACCAGAACTATCTCAGTTCATTGAACAAAACCACTGCAAAGCTAGAAGGGATTTGAGGGCTGTTTTTTTTTTTTTTTTTTTAAAAAAAAAGACAGGATCACATTCTTCATAAATGGTCCTATTGTGGTCAAGGTCTAAAGTCAGCTACAGTCATTCAAGGGAAGCAGAAGTCCTTTGGAGATTGCACACAGAGCACTTGATATTGAGGACTGCAATCCAGGCTACCTTCTCCTTGCTCTGCGAATCACTTTACGGACCACATAGCTGGCAACATCCTTGCCTTGACAGATACCTCCTTCTCTGTAGTTGGTTTCTCAATGTACTGTGCTCTAGTCTGAGTGCCAGGAGAGAAAGGCAGATAATCTTTTTATATATCACTTTACATATATTTTATATATCATTTTCTTAGCTAATGCACTTGGGTTATTTCCAAATACCCTTTCGGGGAATATTCCCTGGTACTGACACAGGATTTTGTAGATATAAAACATGAATGAAGTTATGATTTTTCCTAATAAACCCTTCAAGGATTTTTCAACAAAATTGACCGATGTATGCTTGTTCCACCAAACTGAGAAAGATCTTTGACAAAATCATGATGAGCTTGCAAATCTTTCCCAACACAAACCTGTCTTCCTACACACCACTGCAGTCAGTCTTAACTGCAGTCAGTTAAGAATGTAGTGGAAGAACAGTTCATCTGAATAATAGGGATGGTATCCACCCTAGCTGCATAAAAGACTTTATTTCCTCTTGATTTCAGTTACTGCCTGTTCCATGCACGAGACTGGGGCAGTGATGGACAACCTCAGAGAGAAACTTCAGGCCTGCTTTTGTTTGCCCCTGCAGCTTCACAGCGCATCACACATGGGTAGACAACTTTTGTTCAAAGGGAAAAAAAATCAACAAGAAGAGGATGAATAAGACAAGAGCAATTGCAAGACAGAAAACATTTAAGAGGCATGAAGAAGAAAATGAGAAAAAGATTAGAAAGTTGCAAAACAAGAAATACTGGAATAAACATTATTTTCAAGATAAGATAAGAGGGAAAAGCAAGGGACATTTGTTTTGAGACTGAGGACACAGCTGTAAGATGGGACATACAAGAGAGAGAGTGTGTCAGGAATCATATATTTTGCTCCCAGATAATGCACTCTTATTGAACTCTTAACACTCAGTTTCACAGAAGATCTGAAACAATCAGAAACTTCAAGCTGTATATTAATACAGCCCTGGTGCTTCAAAGACATGATGGCTGTCATGTTTGGAGACTTTATAGACATGTGTGTCATCAAACTCACCCTCAAGAATAGGGCAAAAGGTTTAACTACAATGCACTTAAAAATGAGTGTAAATGCAAATGCTTCAACGTAACTTTGCCATTTTCTATTATTTCAGTCACATTACTTAAGAGATTTGCTATCACTATTTAAAGCCTAAAGCCCAGTGAAGTTATGCCTGAATTATCCCCATCAAGAAACAAGGCAAAACACAAGTTATGTATGTACCAAGTGTTACTTTCTCGTCAAACCTTGAAGTCACCTCTCATTGGAACATTGAGAGAGATGAAGTAGTGTTGCTCCATTTCTACGAATGCAGTTTTCATTTTGACAACTGAAAATAAAATGCCAGGCTGGAGGTTTGAGCTCATGCTATGATTCCAGCAAATCAAATCACCAGCCTATTTTCAAGAAAATTAACCTGTTATGATTATTAAAAAAAATATATATATATATATAGGCAACATGCATACATAAATAAACTGAACGACTAAAATTAAGAGCTGGTCAAGGATATATGCTTTTGGAGGCTAGCAATGCTATAGAGATCTCATTTTTAACTCTACATCATAGTCCTATAACCAGGCCCATTTAGCTGTGCTGGCTGAAAGTCAGGACATCTGTTCCTAAGGAAATTTTGACATTTCTAAATTTCCATTTCATTCCAAACTGGAAGAAAACCAAATATTTGTCATATTTCATATAAATGCTCTAGAAAATAACAATTCCAGGTTAGCGCACACAAAAAAATCTTCCATTAATTAACTAGGATAAAGGGTGTTTCTTCTGTCAAATATCAAACTGTTTCATTAACACCCCGACAAGTAACATTTTGGAATATCTCATTTTCTAGACCAGCCAACATTTCATAGCTTCTCTTAAAGATTTAATTAATGATTTTTTAAATAAAATAGAAAATAAGTATTATATCAGAGTGACATGATGCCAATGTGATTTATAAATTCTTCTATGTTGTGCACACACATATACATATACATTTACAAATATACATATATTACCTACAGACAACTAGCAAATGTGGAACTAGAGACTAATTTCTCAGGGTTTTTGTCTAAGACTGATTTAATCTTATTATCTTGAACACAAAAGGAATAAAAGCTTTTCCAGTAAGACATGCGACCATCACTCCCTCTTGACAGGGAACATAAGAGTTCTCTATTTTCTAAAGTATGAATTCTTTTGGGAACAAAATTATCTTAAAATATTGTAATGTGGAGAAGAATCAATTTATGGAGAACAGAACTGAAATTATCCTCAAAGTTGCCTGTTATAATCAGATTTGCTGCTGTAGGAAACTCAAAGTATTGATCCTACAAGGGAACAGGAATGTGCTTAAGAAGAGAAAAGGAAGAGAAGGTCCAAGTCCATTTCTTGATTTACTTCCTGTCTGTTCACATGCCAGACTACAATAACAGCAATCCAAAGACCCATTCTATGGCAAATGGAAAACGCAGATGCCCATCAAATGTTGTGTGCTCTGCCCTAGTTGAGTTTCACTTGCAGACTTACAGCGAACTTCAACCTAATCCTCACCTATTTAGGCTTCCACTATAGTTTGTCATCTTCCTACAGGCTTGGATTCCCAGGTGCCTCCTTGAGTCTTGCAGGGTGAAAGCACGGCCTCACCAGTGCCCAGTACCAGGGGATCACCGCTCCCCTTGCCCTGCTGGCAGCCCCCCTTCCCAATGCAGCCCTGAATGCCACTGGTACATTTCTGGCTTACGTTCAACGCGTTGTCCACCAGCACTCCCAGGACTCCATCTGCAGTTCAATTTGTCATAATCACGTCAATGCAATCACTGCAAAGTTAATTTAGTTCAAAGGGTGTTGTAATCCTAGGGAGCATTTGGCTTTGGAACTATTCATATTTTCAGGCTGTTCTCTTATCATATCAGTTCTCTCCCTTCTCTCATACTAGGTGTGTGGGAAAAGTTGACAGATAAGTATCAACCACCCAATTACCACCCAATTATTGCTTCAATATATACAAAACACCCTCCCACTTGTGGTCTAACCGCTTGCCTTTCTTTTTCCCAAAGGCTTCTTTCCAACATAATGTCCTTAAGAGGAATAAAGACACCCCATCAGACCCGATCATCTTGTTCAGCAGCATGCTTTGGCCGACTGCTAGTTGTAAACAGCAGGAAGTCCAAGCAAATCTAGTGGACAACTGTGGAAAAGCTTGTCAACAGACACATTCTCACTCATGACCTTTACATTCAGTCAGGAATCTTCTCATTACACATCTTCACCTTAAAATTTGTTTTCAACAGAAGCAACTGGTCTCACCAGTTGCAGCAAGGATTCTGGTCTTGATGACATGCTGGTTTAATCTTCTACAGCAATGCCCAGGGAAGCCACAGCCCTGGGTCAGCTCCAAAGCTCAGCAGACCTCCTTCCTACAGAGCATGGACTCGAAGCTCCCTGCCACCTGAGTTCATGCTTTGAGCTATCCTAAACATTTCTCAGCTCACTTTCATTTCATCGCAGATTTCATTTTCTCTTTGTTATGCTGTAATCCCCGTGGCTGTAGACTACCATTCCACCTTTATGCTGCCCACCTCCAAAGGTGCCATATAAAGGCTAAGTCTTGTATTTCCTAAGAAGCCGGCCTTGTTCAGCAGCGCAGCAGCTGCCTCCAGCTATGTGGATCACTGCATTCTTTTGAGGAGCCGACACACCACACTGCCACAACAGACAAGCAAGAGCAGCAGATGTTACTGTACGCCACTCCAATCTTCATTTCAGTTACTTTGTGACCTGCAACTCCTCATGAGCAAGTGGGGGCTCCTTCCTTGGTGCTGTGCAGCATTCGCTATTTCCAAATAAGCAGCTCCCTGCCACCTCACGAAGGTGCCTCTTTTTCTAGCCTAGAGAGTTATGCCTGTTTGTAGTATCTGCCCAAGGAGGCAGTATTAGTGCAAAAGCAGCTTTCAAGTTTAAAGTCCCACGTACCTACAGGATGCCAAACATCACAACAAAGCAGAAGCTGAGTGGCCTCCACTTCCACTTTCTTTCAGAAGTATGAGAGTCCCAGGGACATGGTAAACAACAGCACCAGCAAAAGGTGAGGTATCTATACACTATCTTATAGAAATTGAATTATCACCACCAGAAGGAAGGGAGTAAAAAGATCCCAATTCCAAAGTAAGGATTTCAGCCTCATTTCTATCAAGCTTATGCTGTGTGCTTTTTTTTTTTTAATCCTTCTGCTTGCACAAGTAAACTTTATCTCAAAGGATGGCAAACAGGCAATAAGCAGATGTGATCTCACCATACAAAATAAACAAAAGAGCCACTTCTTCCTCTGGGTCATCCCCTACACAAACACAGAAACAGGATCAGGAATCTAAGATTTTATGCCAATGAACATCCTTTTGGGGTCTAACCTTTGGTTTTTGCACCAGCATAACTATGTCAGCTAAACTGATTGATTTATCTTTACAGTACCACAGGTTGGTCTCTGCATCCACCTACTCCCATCCCTACAAGAGAAACCCAGACAGAGCAAATACTATTTAAAGGAAGCTTTCACTGAACTCACGCTGAGGAAAAATGCAAGTGGTTCTGATATATTCCTTTAACCATCCTAATGTGACCTGTGAGTGCAAAGAAGGCTTTTAATCATTTTACACCAAGCTCTAAGGAACATCTTTTGTTGTGATATTAACATGAGGATTAGCTTAATGAATCTGAAAGATATTTCATTAATACAGGGTAGTTAGGAGAATTTCAGTATTCTGCTCTTCCCTATTCAAAAGGCAACTTAGATTAATAGCTGATATACAAATATATCTGTATTTTACATAGTATACAACAGATCTAACTGAATATCATGCTTCTTTACAGCCCTTAGATTTTCTTAGTAGTTATACAGACAGCTATCTTGAGAGTTGAAATTTGATTATGCAACATCAGTAACATTTACATGAGGCTTCGCTACTACTCAACAGTAGGAAAGTTTACAAAAGGAAAAGGTGACGTTATAAGATGTATTAAATACAAAGAAAAAAAAAAGATCATCATATTTCACTCTCTGCTTCTGGTACAGAAGTCACAGGTCTGTGTTACAGGTCCACCAGCACTATGAAAGTCATCTCTAAGCTGACAGCTGGCTAGGCTCAATACTTAACTCTCCCTCCTCCGTCACCATTTGACCACTTCAGAGTAACTGGGAAGGTAACATCCCTGTGAGAAATCAATGACTGTCAGATAGTCCTAACTGAAGACTGCAATTCTTCATCGTGTGCTAAAAAGACTTCCTCACAGAGGATGGAAGAGCTTAGACCAGCCAAACATCAGAAACATTGCTCACCTCTGAGCAAAATATTAGTGATTCCTGCTCTCTCAGGTGATCAGAAATTGCTGTTTTTCCCAAAAAAATATCCTGTAAATGCCTAACGAGTGAAGGGAGTCACTGGTGCATGAGCTCACAAAGTGATCAAGATGTTAGATGAACACCTCCAAAGAACTGTTGGTACACATCATACTCATTCGATCATTTGTGAGGTGCCAATTACAGTCTTAAGTAGACTACTGAACATTACCTGAGGTTACACCCCTTATGAAAGCCATGCGCTTTTGTGCTGTAATTTTCACTTTTATGCCAAGACTCCAAGATGACCTTGAGACAGGTACAGAAATCCCAAATATTAATAAACTGTCAAAATTGTTGTAAACATGGAATATTTTTCAACTGTTAGGAAAAAAAACAACAAACATGGTCAAGTAAACGCTGCTCAATTGGACTAGTAAGAAACTTGTCTGCAGATGTGCAAAAAAAAAGGCAGAATACCAGAAACTCTTCTTTTTCCAAGAAGAAATTCTTAGCAAATGCCTGTTAATCAGTGACAGAAGCAGAAGCAGGAGCAACAAAAAGAGCCACAGTCAATTTGGATCAAACTGCAGTTACAGGAATCCTGGAGAGAACCGAATGCAAGTTTCTAACAGTAGCTGGGACCTGTTCTCAGACAAAACACTGCTAATAGCAGCTCTGCCCGGGTAATAAGCTCCCAGTATCCTCTAGTAACTTGTCACCTGAACCTTTCCTTCAGGCGGGCTGTGGTTTGGCTGTCATTTGGACATTTTAGAAATCGGTTTTAATGGCATTCTCTACAGGAGCTCAACACATATTTCCCATTTAACTCCCAATTTTGAGATTGGCACTAACGTACATCTATAAATGGGCCTTTACAAGAGACATTTAAATAGTACCTATTTTCTCCACTCTGCCTTCTTTTAAAGGAACGTGCTCGGCTTACATGTGAACACACACCTACGGTTTTCTCCAAGCAACAGTGATGTGTAGCAGCCAGCAGTCACACCTGAGGTGGGTGAGCGTACGCTGTGCTGCTCAGAGCTGGAAAGGTAAAAACAATCATTTTGCTGTGAGATATCTACTTGTTTTAGCAACTGAAATCCAAACACTGCAATGCTAGGAAACAAAAACTGGTTGCATAAACAAAAATGTAAATGACAGAAGATTAATAACTAAACCAAAAGAAAAACAGAGAAATGGATAGCACAATCAGCACGATATACATTCATTTTAAATCTATTTACTGTTAATGCTCTACTGATACTATTTCAAAAAAGAAATGGGTTTAAAATTTAAAAGAAATAGCTTGTCACTTTCTTCACATTGCCAGTATCTTTTCGTAAGGGAGTTATCAATTTCAATATCTAATTCAATTTCAACTGAATTAAGTATTTATCAGTTTTCAACAACAATAACAAAACCCATAACCAAACCAAATCAATTATGTTATTAGAAATCATACAAAAAAAACACACACACACACAAAATAGAACTGAAGAAGTTACTGTCAGTGAACACCTGCATCCACTCGCACACAAGTGAATTATACCTGAATGATCAGATCATGTCTAACACACAGGGAACTAAGCAAGAAAACTACAAATGTCACAGCCTACAAACAGGTTTGGAGGGGTGAAAAAGACAATCACTGCCTCACCTGGCCTGCTGAGAAGAGGTTTTGGGCTGCTGGAAAGGCACAAAGTTCGTGCTCACCCTTCCAAGCTCTATATCCTCTCTGACCTCCCTGTTGTCATAGGAGAGCACCAATTCTAGACATCTTAGGGATTATGAAAGCCAAATTTTTACATACATGCCACATATCACAAACCTTTTAAGTGCTTTAATGTACTGCCACCTGAATTATTTGTTACAGTTTGCAATATATATACACGATCACACACACACATTGTGTCACGTCACCCCGATCCACTAGGAATTACAGTAACGCTACATATGAGCCAGCTGAGGTTACCTTTGAGGCTGAATTATCATTATAAAAGAAAAATGTCATACAACAGCCATGAATTTCCATATGCCTAATGTCTAGGGTATCTTGATCTGACTGATCTTAAGCCAAGAGGCTGGCTCAGTTTAAATCTGTGCAGCTTGAGGGCTGCTCCTGTTTACAATCAAGCTACCTCTGACCACGTAAGCCATTCCATCAGCTGATGGAGATCAGCTTCACCTTAGAGAAATGTCCCCTATATCAAGGCCAGAGGACAATAAAGGCACTGTAATCCCAGATTGCCAATTTATGGAGTTAACTCATTAGATCTGAGCCCAAACTGTTGCTCACAAGGCAAGAGAAAGAAAGCACATTGCAACTACAGCGCAAGGAAGAGAAACAAGAAACTTGAGAATGTGAGCCAAGTGTAAAAAAAGCAGTAAGAAAGATTACTTGACTCAGATATAAGATTGCTGGACCACAACAGAAATGTGTTTAGTTAGCACATCTTTTGGAGGATTCAGCCAACCTCTCCCTCAAGAGATGGCTCTAAAGGAGAGGAGTGTTACCCTCTTGTTTTGTGGCAGACAAGCACATTGATTGTTGAGCAAATATTTTTGTGTAACCACATGCCCCTCACAGAGGACATGCTTGGGACGATAAGCAGGGCTGCTGCACTCGGCAGTGAAGAACTACGAGATCCCACAGAAGAAAGAGTAAAAAATAATATTTTGCCCAGAATAACAGATACTTCTTTATCTTTTTAGGCCAACTGAGGCTGCAACACCCTGCTATTAGCTAAATCAACTTTGATTCAGCTTTAACCTGTCTTGCCCGCTCTAGACCTGGAGAGGATCTGGAGAGTGGTAGTAATAAAAAACTCTTATGTCCTTATAGATGAAGGTGTTGGGTAGTACAAGATGGGATCCTTAATTGCTAACATGCGTTTAAAAACAAACAAACAAAAAGAAAAAAGCCTACAAAAATGATGGATACCATGAAGAAATACATCCCCACATTACCACCGCAATGCTGAACTCATGTCAACTTCTAAATTACTAGGTAACACTATAATTGCACTTAGCTACAGTTTTCTAAAATATACTTTGTGTTTAAAGAGAGAGATAAATGAGAAGGAAGGGAAAAAAGGAAAAGCTGTTAAGGTATTTTAGCACCTCATCCATAACTATGACGGCCTCAGCAGATAGAGCCACTAAATCTCACAGTTATGAGATGATACCTCTGAGCAAAGCTTATTTCTAGAGCAGTCATCATCATCAGATCCAATTGCCGAAGCGATTCAGAACACACAATGTTCTAATCTACTTTTTCCTTTCATCCACAAGTGTGATGGTCAGTGATGACAGGGTAGGGAAATAGAAGAAAAAGTGTTTTATTTGAAAGAGAAAAGAAAGCATAATTTCAGAAGTGTCTAGATTCTTTTCTGGGCTTTGCTAGGTGATTCAAACTAGTAACAAAACAAGCAAAAGGAAAAACCACCCACCACGACCAAAAATATCCACCAAACAACCAGTAGGATTAATTCTGTTAATAATAGGTGAATACACATAAAACGAAGTTTGCAAGTTCTATGCTTACAGTTGCACACAAAAACATGTACACACAAATATATGTATTACATGTATATATTATATATAAGGTACGTATATATATGAATGAAGTCAACTTTTCATCTTTAGCATGACTAGTTTTACCCCCCAGACACACCGAGAACTTTGTAAGCAAAGACATGTGAAGTTCAAATCACAGCTCCACCTGAACTGTACTTCTTAGTGCTGTAAGATCTGGGAAGTTAGTCATCCTTTAGAGCAAGTGAAGTAAAACCATTCTACCCTGGCAGCCAGCTACTGTGAAGGAGTTAGAAAATAACGGATACTAAATCACGCAGTGCTGAGAATCTGATGGCTGCTTGCCTATCAGTATAAAGAATTACAAGAGTACCTGTTAGGTATCTTGCAGAAGAAAACAGAGGACACGCTTCTGTTACAAATATTTCACTACAGCCATGGATTTAAAGTACACATGGAACTTTTAAAGTTGTTTTACAGCATCTATTTTTATTTGTTCTTTAAGTGCTACCGTTGCAAAATCAGCAAACACATCCACAAAGGCTTCTTCCAGGATGCAGCATGTACAATATCAGTCACCAACACTGAGTTTTGAAAGGAAAAAAATGCATCTGTTTTAATACACAGAAAAATGAAGAAATCATCAGTTCAACAGATATTCCTTCTCTTGTCCCTTCCAGATCTCACATAGCTTTACCAACCGAAGTAACTGCAAACCTTTAATTAATGACGCACTTGAGGCATTTCTCTTGCTCCCCACAAACGATGGACCGAGGTCTGATGAAATACATTACTAATAAGCAATAACGAGGCTTGATTTTTCTCTCATTCAAAGACAATCCTCCTGCTTTGATCAGTGGAAGCAGGTCCAGTCACTTCTGCTCAGCCTGCTTTAGTAAAATGCTGTACGTTAAAAATCACAACTGTACCAGGCTGTGTGGATCAATCTCACATGAAATGGCCTAATCCTAGTCTCACATTGGTGTCTTACGATCGATTTGAAATTAAAAAGGAACAAATACATACTTAAGTAGTTGTTAACAAAACCTCGTCGGAGGTCGCTCACCTACTATCAAGCTACCAATACACATTTCCAGAGCTGAATTTCAAAATTAGCCTAGCAAAAATAGAAGAGTTACGAAAATGTACCCGCATCCTCATCTGCGTAGCCAACACTTATAAATATAACGGTCTTCCAAATTAAAAATTACTTTAATTGAGTTAAGAAAGCTAGCCTGTGGGGGTAGATATAGACTACTGAAAAATCACAGTAGCTTCTGTAACACCAGCAGCTGCATCAGAACCGGCAGAAACAACGTGTTTCTAAGTTTAGGCTGACATTGTCTCCCTGACTAACTGCTCTGCCACCTAACAGCCCTGCTGCGATACACGTTGCAGTTCAGATGGCAAGAGATGCAAAATCACGCACCCGCTTTCAGCACTGCGAAGCACACGTTGTACGGACGGCAAAGGGGAGAAACAACCAGTGAGTGACCTGGCGTTATCTAAATGCCACCGGGTACTTTAATTGCAATCGTATTGCGGTATTCCATTCGGGACAAGCGGCTAGGTCAGCCTGTCGGGTCCCCAGTCAGACCACAAGTTTTGCTGCCTTTCAGCCCACCCGCAGAGTGCCACCGAAGTTGCCAGCGGCGGCTCGGCTCTGGGCGCACTCGCAGCCTGCCCTGGGCACTGCAGCCCCCGGCACCGTGCTCCGAGGGCAGGGAGCGCTCAGGAGGCAGCTCCGCCCCGCAGAGCTGCGATTTCATAGCTGCTACAGCACCGTGACAGCCCTTCCCCGGGATGCAGCGGCTACTGGTCCTCCTCGCTCCTCCGCCGCCGCCCCGGCAGCACCGCTCGGGAGGGCGGCAGGCGCTGAGGGGCCGACCCGCTCTTTGTTCTTCGCGGGCACAGCAGCGAGCGCACAGGAGAGCCCGCTCCACCCCAGCCTCCCCACACACACACCCCACAGCCCCACTCCCGTTTCCGCGCCCCGACCCCTCCGCGGGAGCCCCGCGGCGATAATCGCGGGCGACTCCTCCTGTCGCGACAGCCTCCCGCTGCCCTCAGGGGCAGCACGGCCGGGGCCGGCGGCCACCACCCCGCCGGCACAGGTGCCCCGGGGCCCTGCCCGCCGCCGCCGGGCCGCAGGTGGAGGAGGCCGGGGCCGTTCCCGGGGCGACCTCGCCTCCTAGCGCCCGCTCCGCGCCGCGCCGGCTCCCGGAGCCCGCCGCCCTCCCGCATCAGGCCCGCACCGTGACCGAGGCGGGGGGCACAGCGCTACCGGCCCGGCCCGGCCGGGGGAGGAGGACCCGAGGCGGCCCCCCGGCCGGCGGCCCCCCGGCCCCGCGCTCCCCGGAGGAGGCTCCCGCCGGGCGGCTCCGCGTTACCTTTCGAAGAGCAGGCGGATCATGAAGATGCAGAAGGCCAGGGGGAAGGCGAGGTAGAGGTCCTCCGCCTGCGGGAAGGAGGCTTCCTCCGTGCTCTGCAGGTCGGCCCAGGTGACGTTGTGCGGCAGCCAGAACCGCTCGTTCCAGAACCAGGCGAGGATCCCTGCCATCTTTGCTTTGTCTGCCGCGGCGCCCCCCGCTCCGCTCCGTTCCGCTCCGCCGGCCTCCCTCACCGCGGCTGCCGCGGGGGAGGAGGACGGAGCCGTGCGGCAGCCCCGCCGCGGACACTGAGACGGCTGCTGCTACTGATACTGCCGCTGGTGCTGCTGCTGCTGCCGCCGAGCGCCGCGGCTGTGCCGGTTCCCCGCCCCGGCCGCCCGGCGGGGGCAGCGGCCGCCCCGCCTGTCACACGGCCGCGCCGGCCCCCATTGGCTCCCGGCCGCTTCCCGCCGCCCGCCGTTACGCCGCTGCTCCGCCGCCGCCTCGGGGCCCGGGCCGCCGGGTGCCCGCCGCCGCCTTCCCCCCCCCCCGCCCCTTCCCCCTGCTGAGGCAGCCCCCAAGCGGCGAGCACCGAGGGGGGTCCTCCCCCCGCTCCGAAGTGCCGCTGGGTTTGCACGGGCCGGTGGTCGCCACGGGCAGCCCCCCACAAGCCCCTTTCTCAGCCCGGCGAGCCGCGGCCCCGCGGCCGGTGGCACCTCAGAGGGCTGCCCCCGGCACGGAGGCGTTCAGGCGGGAGCCCGGCGTCCTGGCTGAGAGGAGCGGCCGCGGCATCTCACGACCTAACCCCGTTAAATGAGGCACGGACGAGAGCGTCTGAGAGCACAGCGCCCAGCAAAATCAAAGCTGAGGTGAGGGCTATGGCTTTGCATTCCCAGATAAAGAAAATCTTACTGTCTTTACGTAGGTTTTCACTTTCAGTTGCTTATCTCGCTGCCCGCTTCCAGCAGAGATGAGCTACGAGAGGAAAATTATAGTTGTCTCCACCAGGTTTTACAGAAAAGGTGGCAAGCAGGCTTTAGCAGAGCAGTGGCCTCTGGACTGTAGGCAGGGTGGTCTAGGCACAGACAAAATTACTCCAGGTAGTAGGTGTACATTATCCCTACACCATCAATGTTTTTCTGCCCTGCCCCACTTTATTTTTGTTGGCCTCAGTTTTCACCCCTGTATCATCACCCCCCCCCAGCTGGCTACCAAATACCAAGAGAAGCTGAGTGCTGTGCAAGGTGAACTCCAGAATTTTATCATCCTGGTTGTAGGTTTTCTGCCAGCTTGCTCTTTTTTCCCTGCTGACTCTACTTGTCTTTCCTGAAAAACTAATTACATAGCTCCTCATCTGTGTGCTGACATTTCTTTGCCGAAGAAAACTCCAAGGTAAACACACAACACCCTCACACTGTGAAAAACGTGATATCGATTTAACAAAATTAACCATGTTTGTATATGGAGAGGATTTCCATGCAGGACATTTGGGGAAGTTTCAGGGAATGTTTTGGCAGGTTGGCTGATGAGCCGTGCAGGTGAAATCTTCCACTGGGTGTTTTTGGCTTATTGCTAAGCCAACATCCCATGTGTCTGTGAAGTTTCTGATTCATTGCTTCTGGTCACTCCTAGATGAAAGCTTTTCTTGATGAAAAGCTCTTCAGATATAATTTTAATAGCTGTCAATATGCAGATAACCATTTGCTTCATTAACGATAATTGGATTTAAGGCAAAGTTAATTTTAATCAGAAAATTGGTATCATTATTCAGCATCTAAAGGTTGACCTGTTTTTTTTCAGCACATTTCAATATTCCAATCAGTTTAGAAGTGTATTCAATATTTATGTCTGTTTCCAATACAATGAGATAGCTCTTTCCCAGACATTGCAGAGGCTCACGGGCTCTGGTACTTGGCATTGCTTATGTACAGATACAGGAAAGGAACGAACGGATCTTTGCAAAGTGAGCCTAGCAACAATAATAACATGATGATGAATAAGAGGTTAATTCCTGCTGAACAATTAGTATAATTGACTTTTGTGTCAGAGTAAAATTATTTCAGGGCAACAGCTCTCTAAGCCTATCTGAAAAGAAATGGCATTTCTGAAACATTTGGGAGGATGACCGATTAAAAGCTTTTAATTGCATTCAAATTGTAGCAGCAATCATGTAGAAGGAGCCAAGAGGGGACTATGGAATGAGAACGCCTGAATCCTGTGCTGTGGAGGGAGATATTCCTGGGAGGGGCTCAACAGCAACCCTGATATTTTAAAATGGGTAATAGCCACTTTTATTATTTAAAAAAAAAAAAAAAAAAACATGCCATGGTTTATTTGTTCATTTGCAGTACACAGGAGTTTGTTTTGCACCTCTAAATCTCTCTGAATGAATTTGGTAACATGTATTTGTCAGCACCACTGCATCTGTGCCGTGCTGCTGGCCACCCGGAGGAGTTCCTCGGCCAAACCAGGAAAAGCTGCAGCAAAACCTGGCGATACTGTCGGGGCACTCAGCAGCAGCGTGCCTAGCGGGAGGGCCGAGAGCTGGATGGTTGCTGTGTGGCCGCTCCTCACCTGCATGGGGAACCGGGAGGACCATGGACATGTTTGGATGTGGCACCCCGAGGCATGGCCCTGGGCTGTCTTTCTTCTGACTGCCTGCTGGTCCCAACAGCCGTGGGGCTTCTGGTTTCTTGTGCTGTTAGTTTTGTCGGCTTTTCTAGTGATTTCACCTAAAAACTAAAACCTCATGGACGGAGTGGCAATCTTCACTATGAGATCTATGCTGGACCATTCAAATCAGTCCTGACTCCTGTATGGGTTTGTTATTAGTCTGAAGGGATCAGTGTGACTTCACCTGATTACCAAATGATGTACCCTGAACTCAAATCACTGTCAGAGCTCTGTGTAATTGGTCTTAAAATACATCAGTACAGTAGGTGCAGTAAGTGTCCCCAGGTTATATCACTTCAGTCTTCCTTTTTTTTTTTTTTAAATATTGGCAGACAAGCAGGTTTTAACACTTGGGGAGACATGCAATGGTAATTAGTTTGACTGTTGCAAAAAGATTTATGGACAAGTAACTGTAGTTGAAAGAGTGGTTTACATGCCACAGGAAGGCTTGTGCATTGTGCTGGGCTCCAGTTTGAGTCTACCTGAAGCAGAACTGCTCTATGAGGACTGATCAGAAGGAAAGGAGGAAGCAGGGATTGCCTGAGTCACTTAATGTGTCCATGCTTCATTCTTCTCCATTGTTCACTTCGGTTTGTCTTCCTGCTGTAAATTTAAAGGAAGTGTGCCAAAGTGTACATTGTAATTATGATACAGTCGTAGTTCACTATTTCAATGTTGTGTAACCACCCAAGCTTATGGTAAGCTGAACTGGACCCTATTCACACTAGGATAGGAGTAGTTAATCTTCTGCACCAATTTTGACTAAGTTATCCTGAAAGAAAACTTCTGATTTGTTTTACACAGCCGTGGTTTTATCTCAGACAAACTAGATACACTGCATTACACTTCCACTGGCATTTCAGATATATCTGCTTCATGCCTACTGACGCAGCCAGGTTTGAGCTCCAGAGTCACATTATGATTTACTTAGTAAAGCAAATTTTCAAACCTTCAAGCAGTCAACATTTACTGTTCAGGTTATTGGTACATGGGTACCAGGTACACAGAGCTGTACAGATCTTGTCTTATTATCTGGAGATGCTCTGGGGGACCGCAGACTTCCCCTAGTCCCGCCTTACTTTCATGTTCAGTAAAATTTGGGAACTGACTGATGACACAGTTGTGCCTGGCTCTACAATGAGCATGGAGCCTGGAGTCTGTGCCAGCTTCACATCAGCTGTGAGGGGACAGACAATACCTGACAACTGGAGACTTAATCTGGCACAAAAAGTAAGCTACTTCAGTGCTAAGCCATCAAAATGTTTACAGTGGATTTGTGTTGACAGCGTGAGTTTTTGTGAGATCAGTACTTCCTCTCTCGTGTCTGCAAGCTTTGCTCCAGGCCTTGCAGCCTGAGTTATCCAATGCGTTATCAAACTGAAGTCCTGAGAACTCCAGAAATAACCCTCAGAGCTAAACTCACTTCTTTATTAATCATCTTCAGCCAGCATCCAAGGTGATATTCTGTCCAGAAGAATATTCACCTGGTCATCTCATTATTTCTTTTCCCTCACAAAGCTGTTTTTAATGTAGTTGTTTCATTAGTTATCTGTTACCACTTTGTGTTCACACATGAATGAAGCTCTTGCCATTTAGTATTTGGTTTAAAGACCCCATATAGATGTGAATTATTATTTGCCTCAGAGCTAGATGATAGGCAACTTGCTGGCAATATATTTTTATTTTCTTATTACATCATTTTTAATTTCATCCTTATAAATTTTGCTGTACTTATGTCATGGTTGTACAGGGAGACCTGAGGAGAATATTGTTTTCAGCAAAAGTACACATTTGGGTTGACTGAAACTATCGCTGAATTCATGCTAATTTATCAGATAAGCATTTTAATCTCCCCAAATCATAACATATATTATTCTGACATTTTCAAGTCAAAGCATCCATTTTTCATTTTGTAATGACACTGCAAGAGTAAGGTTATTTCACTTAAGTGAATTGGAAGCAAAATATAAATCAAAGGATTGGTTAAAATCGGACACATCATAACTATATGATCCAAGTATACCTTTAAAGCTCTAGATAGCCATTAAACGGTCCCCTAGCTGTAGTGACAATGTCAAGGCTCTCAAGATTGAAAGTCATGCATTGTTGCACATGTCAGCTAAATGGGAAAGGTACCAGAGAACTAGTCCGATAACTCAGCGGCCACACTCCCTGATGGAATAACTCAAGTGCTGACCATGCTCTATTGTGAATATAGCAACTTACCGCATCCTGTAAATGCAGCCATAACTCTATAAAAGGAAGATGACACCATCTTGTCTCCTCCATCACCAAGGCATAGCTATAGTTGGCACTGACACCAAATTAGTTAGGTACGGCTTTAAGCGTTTTCTGAATGAGACCTATAGTACTCTATTTCTCCTTTCTGTTTGGAGTTATGGAGAGGAAAAAACAGAGAACACCACCTTCAGGCTTCCCAAGCTTTGTTTCTGCCCCAGTGCACGCTCTCTCTTTGGTTAGTTCATGCTGGGTTACTAGTCAACAGAAAAACTGGAACATTTTCTCTACCTTGATTATAAAAAAGGGATGCTTCTTTATTCCTCCAATGAAAAAAAAAGCACAAACATAGTTTGTCTGCCAGATCTTGTATCTAGGTTTAAAACTATAGCTTTATATTATTATATAAAATAGTTAAATATCTTGATTTAAGTGTTGTATTTAGACCTTGTCCAGTGTCATCATTTT
The DNA here is from genome assembly GCF_964211835.1 of Anser anser. Lineage (NCBI taxonomy): Eukaryota > Metazoa > Chordata > Aves > Anseriformes > Anatidae > Anser > Anser anser. The sequence continues at coordinate 20,339,053 of NC_139726.1, read as the reverse complement.
ACCCATCCTAGCAGGCTGCACTCATGCCTACACTCTTCCTCAAATGGGCGGCTGCAGCCCGTTGGTGTTCTCTCGAGCCTTTGTTCTCGCTCACCAGCTGGAGCCGCCGTGCACCCGCTGGACTGGCCCAGCAGAGCAGGCGAGCAGCTCTCTTGTGTCCATGCACAGTAATACAGACACACCAGCAAAATCTCTCATTGATTCCTTCAATTCATTCTCATCCACAACGCGTTTTGTGATAACTAGTGGCTTATTTAGCAACTTATTGATTAAGGAATCAAAACATTTGTGTCAATCCAAGCATCCAGCAGGAGAGGTGAGAGGACTTGTTCACCTGCATAAAGCATTCACCCACATTTAACGTTGGTGCGGCCTCACCTTGAATATGGTGTACGCTTCTGGGCTCCCTGGTATAAAAAAGGATGCTCTGGGAGCATACAGAGGAGGGCAGCAAAGCTGGTAAAGATGCTGGACGCATCTTGTGAGGAGAGGCTGAGGTCACTTGGATCATCCAGTCTGGAGAAGAGGAGGGTGAGAGGTGGCCTTGCTGCTCTGCAGCTCCCTGAGGAGGGGAAGCGCAGAGGGAGGCGCCGGTCTCTGCTCCCGGGTCACCAAGGGCAGGACGGGCACAGACAGCAGAGCTGTGCCAGGAAAGGGTCAGACCAGACATGAGCAAAAATTTTTTCGCTGTGAGGGTGGTGAAACACTGGAACAGGCTTCCTGGAGAGGTGGTTGATGCCCCAAGCCTGTCAGTGTTCGAGAGGCATTTTGATAACATCCTCGAGAATGTGCTTTAACTATTAGCTCTGAAGTGGTCAGGCAGTTGGATTCGGTCTTTGAAGGTCTCTTCCAACTGAACTATTCTATGTCAATTTTTCCTCACATGAAAATAGGAAGGCTGCACAAATAATGTAAAGTAGAGGAAGAATGAGTATACCAGTTTGTGTAGTAGGCCAGTAAGCATCCTCATTTGGAAGCAGACACGTAGAGGAATCCAAATGAATTTGCCCCAAGTCATGCTAGTAAAAGAGCAAATAACATCAGCCATCCATCGTGTACTCACAGACTGTAACGTGTATGAGCTAGGAAGCATCAGTGCTGATCTCAGTGCTCTTCTGTTTGCAGTAAGGGAAGGAATTCCCAGGGAATTTAGCATAATCTGGAAAATTAATGTTGGACACTCATGAAAAATTCACTACATTCAGTAGCTACTACTTCACTGCTTAATGTGTAAACTGAACACTGAGGAACCAAGTGTGTACAGAAGGTCCTTGGCCAGAAGAGCTGGATTACCAGTTTCTTAGTAGACTATAAAAAATATCACAGCAAATAAACTGGTATATTTGTAGTGATGTCACATGACATCTCAACATTAGTCATGCGTCTCTGAAAGCTCAAGGAACAATACCAGAATGGAGTTTTGGGGATATTTACCAGAAGGATAAGGCGAACTTAGAAAAGTTTTTCAAGGCTTTACCATTTCATAGGGCTCTGAATGATCCACTAAAATTGTTTTATGGTAACTTTACTAAGAATTCATTTATCAAAAACATATTTGCAATGCTGTCTTTTTAAACACTTGAAACATCAATTTTTTAAAAAAGAGAGAACAGCCACCAACAGCAATGATTTTTCCTAGACCTCCATTACTAAAAGCTTTCTTATTTTTAAGAAAGACTACATTTTCTGAAATAATATTTAGTCTTGAAAGGGTTGAATTGGCTCTATTGCTTGATGATTATTTTGTATTTTTTCTATTGCATTTCACACCAAGAGAGATAAAGGGAGATATTGGCAATTTTGCATTGACTGTTTACTTTTGTCTTGTGCAGGGGAGAATACCAGTGTAATTAATGCTCCTCCTACTCTGCAACATGAGGTGGATTGTAAAGCGGGTGCAAAGACAGACAGACATACTCACAGGTTACCATGGGAGAACGCAAAATTGGTGAGGTGAGTCAGTACTTCTTCCCACAAGAAGTACTTGCTAAGACATCCTGTTGTAAGCTTATAGTTTGTATACAGTGATCTAACTATATAGACATTCTACCAAACAGGATTAAAAGTGGTTATTAGAAATATTTCATTAACATAACCATTTGTATCTTACATATATGTAGTGTTGAGATTTATTTATTTTAAGGGAAAAATTCAAAGCCTATGAGACCTTTGTCTCTGTAGTTAGAGTTTCTAAAAGAATATTGTACTGAGGTAAGAAAAAAGGGATGAAAGAAAAAAAGTATTAAACTTTTTATACCATTTGTGTACAATCCACCTCTGAAGTCAATGGCAGTTTTGTCTCTGACTTCAAGAGGAAAACTATCAGACCAATAGAAAAGGCAGTTAGCTGAGCTCATTATCTTGTTTGTCATCAGGCTGTTGCTATTTTGCTTTATCTGGAGTACATTTAAGCTTAATACAAATTAGAAACAAAACAAATGAGAAAGCTGTTTTGACTGACTGGAGGTTCTATCAGAAAACTTTTTCTAGAAACTGACCTGAACGAATTGAATATGCCAATAAATCCACTTTCTCGAAACAGAACTTTTGCAGGGGACATTGTTTCACCAGCAGTGGAACACATGTATTATTTCATTAATTTCCCAGTTAACAGCTGATACTGCTGAGGTTGATGGTCTTGATCATTCCAGAGGAACCAAATTCAGGTATCTAACTATGTGCTTGCTGATCAGCACTGCTGCAAAACATTTTTGTGCTAGTGCTGCCTCCTTACATGCTGGCTTTTGTTACAGTTTTGAGGAAGCCTTTACTTCTGCACAATGAAGGGGGCCAGGCTATAATTTAGAAACTTTACAAACAGAAATTGTACATTGGAAACCACTTTTTGTTAGCTAACCATGTTCATAAAGAGACCAAAATAAATACAGCTGCAAAAGCTCAGGAGCTTCCCTGGTGGGTGAGGTCTGTATCAAGACAGCTAAATTAAATAGCAGTACTCCAAACTGAGCACATGAGGGTAGCTGAATAATATCAATTAACACTGGCAGGCTTTTTTTTTTCTTTAAATAAATCAAGATTATTTTTTTTCCAAAGTTTATTTTCAATGAAAACAATAGCTGTTTCTTGGAAAGGATACCCATTGGAAGGAAAAAGCAAACAATGGTATCACTTGATGTTAAACAACCTTTTAACTAACATGTTTATCAGTGTCATTGTTGGCTACTGTTTATCAATAAAAGAGGTTTTAATTTACTGAAACCCCAAGTAATTAAACCTCAGGAAGAAAATGCTGCTTCTAGAAATAAGAACTCATCATAAAAACAAATAAATGAAATAATGCAAACCACAATGCACTCATTTCTGACTATGCATTTAGGATATCAACAGAGGATGAAAATCCAGCTGGCTAGGGCCCAAAGCGTTGGCGGTGGGTAGGGGAGGAAAGGGATTTAAAGGGAGACAGTTTAAAGTAAGGAAAATGTTATCTTTCTTTATCCTGTTGCACCTTCCAGTGGATTTGAGCACCAAGTACAACCCATTTTTGCTCTGCCCTCCAGGGCAGATGGGGAACAGAGAGAAATGTTCTGACATGATGCTAACTGAACCTGAATCACTCACATGAAGGCAGTTCTCTCCCATCTCATCACAAGTTCAGGTTCATCAACACTTTGGAGCCCAGTTTCTGCCACACATGGAATTGCACCACTGTGGTTCAGAACAGGAAAAAAAAACCTGCAGCTGTTATGAGTGGCAAACTGAGCTGAGATGGGTTGTACCCTGCTGGCTGGGTCATGGTGGGAATTCTTCCTGTACCAAAGCAGGATCATAACAAACTCTATGAGGCAACTATAGAGGAAGGCAGGTAGCCCACTGTAGCAACAATTTCAAACACACAAAAACTCTTCACATGAGCGGTCATTCAGCTGAGCCAGACACACAAAGCAGTATGATATTGCAAAATAAACTCCTCGTAGTGTGCTCATCTTTAAATAAATGCCACCTCTTTAAATCAGATTCAGTCCTTTATGTCATATTTTTCAAGTCCTCTAGAACACCATCTAGGGATGGGGGAAGTTCCGTCATTTTATCAGTGTGCAGTTTCTAGATTGACTTTTCACTGTGTGGTAAAATCAACACTCCCCTGGCATGTTATTTTGGGTCATATACTGCACCTTCTATTACATGGGTGTTTAGATCCCATTGAAGTCTGTCAGGAGGTAAAGTCACAATACAACTGCTATAATCCTCTGCTTCTTGCAGAATATGTAAGATTTTCTTTGTCCTATAGTACTATGTTCGCTGTATTTATTTTATCACAATAGTATTTCATAAGTCAGTCTGAAAGCAGAGGATCCAAACAAAGACTTAGGATTAAAACTTCAACATGACTTGTAAGATTTTACACTCTACAGTATCTTGACTCAGCCTCTGCAGTATTAGAAAAAGAAGAAACCCCCCACTTCAGAAGTACTAACGTTTTGTTAGAATTATAAGCAGCCAGCATTTACACATTTAAGTTTTGATGACTTTTAAAATTAAAGTTAGAAAAATACCACTTCCCCTTCGGTAAATTCAGACTGTTATGTTTTGCAGGAACCATTATGCAGTGTAGAGCAAACCCAGGAATTAAAAACCGTAACACTGAGCACTAAAAGTGCAAGCGTCTGCAAGGATGGGCTGAGTTAATAACAGTGTGGATAGTCACCATGTGAGGGAGCACTTAGTGTCAATTTGTCAACTCCTTTTAACTGCAGTTGGCAGCAGCAATTTTCTCTTTTTTTTTTCCTTCCACCAATCAATAACTAAAAAGACCCAGCAGTGAATGCTTTGCAGGTGTTCTTTTGTAAAAAGAGAATATTAATTAGGTATTTGAATCACTAATTGCTGTTTATTTCTTTGACTTTCTGCATCAATGATTTTTTAAATGCTTTCCTTTTCCAGACTTCTCATTGCTTCCTAAGCCATTTTTGTTTCTCCCTTGATTGCCTCTCCTCTGTCCTTTCCTATGTATGTGGTCATTTTTCTGCTCACTTATTATTCAGACTCAACATTAACTAAATATAAGCTGTGAATGTGTGTATATTTTTACTGCAATATTATTTTAAAGGGTTAACAGGCTTATTTATTAGTGCACTCATATAATTATGTTCTATTTGGTTTCATGCTGATTTGATTACAAAATCAGCCTAAGAACTGAGAGAAAACAGCATCAAATATATAGGCAGAGGCTGTTTGGAACAGGAATTAGGAGGCTACTAAAATATGCTTTCAAATTCACTCACCCACAAATATCGAAGATAGTTGGCGTGTTTACCACAACATTCTCAGCATGTTTAGTCATCTAGTAAAACACAGCATGGAATGAAGCAAATGCAAGCATGAGCAAGGATTTCACCAATGCCAGCTGATTTTGGAATGACACTCTAAGATTTGCAACTTTAAGGATGGAAAAAGGCAGTGGCTATAAGGAGACCATATTGCTGAGGAGATACTTGGTGTTTGAAAAAGAACTTATTATTCATTCTTTATCTACCTCAGTGCTTGCAGTTTTTCCTGCAAAATGCTCAGATACCAGAGAACAGGAGCAACTGAAAGGACCATCAAGAAGCAGATTTTTTTTCCTGTTGACTTCAGAGGAGCACAAGGCAGCAACAGGGAAAGAAGTTCATGCTCAGATGGCACCTCTGACTGGCTCTGGGGTCATGTGAAGCAGCTATGAAGGGACCTGCACTTGATAGCGGCTGAATTAAGGATGATTTATTGCCTGCCTGGCAGGAGCAGAGATCAGCATCTTGTCTGAAGTGTTACATCACATACCTTAGGAAGGGCCACTTCAGATGCTATTTCCCATTCTAGTAGCTTAAAGCAACAGAAGAATAACATAGCCCAGCACTTGAAGTGAGATCTGCTGATGTAGCAATTGGCAGTCACCCTTTCTGGATCTGGCCATGCCATAAGGTTGGGTTAACGACACAGTATCATGATGGGGGAAGCTCATATGTTAATAGAAACTGGGACCCAAAGGTTGCTGGGGAGGCTAAAACTAATAGTTTCCACCTCCACCTCCCTCCTTGTGCCAAGGCTACACAGACCCAGCTGACAGTGTGGCCACGTTAGCTGTATGGAAGCACTATAATCAGAAACAACATCTACCTTAGATTAGCACTTAATTGTTCTGCTGTCACTGCTTAAATGATAACATGTTTCAGGTAAATACCATGGCTTTATCCAGCAATTCTAATACAGTCTGTTGGCAGCAAATTCTGTTTTCCTCTCATCTTCTCTGTCTCTGATAACACCTATCAGGATGGGCATTGAGGAAAAGATTAACAGCCTTTGCCTTCTTTGGATAGCTATTAAGGGCCTTTAAAAATAGAAGTCTAATACAAAGATACTTTAGTGATTTTACAAGTAGAACAAACATCTCTGTACATAACTCAAACTACATACCTATGCCAATCTCATCCCACTATTATTTTCCCTGCTCCAGTAACTGATAACGATGCAGAAGAGACTGCCTAGCAGCTTTGGCTTCTGAGTTTGCTATTTTTCTAGACTTAATATTCCTAATCTTTAAATCCTATGACCTTCTACTTTTAATGTCATTTTGTTCTTAAACAGATGACTCTAATCATCTGCTTCTCAGCACTTGCCTAATCCTATCAATTTTTCCCATTAAGTCACTCGATGTATTTCCCTACATAGACCTGCAATACTATTGTTAACTGGGGACTCCTAAAGATCCCTTTTTTACCGTGACTCACTGCCTTATTTCCCAGCACACTGATTCTTGCCTTTTCCATTATTTCATTCAGCTATAATTTTCTAAATCTCTTTGGCATCAGGACTTGTTAAAGGAATGTTCTACACAGTTAAAGACCCTTCCTGCTTAACAAAAGAGCTATATTTGAAGAGGTGCACGAAGAGTGTAAAATTTAAAATATTTCAGCTGATAGGGACAGATTTCTAAGCTAAAACACAGTTTAGTCATCTGCAACTCTGAACAGCCATATAAACATGCTACTGCTTTTGAAGTTTTCCTGTTGCCTCAGTGAAACCCTACTGCCTCCTTTAAACTTATTTTTTTTTGCACAGAAATAGTATACTGCTTTTTTTTTCCTCCCCACGTACAGATGAAAGTCTGCATTCCTCTTTATTTCAAAACTAAACATTAAAGTAATTGCACAGAGAGAAAGAATATCATAATGAACTTCTTTACCAATGCAAGTCTGCATTACTTACAGCGTTCACCACAGGAATCTAATGCTGGCTCTCAAGTGTCTCAAAGCCTCTGCTAGCATCCCTGTCTCTCTGACACTCTTGAGCTGTGTGGTGATGCTAGTAGCCACATCAGGATTTGAGCAATTTCAGATTTCCTCATAGCTAACCATGTGCATCCACAGCTCTCATTTGCCTGTCTCCAGGGACAGTTGTGTACCTCTGAAACACAAACCAGAAACAAAAGATGCATGAAAATTTATGACAGTCAACAGCAACTGGAGTCAAAACAGTAGACTACCTTCACTGTTTGCCCCCAGAAACACAGAAAACAACACTAAAGCAAGTACTTCTGTTTCCTGTAAAAATATTTTGGTTGTCCTATCCTGAACTATGCTTCTGTCACTGCAGACTGGAGCCTTGACCTGTCCTTTGCAACTTCAGCCCCACACACAAATGGGCATCCTCCACAATCCTACACAGCATCTGGTACTTCTGGGCCAGCAGTCAGGAAAGAAGAAATCAAAGTGTGGAAGGGCTGACGCTGTGTGAAAAGGAGGAGACAAAATGCATATTCAGAAATGTGCAATTAAAAATGCACAAGAAGTATGAGGTAGAGAGCTTGTTAGTTACCTGCTTTGGGATTTTTTGCTTAACTGGAAGTGTATTGCACACCGGATGGCTGTGTCCTGTCCTCCAGCCCCCAGCTTATCTAGCCTGGCTGGGCAGCCCCTGCGAGTCTGAAGTAAGAATCAAGAAAGCGTAAGCTATCTGTCCTAATTGCTCGAGAAACAGATCCAAGACTGGAGATAAGGGATTAATAAAAAAGAGGAAAGGCACTCCACTGGTGAATTTATGTTAATTAACAGCAAAGGAGCTACGGATACAATTTTCAGGTCATTGCATCTTTGCTATTCCCAAGGTTTGCCATAGGGATTTAATAGTCATCTATCTTGCCTGTGCATTGTGAGGGTTAATTGGCATTTTTGCATCAGCAATAGCATATGAAATGTGCTAATAAATTATAAGAGTCCTTAAAAAGCATTAACAGCTTAGAAAAATGGTAGTGTATAAATAAGTTCTGAAAGTCATACTACATTTAAGCATTCATTCTAAAGCACTCAAAATTTCAGCAATAAACACCTAAAATCCAACTTTCTAAGAATCAGCAAGAAGACAGACCAGAAGCTAAGAAAGACTAAGCAGCTAGAGGAAAAAATAATTGCATGGCTGCTTTGTTATGCCTGAGGGTCCCAAAAACCTGAGATCTACTCAGAGAAAGATTTTTTTAATGTTACTTTTGAATTCTTTTTCTTCCAATGCCCTAACCTTGGAGGGAGCCAGCTGCCACTTACCCCACAGCCAGGACAGACAGAAACCATCACTTTATGACTTGCACCTGATGCTTCTGTAAGGGCCCTGAATGGAGCAAAACACAACAACCTAGAGGGGAGCTGGTCCCCAGTAGTGCCCCAGGAACTCAGAGCAGAGAAGGGGACCTGAAGCATGAGAGGACCTGTTGCCCATGCTTGTCACCTGCTGAGCAGTAGTGCTCATAGTGGGGGTGTGCTGAGAGATGCAGGGGGCCTGCTGGCTTTTGCAATTTATGATGAAAGAGGAATACGGCAATTAGGGTAAACAATTGCAGTCACACCCTTCTAGGGAAAAATGAAGGCTGCAATGCCACCTGTGTGAACATGTCAGGAGGGAAGCATACCCCAGGCATGAGCAACAGCTGCAGTCCACGTGCTGCCACCCTTCCCTGTGGTTTTGAAAGGCACAAGCGGAGCTCACAGTCATTAACCTGGGTGAACTCTTAGAGGTATCATTACGCATATAAGTTCTGTTCTGAGACAGGTTCCCAAGGGTAAAAGTTGTTTTACTCCAACTATTTCAGATACATTCATACAGCAAAGACACGATCTCCTCCTGGGGCATTCCTACTGCCTGTAAAATAGCACTCAATTTACTAAGGTATGTGCAACATCTACCATATGCTACAGTTAACCCAAGGGCCAGATTTTTAGGAGTTCATTCTACAAAATTGAGGCTGCAATTGGAAAAAAAAAAAAAAAAGCCAAACTGTTATCAGACTAGCAACCGGATTCTTGGAGGAAGGTGGCAGACTGGAAATGTATTTGTGATATTGGGTAACTCCCTGGAAGCCTGAAGGATCTGGCCCCACCTGTGAGACAAACTCGCCTCTTTGGACATGTGGCCTCCTTGCACATGCTCTGTGGAGGCTGGAGCTGGAAGCTGTCAGCTTTCTGGCATGCAAAGTGTCAGGCAGTGGCATGCACTGGCAGCCAGATCCCATCCGTCTTGCCAGGCAGGGAGCTAGGAGAAAGGGATACTCCAACATGGAAAATCTTTCATCCTACTTGGCAGCTGGTATCCTTATACACCTCGTGGCTGTGCTTACTCCACTGAGACTCTACTAGAGAAAGCTGTATTTTAGCATGCTCTGTTTACTAACACCTTTTCAAATCCTAGTGTAAACGAAGCTGTTAGAAGTTTGCAGTCATTAGCTGGTTAAAATGACCTCTAGCATAAAGCCCAGGGTCTCACTTGACAAGCTAACACGTGATAAAGCGCAGGCTGTCATCACGTGTGAACAAAAGCAGTTACTGGGTGATGGTTCACCATTTAAGTGCCACATTAAGGATAATTATAACTGGATGAAGTATATTTGTTTTTAAATAATCGATATGTTTTCAAACACTGTTGTTGGCAGAGCAATTTGTATTCTGATGTGTTTTAATGTGAGACATCTGAAACACAAGTAGTTTCGAAGCCCCTTCCTTCTCCCCTCGGCTAGCCTGCTCTTCTCTAATGGGTTGCCGTAGCCTCCTGCCCTTGTCCCTCACCCTGCGCAATAGAAAGCAACCCAAAAAAGAACTGATCTCCCCATGGAAAAAGCATAAATGTGCCTCAGAAATTCAAGTATCTAAAGCTCAATTTGACATGTTTTTTTTTCGCAGGCCTCTCGTGACACTTTGAGGCTTCACAAAATTTACTGCACATTACCTACATACTGGCAGAACCGCCTCTAACCTTTATGCCCGATGTATTACAGGGACTGTAGGAAGAAACAGCAGAGGCTTTGGATCAGACTTTATTGCTGCAGGAGGCTGAAGCAATGTCCGTTGAGTCAGCCCAGCTGAGAATCCAGCCCAGAGGTCTCGGGGCAGGTACAGCTTCCTTCGGTGGCCTGGGAGGAGGCTGGACAGCTTTTCCCCTGACACATAGCTGTACAGGTCATAGCAAGCAGGACTTGAAGGAGAGTCCCAGCCTTGTAAATTCATGTCTGAAATTCATCATCAGACAGATGCTACTTCAGTATTTTACATAACTGCAATTGATTGATTGCCAGTTCTTTTGAGGCATTTAATACATTTGCAAAAGATAAGGCCAAGAGCTTAATTTTTTCATGTGTCCCAGAACAAGCCAATAACTTGGCAGCTGAATCAGACCCAGGGCTCAATTCATCTGTCAGCAGTCAGCACAAGGTATTTCAGAAGAGTATGTAAGACCTCTGCAGCTGTCAGATGATGGAAACAATTTGTCTTCCACTCTCCCCCTACACATGCTTTAGATTTCTTCCTAATCTGCTGGAGATTTTATGAATCCCCCCAAAGCTTAACACCCTTCAGACAGCTTTGTCCATAGTTACAACTCTGGATATTTGTTATCCAGTGACACTCTGACTATCATTTGTCAGCCTTCATCATTCTCCTCATGACAGTGAATGCAAAGGTTATATTAGGTGTCCAGTGTAGAGGCTCATTATTTTTGTATCCCTATCCTTTAATTTAATTGAATGTTGCCTTGCTCTCATCTACAGAGGTAGTATAGGTGGAAAGCTTCAAGATAGTTCATAATATATTTTTTATCTACCATGCTCTTATTTATCTTTGCATTAAAGCAAACAATCCTTAGCTTTTTTAATTTGTCTGCATAGGAGAGTTTTTTCCATTCCCTTGATTGATCATCTTTTTCTGATCACCACCTCTTCCAGAAACCACTCTAATGAGCTCTGTGATATCCTTTCTGACATGGAATTACAAAGACCACACAGATGATGCTGCAGTGTCAACATAAACAATACCAATATACATATTGTAAATATAAACAAAGCAATGATTTTTCCTATCACAGGGTATCTGCCATGCTTTTCTTTCCCTGTAATGACTTGTTTGCTCTTTTGGCCACAGATAACCCATTGAGGATCCTACAGTGATGCTTCATTTTAAGTTTTAAATTAGTTTGGACTCCTATGAGACATATGATTAGTTTAATCTTTCCCTTCCAATCTACAGTAGATGGCATATCTCAGACTGAAAAATTATTTGGTCCTATGTTGTCTGTTCTGTTTAATCTGGGGAATTTAAAAGAGGCCAGGATAGGTGAAGCATAATTTTAAAAAATTGCCTCTCTCTTCGTAACCTGTGCTTTATTTTCCTGGATAATTTCCTAAATGACAGTCTTCTAGATAATTTCAGCTTCTTTGTATTGCTGAAGCAAATTGGGATGATAAAAAATAAACATCAGTTTCCTTAATATATATATATTTTTTCCACATTTATGCTACAGTTTCTTGGTATTAAAAATACAAGAAAATTGTGGGTTTGGGGGGATTGTTGGATAAGTTTTTAAAGCAGTTTTAATATATTCTTTTGTGGCCATACAGAATAAGCCCGTTTGCTGCAGTTTTTTTAAAACCTTATTTAAAATTTATTTAGGGACCCCAGCAAATCAAGTATATTTGATTGAGGGTAATTCAACCTTTCTTAAAAAGCAGATGGCAAATAACTCCTTAATAGTTACCTAAATTGAACATAATGAAGTTGCTTTACTAATATATTCATAAAAATATTTTGATGATTTTGGTACCACCAAGTTATTTGGGCATATTCTCCCTTTTTGATGCTTCCTGGACACATCAGCCTTGGCGAGTCTTCAGTAATGCTTATGTGAACAATATGATACAAGATTTCCTTGAAGCGAAGAATTAAGTGTTTTGCTCTACCCAGAATGAAGAATTCTGTAGTGCTTCTCATCATGAATACACTATGAAGTAGTTGTAAAACAGGGTTAGCAAGGCTGCCTAACAGCTGGCCATATAAGTACATGTGTTGGAGGACTAAGTTCCTTAACAGTGTTCATTCTGGTTTTCAAAAAATGACTTTGTTTTTTATTTCAAGCATGTTCCACCGCCTCCCCTGAACTCAAAGATTAGGGAGTCACTTAAATGCTTGCACGCACTTATTGCTGTGTACAGAAGAAAATCTGTAAAAGCATAGAGAAATGATTACTTAAGATGTGAGGATAAGAATGGGGACTAGAACTAGCCTGAGAACCAAGAAATAAGAATTCATATCCTTATGTCTGCTGAAGAAACACAGCGTGGTCTTAGGCAAATCATTTCACATTGCTGTGGTTCTGCTTCCTCTCCAGCTGTAAAATGGATATTTTTAGTCTGCAGGACAGGAAAAAATCATGAAAATACAGTAATTAACATTTCCACAGCAAATAGATACTGTGGTTGTATATACAAAGCTGGCAGATATCTTTAACTGACTGTCACCAAGATTATTGGTAATTAGGCTTAAACTTTGGATCCCATGTGCATCCAAACCAGCTTGGTCTGGACAGAGTTGAGGCATTGGTTCTAGCCCAGTCTCTGACATTTTCAGAGGAGACAGGACCTGGCAGCTCAGCTCTTCTACATTCTTAATCCACCCCTGTGACTTGCCAGGACAGCCTTTAGATGCCCTTCTCTGACTGGCAATCTGCTCCGTAGGATTGACCTCCTACAATATTAGCCCCATGTAGTAACTCATAACCTTCAGTCATACAAGGTTCATTGATTGTTAGCAACAGCAGCTACCTAGGATACGTGTTAGAAGCAGCATTACACCAAGTGAAATTGATGCAAATAAAGCCCCCATGTTCCTCCAGAAGCACATACTCTGGTTAAGTCTGTGCTTACCTTCCTTGTGAGCTGGATCTACTGATTGCCTTGGAGGAGCAAACTCCCAACACTGCCCAGCAGCAATCAGCTCCTGAGAAGAAATGTACCTCTAAGAACAGCTCCTTGTGCAAGCAAGTTATTACCTGCTCTAAACCAGTTTAGAAAAGGATCTTCCTGCAGCCAAAATTAGGATGTTTGTGCATGCCTAAGTGCTCAGACCAAGGATGATATTATAGCAGCTGTGATTCTGAGTGCCTCAGTGAACTTTGTCACCAGGAGCAACTGGGACGGTGATAGCCATATGACTGTAAGTAGCATGGGGAGGTCTCTCGTTCTGGTGTTTCTCTTGCAGGTATTTTTAGGGGAGAAAAGGGGAATTCTGCGGAGATCTCTAGAAAGGTGGCGTTGGTTCTGTTGTCACTCCTGAGCCTTCCATGTGTGCAGCTCCACTGGCCGATGATTGTCAGAACTGACCCCACCAAAGTGAGTTTGGATCAAATACAGTTCCTTCAGAAGGAGCTGTTTCACATTCTTCCCTTTTTTCTTCCTCACAGACTTCCTGCACCACCTGCAGGCAATGCGGTTGTTGGCGTCACTGCCAAAAGTCACTCGGGAGCTTAATTTGCAAAACTGATGCTGTTTGACTATAAGATGCCAAATATGCATCAACAAACAGCTGCTTGTTTGCCGTGATCAGCCCTGTGGCTTTGAGCACCTTTCATGCTGCCCATGGTATAAAAATGGTATAACTGAATTATAAAGAAGGGTAATGGGATGGCAATGAAGGAGCTGCTGTTTATGAATTAGAATCCTCATTCCAAGGTTTTTTCAATATGGAGAAGCTGCCTATGGTGTTGTTTTTTCTCATAGGAGAAATTGTCTTCTTATTAGTTAGCAATGATTTCTATAGTGATACGGAGTGGCTGGACAAATAGATTCAACTGCAACCTAACTACAGCTTGTTGCAAATTAAAGTCCCTCAAACAGGCAGCTCTCAGAACCAGGTCCTTCCTGGACAGTGATAAGGGCAGGGAAGGCAGCCCTTCAACAAAAAGGACGTATATTTGAAAGCTGGACTGAAAAAAAAAAAAAAAAAAGAAAGAAACTTCTATCTGGTTAATGACACGTTCTTAGAAGCTTTCTTGCTCACCTTGCTTGATTCTCCTTTTTTCTAAATATCTTAGCAGGAAGCAACACTGACCTTTTGACATATATTTAAACAGGAAACCAATTGTAGTTAATCTTCCCTTTCTTTATATTCTTCAAGGGCAAATATACTTTAGATGATATTTAGCATACCTTAGCATCCCTTCAACTTCTTGCGTGTTCATTTGGTTTGTTGATTTGTAGGAACAGTGTTTATTTTTCATGTGTGATAAAACTGTCTCAGATTTGATCATCATGTCAAAAACTCAGAGGTACAATACTGGTCCCAGATGGATTATTTGTTTGTCAGTAATTTGAAAGAAAAATGCTATTAAAAATAAGACTCGGATACAAATTGATGAGATGGTATATCAGCCAATATCCCTGTGTCTCTATATACCTGTGTCTGTGTAATGCTTTATGGCAACCTGGATGGTTCTTTGTAAGTCACAATACAGAAGACGTGGGCACTAATAATTTGGGATTCTATTAGCATTCTTCACCCAGACACAATGTGCTGCAAATGTTAATTAGGTCTCACTGTGCCCCTTTAGTTTAGCTCACTACTATTAAATCAATTCCAATATACCATAAAGAGCTATTTATAAAGAAGTAGCTTCAGCCACTATTGTTTTAATCTTTTGTTCTAACCATCAGTTAGCATTTCCTCACTGAAGTATTCGTACATTGACATGCATCCACTTGCACTAATGCTCATACATCAAGGCGAAAATAGTCTCTAGGAATAAAACTGAATAGTTAACCTTGAATTCTTGATGCAGATAGCCTCTGTATTTTCAGAAGTGTAAAATTCTCCTATTTACTGACAGGTTCTTACAAACATATTTTATTGACCATGTTATAATGCATATTCAGGGTCTTTTTAAAATGCACATTACTGACAATCTAATACAGTAGCTCGTGTGCTTTATTACACACATCTATCTTTTGCAAGATCTATGGAAAATATCAATGCTCTCATGGTTGGATACAAATGTTCTTTTGGAGTTGACACACATTCTTTCATTTGCAGGCAATTAGAGGTGCTGGATTGCCATGTTGGTCATACAGTTCATATATGAGTATGTACCAAGGACACCTATGGTAATGCATGGGTGTGCTAAAGGCTGTATTTTCCTGATGACAGAAACATTATTCATCTTCAATAGATGCAAGATTGAACCTTATTATCTGTGTGTTAAAAACCCAATGTTTTTAGCTGATTATGTATCTGAGTAAGAGGTTGAACCTGATGCCACTTGGGTAAAAGGAAAAAAATCTCCTGCTGACTTGAATGTTCAAGGTTATTATGTCCTACAATGGCAAATTGCTATTTAAGGAAAATGATGCTCTATTTTCCAGTATAAAATGAGCTTATTGATCTCAGTGTAGATACGTAAACTACAATTGTATTTGACTTGAAAATTGCTTAACATAATGTTAGGAAGTTCTCTGTATCTTCTCTTCCATGGCATTGCAATATTGGATCTATATTCAGTGTCTGGTATTTTTAATTAGTATCTAATTTCATCAGGCCAGATCGTAATACAGGTATGAAATGGAGGATACTGCTGGGAAGAGCTAGTAAAAACACAAGGATGTGAACAATGTTGTCTCATAATCATGGGTCAGTTCCTCTTACATCTTTCCTTTTGACTTAGCTTTCACAAGGAGTAACTTCTGTGGTGCTGAGAAGCCCACATGCATGTATTAAGGGAACTTACACCTTGTTCTGAGCAGCTGGTTATCCTGAAGGAACAGAATCTTCCAGGGTATTTGAGATGGAACCTAAAACGTGACATGTTTGAAATGGCACTTCACCCATTTATAAAAAGAGGGGGAGAGATTTCCTATTCTTTTCACATTGAAGCCTTCAAAACTACTGCTTGACAGGTCTGACCTGTGGTCAACTGCACTACCTGCATTAGGACATCCATCTGAAATGTGTTTATTTTAGAAGTTACTTGCTAGAAAGAGACAGAATAAGAGCACAGTAGGTACCAAACCTCACTCTCCCTCCCGCCAAAGCCTGAGAGAACTAGCCAATGCACAGCAGATTTGTAAAGCAGGATATGCAATAGAAAAGGCAAAGAAGAATGTTGTGTTAATGCATCCTTTGAAGCACCACCACATTTCTTTTTAGGATATTCCTGAGAGAGCAGTATACGAAGTAACAGTTTGATTCTCATGGCTGAAGATACTCCTCCTACAAATTTTAAGCTAGGATTAGACTGCACCTTTCAACAAGTAAAATTTTTTAGGGTAAGGGCTAGGGCTATTACCTCTGTGCTTAAGTATTTCCCAGCTTTTTTGCCCTTTTGATGAAACTTTGGTTTTGGTGAGTAATTGTGACAGAAACTGAAATATTGGCTGGAAAGTTCCTTTTAATTGCAAAATTAAAATCAGCAGTGTAATTGAGTTACACTGATGTCTCACTGAACACTGCTGTACTATTCATGTGGATCTTCACACACAATGCATGTTATCTTTTTACTCCATATTAGTTGCTTGAGTAAAACATTACCAAGCTATTTCTGGTTCATCTGGAATTAATAAGCGTGAACTACACTAATGACCATGGTCTAGTGATGGACTACCATTTTTCAAGACATCCCCAGCAGCAGCTATTTTGCGACTGCAGATCACATTCCCTGTCTCCACATAGGAGTACTTGCTGACTTGCATCTGGAACACTGACGTACATGGGAAGTCAGAGTTGCATTTGCACAAGCTTTCCTGTGGGCTGGCATTTTCTGTTCACCTTAGGAACAGACAGTGTGGTATCAACTACTTCCTTCCAATTTGTATTGTAAAAGGACTGTGTTAGGTGCTAAGACAGGAATTCTTGAATTCTTCTGCTTCCTTTCATGGGAATCAGGACACAATAAACCATTGCTTACATTCTGTAATAGATACTTTTTATAATATAGAAATATTTCCTGCGAGGACACATAATTTGACCTTTTCAGAAACATTGTTCTAATTTTGTTGATGCAAACTTCTATATATCGTCCACTTTACAGGACGGGATCTAAAGGACAGGGACTGACAGGAGGATAATTTTGTTTCTTTGGCTGCAGATAGTGCTGCTGTTACTGCTTTTCAAGAATTATCTGTCTTTTTTACAGCCCACTAGAAAGTTTCCTGAAGAACTGTACTTCACTAAATTAATAATGAAAACTACACAACAGAGAAATAACAGTCTACCACTGGCATGCACTGTCAGGTAGAGGTTTACATTATATGGTCTAAAGGAGGGCCTCTTGCAAATACAATACTTCAAACAAACAAACAAACAAACAAAAAACACAGAATGCTGCTTTTACCTGAATTTACTCACTGTGAATTCAGTTTTCAGCTATAGTTTGGAAAGAAGATGGAGCCTCCAATTCTTTAAAAAAAAAAAAAAAAAAAAGCATTTAAAAATCCTCAAGAAATCTGCATTCAGCTACATACTCTCTTGTTCTTCGGGTTCTTTCAGCCAAATCTGTTCCTCTATATGGACCTAGCATTAGTTCAAATTGTTGCCTCAAATCTGGAGGACAGCATTTTCTGCAGTCTTTCTGTCTCTACATGTTTTTTTAGCCAACAGCTTGTGAACTGGGATGACCTTTTCTATTGGTTTGAGATATATAAAGTGGATAATCATAGCAGAGGGAGACAAAAAAAAATCAATTTGGTGAGCAAGTCCATTCTCCTTTAAGGACAGACTGCAGTCCTAGTGATGGATGTATCAAATTAAATTGTCACTATAATTTGATTTTGCCAGACATCTGCAAAAGTGATTTATTTAGGTAAGGGTAAGTGTAGAAAGGGCAGTAACAGCTCTCTCCAAAAATATCGTCTCTCTTAAAATCATCTTTCCTTGTGGATGTTTTCATTCTTTCCTGAAACAGTTAAAATATTTTAATTATCAATGGAACTGCAGAGGCTCGGTGTCTCTGTATATCCACCATAAGAAGTACCCAATCATGAGCAGGAAGACAAAATAGGAGATAGAAATGACAGTTAATCAGGACATAGACAATTAGGGATCAAGTAACACCACATAATTTTTCTAGGTTGGTTGATCATTTGTTAGTATGACAGAAGAAAAAAATGTCCACCTTTTAAATTTGAATGATGTTTTCCAGCAACAGCAAAAGCTCACTTTATCTGTGAATTCATTACTAGAGACATACGGGTTGATCAAAGCATAGAAAACCGGACATTTGAAACAGAGTGGAAAAGCATATCACTGTCTCCTTGGCGTGTTACTGTGGATCAAATAGGACCAAATCAGTTAAAACACTAGGAGCATATAGCCAAAAGCTTGCCCAAGCAATTGCAGGGGTAATGATGTTAACTGCCAGGAAATAAGTGATTTGCACTTTGTGATGGCTGCATCAATTGGTGAACTACTTGCTATTATAGAAGGCAAGAAAAATATTTATTGAATTTTCACTGTGCGATTTCAAAGATCATGCATTAAAAAATCTAAATGATTTGCACATAGGTACTCTTGTGATAAAGTATTCTATCCACTGCACTGTAAGAACTGGTATTTTGCCAGTATCCAAATAACAGGTCTTATTGATTATAGATTTGTCTCATGCCGTTTTGTGCAGCTATAGCTTTGAGACCACCTGCTTTTAACTGCATGGAGCCTTCATCTGAACACAGAGCTGGGAGCCAGTCTTCAGCTTCTGTCTCAGCATTAAGTCTGTAAATTTTAGCACTTTATTTTCTGTTAAAATCTGAAGAACCCACTGAAGAAAACGGGTATTCCACAAAGGCTGTAATACAGATATGATATGAATTTTGAACTGCTGGAATAAAGTTAGTAGAAAACAAGGAGTATTAATGATTTTTGCAGAAAAAGACCAGGATCAAAGACAAATAAAAAATAAAGTTGATGGAATGAAGGATTCTGAAATGAAACAGCAAGGTGCTGTGATAGTTAAGAGATTGGGTAGGTCCTTCTTTTCTTCCTTATATGTAGCTATAGAGGTTTGTTAAAATTGCAGTGCTTTTGAAAAATACTGTGGTGTATTTGACCACCAAAGCAATCTTTTTTTTTTTTTTTTTTTTTTCTTTTGTCTTATATTACGTAAGTCAGAAGGAGAGCTGGTTGCCCTACCACTTGCTTCTTTGTGTGTCCTGGCCACTGTGTCATGGTGCCTCCCTAAATTTCCTCTGTTATTTTGACATAAAAATGTAAAGTTTGTATCTAAAATTGCTTTATTGGAAACTTTTATCCACAAAATGTAAATATTACATACTTAGAAATTTAATTTAATACATCAAATATATATAAAAAATTACCTCCAAGTAATGTAGGAAAAAAGTCTGGCAAAATGTCAGAGATCTGCTGATGTTGGTTGCCCAGAGGAGTGCAGAAGAAGGCAGGAGGCAGGTTTTAGATAACTTTGGTGGAAGTTACAACAATGCTGATTAAAATAAATACATGCCTTCACAAATATGATATTGGAAAAGAAACTGGTTTCCACTCTCTCTTCTTTCTCTCACTCTCTCCAAGACTTGAATCATAATAATGATGATCAAAACAGGAAAAGAACTCTTTTTTTTTTTTTTAAGATTTTATAGGAGTTGCTTAAGTAGGCATAACGACATTGCGGAGAGGTTACCTGGATGATTCTTGTGGCATATAATAATTATGTCAAAGCATTTATTACAGTAAAAGTCATAAACAGACTCAAAACTTCCAACACAAAGAAAGACAGGGAACATAATTTTCAGAGCTGGAATTTCATTAAAAGGTGCTATTTTATTCTCAGCTCCTATTTCAATAGCTTATCACTTCAAGTGTTATGTGGTCCACAATTTCTACTTTCAGATAGGGATTTTATTAAGCCTCCAAGTAATGAAAATAGATATAAATTTCAGCTCCATCATTCTAATTTAATTAGTTGCTTTGCCAAGGGACTATTGGTACAATGTGAGAAAATCACAGCCCTGCTCTGCTCAGTAGTGTTGGGCTGGAAGGCTTTCCCACTCCAGGAATGCCTGGTGCAGTGCTGACACCTCTGTCTCAAAGAGGCTGAATGAACAGCCTCCAGGCGAGGGAACCCAATGGGGGCCAAATCCAGCCTCCTGACGCCTTAAGCAGTAGCTCCCGTGACCATTGGCGTATCTCATCACAGTGTACCATAGGACAATGAATCCACGTAATGTTTTGCTCACTTGCCTGTGCCTCAGCTTGCTCCCTCCCCACTAAGACAGGAGGAATGGGTTTTCCTGGGAGACAGTGGGTGTCTGATATCCAGCCCTCTGGGCTCTGTGGACTCTTTGAAGTTTGAAGGCAGGCTCTGCATTGGAGTATCTTTTTGAAGAGGAAAATAAAGTATTAGAGATATTTTAAACAAATCACTCTTCATACCAAATGTTGTACCTGAAAACAGATAAACTGTGGAAGGATTTAGTTTTTGGTATGCCAGCATGGTAGTGGGGTGACTTTTTTTTTACATTTCCAAAGAGCTTTGCAAAACAACTATTTAATCCTCCATAGTGGAGGTTCAGAAGGTGATGAGGCAATTTCAGTAACCTGAAACTTCTCATAGTGTCTTAATACTAACAATCAATGTGGTTTTGCAATTCTCTTACAAAAAATGTTTTTTTTTTTTTTTTTTCCTGCATTGTATACCAACCACATTACATTGTACATTCATTATGTGTACTTATATACACAAGGGAATTAAACTGGTGTGAATGAATAAACTGAAAACTTTCTCGAACAAGAAAATATTCAGTGATTCTCTCTCTGTTCTCTCTTCCTGTGTATTTGAGTATAAACTTTTGTAAGACTTGGTTGAAAGATGTAGAATTTAGATGTCCTTTCTGGTTAAAAGAAAATGTTTTAGACAGTAGTTCTCAGCACTCAAATTCTGCTGTTAATCTCTAACTCATTTTTAAAGATAAATGCCTGGAAAGACAAGGAATGATAACTTAAACAACAGCAGGTAAGATGATGAGAATGAGATAAAGACTATAAATAAGTGAAATAGTGGTGGACCGAACAAACATGGAGAGAAACTTTTTGTTGACAAGTAATTTCTGCCTGCCCTTCCCACCTCACCTGGTCGTGTTCCAGAACTTCGAAGAGACAGGTACAGCTACCAACTGTCTGAATTCCAGCATGTGGCAAGAATCTTTAAAGATGTTACTGTAATTACACAACCAACCACTGAATTTTTCAGCTTGATCACAGTGAAGAACTACAGCATATCTAGTACAAATGTTCACCTGCATCAGCTTCTCTTCACATTCTATAGCACCTGTGAAGTCAAGGAGAACTTCTCGTTTGACTGCAGGTCCTACCAACAGCTCCTATCCTTTGCAAACTGGAACTCCCAACAGACAAAGCAGACTTAAAATGAAACCACAGCATTTCCAGGGCCCTGAGTGCACCACCAGGGAAAGTCCCCTTGCAGGGGTTTGCTGTCTGTGCTCAAGGCCAGCTCCGATACAGCCTGGACCAGATTCCTGTGAGAACAGTGAGGAGCATCTCCTGGAGCCTTTGGTCCTGCATCTGACCTCAAGCCTTTGCCTAAACTGCATTGTAGATTAGCCTGTGCCAGGCTTGTTCTTTCTTATCTCTTGCCCTGCTGCCTGGGCTTCCTAGCTTCACCTTGGACCTGCCCTGTCCCTGCAGACTCACCTGGCGGCCATCAGACCATTCACTGGCCATTCCTGGCTGCCATCCCTGGGCCTGCCCCCTTGCCTGGCCAGATCCTTACAGGCTGCGGCCTACTGGGCCACCGCTGCCCCTGCTGCCTCTCGGCACCTGCGGGCCTGGCTCACCTGCCCTCATGGATTTGCCCAGCCCAGGCACCTTCCAAAAATGCTTTAAGTCTGGGAATACATCCAATGTTAAAAGCAAAACAAGATGTACTCTCTCTTGCATGCACCTAAATGCGTGTGTGCTTCCCCTTCAATCTGTGATAAAGCCCATATAAAGCCCATGGGAAAAGTAATCAAAGTACATGGAAGAGTAAGGAGTGGTACTGTTGTAAAGCAATGGTGGGATAAAGATAAGAGATCCTATCTTTTACAGAACACCGAAACTGCTAGAAAGAATTAAGAAGGCTTTTGTACATAAAGGCTTGCTTCAGTTCTGGAGCAGAATCACTAAAATTCTGGCAAATACATGTACGGTTCGAGTATTTGGAGTTTAAGCTCCTTAAACAATTGAGGGAAAAGGATAGTTGGCACCTGTGAGGCACAGAAGCCTGACAGCAAGGTGGGAAGCAGCGATGTTGTCAGGGCTGTAGGATATAGAGTTAGTAGCTCTGGAACAACAGCAGGCTCTGTACAGCAAAAATGATCTGTACTGAATTTATGATTTTTAATATGTAGCAAAATTATTTAGTGCTCTTCCTAGGCTCATCTTTGGAAAGCAGCCCAGGCTAAGAGCTGAGAGGTCAGAGCTGGAGTGACAGTTCCATGAAAAGCATTCTTCTTGTAGGTAAGGGAGTGCTTCCATCCCTGAGTGTCCCTGCTTCTGATCAGTGTCTATCTCCGAGTTTCCTGTGTCTGCTTCAGAACTGAAGAAGTTGTGACCTAAAAACTTGTCTTTCCTCTTCGTCTCCCCAACAATATCAATTAGAATGATATGAGATATTACTCCCTCCCACAGCCTTGTTTCTGAGAGTATAAAGAGATATATAAGCTATATTCTAACAAAACGTCACTGACTCCGTACTGAGTATAAGTAGCAAAAAGATGTAGACATCCACCTGCTAAAAATAATTTAAGCTTCTGCAAATTGCTTAGACAGCTGAACTTCCAAGCAAAGTGTAGGCGAGAGTGGGAATTAAAAATTAATGTACAAATCTAGAAACTGGCAATCTGCAAGTGAGATAGGCCCCTTTGCCTCTGTGATTATAGGCTGTATCTAGCCCTGTCATCTGTCTGAGTGAGTGTCAGCTGCTTTAAAATTAGTTCATTGTCTTCTTGCAGTTTGGGGCTGCTGTTAAATGATGCTTTGTGGCAGTCTCAGCAGAGGTACTGGAGACTGATGAGTTGATAAGAGTTTGAGATCGTGTTGACTCTGCAGCCTGGGGAAGCCTGCTGTCTGTTTGTGGTAATTCTCTTGTTCCATTATCCATCTAGCATCCATGCTAGTCAGCTTGGCAACTTTTGGGGGGCACAAGGTTAAAAATGCTTCAAAACTTGAGAAAACAGGCTCTCATTTGAAAGTAATAGTCCTTTGGATTTGTCTGGCTTGCTTCTACAAAAGAACTTTTAATTCATCAAGCGAGTGGAAATGTCACCTGAATGTTGCTGAGGAATATGAGATCAGCACTAATACAAATCAATACTGGTTACTTTCCTGATTCATAATGTGTGTGTTAGGTTGCAATTCCCCTGGCTGAAGGCAGCCTGCCAGATATGTTTATCTAGTAGCACACAGTCAGTGTGGGATCTCCAGAATAAAAGATTTCCATTTAAAAGTAATGGTGAATTTTGAACCCTGAGACTCATTCAGAGATCTCATGTTGTCATTGGTGTGTACAGGTGTTGGATACACGGTTGGATATGTTTTGTGAGAAAACAGATATAATGGTGATGGTAGCTGAACAGCACTATTTCCAGCTCAGGGTCCATGACATAAGGGGCAGTTTCCTGAAGTGTCTCATCATTCATAAGATGATGTTTCTTTTGTTGTACTGATGCCAGGGAGCATTAAAACACCTTGGCTGAGTCCTGGACTTCTTCTGAGGCACCTTTAGATTTTCTGTGAATATAACTGTCAAATGATTTTTTTTCTTTTCTTTTTTTTGGGGGTAAAAAACTTTTAAACTGATTTAAAGTCTTTCTCTTGCTTTTTGACTAGTTTATGTACCAATGCTTCACAGAATTTACACAGTTGAATAAATGCTTTGTCAGAATTCGTCAGAGCAGCTTTGAAGATGACTAGTACTATCTGCAGTAGAAATGTGAATTTAAACAAACAAAACCAAAACTATTTTATTCATATTGTGGAAAAATCTTCTGTGAGCTTGGAGTCATTAATTCACTTTACAGCCCAGAATCTAAGACCCTTATTAAGCCTTATTTTTTGATTTAAAGCATTCAGCAGACAACATCTGAATCTAAAAAAAAAGCATTTTCTGATTTATATATAGATAAGTATACATATACTGCTGTTTAATTGTTCAATACAGCATTCAGACAGTAAATAGTGTCAGGGAATATCGATAAATAGGGTACAATAAGTGTGAAAATAAACCCTTTCTATTGTTTGCTCCATTAAAATGGAAGCATTTTACCGCAGCAGCAGAAATATGTCTTGCAAATATTGTAACTCCTACATATTTGTGTTTAATTATTACTCTGTTTCAAGCAGCAAAAAATGCTCTTATATAACTTTGGAAGTACATTTGTGGGAGAGACAACAAAAACCCTGTATGTATTATCACTTGTTAGGAGTCTTGAGAGAATTAATGAGAAAGAACTGGTACGTATCTTTAGTCTGACAAAGCAGCAAAGGAAATACTCCTTTCCCTTCTCATTATTAAAGGCCACTATGTTTCTGCCTATTAGAGAAAAACTGTGAGGTGTAAAAGCGGGTACAAAACTTGTCTGGTCTTCCTTAACCATGTAATTAATAGATTCTTGGAATACAGGCAGTTACCTGCTTGCTGAAAACCTTGTAGCAGGCAAAGGAGTTCCTGCCCTTCAGCTGGGGTGGCATAAGTGATCATGCCCGTTCTAGTGCTTCAACTTCCTTTCTGGAAAACATTTACAAATAAAAAGGTATTTTTAAAATTTGCAGGTGATACCCGGAACCTACCTGTATGGCTTAGAAATTAAAAATGATATTTAGTGATTCTCAGCTGAAATATCACTGCCGCTGTTGATAAGGAAAATTCATTTGTTCTGCTTGCTCTGTGTCAGGGGATTTGGTGATCTTGCCTCAGCTCTGCAACGAAAAAATACTTACATCTCATTCTGTAGCATCTGGTCTCCCTCCTTTCTGGGTTTGGAGCCATTATGTTCCTTTCACTGTCTCTGGCTGGAGTGGTAACCCTGGCTGTCATCTCTGATATCTATGATGATTTACTTCCATTTTTGTCTGTTTCAAAGCAGCATTCATTCCCAGGGACTCACCACCCTTGCTATTTGAGGTTTTCTATTTCTTTGTAGTTTTGCATATCCCATTTTTTTCTTCTGCCTCCAGCTTCCCCCATTATTAGTATTCCGGTTTGGAGTTTTTTGTGAAAAATGTCTGTAGGTTACCAACAATGATTCATTGTTAGAACTGCTAAATTATAGTCTGCGCTATTAAGTAACAGGATATGGCATCAATGGAACAGAATGTGATGCTGTCACTATAGTCCCTTTCAGTACGGATGGTATTACTTTAAAAGACTTTCAGCTATCTTGTTGAATTGGAAGAAAAAGACACCAACTTTGCTGTGACATGCTCAGACTTGTGCCACACAAATTGCAACCTAGAATGTTTATCCAGCTAAATGACTCTGACTTTGTCAATCAGCTGCTTAGCTGAGATACTCCTCTAGTATATCTGTTCCAGGAAATTGAGAATATTAAATTATATGTTTTTGCCATCAACATACACAAGCCTATGAAGGATTTTACCAGTGCCTTTTTTTCTCGTCACCAAGCTACTCTTTTGTTTTCACTGAAGTTGTGTCTGTGGCACATCACAAACCTCCACAGTAAATCTGATAACACAGAAGCTACAATGAGGCCAATATAAAATTTTACTAGCTCTTTTGTTTGCTTTTTAAATTCACATGTAGCCTATAATTTTTAATACACTTTTTTTCTCTAACATTTTACAGATCAGCACTCTGCTGTCTAAAAACAAAGTTAACATTGGGTTGGGATCTTGCTCCAGAATTGGTAGGTGCAGCTGGGCACCTCCTGTCCCTAACTGTGTTAATGGCCTTAACCTTACAAGCTTTGCTCTTCAGGTATATTTTTGGCAATTACAGTTCACATTCTGCTCGACAGTATTTTATTTTTTTTTAAATCTAATCTTTATTTAAGTACCTGCCTCTTGCTTCTGTCCAGTCATGGAAGCAAAGGCTTTCCCAGCATTTATTTGTTTTCTATATGTTAGGTATTGTTCTCGTTCATGCTACTGCCGTCAGCACTACCTGCAAGTCATCCTTGATTTTGAGCTTTGCCCCCCTTCTTCCTGCAGGGCTGTGCTGGTTCTCAGCCCTGTGTGGAATATCAGGCTGTCTTCTATTGTCTGCAGATTTCTTCCTGGAGTGAACAACTTCAGTTGCTTCAGTGTGCCAGCAGGCTAGCCAAGATTTTGGGTCCTGAAAGACTTGGAATGAAGTTTTTGTTCATAACCTGAACCAGTGTAGGAGACCAGATTAACTTCCTAAATTTGCACAGCTTAAACAGGTTGCATATTCCCTTATAAGTTCACTTTCCTTTTGTATTGTAAGGTTACAGGACATTGCACTTTTACATTTCAAATATATGCATAGTGCATTGCTCAAGTCTGTGTAATGCAAGTTTGTAGTAAACTTATTCTAAGTAAACAGTTTCTGATATGCATGATGTGTTAAAGAGATTTTAGTTACTCTAGGGAATCAGGTTATACTCCAAGAGTTGTGTTTTTTTTCTTTTTTTTTTTCTTTTTTCTTCTTCTTCTTTTTTTTTTTTCTACTGACCCTGCAGTTTCAGATGAAAGCTCTGTTTAAGTATTTTCCTGTTGTATTTTGCCTGTTCAGATTTTCAGCTGTCCCAGAGCTTCCAGCTGCCCAGTTCTTCCCATCAAATACTAATCTTGCCTTTCGTTGTTATCTAGCAATATTTACCCTGGGCCCTACACATTCCAGAGAGAGCTGTGATGACTCCCATTGCTCTGGATGTGTGGAAATACAATATCCTCTCCCATACAGCTCTCTCTGGTGCCACTCAAAGATCAAATGCCAGAACTACATCAATTCAGCTGATGCTTTGTGTAACTGGCATGACCTACATCAGTGAGTACTTTCATACCAGAACGATGCCACGTGATGGTGTAATCACTGGTGAGACAAAGCTGTGCCCATGCTAGGGCTTGTTTACCAACAGAGGAAAAGCTGCATTTGACTGGCACCATTTCCAAATATGTTTTTGTGTGGAAAAATTCTGCTTTTATATTAGAACAATAACTGCCCTTACATAAGCAAAACAATCAGAACTAGTGAAAGCAGAGTTTTTACTGCTTTAAATAGTTTTGTAAGGGTAATCATACAGGGCAGAGCACCAGCTCAGAGCTCTGACTTTCATGGCTGTATTTGCAGAGGACACATTACAGGCTATGAAAGCAAAACCTGCTCATACCAGGGTATCTGATTTTCACGTACTGTATTGATTGACTCTACTGTATTGGTAATGATTGAAACAAAATTAGGAGTGCTTTCTTGGAATGTTATACCACTAGTATGTACTAAATGTAGGGCTTTTATTTCTGTGAAAAATTGTCTATTGGTGGTGTTTTGTTTGTTTTAATAATATGCCAGTAAAACTGAAAATTAGGTTGTATCTAACCTGCCTATTTTCTGTTTCTTCTGTAGTAAAAGCAGTGTTAAAACATTTAGATTTCTGTCACTCACGGATAAATTGGACTTTTAAAGAAACCGTAAGAACAGTAAAACATGCATTAGAAAATAATGTTGTTTATACTGTTACATTTGAAAACTCAATTTCTTCAATTAAAAAATCGTGCAAGGCCCAAAACAATTGGTAAAGGTCTTTTAAAGAAGACTAAAATGCAAATATTTGAGTCAACATATTTTTTTTTCTTTACTACTGTGAACAGTTAAGGATATTATTGCTGTACATTTTAGCTTTTTTTTTTTACAGGTGAAAGAGAAGGCAATTTTAGTATTTAGGAATCTTACAGCATTCTCACCGTTCTGAGGAAGAGAGATTTTTCTTTAGATTTGAGTTCTACTTTTAATGTCTTAGCTGTCATTTTAATCTTCCTGGAGTGGACTACTGATTTCCTACAGGACTTTTGTTTCAGATGCTATTTCATAGCTTGCCTTGTTACTGGGAAGCTTTGTGATCTTTGCCTGATAAATAGGAAAGGATGTCAATTTCTGACCTTTCCCCTTTGGGTAGATTGCCATGTTTCAGTGCTTTCTCAGGCTAGAAGGAATTAAAGCAATAGGCACCTTTCCAAATCTGGATCTGCAGCTCTGCTGAGAGTGCTTCTGCTCTGCACTGCTGCTCTGGCTGTTAACAGTGGGTGTAGGGAGCACTCAACACGTGAAGCACTGGAGGCTTCTCGGTGCTAAGCCCTTGTTGCCGGGGCTGCATGCACTCCCGTGGTGTTTGCAACCCCTTTCCCTCCAAGGTTGAGGAGCTCTGCCCGTCCTCCAAAAGCAGAACAAGCTGCCCTGAGGGATAGGAGCCTGAGCTTTTTAGGATGCTTGAGCTAGAATAGGAATCTAGTTGAATTACTCGAGGGGAAACTTAGCCAGCGGCTCTGGACAGCTTTATTTCTCATTTGTAAATCATAATGCTGGAAAGAAATCATAAAATATGAGAAAAGCTTATTTTATTTTTAACTGCCATTTTGATTTCCCAGAAGGCACTGCCCACTGCCCACTGCCCACCAGTACCGACCCCAAGTTTTCCATTAGAAAAAAAATATGGTAATTTTAAAAGTCATCACAAATATCTGTTTAATAGTTGGGTTTCATATACAGGCGTACTTACAGCTTTTAGATTACAAAATGATTTCAGCTTATATCCCTCAAAGTAAAAGTAAAACATTTTATTTTTAGTGTTTCAATCCCAAGAGCTCAAGCGCTTTACAAACATTGCTGAATTGAAGTTTGCAGCTTTCCAGTAAAGTATGAACTGTTCTTTTCCTGATAGTATAAATGGAAAACGCGGAAAGGCTAGGGTCATTTACTCAAGCAATGAATAGCCTTTTATAATGAAGTTATTTGTTTAGGATTTACTGTCATTCCATAACCATCTAACAAATCTAAAACTGTGCTCTTGTTGAAATGGTACCATGTCCTATTCTCCACTTTTGGCCACAGTTTCTCATGCCTCTCCAGTTCATCCTCTCTCTCTCTCATTTGGCTGTCTGGTAGACTAGCTAATTTTTTTTCAGCTGAACCAAACTCGGAATTAGCAATCAGCCTGATCTCGCTGTGAGACTGTGTGAAATCTCAACCTTAGAAAATGCATTATAGTCCTAGTTTTGCTACAGATTTCTTGTACGACCTTTAGCAAATCCCTTAAGCTCTCTGTTTCCAGTTGTAAAATTGAGATAATTATATTCCCCAGCCTTTCGGTATGTGAATATTAATTTATTAATATGCATGAGACATTCATGCCCCACAGTCATGAAAGACATGGAAGCTCCTAGATCAACATATTTATGTTTTTATCCATCCAGAGCCAGGGAGAGTTCATTTCTGTTAAAAGCCTCAGTAAACCAGACACCCCCATAACATCTTAATAATATTAAACTGGAATTCAAAAGCAACATTAATCTTTAGTCCAGTGTCATCTTCATGGTGACTGTATCCTAAAATCATCATAGCAGAAATTATGATTCCTGCAAGTTCCAAAAAGTGTATGTTGCCAAAAGGCTATTGTTGTCAATGCATGACTAACTGCTGCGTAAATATTCTGAATGTATACAGAATTCTGAATTTGGAATGTTTGAAATATATAATCATTGGTGTACCATCATGATGTAGGTAATGAGCCACCAATGCTTACGGTGCTGGACCGAGCCAGTCATCCTTAAACTGGTGATTTTCAATTTCAGCTGGCTTGGTAAAAGCAGCAGGTCAGCTGCAATATGCGTTCTCATGGTTTCATCTTAAAAACTGGATGGGGAAGATATGAAGATATAATTATCTTAATGGTGGTTCTACCATGCAATGCTAGATGTGAGATTGAAGAAATGGCTCGTATGAGACCATCTCCACCCTCCAGCTCTGCAAAGAAGCTTGCATAGGCTCCATTATTATTTTAAGTGGCTTCTTCAAAACGCCCATCATGGTCCCTCGAGTTCAGAGCGGTTGAGACAAAGTTGTATTTCCTGTATCTGTGGCCTGAAAAATAGGATGGTCAAAAAAGAAAATACTTAAGAAAAAGGTTTGGTGTTTTCATGAAAGAAAACAGGACTTCATTCTGTTTCTAATAGGAAAAGCCATTAATCACAGGGGTAGGTATTGGGGCACTGACTGCACTTACCAGAAAGGCAGCGGAAGCTTCTATTGCAAGGACCAGTTACAGCTTGGGGTATAGCATATGAAGAAATAATTAAAAGGCCAATCTAACTACATAACAATGAACTGCAGCTTAATGATTACTGAATCAACAATCATTAATATCCAGAACACAAAATCTTACAGCCTGAGCTTAAGGAGGAAACTTGCTGAGCTTGCAAAGCTTTACAAAGAAGGGAGGTGGAGGAGGAGAAGAGACACAGACATCAAGGCCTTCAGCCTAGGAAAAAAAAAAGGGCAACTTGTTTTGTAAGGTCGCTATGCCCTGAAAGATATTAACTTCAGTGAGATTTAGCAAAAGTAGAGCTGACACAGTGACTACTGAACCAAAGGTTTCCAGTGTATTAAGACCCTTTTTGTAATACATGTTGCCTAAAAGATACTAGTGCTTTTTGTGTTAGCCGAAACTAACCTAAACTACAAGCTCTAATGAAAGCAAGCATCCCAGTGACAATAATGGGTATGTTACCTGCTTAACGATGTGTTTGCTAGAAGAAAAAGGGTGATTGAAAGCATTTAGTCCCCTACCATCAGCAGCAGCTGCTGTTGTATCAGCCATTGTATCCAATGATGTCGTTTAAAAGCACAACCATTCCTCACTCCTATCAAATTAGAGGCTTTCAAACCTAAGGTACAAAATTGCAGGCAGCTGTGCTGTACCATGTAATGGTCATAACTGCAATATTAGGCCAATTTTTGGGTAAGAAGATGGCTTGGCTTTGCTTGCTTCTCTGAGGTGGAGGCGATAGTGAAGATAGCTCTTTCCTGCTGTTTAAGTTTGTGCTAGTTTATGTGGTTGTGGTTGCTGCGGGTTAGGTGGCAGAAGGTTGTGCCTGCTGTTCTTCTTCCTTTTATTTTTTTTTCTTCCCCCTTTGTTAGAAAAAAGGATTGGGTGTGTGTTTCTAGTGGTACGTGTTATTGCTTGTGAGCCCTACTCCTTATGCTTATCTCTGACTTTATATAGGTATATTTATATTTAAGGCTAACTAATTGGTCACTTCTGTTACTGTGCACACAAGCGTTATTCTCAGTTAAATCCTTCAAAGCTACAGATCAAGCCAGAATTACTTTGCTCTAAACACTGTTGTTGTTCTGTCTTCATGTGATACTACTGGGGGCTACTGAAAGGTCTGAGCATTGTCTTAACTCTTCCCTGTGGTGGTCTAAAAGGCTTTAAATAGCACTAGTTCTTCTTGTAGCCTGGCTATGTAAAATACTTCACTTTTGGAATCAATCAATTGGTGACTGGATTCAGTGGCTTGGAAAATCAGAGTCCTACATTTCTGAAGCATTTGGAAAGACCACACCATATTCAGACAGGATAGGACTGTTCTGAGCTGTCTTTGACTTGCAGAACACTGACTTTGTGAGTCCTAGCTCTTTCTCTGGAATCTCCAAAATCTGCGGATAGCTATTTGTTCAATGTCTGAAAAGCACGATCAAACAATATTTCCTGTACTTCTTTAAGCAGCAGAGACTTTAATGTTGCAGGACTATTCCCGTACGTCTCCAGCAGGGGACCTGCTTCCAAAAGGCAGCTGGCCTACTAGCACAAACCAACTGCTTCAAGGTCTTGCTGTTGCTTTCTTTTGCATTATCGTACTCTGCTCTGGAACTTTTGAGTGTTATCCAGATTGCACGGAGTATTTCCCACAGGTCCCACTTTTTGTTGAATTGCTATCCTGAAAAATTCTTCCTATAAAAGCTGCTAATTTCAAGAAATTGGGGAGTGCAGGTGCTCCCAAGAAATTACCAAAGTTGTGATTTTTGTCCCAGACTAATAATGCTATGATGGTATCAGATACAAACCAGCAGTTTAGCTAGTGAAAGGGCAGGAGCATCACAGGCTCAGGAACTGAAAACATCCCCCCGCCACCACCCGCAACAGCTGAGTACAGATGGAGAAGTTGGCTGTTTTCCATCATTAGTGAGTAACCCATTTCTCTGTGCTGATTGATTTGCCCTATGCTGTCTTATTTTTTTTCCATGCTATTGCTGGCAGAAAGGTCTTCTCTACTAACAACAAGTTTGTCTAGTTTTGGCACTGAGCTTAATATTGAACGACAATTTAATACTTCCTCTTCCAAGTCACGTTGACCTTTAGTTTTGTGGCAGATAACTTCTAATGTGTGTATATAAAAATATCTTAATTACTTTGCTTTTAAAAACTAGTTTGAGGGAAATCATCATTTCAGCCCAAAAGCATGCAATAATGGTTTTTCTGTTACTGGGGGGGTCTCCGTACTGAGCTTAGCTCTTGCTTCTAAGAAAACAGAAGTTGAGTGCACAAATGAGTCCCTGTTTGCAAGTTGCTTATACACCTGTTGAAATCTTGTTCTTTATTCTGCTTTCTTAGCAACACAGTAAAATGTATCTTTTTGCTTCTAGTTACTGAAAGTCTTTACTAAATAAGCTACATAGTTTAGTAAAAGAGGCTCATCCTGAATTGACCTAGGACTGAATTAAGTATTTAACAAGCTATGTGTATCTTTTTGTTATGGCTTTATATCACACTTCACCATGCTTTCTGCCAGTTTTGAGACTGAATTTTAATATTAACCAATGCTTGCTCTGAGAAGGTTTCTGCTCACATTTCCACTATTAGTTCCAATGACCTTAAATTCCTGCTGTAGTAGGAAGTGAAATTTTAAATCTATGCTGAAAATCTTTTCTTACCATTCTTTCAGATTTCCATAAATCTTTTAATGCACAGCATTCAAAGTAGGCGTGAGACTGTAGACTGTACAAATAGCTCTCTTTTTCCTAAATTATTTCATAGTAAGTAAAATCCTGCTGGCATTATACAACAGTGGCACTACTGCTAAGAGGGTGGAAAAGTTTTAAAAAAAAAAAATTCTATGCTAATATTATTAATAGCAGAGTTTCATCAGGGATTCTTAAAATCTGATCTCGCATAACGGAAAGCAGTAGAAAAATTTAACTATGATCTTTGTTGGCACATTTGTCGGAATCGCCGGGCTGTGGCTGGCCGAGGGGCCCGTCACCCCTCCTCACTGCAGCGGGGGGAGTCGGGGCTGCCTGCGGTGAGGCCCCGCTACCTGTCCCCTAAGGGCTGCTCGGCTCCAGGGGCCGCCTCGCTGCTGTGCGGAGCCCTCAGAGCTGCCAAACCCCAGCGGCTTCCAATGTCCTGAAATTCAAACGCAACTGTGCGGCACCAGCGCCGGCGGCAGTAAGGCTTGTATGCTCGGGCGATGTGCTCCAGCAATGCCTGCGTGCTGATGGTGCCGGCCTAACAGGTGCTCTCCAGCATCCCCGCCCCGGGCTCGGCTTCCTCCAGGCCTCCCGGGGTGCGCCCGCGGCCCTCGGGGAGCCGCGCGATGGGCGAGGAGGAAGATGGCCGGAGACGGAGGGGGCGGGAGGCGCCGCCGGGGCCGCCTGAGGGGGCGCCGGGGCCGTGTGAGGGGGGCGCGGGCCGCGCTCCGCCGGCGGCCCAACCGCTGCTCCCCTCAGCGGCGCGGGGCGAGCGGCCGGGGCCGGCGGCGGCGCCCGCCTCTGCCTCCTCCCCCTCGGTGCCCTGCCTCCTCCCTCCGCCGGGCGGCCGGGAGGGAGCGCGGCCGAAAGGTGCTGCTGGAAGGGAAGTTTGAAGAAGGTCGCCGGGTGCCTGGGCGCTCCAGCAGCATCATGGCGGAGCCGGGCGAGTCACCGGTCCACGTCCAGCAGCCCCAGGCGGCGCCCGCCGCCCCGGCCGTCGGCTGGCCCATCTGCAGGGACGCCTACGAGCTGCAGGAGGTCATCGGTCAGTGCGGCGGGGGAGCGGGGCCGGGCGGGCGGCGGGGGGATGCCGCGGGGGGGCGGGCGGCCCCCGGCGGGCTGGGGCTCGCTGGCTGCGGCGGATGCGCCCGGCACTGCGGTGGCGCCGCCGGCGGCTGCCGCAAACTTTATCCGCCCGGCGGCGGCCCCGGGGGGCGGCGGCTCCTTCTAGAAACCGCCGCGCCCCGCCCGGTGAGGCCCGGCCCGGCCCGGCCCGGCGTGGGGGGTTCGCCCCGGTGTCCTGCGGGGCGGCGTCAGCCCCGCACCGAGCCCCGGTCTCCGCCGGGACCCCGGCAACTCTGCGGATGCGCGCCCGGCCGTGCGCGCAGCTGTACGTGCATCCGCTCCGATTAGTCTGCATTTTTCCGGTGGTTGGATGGGGGAGGTAGAGCTCACCCAGAGACCTGCTGCTACATCGCCCTGACTTCCTTTTTGCCTTTCTTTTTTTCTCTTTCTGGTTTGCGTTTGAACCCTGCCCTCTCCCCCGCAGCGGTCGTTGTCGCCCCCCCCATCCACCTCCCCGTGCCCCCACGCCCGGCCGCGTGCTCCGGAGGGGTTACAGCCCGGCTCACCCGGCACGCCCCGGCTTTTGTCCCGGTTTGCGGGGTGAGGCTTGGCCGGGCTGCCGCCCTCCTCCGCAGCCCCCTCCGCAGCGGGCTTGCTGCGGTGCGCTCTGTCTGTCTGTCTGTCTGTCTGTCCGGTCAGTGCGGATCACACGTGCTCCATCTTCATCCCATGTGTTTGGA
Organism: Anser anser; assembly: GCF_964211835.1. Lineage (NCBI taxonomy): Eukaryota > Metazoa > Chordata > Aves > Anseriformes > Anatidae > Anser > Anser anser. The sequence continues at coordinate 20,303,999 of NC_139726.1, read as the reverse complement.
GTTCTGCAGTGTGAAGAGGTGGCTGTGGTTAGCAGTACGTGGGATGGGAAGGTTTCTGGCTCCTGATCTACACGTTGCTTGTTGCTAATAAACTACTTTGGGAAAACTTGCTTTTATTTGTGAGTGGCACTTTGAACTTGGAGCAGATACTGCAGGTGGTAAAGGCCGGATCTGACTGGGGTTGTTGCGTGTGCACGAGGCCATTTTGATGAAAAAATCCAGGAGTCTTGCCTGGTGATGCTGGTGGTAATCTTTGATATTGCGCACCGATTGCTAATCACTGTCAGGCTGACGACAACCAGAATGTGTGTTGGTGATCGGGGCCGCGAGCTGTGGGTACCCAGTTTTGTCACTACGCTAGCTGTTTTCCATGAGCACAAACCAAACAGCTGAGAACTTCTTCCTTGAAGTGGGGGTGACTTGCTGTTGGCCCAGGTGATCCAAGTGCTTGTTTGCACTTCCTAGGCTGTGAGAAGGGATTAGGGAGGGCCGAGGGGTCAGGTGCTGGGTACCAATGGGTCCAGGGCGGTGACGCACCTGGAGCGGCTCTTGATGAAGGCCCCACGTAGGCACACATTTGTTTTCCAGAGGCTTCTGTCTTGCTCAGCATGGGGATGGGTCTAAATTAGCCAAGCAGAAGCAATTCTACTGGTATAAGCTCTATCTTTGCTGAGGAGCAAGTCTTTCTTCTAAGTTTTTTTTTTTTTTAAAGAAAAAAGCATCAGAAAGTGTTGGATTAAGCCTTGTCTAGGGTTGCTCAGGGTGTGACGTGAGTCATATGAGTTATTTTAATAGTGGTTATTTTCTCTTGCAGTTCTGCAGAAGGGCTGGGTGAGAGTTCCTGAATGTCTTTTTCCTTTCCACTTACAAAGCCTGCATTTTTTTGTAGTGTAAATCATTTCTAAATAATAATTTTTAAGAATTCATCTATTATAAGGGTAGATGCTCATTGGAGTCACAAATACTTATCTGAAGGAGACTTCATTGCTAGTTACTTACTGGTGCTATTAGATATCAATATTTCTGCAGTAAAGTGAATGCCTAGTGAGGAAATTGAGGCCAGGTTGTGTTGAATTTGATCCTTAGTCATAGCAAACTTAGCTGGCTTGACCTGAACCTTTACTAAGCTTAGGCTACATACGTGACTTTTTTTCTCAAATGCATTGAGGTTTATTTTGTATCATGACAAATCTTATGATTAGTCTAACATATATTTTTTGCTTCAACATACTGGAGACCATTAAATTTGGTCGCAATACTCTTAAAAATGGTAAAACAACCTGTAAATCCCATGCAGTTGACCAAATGTGGGCATAACATTCATCCAACATCTCCAGAATTGTTACTTTAATGAATTTGGTGAGGGGTTCCTAAAGCATCTTTATATCGGAGGGAGGGGAGAATGATCTAGCCTGACCTCGGCTCAGCAGCCATTCCTGTCCCTCTGCAGCAGCCGTGCCAGGGTCAAATGCCTTGTGAACGTGAGCAATACCATGCACTGCTGAAGCAGAGCCCTTCACCTGTGGAAAGCACTGCTTAGCTCTTCCTGAGGAACGGGGTTGAGTCCTCAGGGCTGGCTTCAGTTACAACAGCCATTCGCCACTTAAATGTGAAAAATAATGTATTGGAGTGTTTCTGTAGGCTTTGCAGGAGGAAAGGTACACAGGGTGAGGTACTCCAGGATGTTTTAGCAGAGCACTTCACAAAAGAGTAAACTTCATATCATATGCTAATTAGTATACAAGGTGCAAAATGATTTCAATGAGCTGTTCTAGGGGGCGTTTAAAAGTTTGTGGTGATCATAGGATAAAAAGTTAAAATCATCACTTGTCATATATGTTGTCTCCATCCTGTGGATTTAGTGGGTTGGAGAAATTTTAACCTCTTTCTATGAGAATGTGAATGCTGCTTATTGCTCATCTGTGCTTGGCCAAATGTAATTTTGAAAAGCAAGGCCACATGGTATGGATGTCAAATGATCTGCCTTCCCTTCTCTGTTGCTTTTTTTTTTTGCAGTGGTTAGGAGGTTCAAATGCCTGTAAAAGAGAATGCTAGCTGTAAGTTGCACTTCTTAGGAGATGTTATTTCATGTGTGTTTTATTTTTAAGGTTGTTAGCAAGTTCTTTGTAAACTCTTGGTATGCAGTTTCATGATACATTTAATCTGCTGCAACAGGCAGCTGTTGAAAAGATCTCATTGATCTGACAGAAAACTAGTTCTTCTGCTGGGTTAGTTTTCGGTCGGATCAGGTTCCCTGTTTGATTTGCTGCATGGCTGATCTCATGGAAAGAAGAGGCTCTTCCTAGTAATGTCTGTATCCAAATCTTTACTGAGGCAAGAAGAAGTTCTGATTGCTGTCTGTAAATGTGTAGGATAGAGTTAAGAGATAAGGAAATTCTTGCGTTAATTCAGATTGATACAGGCTGCATAAACGTGCCCATTTAGAAATTAAAAGGGGACTGACTGTTTGGATGGTGACGGTCCAAAGCAGCCTTCCCGTAGGAGTTGGAGACAAGAATGGTAATCCCTATTAAGGGACAGCCAGACTTAATTTTGTGAAGATTTGGGAGATCTTTGTATGACTTTAATATATCAAGATAAAATGTGCTGTGTATTTTATTTATGTTGTAGCTGGATATGACTTAGGTTAAAAGAATAAACAAACAGAACAACAGAGGTAATAAAAACAATACTTTGAGATGTTCTTTTCAGTTTGAGTTTATTTCCGAGTAGTCTGGATAAGACAACTGGAATAGATTTGTCTGAATTGCTGTCACTTACACAAGCAAGGTTTTTTCCTTCTGAGAAGCAATGGAAATCTGCACAGAACAAATGTTTAAATGATAATCAATATAAAAGCATGAAAATTGATTAGTCTTAATTATATTTGTATTCTTCATATTGTTATGAGTCCTACATCACATGGATGAGGCAAAGCAGCATTAAAGGTTTTATTTTTTTAATTGATATGAACAAGTGACTTTGCTCTTGAAAAACTGCATTGGAGTTGATGCTCTCTTACTGGCTGTAACTCCGTGTTTGTAAGACTGCACTGATAGTTTGGGGGAAGATCCTGTTAGGGACAAAATGTATCTTGTCATTAGGCTGGCTGCTTGGTCCTGTTACAAAGCGATAATTTCACTTCTCCAGTTGCAACTGATTTGCAGAATTAATTTGGCTAGAAAAGAGGCAGAATTAATTGGAAAATAAAGGGTTACTTCCAAATGATGGATTATCTTTACATTGGTTGCAACTCATTAAAAAGCTACTTTAATTGAACTGAGGCTTCCGTCTAGTATTGCCTTTCTAACTTTGAACTCCAAAATATCTTGTCATTTGCTACCTTGTGATGTTCAGTGTTAAGTCAAATGTGTTGGGAGTTTGACTAAAACAGCTTATAGCTCAAGGCTCTTCTGCTCATTTTGTAGCCCTTATTGTAAGCAGTCTGTGAGCCACTCTCACATTAATGGCTCAGAGGTCTTTGGTGTTTCTATGGAATAGAATACTTATTATTTTTTCCCTTGCTGCATGTGTGTTTTTGAAGGCTCTTTGTCTGACAGAGAATACTCTCCTGTTTTTGTTGTTACCAGGGATCTTAGTTTGGCTCTGTAGAGCCTCTGTAGAGAGGGTCTGATTATGATGCTTAGGAACTGATGTTCAAGTTTGTAAGCGTAGTGTATGCTGTTTTGAAAAGTTTCTCTGTAGTTAAATAGGTAAAATTACAGTTCTGTATTTTGTTATTTAGATGCTTGTGCCTCATTCACGCTTTCCAAAGTTTCTTATCCCTCTGCTTAACTAACCTTTTTTTTTTTTTTTAGAGACTGTTTGGGGTGGGGAGAACAATTGAAGGGCTTTTGAATCAGTTATGTATATGCTGCGAATTAGAGTGGACTGTGCTTGGTGAAATTTTACACAGCAGCAGCTAAAGCTCCAGTCCGCTTGGGTATTTGCTCTTACAGAGGTTTTTGAAACCCCCATGTAATTTTTGTATACAAAACTGCGTAATTTGATAAGTAATGCTTAATGCTACCTGACATCTTTATCCTAAAACTTTGTCAAAACAAATGTGCATATTTACCTTAATTCTGATCCAAAACAAATTAGTTTTTAACAATAACTGTTAAGTTACAAAGGCAGCCTGAGTATATTGTGTATGCCCACATCAAATACAGCATTCATAACATTCATCATGTGGGTTGAAGCGAATGTAGTTTCATACAATGGTAGCTTGACAGGGAGAGTATGTTTTGCAGGTTAAAATTCTACATTTTGAGAAATAATTGATTGAGATTTGCTGTCAGCTAATAACCATTTGAAGAAACTAAAAAAAGTTAAATCCCCATTGAGTAATTTAAAGGGGATGGCTTTTAGTTCAGTTGTCAGTGTAAAGATGGTCATGGTGCAATTAAAAATACCTCTTAGAACATCCTCAGTGCCATGCTGCAGACGAGGCTGTGCAGCTCTTAGTTATTATTTGACATGTCCACACATGATAATAGCAGTGTTGGGGAAGGGAGCTCTGTCTTGACTTTTTTTCCAAAGAAAATGAACTTTCCGTACTAGAAATACTAAGCTTGGTGACAAAGCTGTAGTTTCTGTTGCTTTTAAGACATCAGGCTTTAAGTGATTCATTGATCAAACCTTGCTATTGTACTAACTTTTACAATTGTGGCTTATACAGTTGGAATTCAAACTTGTCAGGAAGAAGATTAGTTATATTGTAATCTGAATGGTATGGAGAGTACATGTTTTCTTCATTTTTGGCTAACTTGCTTTGATTTTGTTGCTATTGCAAGTAACCAGCAAGTCTTGTTTATAATTTGTTAAACAGAAGGGTAAAGGAACACATAATCATCACGCTCAGCATGTCAGGCAGTTGACTGGTACTACATAATTGTAACTTACACAAACGTATGCTGTGTTTCCTGCTCTTGGAATCCGTCTGCCTCCTTTTCACTTGGACCTCGCGTCCCTCTGCTTTCTACCCTCTTCCCCTTCCCCAGATTCTTCCGACGGAGAAGGTCTGGAACTTCAGACCCCAAAAGCCCAGAATTGGCTTGAGTGCTGCAAAAGGAGCAGTTCTGCTGGTGATAGTGTGGAAATATGATTCTTCTTAAGCCATGCAGCAGGGCTTTGCGTCTTCAATGTGGAACGACAGCTTGTGAGCAGCATTGTAAGGATGCTTGGATAGCTGGGGCCAAGTTCAGACCGGGAGAGCAGTTCTAGGTTGGGTCACGTGTTGCTCTGAAACATCAGAATTGTCACACTGATTTTTTTTTTTTTTTTAAAGAATTACTTACTGTTTGGTCAGAGATGTTTTTTCTCTCCAGAATCTGCCTGTCAAGCGGAGCTTCTCTTGAAGTGGAAACAAAACCACATCTCTTCTGACTGGCTTGAGGGGGGGAACAGTGATCTCTCCCTGAGATGTGGGTGGTTTGTATAGTGGCCTGATGTGTAGACCATATTTCATTTGTGTGTGACCATTCTGGTTCTTTCTACCTCTCCCCACCCCCCTTCCAAAGTAATTCAAAGCTATGTGGCAGCAGTAGTTGGAAGCTGGCTTTCTTTCCAGTAATAATGGTAGCAATCCTTGGCTCTCCAAGAATGGAGCTTAAAAATCAAGTTGTATTAGTTACTAGTGTTAACTTTTTGGCTTTGCTGAAATCACTGGGATACTGCTGAGCAGCAGCAGAGGTACAGTCTGCTTGCTGATCTTGGAAGGTAAATATGACACTAGAAAATTTATGGAGCCCCAAATTAAAAGCAAGGTATTTAGTGGATGTTGATGCTGCTTACCCTGTGTAAATAATTAGCTTTTTTTTTTTGAATGAGTGAATTTTTCAGGTAGTTTTGCTGGTAGGATGAAACCTGACAGCTCTGCTGGCTTTCTGTTTCGTGCTAAGTTTTAAAGGTTTTAGGGTGTGCGTAAGGATAGCGTGATTGAAGCTTGTTGGGTGTAAAGCCAGTAGCATTCAGCAGTGGCAGCAAGAAGCAATGCTGGTGTGAAATAGTTGAGAAGAATGTGCTTTAAAACTTTTTTCCTTCTTTCATCAGTCTCTGTATGTATCATACAATGTTCTGCACTTCAGGTTGACTGGTGACTTGTTTGGAGAGCTTCTGTGACTCTGTGAAGACACTGGCAGTGCTGATAAAGGTGGTGGGTTTTCAGGAGCCTATCTGAAGAGATTTCTGGTGCAATTTTTCAAGGGTGCTGATTGTGGCAGTTCTGCTTTCTGCAAAGTGGGCTCAGTAAAAAGCTGTAACCGTCAGCATTGTTCGTTTGGTAGCTGGTGTGTTCAGTGTGTGGCATCGATGGAGTTAACGTTTCCAGTCCTTTGTCCCCAGGTATTTGACTAAGCATGTGACTTTATTCCATGGCTTGGTGAAACCTCACTATGATAAATTAGCTGTCTCCATTATTCCTTTATCTTTATGATTAACAATTTCTGAATTGTTTTATTAGTCTAATTATTCCTGTGGATGTCTACATGCCTCAGAGGTATTCTGATCAGAAGTAAAATATAGGTGAAACTTGAGGATGTCATATAAGGCTGCTGTAATGATTATGTTGCATAGCTTTTAAGCTGAGCTATGCTAGTGCACTTAAAGAGAAATGGGGGACTAAAGCAGGTGGAAAACTGGAAGGTTTTCAGTGTTCCTAGCCATGCTTTCAGATGTAGCATGAACTCTTGATCTTGGAGGTACAGATCAATATTGAATGTCTGAGGTTTTTCTTAATAGGAACAAATGATTATAGCTGTAAGCAAACTGTGTGCCAAGCATATCTGTTTTATGGTAGTGGTACAAAAATAGTTAATTGACTGACTGGAAAAATGTTGTGTATTTACCTGCTGATCATGGTTTCTATCCTGTAAAAGTAATATGGGCAAGTTTGTGAGCTTGGACTGTAGCTTTAGTCTTCTGAGAAAGATCATATTCAGATTGAGAAGGACCACAACTGATCTATAAATTTTCTTTTCCCTTCTCACTTCTTTGCTTGGAAGACATTTTATTATGTGGACTGAATTTAAACTTATTTCTGTTAGTCTCGTGCTTCCAGTCTGTGCTGGAACTTCATTGGAATTAGATTAGAATCACCTGATGAAAATTCAATACTATGGTAGCATTTGTATTGCTCCAACTTTTCTATTATTTCATGAGGAATGGAACCAGAAATAGATAAGTTTTTGCTTGTACTGCGTGTCCATGACAGGCTTATTCTAGCAGAGCATATTCTGTTGCGGTGAACTAGCTAAAGATGCGTTATAGCTCAGCACTGCAATATTAATTGCAGATCTGCATGACTGCGGTAGCAGAACTGTCTTTGTGTTGGTAGGTTGCTGTTCTCCATTCTCAGAGGGGAATGATGCACTATGTGGTGACATCCAGAAGACCTAGAAAATAGAATTGTTCTAAGTGTTTGCTTTCAAGCTAAATGAGAAACAATAAAATGTGGCAACTAACTAAATCAACAGCAGTGTTTGTTTGTAGTGCTACTTCATGCAAGAACAGTAATTCTTTTAATAGTTTTTTTTTTTTTCTGGGGATGAAATATGGTTCAGCATAGCAAATCTTCAATTTATCCTGCTTGTATAAGGTGAAGTGAACTTCAGATGATAACTTGCTAAGGGGACTCTGGTCTGTACAATGAGTACAAGAACTTCATATCTGGTGTAGCTACGCAGAGCCATTTCCAGTGTGAGTTTTGCCTTCCGAATCCGTTTGCATTCGTATGTATACGGAATAGTGGTTTCTGTACTGATGATGAAAGAACAGGAAGGATGGGATAATCACAGTTCACGTTTCTCTTCTGAAAATATTTCAACTAAAAATTAGATCTTGAAATTTATCTTGGAGGGGAAACTTACCTTGCCGTGTAACATAAAAGTATTTAAAGTTTCTAGTACAACATATGATTGGAAAGGTTTTGTTTTGTGTTTTAAGGTAGACTTAGATTAGGAAGACCTGGCTCTATCCTAGAAGAGTGGATTTCCTTGCATCGCTGAAGTTTTGAAGTAAAAACTACTTCGGAAGCAGTGCGTCTATATCTGGTGTGATAAGATGCCAGTGCTGTTGAGGAACGTGATTCAAATTAATGGTTAGATTAACATTTTTCCTAATTGGAAAGGTAATTTATTTTTTTTCCCCACTAGATTGTTGTTGTGTAGATAGCTATAGCTCAAAATTGTTGTTTCTTCCAGATGTTATTCTGAGTGTTATTCTTGGGCTTTGCTTTGAGCTATTCTGAAAACTGAGGGCTGAATGGGGTTTGGATAGACATGTAAGAAGGAGATTGGAAACAGTAGAAACCTTATCCCTGCTGGTCATGCCTCAGCTTGGAAAAACTAAACTTGTTCTGGGAGTCTTGCAGTAAAGATTTTCTTCAGCTTTATACTTCAGGCATGAGCCTGCAGAACTTCAGCATGTCTCTGGCCCCAGAGATCATTAAGGGCCTGGGGGCATCTTTGATTTGAGGCTTAGGGCTGGGACAATGTCTGATGGGAGCCAGACACCACTAGTGTCAATTGACAGGGCGAGAGGCAATGAGCACAAACTAAGAAACATGAAATTCCATCTGAACACAATAAAACTTTTTATCTTTTATTTTATTTATTTTTTACTGTGATGGTGATCAAACAGTGGAACAGGTTGCTCAGGGGGTGGTGGTGTCTTTATCTATGAAGATATGCAAAACCCATCTGGGCAACTTGCTGTAGCTGACCCTGTTTGAGCAGGGAGGTCAGACTAGATGATCTCTAGAGGACTCCTTCAACCTTCAATGATACTCTGGTTCCATGGTTTGAAACAGTTTTTGGTGGTATCTTTGTATGAAACAGCAGAAAAATAGATGCTTAGGGCTTCGTTCTTTCAAGGACATCGCATATCTAGGAAGCAGCTGTCATGGGTGTTCCTTAATATTGCTGTTAAGATTTTTCCTATGAAATTCGTGCTGACTCTTCAACCTAAGATAAAACTAGACCTTTAACAACAAATTTGGATGCAAAATCTTTAAGGAAGAAAATGTCAGATTTCTCTTTCTTGTCTAGATAATCTTCTTTGGTTTAAGTTGAGATTTATTACTCAGTGTTCTTCTGTTGTGTAGCTGACTGGATGATAAGGAAGTCTATTTTAGCAGCTTTTTCAGATGGATTTGGAAAAAAGCTACTTCTTGTGGTGCTTGTGTCCATGTGGAGTGTTTTATGCTGCTTCAGATCAATGAAGGAAAAACGGAATGCCTGTGCTGGCAGTCCTTTCTGGAGGGCTAATTAGGGACAGGGGGATCTCTCAGGCTTAGTGTAGAAATACCTTCACAGAATCCGTGGAAACTTTCTTCTTAATAACAGATAGTTTGAAGTCTGTGATAAAATGTTTAAAATGTGTACTGCAAGCAATGATGTGAAAAAACATACTTTTGAAGTAACTTGATGAGGAAAAAAAAATATTCTCTCAAAACACAGGCAAAACTTCTGAGTTCTGTCAAATGCTGTAAAAAAAACTCGAGACCTCTTACACATATTTAAGCATTTTTGTATAATGCTATGAATAACAAAGGTGAAAAAGAAAAGTGAGACCTGTTAGGTCACTGATGTAATCTGACCTTATCACAGCGTATTACAGCAGCAAAAAAATGCTTTACACAGATGTTCTTTTGTATGTCTTTTGGTTTTGTGAATTTGATAGCAAGTTGGTGGTACAACCATAAATGAAAAAAAAATAATAAAGATTTTTACTTAATTATCTGAAAAAAAGACATACATTGTGAGGATGAATGGATAATGACGGGCAAAATCCATTTTGTTGTTTGAAACATTCTTAAACCAAATTGCATCTTCAACTTTTTCATGTCTTTTGTTGGGAAAGTGCCAAATGGCTAGGAATTTGTTGTAGCCATTCAAGATGAGCACAGCGTGTCCACATCTTGCCTTATCCCAGGAAGGCTCCAGTTGGGTGTACAACAGGAGCAGATTAGTTCTGCAGATTTGATAGAGAGGGAGTTGTAACACAGTGCTGCATAGCAAACCTCAAAATATTTCCTGTAGTTTATCTAACAAAAATATTTCATATAACCAGTCCTTTCACTGTTTTATTGTGTGTGTGTGTGTAAAAAAAAAAAAAAAAAAAAAGAGTTCAAAAAGCAGGGGAAAAATCATTCCCTCTTGTCCCTAGTGTTCTCTTATGTGTTGTGTTAGTGCTGACTGCTAATGCCCCTATCTGTCTGCATGGAGAATGAAGTTTGGTTCATGCTCACGCTTGCTGTATCTTGTATTTAGCACAGGTTGGATCAGGGCTTAAATAAAAATTCTCTTGTAGCTTTTCCCTAATGTATAGTAATTGACATGGATGTTCAGGGTATTTACCTAAGACTTCAGTGGGATCAGAAGTATTTATAGACCTTTATCATCTTTGGAGAGGATTTTTTTTTTTTCTGGATTATTTATGAATGTGCTTTCAAGAAATAGAATGGAGTAAGCATTGCTAGACCTCCCACTCTGCATAAGCTACTCTCCCACAAAAGGTACGTAAAACAACTGGATTACCTAATGCCTCTGTTGGCCATAATGGTGATGTTCTTAAATGCCTAATTGCAGAACAAATTCATTTTGTGTAGCTCAATGAGGAGTTAAGCAAATTAGTTGTCAAGTGATGACCTGGCAGAATTAGCAGTTGAATGTATGGGCCCATATTTCATAGGACACTTAGTGTATTTTAAGTGAATTCTGTCTATGACCTAACAGACAAGGATAAACAAACTAGTATGCGTGTGAATTATAAGAGGAAGGATTTGATTACCGCCTAAATTAAGAAAAACGTACACAGGAATTGTAAGTAAGCTGTATTTACTTGGTTATCTTGAAATGCTTCCATTCTTAAGAACTTCTGTTGTGTGAGAGAAATTGTTGTTGTGGAGAGTGAAATCGTGAGGTAATTTTCTGCGAAGAAGTTATGTTACAGAAATTGATTTTCAATGTTTTGGATTGAAAGGGACCTTAAAGACCATCTAATTCCACCCTCCATCCTTTCCACCAGACCATGTTGCACCAAGCCCCATCCAACCTGGCATTGAACACTTCCAGGGATGGGGCATCCACAGCTTCTCTGGGCAACCTGTGACAGTGCCTCAATGCCTTCTCAGTGAAGAATTTCTTCCTGGTATCTAATCTAGATCTACCCTCTTTTAGTTTAAAGCCATTCCTCCTTGTCCTATCACCACACTCTCTGACAAGGAGTCCCTCCCCAGCTTTCCTGTAGCTCCCTTTGGAAGGCCTCTGTAAGGTCTCTCCGGGACTTTCTCTTCTTCAGGCTGAACAACCCCAACACCCTCAACCTGTCTTCGTAGAAGAGGTGCTCCACCCTCCTGATCATCCTCATGGTCCTCCTATGGACTTGGTGTAATACATCCATGTCCTTGTTCTTCATAGGTAGTCATCAAGAAAATTTACCATCACCAACAAATAACATTGTCCTCTTGATGTTTTTCTCTTCTATACTGAGACTAAACAGAAGAACTGTGGAGTGGAGGGAAGTGTAGTTGGGTAGAGTATCTGAAGGGACTTAAAAATGTGAGAATCTTTAAAAGATGTTTGTATCGGAGTATTGCGGAGTAATACAGAACTACTAGAAAGTAAGACTTGGTAAATCGTTACAAGGGTAATGAGGATGCTGTCTTTATTTTTGAGGAAAAGAAAAAGGAATAGTTGTAGGCCTGTTTTGAACACAGTTACTGCACAGTGATTAGTGAGTGGAAAGTCTCATCCCTTTCTACATAACGGGATAAATGAAGAGATTTGTTGCATGCTTGTGTGAATGGTGTGTATCTGCGCATGCGAAGTGCATGCAACATGGTGTGACCATCTTGCCTTTGCTCTTTCTTTTTGAGGCTTGGCTAGGGGAGGGTAGATAAAGCTAAAATGGTAATGTCAGTAGTTGTTCAAAGATCCTTCTCTTTGCCAGCTGGAAACAGGTTCTGCAAGGGTTGAGTTCAAAAGCAGAGAGAAAATGTCAGATTTAGAACAACTTTAAGGAACTTAATCAGATAAGCTTAAATCCCTGACAGATTTGTTTGTTGGAATTTCAGACAACTTTATTTCTGTTCTTAGGTTATATCCTTTCAGAAGTGAAATGTAACCATACATAATAGCTCTTGAAGAAGTTTCTGTTGTGTGAACCCAAGTAAGTCAGAGTATTTCTAATGGCTGTGCTACACTGAAGGCAGGGTCGTACGGAGTGCATAGTTTGGAGCGTGAAGGAACAGGTTGTTTTAAGTGCACACTTGTACTACAAAGAAGGATGACAGTAAGAAATGAGTTCAAGATTACTCTGACCTACTCCTATTTCGCAATAGGCAGAAATAGACATCTTCATGTAGACTGCAGTTGCATTATTTCACTGTTAACTTTTGAAATTGGCCAGAAGAATTCTTGACTTTACTTCCCGGTTTTTCAGGAGGATGACTTTTCTAGTAGTGGGAAAAAAAAAAAACAAAACACATCATTCTTACAAAGCTTTTTTTTTTTTGTCTGACAACTGGCGATCCTTTTGTCTTGTTCTTCTTCAGGAGACAGCTGGATGTAAAGGCTTCATGGTTTATCCTACCTGCACTTAGATTATGCTGGATGTGTTCTCTAAAGAGAGAAGTGACAGGATATTTAAACCAGTCTGTGCTTCAATTATGCAGTTAGTAGGGTCACAGCTATGAGGGGTGGGTGTTGGAAGACTGGTAAGGTTCAGTATACCTGAAGAAGTCGTGGTTGTCTGTGGCGGCGGTGGTGGTTGTTGTTTCACTCTATGATGGTGCATAACTCATGTAGTCTGTTCTCTCTCAACTGAATTGCTTATCTGGGTAGTCCACTCTATTGTAGCTGTTCTTCAGGAACACTTCAAATTTCTGCTTGTTTAGTAGACCTCAGAGTAGGGCATCTTCCTTTACGCAAAAAGGAATTTTCAGACCAGATGGGAAACTTTCAGACTTCCCTCATCTTTATCCTTGGTTGTTCGCCAGAAGAGGAGAGGGGAAAGTCTCTTACGAAGAAGGATGCACATAGCCACTAAGTGCCTGGCTTGTACTTCAGTACTCAAAACTGTTTTTTTGAACGGGTTTTGTGCGTAGGTACCACTGAGAATGCAGTGTGTGCAGAGTGCCTTGAGTAGCAAAATACTGTATTGCATATAGTATTCAAAAGGCAAAAAGAAAGAAGAGACACAGAGATAGTTTGACTTTGTTCTAAACATAGAAAGCTTTTTGTATTGTCTGTGCATCGTATTCTTCATATAGTGGAGAATATCACACTGAAAGGCCTCCTCCGTGTCTGGGGAGAAAACACCAGGACGTGCACTGTGATAGGCTTTTTATATAAATAAATTTCAATCTAGTTCACGTCCCAAAATCTTACATCTCATCCATTTTCAGTAGCCAAGAGAGGAATAGATCTTCAACTTCTGCATAAGGATAGCTCAGGATTAATTTTGTGATCATGAATTTTTAAATATCATTAAGGACATACTCTTTGGTTTGGGGTCTCATAGCACTTTAACAAGTGCTGTCTGTAGTAGTTGTGGAGTCAGTGATGTGACAGGATTCTTTTTAGTAATCTATTTTTCCATGATGTTTTAAAGTGTTTCCTACTGGCATTGTACTTTAACTTGAGGGAGCAGTCAGGATTTCATCATGGCTTGACTGAGTAATTATCCTCTGTGCTTCTTCTGTTTATCTGTTATGTGGTCATAGCGTACTAACCCATTTTGGAAGTGATGATCTGATTGCTTCCCACAAGTAGCAAATGCTATTTGGTGTAGAAAAGATGCTTCAAGAAAAGTCTTAATCTTAGTTCTTGTATCCTTAGTAGGTGAAAAACATACCTTCTTCTCCCCTGCCTCAACCTATGGTTGTGTAGCCAAAGCAACGAGGGGCTTTGTCTTGATGTCTACTGAGCAATAACTTCAATGAAGTGGTGTAGGATGAATCTCAGAGTTGCATTGTGCTGACTTGCTGGTTTCGTCCTTGGGATGTTTTATTTATTTTTTAAATCTCTTAATTCTTTTATTGCTTATTGAATTTTTTTAAAGACTTTGTTCTGTAAGCAGACAGAGCAGGACATGTCAATATTTGCCTGTGACCGCATCCTGCAAAAGAATGACTAGTTAGTCCTGTGGAGACTTTTTTTTTTAAGATGAGCTCAGCATTTTTTAATAACTTATACACTGAGTTAAAGCTTTGTGATTTGACTGAGGGAGGGTGGGAGGAAGGAACCAAAACACCAAACACGTGAATGAACTGAAAATATGAAAATATCTAAGCAAATAGCAATTAAAACTTGGACAATAACTCTCAGTCATGAGGTATTGTCGGTGCTGTTTTCAGATGTGCAGAGAGAAAAGCTCTCAATTGTTCTTAAGTCAACTTGTAACTCAGTCCACGTTTGTAGAGCTTGACAACAAAAGGCTTTTTGTTCACAGTTTGTATTCATCTAGGACATGCCAATTACTGAGGATAAATAGAACATAATGTATGAGCAGGCAACTATAACATGTTGCTCAATTCAGTGAGTTACCAGAAATCCATTATATATATTAAAATAGTTGGAATTACAGGTAGAAAGTACTCACTGAGGAATTTTGGATTTCTGCTCAAATGAGCATGATGTAATGACTTTGAAGAAGCCCACACTGCTGTATTTGATGTGGCAGTAAAATGTGCAACCAGCGTACAACTCTTCTGGAATATAAGTCGCAATCATCTGATTGAGGCAAAGCCAGTGGGTGCTTGACAAAGGAAGCAACAATCCCTCTTACTCCCGCTGTTCACGAATAAAGCATGCTTTGAAAAAGGAAAATGTTCTTCCTAATGTTTTGTTCAGTTCCATCAAGCATTGTTATCTGTGTATTGTTTGACCATATGTGATTTAAATGTCAACTGGGACTGACTTTCCCTGCCAGGCCATTCAGCAACACGTACCTTCTTACTGTTGGTGTGATACTTGTGCCTCCTGTGCTGTTTACAAGAATCGGCATGCTTTTTGTAGGATGTTACCCTAATCATGATGAATGAGCAGGAACACATATGAAACTGTAGAAAGTTTGGCATGTTCAACTGTAATGGTATTTTTCTTTTCATTGCACAGTGGGAACAAAAGCCTGGTAAGCAGGGACTGACCTG
The DNA here is from genome assembly GCF_964211835.1 of Anser anser. Taxonomy (NCBI): domain Eukaryota; kingdom Metazoa; phylum Chordata; class Aves; order Anseriformes; family Anatidae; genus Anser; species Anser anser. Next base: position 20,288,845 of record NC_139726.1, on the reverse strand, counting down.
AAACAACAGAAAGAAATAACATTGGATAAAGCACTCTTCCCCTGCCCCCTCTGCCCTTAACACTAAATCATGTTAACTCTGCGAGTTATGTTCTTGATTGACACAGATGTGTACAAAGGCAAAGGTGTGATGGCTCCCAAACTATATGAAATGCATTTAAGAGGTGGGTGTGACTTGATAAGTGAGCACATCATTTTAAGTTTTCATCTTGGGAATTGTTTGTGGAGTATGGAACAGAAGCTTTCAGGCAGAGAATATTTCTTTGCGTTTGAGAAATGTGTAAACTGACTTTCTTATAGAAATATTCGCATGTGGGGAAAGCACTGAAAAAGGGTTGACAAAAAATTAAGTTCATTGTAAGTGCTACGTTCTTGCACTGGACACGGGTTTATATTTCTGTTATGTTAAGTCTGTGTTCCTTTTCTGTCCTTTTTCAGGTAGCGGTGCTACAGCAGTTGTACAGGCAGCGCTATGCAAACCCAGGCAAGAACGTGTAGCAATAAAGAGGATCAACTTAGAAAAATGCCAAACCAGTATGGATGAGTTACTTGTAAGTAAATCAAAGGGAAAAATATGTACAGGGAGATGATCTTCTGTTTTCATTTCAGTTTTTGCTTGGTCAGAGTGAGGGCAAAATTTTGTGCAGGATAATAGAAAAGGACCAGAAAACAACCTGAAAGGTGTGCCCTTTCTCTAAAATAAATTGTACTTATGTATGTTTTCTAATGCCACAAAAACAAGTACAAATTTGAATCCTTTGGGATAACCAACTGTTGGGAACTATGGGAAGAACCTTTCCCCTTGCATTCTGGAGATCTGATTTTCAAGAGATAACTGTCTGGTTATCCCTTGTTCCTTAACAGTGCGGAAAGATATTTTTTTTCCTTTGGTTAAACAATGATCAAAAATGTAGAGGTAAAATTTAGTAGGGTTTCTTAATGCCTGAAGCACCAGAAGTGGAAAAATGTAGTTGAGTATTTCACGATACCTTCTCTGGGGAAAACTAAGAACCGGCTACACTACCAGCTACACAAGAAAACAGCTAATAACACATTTATCCGATAGGCCATAACAAACCATTTGAGGAATGCTATTTGTTTGGGTCGCTGATCAGAGGAGGGAGGGACCTATAAGATGTCCTTTGTAAAAGGGACTAAAAGAGTACTTCCTCTGCACTGGTTATGTAATCCAAAGTCACAAAACTTGTTTAAAAAGCAAAGAAACACTGTTGCTTTCTCTTGCTCCTGGTCAGGTGCTTACAAGATAATTGTTTACTTATGTATAGGCAGCATAACAAGAACTGAAGGACAGAACCGTTCTAAAAGTGAGAACACTCTCTTCTGTTCCACAGGTTATACTACTGCCTAGAGACTGTGGGCTTTTTCTAATGCAGAAATTCCTGCCTCTGAAGGAAATGATCTCCTCAGCAGGGAATTGCCAGTGCAAAAGATATCTTGAATTTGATACAGAGGGTATGGTCCATCCAGTTTTCTTCAGATAAAATGGCTTGTTTACAGTGGAGGACCCAAAATGCTCTTCCCCTGGTGATTGATGGCATGTGCCTTGAGTTTATGGAACAGTTTGTATGGGATGTTGTTGTGTTCTTAAAGAAGATTGTGGTAGCGAGAACACTTCTCTAAGACTAAAAATACTAACTAATATATTTAAAATGGTCAAACATTCATCTTATTCATCAGAATTTGAACTAATAATGGGAATTAAGAATTAAAGTCACAATGGATTAAAAAACCCACAAACTACAAAACGGCCAAAGCTCTGCAAGAGATACCCAGATTGTGCAGAGAGATGACTACAGTTACAAACTAGATTGTATATAGTTACCTTGGCAAGTACTTGAGTGTCCTTACTGCTGAGATGCCTCCACTGTCTGGTACATGAGGCAATAGCCCTTGAATTTCTGGTCCCATATTGCTTTCCTTTGCTACAGACAACTGTCCATACCATCTTTTTTTTTAACATAAGTTAGTTTCTGCTTTTCTATGTTAAGATTTTTCTTTTATTTGTTCATCTGTTTTGAGCTGAACATAAATTTTGTCTTTCTCAATCCCTGGTTAGAAGGGTAGGGAGAAAAGGCCATATGACTTCTTTTATACTCCTGTATATTTCTACACACAGGTGCATGCCTAAACATACAAAATTATTTTTTCAGACTTTAAAATTTATTTTAAAAGAAAGATGCTATTCTGGAAGAGGAAACCATTTGCTTTCACAACTCTTGTTACACTTGTGCTAACATTTTTGTTTCACTTGATTAAATATTTAGAATGCTCTCCTGTTTTGTTGTTAACATTTTTTTGAGTCTGCTCAATTTTCAATCACTTACTCTGATCAGTTTCTGTTAGTATGGGGATACTTTAAAACTGCCCTCTGAACATTCTGTTTTGGAAAAATTCCGCTGATAAGTGCTTATGGATGGTGTGCAAAGGCCTCCCTCGCATTCTCAGCTACATGGCCTTCAGCGAAGTAGAAAATGCAGCAAGCCTGATGTCCACATAAACAAACTTAGGATTTGGGTCAGTGTCAATTAAAATAGAAAAGCAGTGGGGGAGGGGTTTAAATAATACTAATGTTACACACAAACTGCCCAACTCCTGAAATTCAATACTTGGTTTCCTGCAGTGTCCTGTGCTCTCACTATTGTGTGCTAAATGTAACTTAACCTCAGAAGCCAAGGAAGAAGTTCCTGTCCTTAGTATTGTCCTGACAGAATATCTTCTCCCATCCCTTTACCTTGTCTTAAAAAAAAAAAAAAAGCAAGCACCCCCCCCAAAACAAACAAACAAACAAAAAAACCCTCCTGCAACAATAAAAATAAAACAACAAGAAAAGCCCTCTATAGAACGGCTTACCCTCTGCACTCTAGGAAAAATGAGAGTCTGGATAGCATGAAAATGCTGTTTTATACTGCTTCTATGTTCATTATAGCAGTAAGTCTACTGTGTGTTGTGGACGGGCTTTTAGATAGTAGCTAAGCATTGCATGTCATGAAGCGGAGCTCCTGAATCCATTACAAGGCTTAGCTGTTACAGTGGAGTACTGTCAGATAAATACGGAACTTGTAAAGCTGTTCTGTAAAAGTGAAATGAAGCCTTCTACCTAAAGACCCTGACAGAGCCATTTCCAGATAACTGTCTCTTTCACCAGGAAATTTCAGAACATTTTTCTAGAATGTTTGAAGTTCTGGTCTGATAGTCCTTTGAGGTGGGCTGTGTGGAGGAGCCCCTCGCATAGTATGTCCAGTTCCTCAAAGTGGTTGTGACCCATGTGTCTGTGTCCCTCAGGAAACACCCCCAGGACGATCACCTGCCAGCTTACTTGGAGCTGAACCCAGGTCCTGTGAATGCTGCAGCTTAGCACTGAAAGTAGTTGTCTTGCATTTGCTTATTACTGCATCACCCACCTGCCCTTAGGCTGACATTTTTGTGCAGCTGATCAGTGAAACTGGATCAGAAATAACCTGGCTGAAAAGAAGTTAGCTTTTAACCTGGATGTGTTTGCTGATGCAGTTCACATGCGTACAGCACAGGGGGGGAAGAAGCACAGAAGCAGAGGGATGAGGATGAGACTTGAAATTCTAAATGCTGCTATGGCTTTGGTGCTGCCAAATGTCTAAAGTGATGTGAATGTGAAGAGTGCTCCTGGGCATTCACCTGGATGCTATGCTACAAACTCTTCCTCAGACTGTATATTTTAAGTAAATGTTTCTCACCTGTGTGGGTCGTGAGCCTCAGCCAAATAAATGAAGTTTATGGAGGATTATTGTATGGGATAGGGGCTCTTCAGAATTAAACATCCGAAATTAATATTTTCCCCATTAAAATTTAATCCCTTATTTCTCATGGGGAGCTTTCTACTTTTTGTGAAGACTTGTTTGGAAGAAATCACCAAAGCTGAGACACAAAGTACCTTTGGCCATGGTTACTGTGATAGCTCAGTTTTTGCCACCAGTTGTTCCAGACAGACAAAACATTTGAAGCATTTTTGGGTTGAATTGGGAAGCTTATTACAGGTGATTATTTATAATTCTGCAGTTTTCATGTGCTAATAAAACAGCTAAGATGTATTTTTGTCTAGTAGTGGCAGGCGGACTTCATGAGCAATCATTATATTACCAGCATAGGAAAGCAATAAACCAGTAGAAGGTGTGAAATAGTAATATGGAATGGGAGAGTTAAGGTAAGGATTTGGTATGCATAGCTGAATGAAGAACCTGAGGCAGAGACAATGATTTGGCTTTTCTTTAAGATCTACTGGAAAGGGAAATGTGCCCCACATATATTTCTTCTCTTTTGTTTGCTGCCTATTGAATCCCAGAAAACAAACAAACAAAAAATGACCCAAAACACGATGTTGTAATTTGCTCAGTTAGGCTTATTGCATGGCTATGCAGACGTTCATCTTTCTGTGGTTCAGGGCAGAGAAGTTACCTGGGGAGGAGGACTTGACAACATTACTAGCTGAAATGTATGGCAGACTACAGCCTGGCTTAATTGCCAACAGGCATGAGATTAAATCAGTTTTTAATAGCATAATTAACATTTTATTGTAAAGAGATTGTGATCTTGAATGCATTGAAAATAACACACTACACTGCTCCCCCCCCCCCCAAGTCTATGAAATAGTCACTGAAATGAGGCTGAAAGTTGAAAACTGCCTCTGTGGTAGCTGTAATCCACCTAATTGGGACTGCCATAGTGCCTGCCTTGAGTGAGTACTGTTGAATCAGTGTTGCATGGGTCCACCAGACAGCAGGGGCTTTTCAGGGATGGATTGGCTCCTGGAATGGCTCTCCCTCCAGGAGCACGTGCGCTGGTGCCGGGGATGGTTCAGGGCTCTGTGGCCGGAGGCAGAGAGAGAGAAGGAGGTAGGGCTGTAGGAGCTTAAGCTGCTGTGACGCCAAACCCTCAAATACAAATGAGGTTTAAAGGCATTGGGGTTTGGCAGAACAACGAGAACAGCCAGAAAGGTGTAACAGAACAGTTAAGTGAAAGATTAAGTAGAAAAGGGCTCTACTTGAAATGAAGGGACAAGGTTGTCATTCTTAACGTGTACAGCTGTGTTGTAGATCGTGTTACTTGGTAATGCTGCATCATCATGCATCTGTTAGTGATTGTGTGCTTCTTTGCTCAATTGTTTCCTCAGACTTTCAGTCAGTAACATTGCTTCTTCCTATTCTGCTGCTGTTTGCTTGCATGACTGTGGTCCATTTGTCCATCTCACAGTAAACAGAGCCAGTGTAGATGTGTATTTTGTCCTACCACTTCCTTCCTTCTTTCCCTCTTGCTCCCATTGTATTTTCATATCCCTTTTGAACAGGAAAGGCAGTAGGTTTTAATCTCTCCTTGTGTTCTGTTGTCCAGTCTATTCCCATACCTTCAGCTCTTGGAGTGGGCTTATTCTGCTCATTCTGGGATTTTAAACATAATTTCTCAGCTGATATCAGAAGAAAACTGATGCAGTTATGCCTGTATCTCCTGGCCAAGCATCCTTCATGTTCTTTGCAATAATGTATTGTCTTGAATGTAGATCTATAGGTAAAATTGAAATGTTTTCATGCCTTGAGGCATATTCTTTGCATATTTCAGTTCTGTTACAGTATTTCACTTTGGAATTAAAATTTCACTTTACACAAGCAGAACTGATAGCTGGCCGTGTTACGTTGGACTTTGTATTTCTTACAGAAAGAAATTCAAGCAATGAGTCAATGCAATCACCCCAATGTGGTGACTTATTACACATCTTTTGTGGTGAAGGATGAGCTTTGGCTGGTTATGAAGCTGTTAAGTGGGGGTAAGTTACTGGTTTTACTTGTTTAGCTGCAAGGAAATTGTATGAATTTTCTAATGTGTGTTCTTTGAGGTAATTGACCTAAACCAAGTAAGGAGAAGGCAGAAGAGACTATATAGGATGAATCTTGAGAACCTAGACACGCTAAATGTTATAACAGTAATGTACAAGCTTAAAAAGTCTACATACGTATATAGATACTACATACTAAGAATTACTGAAATAAATTCTGTTAATCTATTTGCTGTAATTTTTTATTCTAAATCACAATGTTAACGTTCTCTAAGGCTATTCAGGGAAAATTAATGATGAGAATTAAGTGATACCTGTCAATGCGGCCTTTTTTTGAGTTACAAATCCCTTCTATTTTTGTAAAGATTTTATAATTGGTATTTCTCATTCCTTATCCAAGGAATATTCTTCCTAGGACAGGCCTTATAAATATCACATCCTTTTTGCTGCTTAAGCTAACTGAACGCCCTTTACAGTTTTTCTGGTGATAGTTAATGGTACAAAAATGGTATGTGTTTCTGAAAGAAGAAAAAGGGACTAAACTGAATAGGCTTCTGGCTTACAGAAGTGAGGCCCCGATGTACTGTGAAGTGTTGAAAAATACTTGGACAGGAAGAAGATACTGCTATTAAATTCCTTGAGATTAGTAGTAACTGAAGTTCAGTGTAAAACTGCATGTCACTAGAAATGTAGTCATCATTTGTGTGCAAAGAATATCTCCTAGTCTTGCAGCTGCATGTTTACATCATAAACTCGTGAACTATAATTTAAGGTGGATGATAAAAACATGTTTGGTGTGCTTGTTGTCTAAATCTGGATTAGTCCTGAATTTATAGCTTAGCAAACAGATCTTCCTAATGGATCATTGTTACAGTATGCTTGGCAAAATCCATTCCTTTGTTTCTCGTTTGAACAAGGTAATAGTTTGCTTTATTCTGAGAGCTCATTATCTGAAGATATAAATTGCAATAACAAGGGAAGAATGAAGAAATGACTTTCAAGAAACAATATGATAATGCTGTATATGTTTTTTTTCTTTTTCTTTCTTCCCTGGATCTGCAATATAGGTTCAATGCTTGATATAATAAAGTATATTGTCAATAGAGGTGAGCACAAAAATGGTGTCCTTGAAGAACCCATAATAGCAACAATTCTTAAAGAAGTTTTGGAAGGTTTAGACTATCTACACAGGAACGGGCAAATTCACAGGTAGGAGCATGTACACAGTGAAAAGCATTTTCTAAGTTGCATGTATAGGGTGTTGATACTGGTCAGCTGCAGTTGCTTGGTAAAGCAAATTATATCGCCTATTTCACATACTGTAAATGTGATCAGTAATTTTTAAATTAGATTGCTCAGGCAGATGCTGTAATCTTGACTGTGGTTTGTCACTTATACTTCGTACTCGTTTAGTCTTTATTCTGTCTGTCCCTTTTATAGCTAAGATAGGCCTGTGCTGCACTAAGTCTGCCAGAACTGTGGTATATACTCCTGTAACCACTGGTACTCCTGATATTTAATCTGACTTTAGTTTGCACTGTGGTCTGTGGCTTATATTTGTGTATTGTATTGAACAGTAAACACATTATCTTAGGCACTTGGGCACTGCTGCATAAATGTGGAATGTATTTCTTCCTGATAATTAGTAGTGTCTAATACAAATCTACGGGTGTCTCTACATGACCATACATGAAGCCAGGTCTGATATTATGGATCTGCATCTTGATGTATACGTATCTAAGTGATTATTATGTTCAGTGTGTTCTCTATATAGACCCCCCAGTGTGGTTTATACATACCTGTTGATCAGGAGGTTGCTTCCACTGTTTGGAAACTGGAAGTGCTGTACTTTGGCCTCGCTAATTAATTTTACTGAGGTGAATTTGCCTTTTAAGGAAGATGCCAAGAAGGGGCTCTCTGTTTCTAGCACTGGCCTTTATGAGGGAGTGTTGTCACAAAAGATTCACAATCACAAAAGATTCACTGCAGACAGAACTGATAATGGCGGTGGCAGGGATGTAACACAGTAATGGTTCTTTCTATGTACTACTAATGTCTCATCTTATAAATGAGCTCCCTTTGATGTAAATCAAGAACTGTTTCCTCATTTTGCAGAGAGAAAATTGAGATAAATGGAGAAATAAAGAACAGTTAACTTGACTTCTGTTCTGGAATTCCAAAGATCTGCCACAAAACTTAATTTGTAGCCTTCTATTACACTGATACTGCTGCAGAAGGAACATTCATTAGCTTTTAGGGATAACAGGACCCTTTCAGGTCAGATTTGGGAATTCCCCTTGTATCTTTTTAATGGAGCTTAAAGATAAAGCTCCTTATTACACATAAGATTTCTCCTTCTTATAATACCTCATTTATAAACTGTAATACCACAGAAGTCCTGTTCAAAAGAATACAATGTACATTCCTTTTCTCTATGTATGTTGTAGGTAAAACCTGTGGCAGTTTGGGGAACACTGTATTAAGCAGTATTTTCCTGTTGGAAATGTTTCAAAAATGAAGGGATTTTGTTTTGTTGTTTTACTGTACTCTCCTTTATGTATAAGGCAGAAGGTTATGTTAGTTTTCAACAGAAAAGTGTTAATTTCTTTCAGTAAATCCTGGAAAGGTTTGCTCAAATTCTTAATGTTCATGGCATTTTCTGTATGAAAGATTTATCTATCTTCTGCATTAAGAATGGGATGTACATTTCTATTTTAGAAAGTATTTTTAAATGTTATCTATGAGTAGTGTGTTACATGGATAGGTAGTTGACATTTAAGTACGTGCATTTTTGACAGATTCAGTTTCAAGTAACTTTTAATCCGAGTACACTAGGAAAATGTGGTTGCTATTTCAGAGCTTTAATAACTTAATTGGATAGAAATCTACACTATATTTACCATTCGATCTCTCAGGAGATCAAAGAAGACAACTTTTTTCACTTTTTTTCGTTAGTGGTGCATTTCAGTGTGAGGAAGTGTTAATTCTTGCTATAAAGCTCTGAAACCATTTGTGAAGTTACATCTATAAAAGGAGGTAAAACAGTTGGACCTAAATATTTATTCTAAAAATGTATCCTTGAATTCTACTCAATTTGTGCCAAGGCCAATTTGGGTGGCTGTACACAAAGATACAGCTTGAGTTTATTCTGCACTCTGTTTTATTGTAATACTTCAATTCCTGTTCCTGCCTTTTAAATTTTCAAATACGATCTTGTGGAACTACGTAATATGAAGATGTGTTTTTTTCTTCATAAAATGTAAGTTTATGTATTTTCTTATGTCTTACATAAGTAACTTCTTATTTGTACGTTCTAGAGATTTGAAGGCTGGCAACATTCTTCTGGGTGAAGATGGCTCTGTACAAATAGCAGGTAATGGCAGTGATTAAAAAAAAAAGTAGTGGCTAAATTAAAAGAACAAGGGATATGAGGCTTGCTTAAGGACAACAGATATGAGTTTTCCTGTTGGCTTTTAACTGGAGAGTTGTAGCTGTAGGTTGTCCAGTTTTAGGATGTTTGGTTAATGATACCTGACTTTAAAATTTGCTCAGTATTTTTGTGTCCAAAGGCTGATATTCTTCCTTGTTACATGTTTTAGCTTTGACAAAGTAAAATCTCCTTTCATCTTTGAAGAATAGATACCTGATTTGTAACCTGGATTTTTCCTTCTGGCTTCTTATTTGCAAAAAGTACTTTTAGGTCTTTCCCTTGTGACTGCTCATTATGCTGCACCCCAAGTTTCTTTTATGAAAGAGAGTTGACTTTTATGAGTTGACTTCACTTCTACTGTATGAAACCTTTGCTTTGTTACTGGTAGTTCAAGTGGTTATAACTTTTTTTTTCCTATTCTCCAGATTTTGGCGTTAGTGCTTTTTTAGCTACAGGAGGCGATGTAACTCGTAACAAAGTAAGGAAAACGTTTGTTGGTACTCCATGTTGGATGGCACCTGAAGTGATGGAGCAGGTATTACAAACATTTAAAAATAAAAATAAAATATTTAATCTTTATAACTTGAGAAATCACCACCATATTTTTCCTTTCTGGCTCTATTCCAGGTGCGAGGGTATGACTTCAAGGCTGATATGTGGAGTTTTGGGATAACAGCCATTGAGTTAGCAACAGGAGCAGCACCTTATCACAAATATCCTCCTATGAAAGTAACTGTCACTTTATATTAGTGCCGAAGGGTTCCAGGATTCAGTTTGTTCTGTCTTTAAACTTCTTTGGTTATTGCATTTTTTTTTCTGTTGACAAATGACTACAAGTAGAGCAACTTTGTGGATGCTGAATGTGGGTGGTGGTGGTGATGGTATGTAGGCAGCTGTGTGAGAGCATTGATGTGCAAGGCACAGACCTATGAAACTGGGCTTTTGGGCCTTTGTTATTAGCATTTAAGATGGGTTGCTTCATTCACTTTTGAGGAAATAAAAAGAATAAACAAGACACTTCTGTTGAAGGTAGAAAAGTATGTAGTACATTCTTTGTGATTTCTTCTGTCTTTCTGATTATGTTTTTGTGCTTTTAAAATAGGGTGATATAGAGGTTTTCTGAAAAAGCGTCTCCTCAATTTGGGCATTTAAGTGATTTGTTATGTATTTTTCACTAATTCTGATAAAATAATGGTAGTAACTAAGGGCTTTCTGGAAATGAGTTTTGTGCCTTTGCTTGAAGAAGAGCTTGTAGCCTAGTAGGGAAGCCTACTGGGAGAAAAAAAAAAAAAAAGTTGGGAGAAAGGGTGGAAGCTTGTGGTTGATGTTTATTTTTCGTAGAGTAATTAAAAATTTTTAAAGTTCAGAACTGGGAAGATACACCATCCTATATAGTGTTAAGATGCTTAAATTTATAGCAACTGCTGTACACAGCAGTATTTCTGAAAAGGTGTAGAATGGTGTCTAATATAGCTGATAAAGGAATAAATGTTTTTTATTATTACAACATCCTAGAAAATATATTTTATTTTTCAGGCATAAGATCTACATTTATGTCTGAAATACTTTAAATGTTGCAGTGTTTCACCAAAGTGTGTATTTTTTTGATCTATGCAGTAGAAATGTTGATTGCAGCAACCTTGCTTACTATTCCTCTTTTTCTGTTTTCACTTGTGTGTTCACATTATTCTCACAAGTCCACAGTCCAAGGATGCAACACCTGGGCACAACATTTTAAGTATTCTGACCACTTGTTTTCATCTATTTGGGGAATTTTAAAGTGGTGTATATATTCTTTATTTTTAATGTATTTTTTTTATCAGTTATACTGTTCGTTGTTCTGAGGATTGCATAGAAATGCTGTTGTGATGGTCAGCACTACTTTGTTTTAGTAGTAAATCAAGATATCTAAATATCTGAAGAATATTTATTCTTTTAATTTCTGCATGTTTTGAATTGGTTTTGCTTACAGTACCTTTTCTTGGGTTTTACTGTAGGTGTTAATGCTGACGTTGCAAAATGATCCTCCTACTTTAGAGACAGGTGTAGAGGACAAGGAGATGATGAAAAAGTATGGCAAATCCTTTAGAAAATTGATTTCATTATGCCTTCAAAAAGATCCTTCCAAAAGGTAAGTCATTATTGCCACACACAGTGGAATTACTTTTTTTAAATGTGCAGACTATTTAGGGTTCCAATATTTAAACATCACCTTTAAGCATATGATTTGAGTTTTGTAATACTAACCTTCAGTATCTTCATCTGGGGAGAAGAAATTGCCTCTGAATTGTCACTAGCTTTATTCTAGCTTTTTAACCTAATTTGCTTATATTTAAATATGCTGTTCTGATCAAACAAAATTCCTTGCTCTATATCTTAATTTCTCATTGGAAGCAGGATATAAATCTTTGTTTTCCATAATCTAACATGACTGTTCAAGGTGATCAAACAGAGCTATTGGTAACCAAACATTATGACCTCTTGGCCTATACAATAATAATTTAAAAAAAAAAAAAAGTCTTGAGCTTTGTATTGCCTTTTAACTTTAGTATCTCCAGAGAAAATTACTTATTAAGAGAGATTTTTGTAATTTGAAGTGGGATGCTCCGAGCTTGTTTAGAGATCCTCGTGTTACTGTAGGCAATTATCTTTGTGTTTTGATTCTTCTTGCTGTATTTTTTGAATGGGGTAGCCAAGACAATGAAAATGTTAAACATTTATTTCAGAATTATTGCTGAGGTTTCCGGTTCCCAGAGCAATTCATTTATTTACCCTTTATTCGTTTTTATGCAGACCTATTTTCGTAGGTGTCTTGCTGAAGAGGTGGAGGAGGCACATTCTAATTAACATTATTTCCTGAGGGTGTTCAATATGGCACTTTTCTAAAACTTTCACAGCTGACATTTGTGGGGGGAAAAAAAGATTATGGTCTGAAACAGCAATTCTGACTGAGTAGTGTGATTAAGTCTGTTATTGTATGTTCTTCATTTGCTGATGTTCCACTAGCATTAAGTCCAAGGTATGAAGCAAGTTAAATTTCAAGGGTAACAACAGCAATACTGGAAGTAATACTAGACATAAATTATAATTAAGAAAAAAAATAATAATTGCATGTTAAGATCTTTATTCTTGAAATCCTTCAAATTCTGCTTTGACTGAAAGGTCATTTGTGTACTATTTTCAGATTCCCCCGTTCCTTCCAGTTGGTGGTCTTAGTATCAAGTCCTAATTCTTTAAGCTTAGCACGGCAATTTGCTGGCTGCTTATGGATCAGAATGAAATGTTGTTCTGGCATATCAGGCTGGATAATCAAGTATAATCTTTGTCCAGAGAAGTGGATGCTCCCTCTTTGGAAGTGTTCAAGGTCATAAGCAACCTGATCTTGTGGAAGGTATCCCCTGCCCATGCCAGTGGGTTTGGAACTAGATGAACTTTAAAGGTCCGTTCCAACCCAAACCGTTCTATGATTCTATGCTCTGAAGTTTCTTTTAAGTTTCCTATGTTCAGCAATTTTCAGGGAAAGATTAAATGAATAGGAAAACACAAGTACATAATTAAAATAGCTTTCCTCCTCTCATTGAACATACAATGCTAAGAGTTACCTGATACCAGTGTTGAAACAGTAGTGTTCTAACACACATACAGTATTTTCATGCTCTAGATTGATCTGAACTGAACAACTAGCCCAGCGTATAGGTGGTGAGATCTATGCGTCAGTTACTCTTGATAGAGAGTGTCCTTATGTTGAGGGGTTATTGGTACATTTAGTTTCTTCACAGTTGGAAGTTAGTTTTGCATTAGAGATACTTCCATAGTCATTGTGTCAACTGTGGGAGACTGCTCTTTCTGGCAAATTCTGTGACTGGCATTGCACTGTTGTCTCTCAGGCCATGATGTTTTTCTTTTGGGCTTCTGTATGTGAGTATTTCTCTCCTCAGTGCAAAGTATGTAGGTTACAGTCCTCGGCTGTAATTCACTCCTAAGTGTGTGTGGAAAGCACTTTCAGACCTGTTCAGAAGTGTCTGGTATAAATAATGGTGGAGCAATGAACACTAGTTTGGATAAGACCTTACCAAGAATCTGGCTTTTAATTGTGCATATCCGTGTTGAGAGAGAGTAGTGCTGGGTCACAAAGATTTGTCTTAAAGTTTAAAGTTGATTTGAGGTTGAACTTGAAAACTCGATGCAGAAACTGATTTTTAAAAGGTTCCCCTTCCATTTTGCCCTTCCAAGGTTTGTGTGAATTACGGCTAAGCTTGGTGGTTTTCACAGTATCACCACTAAGAACTCCATTATTTTAGAGTGGTGCTTTGGAGTGGGAGAAAAATAGGTGCTCTGTGGAACTACTGTCTTATGTCTAAATTGAATGCTTTTTGTTGATGACAGGAATAGTTTCATTATTTCTAGCAGGAGCGAGCTGGGATACATTCCTGTTTTTCTTCACTTCCTCTTCAGATGTGTCCCCTGAGAAATTAACTAGTTCAGATTTTTGTGTTCTTTTATTTTTCCATATGGAGACTTTCCACTGTCTTATCTAACCTAAGCTGTATCCACTCTATTGCTGTAAGTCAAATGAAAATCCACAGCAGATGTTGCTTCTGTTCATTTGGAAATTATGAATCTTGGAGATTCCAGCTCCCCTAGATTTAGCCATATCGAAATCAGCATTGGGTAGGGGCCTCGGTTCCTAGTAGAAAGGATTAAAAAAAAAAAAACAAAACAAAACCCCACACCTGAAGGATTTTATTTCATCCCAAGAGATGCTTCTATTTCTTTCCAGAGTCTGCTTCAGTACCACAATATGGCTTTGTCTGGATGTGTAGCTTTAGATCCCTGAAGCTAGGGGGACAAATCCCTTTATGTGAATCATTTCAGTAGCTGTAAGATTATGAAAATCTGTTGGAAACTTCAAAAATATAAACTTGAAGATGATCGGAAGAAATAGACTTTAACAGAACTGCAAGTAAACGTGAAATGTGTAGGTTTTGACCTTACAACTGTTGAATTGGTATTTGTTTAGTTGGATGATGCTCCTCATGGTTCTTTGGTTTTTGCATCAAATTAATAGTGTCAGTATGGTTTCTTGTGAATACCTGCTTGCATCACTAAAGAAAGAATGCAATTAGCAGGTATGATGTTACTGTTTGGAAAATGGACCCTTTCATTGCTGTGGAGGAAAGTTTAGTTGCATTCATGGAGTCACTTGGGGAAGCATGTTTTACTTGACTTTTTCTTTTTTGTCCCTTTGTATTAAGGGTAAAATATATTTGCATTGAAAGAAAGAGGGTGAAAATTGATGACTTAGATACTGATTTTTTGTGTGGTGGTGTTTTTTTTTTTTTTTTTTTTTTTGTATCTTTGCCATAGGGAAAAGGTTTTTTCATGCGTGGTAAGTATGTATGAATTAATTCAGTAGCTATTGCCATTCATTTCCCCATTCATACAGTACTAATTCAAAAGTATTAGAGACGTACCATTTAACTAACGTCCTGTACTGTATTCACTGAGAGGGGTCTTTGTTTTCTGTTCTAATTTATTATTGATCTTTCAGGCCCACAGCAGCAGAACTTTTAAAATGCAAATTTTTCCAGAAAGCCAAGGTAAAACGTTTAACCCTACAAGTAAATTTTGCTCTGCCTTAAAATCTACATGATTTTTCTTCTTTCCTTGTATTGATTTTTAACTTATGAAATGTTGGTTTTGCAGAATAGAGAATATCTGATTGAAAAGCTTCTCACTAGAACACCTAATATAGCACAAAGAGCAAAAAAGGTGAGTGTATTCACCTCTTTCTTGACTTGTGTGCAAGGGAAGGCGGGGACTGTTTAATTTCCTTAAATTTTAATGACTTGACTGAGCTATTCTTTTATGCGCTCCTTCATAGCCTTCTCAAGGTAGCCTTTGGGCATTTTGACTTTCTTCCTGGCCTTGTCAAAATGATGCATGGTACATATCATCGTATGTTATATGATTATTTTTCCCCACTCCCTTTTGGAAACTTATAGATGAAATGGTTGTGCAAATGAAAAGTGGCAGATCTGCTTGCATATAGGTTCATAAGCTGCATAACTAACTTGTATATTTGATTATCTAAGGAAAAGATGAAGGTACTGAAGTAGTAATTACTGACAACTAGCTCATTTTCTGGGTTATTTTAAACGTTGAATATTTTAATGTGTGGAAGTCAGGGTCAAACTCTACAAGAGGGCTCCTGAGTTACTTGTACCTATAAAGCCTTATTCCAAAATGTATGGAGCTAAACGATTACCATAATTATTATTAACAATATTATTATTAATTAATAATAATTATTAATTATTGAACTAATTATTATTAGTTATCCCACTACTGTGGCATGTGCTGATATTTCTGTGGTATCTTTGGCACTTGTTTAAAGGAGTTTACCAAGTGAGGTGCAGCAGAACTAAACAATTCTTAACAGGTAAATATTTTAAAACTTAAATAATGAAGCAAGCTACTGTTCATAAGAGCTACTAAACAGGAATGAATGTAGACTCCTGCTTTGTGGTTTGTGAGAAGTTAAATTTAATTCCAAATAAGCTCACAATATAGGTTCAGTGTGAGTAATCTGCTCAGATTGCTAAACCTCTGCAGGTATCAGGACAAAGTGCGCAGTCTAACTTTCTCAAAGTAGTCTGATTTCTGAGAAGATGTTTTAAGGAGGGTGTTTCCAGAAAAGAACTGTTGCAGCCTTTCGTGACACACCAGTTCCAGGGGTATTGAACATCTGTAGGACTTTTCTTATATTTTCTTAGCAGTGAACTGAACTGGCGCTTGTAACATTTCGTTGTGTTTGTGAATGTTTCATGTAATTGTTTCTATAGCTGGTGTTCTGTGATAGGAAGAGGCTGTCAGTGGGTTCAGTATACTATGAGTTCTTTCTAATTCTTCTATTAGGTAGAAGCAATTTGGAAGATCAGTGGCAGTGGTTGGACTTTGAGAGGTTGGAACACAAAGCTGAAAAAAAGAGGGCTTCATGTAGTGTAGGGGTAGCCTGTTGAGCAGTGCACTATCTGCAAAATGCAAAGTTCATCTGTTTCGCCATGTGGTGGCAGCAATGCCCACATAAAAATTGCCCTAACTGGAGAGAGAAAAATAAGTAGAGAAAGAGCATTTTTTCATTTTCCTTCTTGGGCATTGCAGGAGTAATTTAGGCATGCTCTAGTACCAACTCTGTTTCCAATAGAGCATGGACCTCATAGAATTTATCTCAGTTGAGTCCTCAGGTCAGCTGTAGAAACTGCATGTTAACTCATATATACCCATGTACACATACTTATTTTTTTTAACTTAGCATCTGGAATTGCAAAATGAATTCATAGTAGCTTCCCTTGTGCCATCAGCAACAGCTTGTTGAATGTTTTTTTGTACAGCTCTTCCTAATTTGGAGGAGGAGTGATTCTTAATAAGTAAAAGCTGAATGATGCTAGAGTAATAAATTATAGGTCTTTTAATTGCAGCATAAAATACAAAAAAAATAGGTTTTAGCTTGTGAAAATACTAAATTATTTACATTTTGAAAGGACACTATTAAAATTCATTAGGAATTTAAAATTTAATTCACTTACAACTTTGCATGTAGCTGCTGTTTTAAGATACTATAAAATATAAATGTATTTTAATATTAAAGTTGTGTTTTTTTTTTTTTAAATAAAAAAGCTCTAAGCAGAGTTCGGTTGCTCAAACATTCATGTGACATGTAAAATGTCTAAGAGGTCACCCTTGGAAAGAATAACCCTTGTAATGGAAAAAAGAGTGTCTCTGGGTAAGAGATAGGAAGGAGCTAGTGTCATCAGTTTCAATTATCTTCTGTAGCACTGGGTAAGAAATGCCTGTAAGTAATGATCTACAGTACCACTGTCGGTGGAGGTATTGGATCTGCTCTGTAGTAATTTATTTTTTCTTACACTTACTGCACGTACAGTTACTTTGCTTTGTTGCCCAGAACTCCAGCCTCAAAGTAGTTTTAACTTTAAATTATTTTCTCTTGACGTAGTATTCTCATGTTTTGCTGCTGTATTTACAACTTACATTTGGTAACAGTTTTGACTAAATATGAATACAGGCCTGTTTGTGAAATCACAGGTACACATGGTCTTGTATGTGTGAGGAAAACATTCAAGCCTGTAAAGATACTACCTGTTATAAAAACCAAATGGATAAGATTCAACAACTCTTACAGCGTGGGTTGAAACTACTGTTGTAAACTACATTGTTGTGCATATATTACCCATGTCCCAGTGCCTTTGTTCGTTTTTAATTGTGTTAATCTTGAAATGATGCCTCTTCCTGGTACTTCAGGTAATCAAGGATAACGGTAAAACACTTCTAGAATTGACTGGCCCAGGAGGAACATATCTTGCCTGTTTATGAGCAGAACCTGCTTAAATGCATACCAGTACCGATCTACAGGAACGAGCGTTACACTATGCAACTTCATGGCCATTTTGGGTTTTGTTAATGTTACTGCTCAGTTGGGAGACCATTGCTGGTGTCTAGAAGAACTGGAGAAATGGCTGCTGTGAATGCTCTACGCCCAGTGCAGTCTGACAAGCAGGGGACAGCTCTCCAAGGCCACGCTTTTGTTGCTGATAGAAATGTGGGAGGCCTGACTGAAGCTTCTTGCTTGTTAGATGGTGTTATGGTAGAGCAGCCTGCCCTGTCCTGCTTGGATCAGGGCTGTGTTACATCCCTGTTAAGCTCTTGCTAAGCTGTTGTATAGATACACATTTTAACGTGTGTTGAAGTAGTTTTAGTTTTAGACTGAATGCTAAGTTTTGTTTCATTTGTGACTAAAATTGCTGTATTGGAACAGAGGAAGTTAGAAGCAGCTTCCAGAATTCCACAGTCAGTTTCGAAATCTGGTCACGCTAAAAAATTAATTACTACTGTAAGTACTCTGTATGCCCAGAGGCCATTTGTCAATTCTGTGATTTTATAATCCCATTTCTTTAATTTTGAGAACGTCCTGTATGACTGCCACTTTTACAAAGTGAACAGGGAAAAAGGTGTATCTGACTTACATTTAATAGTTGTCTGAACTGTTACTAGTTAAAAAAAAAAAAAATTCTGAGTAATAATTGGGCTTGAATTCTATTTTTGGGAAGGTGCTATTGCTCTGCACTGTTAATAGAAGCTCTTTAAACCTTAGAGTTATAAGTTACTGGGAAAAAAATGACAGCATAAAGAGATGATTAGTGTGAGCGATACCAGTTTTTATTAAAATTTCAGTAGAAATACCCTTACTGATGGGTTGAAGTTTTAGGTCTGCAGTACAGCTAATTAAGGGAAATGGATCTGAATGGCATGTTATCCTGTTAAAGAAATTAACAATCCTAGTAGGGAGAGCAGTATGATACCACCTAAGCAAGGTATCATTTGCAACATTTGCATGTTGCAGTGATGGATTTAATCTAATAGAAGCTCTTCACCAAAGATTGCTGTTCATACAGCTGTGCTCCAGACCTTCTGTAAAGCAGAGAGCAACACTAATCTGAGCCCAGATTATTAATAAAAACATATATTCATTGCTGTGATTCTTGACACTTCAAAAAATGCTTACCTCATTATGGCTGATACATAAGGAGAATGGACAGATGCTGTCCTGGTATGATTTTTCTGGAAAACAGCAACTCAATGATAAGTATGTGTTGGCAAGACTCTGTCGGGGATGCCACTCCATCGCAGAGTATTAACTCCTCAGTTTACCCATAGAACTGCTACAAATAAAAGCAAAAACGAACAAAAAAACAGTGCAGCTATTTTTAATGTTGTTGAATACTACTAAAAAAAATAGAGGAGAAAAGGGCATTGTCTTTTTTTTTTGCAAAGTTTGTTTGCAAGGAGATGTTGAAAGTAAAAATTAACAGAAACACTTCCCACAAAATGTGATTTTCTTGGGGTCAAATTTACATAATCGGAAAGTTATGCCTCCATTTGTGGATAGTGGAATTGGAAAATGTTTTAAGGGGTGGACACTTACAGTTTCATCAGCTTTGTTTTAACACAAAACAAAAAGAACAGACTGTTGTCAACATTTGTCAGTTACACTTAAATACAGTTGTGCCATAAGATACAAAGAACTTCATATGGTGTATATGGGTTTGCCCATCCTGTCTTTCATAGTATGCTTTTGCCATTTGTATAGACTTCAGGAAGCTGGATTTTGTGCTCTCAAATGGACCTAATCTGTTAGAGAACAGACCAGCTTTGAAACAAACTATGGAATAGTTGTCTCATTGAGGCTTTTATAATTCAGATGGCTGTAAACTTTTTTATAATAACTTGTATTACTTTTTTTTTGTCGGGATTTAAAAGCTTACACATGATTCATCTTAATCATTAAAAAGTAACCCTACTCTGTATTGGATAGTGTTTTCCAGTTCATAAAGCATCATAGTTCAACTTCAGAATTCATTTATGTAGTGAAATAGTCATTGTCATTAGTGAATGAGCAGATGGGTGCTGTTACTCCAATGTTGTGTTCATAACCTCTTGACCCATTCGAAAATGTCTAGACCATGACCTAACATGAAGTTGGTCAATAATGAGAACTTCTTTTGTTAGACGAGTAACTTAAATACTTAGCATTTATCTAAGCTGTTGAAACTTAATACTGGAGGAGAGTTTCATTACCTTGAAATGCAAGTGTAGTATATCCTTAGAGACCCTGTTGAATGAGTTCTGGTTAAAGACTTGAGATAGGATAAAGAAACTGCATGATGCTGATGGCACATTCTTTGATCAGGAGGTCTTGTATGGTATTCTTGAAGTTGTTGGGGAGAATGGGTCAAGCAGGACATCCTTGAGATTATGCTGCCCACTGGTATTAGGCGGGAATTAATTTAGCTGAAAAGTGCTTCTGGCTCAAGAAGTTAAAATGATGGAAAGAACAGGAAACTTAAAGGTTTTAATCAGAACAGGCAGTTTAAGGCTAGCAGATTAGAAAGATGGACTGGAATAGTAATAGTGTCATAATAAGGCCAAGTCCAACTTCTGATGAGCACTGAAGAGTAGCTCCAGGAGAAGATTGTTTACCTGCACATGCATAGTTTGAATAAAGTTAGGTAGTATGTAAAGTGAAAAGGGAAAAAAGTCAACTGAATTACAAAGCTTGTGCATCCTAACTGTGCTGTGTGGGAGAGCCACAGACAGCAGAGGGCAGCCGTATCTAACACAGTACAACAAGCAGGGTTCAGTCCTTGTAGTCGTGCAGGCTGTGGGAACATTGCAAAGTTAGAAGCACCTCTAAGTCTGCAATGTTAAATGTTAAAGCCTGGTAAAATGCATGCTGTTTATGTCATACTAAAATATAAACACTGGGGTTTTAAATATTTGGATTTTATGAAAATTGTAGATTTATGTTATTTTCATGATCATTTATAACTTTTTTGAGAACTATACTCAGTTTTTTGTTTTTAACAGCTTAATTCCTTTTAAGTATCTTTAATAAGCTTGGGTCTCTTTAATACCTTCGTTTTCCTCTCTCTGATTGCTCCCCTGTATTCCATGTGTAAACTGTGAGTGTAGGTAAGTGTTCCTGGCAATTTTCTTAATTCATGGCCCTGCCTCCCTCTCTCAGTTTTCCTGTCACATTCATCGTGTGAGCATGATACTGTTTGTGTTTGGCTGTGAAAACAAACCAGTATCATACGTATTTAAAGCAAATTCTTTTTTTTTTTTTTTATAAACAGATGTCTGTTCTTTGACTTGTGCTATTTTATCCATTAAATAAAAGAGACACTATTCAAGAACTAGTAGAGAGTTAAGGAAGTCCTATGCAATTTTAAATTATCCATCTCTTTCGTGCATTGTTCTTTTGTGAAAAAAAAATGTAATGATCTTGCATTTATTGACTTGAAATTTCCAGCGTAAATGATTCCAGTAGTGAGTAAAACTGGTAATTTACAGATGTAAAAAAAATAAAATTTGTGCGCTAAATGACTTAGGTGCCATTTCAGTTTTTGCAGTCCTTTGTGCTGTATTAAGGAAGAAATGAGTAGTTGTGAATTTGCATCAGTGTCTCAGTTTTTCCTTGTTGACTTGTCTCTCTGGAGGTAATTATATGTGTTTCATAAACATGACATTGCACACTTCAAAGTAAACAGTTGTTTTGCAAGGGTGTGCTGGATAGCTGCTAATACATACTTTAATTCTAACAGAAGCACGGTTAATTATTGAAGAAAAATAATGTGGGATCAAAATTTGATTTATGAAAGCCTAATACCGAAGTCAATGAAATATTATGATCATAATTCTAATGTGAAATTTTAAATGGGATGACAATTTCTATGAGTGTTTCCATGTTTTGTGGACACCAGTTACACTTGACTTGGAATTGAAAAATTCAGTTGGAATTAAAAGTTACTTGGATTTGAAGGATATCACAAGATTTCCTTTATCTTGTGAGATAATGTATATGTGAGAATGTTCACTGCTCTTGCTTTTTCTGACTCAGGACATACAACCTGAAGTTCTGATGATGCTTTGTCTCCTCTGGCTAGGTCACCTTGGAATACTGAAATTCAAAACTTTCAGACTGAAACTTGAGAGCACGGGAGATGTGTACACCAAATAGCATGTTTGCTTCCCAGGAGCTTCTCTGTGTTCTTAATTCAAAAGGTTCTTTTCTCTTACATATGTAATATACCCACCAGAAATGCCTAAAGAAACTTCTCAGCAACAGCAAAACCTTCAGTCATCTGTCTTCTCAATCTGCACTTTATGCAGAACCTAGATGTGGTTGTAAAACATAGAGAAGCAATAATGATTAATTTGATGTAGAACATGAATTGTAACTTTGGTTAATTTTCAGGGTTCAGGACCAGCCTTACCTATCATTTTCTGCAGGTACGAATTGTAACCCTAGGAAAGTTTCCATAATGTGGAGACGTGGGTGGCATAATAGAGAATTTGAAGCTACCTGTACTGTGAAAGCTGTAATGCAACAAACCTCCCCAGATCTTGCAAGGGGAAGGGACTTACATAGTCCTGAGTGATGGCTTGCACATGACAGAATTTTAATTCTGAGATGAGAGTTTAAATTAGTGTCTGGCCCTGAAAGACCAGAATTTTTGCAGAATTAGTTTCTATGTCAGGTTAAATGCTTGCTGTCAAAACAGTGTCTTAGGCCTCTCTGCATTTAATAAAACAAACAACAACACAACAACAACAACAACAAAAATGTTCCTGCACATAAATGTAAAACATTTAGAGTTCTGTCTAACTACTTTTGCGAGTGGGAAAAAAGAAATCTAGAAAAGACTCGTCCACATCAGAATTTGTATTGTGCAGAGAGGCTTAAGAGAAGGGAAAGCAAATGTCAAAACAACAAGTTACTGTAGTATTTTAACACCTGATTCTTACAGAGCAGAAATATTTGGATGTTATTTTGGAAAGGTAGTGGTACATTCCATTAATAATGATAATCTGCATAAATACTGGTGAGGGGAAAAAAACACCTTCCCAATTACACTTTGGGGTTTGGAGGATGTTTTGGCTTATGTCAGAATAAAAATGAAAATTCCCAACATAATGAACTCAGGGGAGCTTAATAACCAACAGCAAAGGGATTGGGGTATCCACAGGCCTTTAAGACTCAATTGAATGGCGACTTCCTCCATCTCTTGAGGAAACGTCATGACTATTGAACAGAGGATGACATATACACGGGGGAATTCAGGCTCTCTCCTGTACCTCAGATTCTTTTTGGAAAAATGTGATTACAGTGTAGATGTTCGTGTGCAAAATGAATGATGTTCTTTTGCATGAAAATATTTTGTAGAAAAGTGAATTCTCCAATATCTGCCTTTTACCCCAAGTGCTAAGCTATGATTAAATTTAGAACTGTTTTAAGCAAAAGGTTTGTGCCGTGATTGGATAAATTTGATGGGAAGCTGATTTCCTTCATTGCATTGGAATGCAAATAGATGCATAGGTGTGAGGATTTAAATTAGTTTATGTATCTTGGGAAACATTCAATAAAGGTTTGAAAGAGGCCTGAAGGTAAAATTTGTAAAACCTGATTGCTCAACAGGCTTAAGATGAGTATGGAGGGAACTGGTCTGTTTCTTAGAGAAATGCACAGAGCAAAATCTGCTAAAAAACAGAATTGTGTTCTGTAATGTCCTATTTCTCATCCTCTTTTTTCCTGTAAACATAACAGGAGCAAATGGCATGGTAAATTCTTTATGTTGAATCTGTATGAGACGTGAAGCTTTTGAGACTTGTGATTTAAAAAAAAAAAGGGGGGGGGAGTAGAAGGGGGGTATAAACAGAAAACCTACCTACCTCATCAATTACCAATTAATACTGGCAGTTTAAAGAGCAATTCAGCCATCTTATCTTTAAGAACTTCTGGGGATCTGTAACAGCGGTGTCTCATCTCCTGCAAGAACCATTACACAGTTTTAGGGAAAGGTTGAAATGTACAGCATTGTTTGACTGGTTCCTCCTTGATTCTAGCAACAAATTGGAGTGCCTGTATTTAATGTTTACATTCCTCTTATTATATTAAATGGCAACGGATGATCCAGTTACTTTTGAACCCATAAGATATATAGTTCATATGGCAGTTGTAGTATGATGGTGTTGTGAGAAAACAATGTTCTAGTTGGTTGTTCTTTTTTTTTTTTTACTTGACAGATTTATGTTCAAGCTGTCTGGAATAAACTGGATTTCTTTATGAAGTTTCTAGAGAGTAGCTGGATAGTAGGATTCTGTTGCATTTGTATATATATATATTAAAGAAATAAGTCATGTTTAGGATTTATTTTCTGTGGCTGACAAACAGTGATGGTCTTCATTGTTTATGTTCCAGGAACCAGTGAAAAAACATTGATTCTAATGATGATTTTATAAAGTTTCAGAATTACAAACGCTTGAACTTTAATTTGTTTAATCTGTTGTCTGGCAAATTAGTTTAAGTGAAGTTTTGTCTAGCTTAGTGTGAATTTTTGTAAATTTTCAATAGTTATGTGACTACACAAATTTATTTGAAGGCATTTGGAAATTAGAGTGATGGACTAACTTACTCAAGAAGCAAAGAACGGATGCTGAATTTGTTTGGAATTCTTTTTACCACTCTAGAATTTGTACTTGCGTTTTTTCAGGCTGGTTTATCCTTTGAGATTTGACTGAGGCATGTAAATGTCATTCTACGAAGACTGTTTATTGCTGTTCCTATTAAATAGATGATCCTGTATCAGGGCATCTTTTTGAACGCACTAGAGAAGCAAAAGGTTGCTTACAAATGTACTTGTTAGCTTCTTTTGGAGTTCCTGTTCGTGTGCTTGTGTTTATTCATGTTGACAGGTTTCCCTCATGTCTTCAGTCTGTGTATCTTTATGTCCAGTATTAACACTGAGTATTTCCTATTAGTCTGCCTTTCTTACTGAAAGAGCTGGGGTATAACTGATGTTACTGCAAGATGCAGGGGAAGGCATCAGTTACTCCCATACTTCAGAGTTTATGTCTGCCAGGCGGTGGTAACTGTGTGCTCTTAGCCTTTGTCAATTATCTAGGAAACTTGAGCTTTTTTTTTTTTTTTCCTCAAGTGAAGAGAGATTTAATATTGGCTTCTGGGTTTTTGTGAGGCTTTCCATTAATCCTTAAACCCAAAAGCTGCTATAATTTCATATGCTAAAAAAGCTACTTGAGACACATTTTTGAAAATCCTGTAGCTTTTGCTGCCATTGCAAAGGTTGTCTGAATTAATGACAATAAATATTTGAGAGTAATTGAGTGTAATAAATAGGAAAGTGTTCTTAAGTGTAAAATTTAACAGCATGATCTTTGTAATAACACAATAATTTTCTTGAATAAAATCTTGGAGCTTTTTGAAGCAGTAGAAAAGATACTGTCATGAGGAACAATTCTGTAAACACTTGTTCATTTTTGTAGAACTGTTTCATTGTCTCCTCTCCAGTATGTTCAGTGTTGACTGTATTTTCCCCCTATCTGGGGACATGCCACCAGACCAATGCTAACTTCTTCACCTTTATATTTTTTTTTCAAAAAGCCCTTGAAATTCAGGAATAAATTAATCAGCTTTCTTGGAATAGGCAGAATATTTAGTTGAATGAACACCATATTGCTTTTCTGAGCTAATGTTTGTTTTGTCTTTCCTGCAGCCATGACTGTTGCAGTGAGTTCTGACCATTCTTATTTTTCTGTTATAAAAGTGGTAACTGTCTTGTAGCAGGGAGCAAAGCATATATGAAGTGCCGTGCTGGTCAAGGTGTCTTTAGGAGAAAGCCTGCCTCTGGAAGAGGGAGAAGTCTTTAGGGTCTTTCTCTATCCAGCATCGAAGTCAAATCAGGCCTCTTACTAGGACAGACTGCAGAAAATGTGTGTTTAAATAACCAGCTTGTCATTCTCACTCTCTAGGGCATGTTGGATTGTGTATGTCTTGAATACTGTATTAGCAGATGTAGCTGAACAGCATCAGTGGTAAAATAAAACACAATTTTATCTCTAGAAGAAGCTAAGCTATTTGATTCGATGAGATGCAAGATCTCCAGGAGAATGTGTTTTCTTTAAAAAATAATTATAAAGATTTTCCACTTGGGAATCTACAGCATGCAAACTGTAGAATAGCAGACTGTTACATAGCTAGAAAATAATGGGGAACAGGATTAGGGTTCCATGAAGACTTCTGCGGATGTTTGAAATGGATGACATTTACACATTTGCCTCTTTTTAAGAATTTAGGAACGAATTGCTTTTGGGATGTAAGTTACCCATGTATGGAGCATGGTAGTGGTAGGTAGTGGTATCTCCTATATAACTGAAGTGTTTAATGCTCATTAGTGCTGTGAATTTTGCTTACACAAATGCATCTTGTTTGCCATACTTTCAGGTTACCTTTACTTTTTTTGTGGGGCACAGTTAAAAATATTATAAATCCGGATGTGATTCTATCCCAAATATTCAATTGCTAGAGACTTTAATGTTAGACATTAAAGCTTAAATATTTGAAATACTGGACAAATCAGGATGGCTAGTTCAGTAGTCTTCCTATTGAATGAGAAAGACAATAGATGCATAGTTATTACTCATACTGAAAGAACTGGTTTTAAATGTGATCTAGATGATGTGCTCTACCATGTATGAAATGCAACAGGTTTTTTTTAATGTCTGTATTCAGTGGCATCCCACAGTATGTCCTTTTTGTTTTAAAAAATTAGGTACTGAAATAAAACACTAAATGTGTAACTGGGCCAAGTTCTTTTTTATTTTGAGTAGCTGTGAATAAGGAAGTAGAAAGATCTTAACATTCAGAAAACATTCATTCCCTTCCTTGTCCCCCTACAAAAATAGACTTGTAAAGAGATTGCAGAAGCAAAAGAATCAGTGATGAATAATAGATTATTCTTCCCCCATTCTCTGTAATATCTACATATAGCAAGCACTTCAGTGCCTAGAAGACAACAATTTGTTTTGCTTCCTTGTCGTATTCTGCTTTTATTCAAACTTTGGGAATGTGGGCAGCTTCCGCATTCTGATGCTAGAGTTCTCTCTGTATCAGGCAACCTTTGAGCTAACTTTTGATGGTTAAGATTTACAGTTGCTGTGTTCATTTGGTTATGCAGACTTTCTCCTGGAAAGCTTATGCATTCTATTGTTTGTCAAGAATATTAATGATCTGTATCCTACTTTAAAAGGGCAAGGGCAAATAATTTTGTCAACAGACTAATTTATTCTTATATCTTTGTGACTCTGCATTCTGGAATAACCAGCATACACAGTAATAACTTGTTATCTAATAATTTTGTGGTAGTTACAATTTTTCTCTCATTGTCCAAGCATTCTATGTTCCAGCTGATGTTCGTATTGTCTCTTCCACAGCTGTGGTAATGCTGGCAGTGTCTTAAGTTTTTCTTCCTACAATGTGTTTTTAGTTGCAGATTACAATGTTCTCAGCTGCTTTTGTCTTGGGTGCAGTTTAAATGCCAGTCATTCAAACTCATTTTTTATTCCGTGTGCTCTTCTGATTTATGTGAAATATGTTTTCTAATATGTGTTAATTTGTCTTTGTAAAGCTGAAGGCTTGCATTGTTTTCTTTATTAGCTAAAGTTATGAATCAGTTTAGTTCTGTTTTGGAAGGAGCATTTTGTTTTTTTTTAAAACAATAAACCCAAATTAAATTGCGCATGTTTTAACTTGTTTCCGTTTCCCTCTGAATTATTTACTGAGCGATAATCCTTGCATAAAGAGCCATCAATGCTGTGTATTTTGACTAAAGCTGATGGAGAAATTGCAGTTGTATAGCTATTGCATGCCATGTAAAAGAACTTCCTTCCTATTTTCGTAGAAATACAAAAAGTTTGTATTGGTTTCATGCTCTGTCTCAGATTTGCTTTGTGGACTTGAATAAATCACTACATTTGTCTGTGTCTTTATTTCCTTTCATAAAAATAGAAGGCCTGCACCAAGATAAGAGAAATATATAGAACATTCTGAACTGGTTTAATCATAGGGGTGAAATGCATGCATGCTGCTTTTTATCAGTCTTGTAATAGTATTTGAAATGATAAACCAATAGTAAAATTACAGGTACTTATTTACAACATTCCACGTACAACTCCTGTGATGTATTCTTGCTAGGACAAGTGTTAAGATTGTTGTTCTTATTCCCCTTCTTTCTCATCAAGATTAATGTGCTGAAGCAGTACGTTCTCTGAGGCTGGTTGATACTTGTGCCTTTGGGAGGCTTTTTCATGCTCCCTTTGATCACACTGCCCTCACACAAGAAAGAGAACCTGCATCAGGATCTCAGAAGGGTATTCCAACTACTTAGTCATGATGCAAGGATTTATTAATGAGTTAAGGCTATTCTGCTTCACAAAAGAAAGTTGAGAACAAGAGCTCTTGTCCAAAGAGATGATGTTTTGTTGAGGAATGGAATCTGATTTGTTCCAATCCAATGATAAATGACCTTCCATTAGTTTTCTTACAAGCTACCATTATAAGGTCTGTCTTAAGTGATGCTGGCCTAGAAACAAAGTTAATTTCTGAAGTGCTGGATGAACAGGGAAGAAAACCCCACAATCTGGATCTTAATGAGAATATGGAATTCAAACTACCTATAGCACTAATGGCTACTGTCACTTGAAGACAAATGTCCATTCTCATGCTGCTGGGCTTCTCTGCAAATTTCATCACTGACACAAGAAAGACTGGAGAGTTGGACTGAAGTCCACTGACTGTTTTAGACTTGCATATGAATATCTACAGACATGTCATCTTTCCAGCAGTTTGAATCATGAATATACAATCACAGCAAACTGTGGTTTCAGTTGCCAAATATATCTCTAGTCTTGACACCCAAATTCCCACCTTCTTCCCCCTCCCACTGTACAAATGAAGAATATGGTGCATTGTTTGCAGGATAGTTCATATGAGTCAAATGTTACACTTTATTTTTGTAAGATAAAATCAGAAGAAAATAGTTCTGTCTCATCCCTCAAGGGTAAAGTGTCATTGAATCTCATCAAAAGTTTTGATAAACAGGACACAAAATCTGGGCCTGCTTTCTTTCTTGATCATTGTATGGCATCCTTTGAGAGCTATGTAGTACTCATCCCTAAGTTATGTCTTCAAACCATACTTGTCTTAGCGATTTAAGCTTTCTTCTGTCTTGTCTTCAGGTAAATTTTTCCCTACTAGGATAGAGGTTCCTTTCCCCCTCCTAGAAGTTGGGATGAGTGCTCTGTCTTGCATACACTTGATGTTACTCATTTTCATTAGTTTCCTGTAGCACTTCATTTTGAAGGCAGAAAAGCTCTACTGTCTGTATGTAAGTTCATCTTCAACATGCATTTCAGAAAACAAAAAACACTTATGTTGAGCAGGAGCTGGGAGTTAAGATCTGTCATAAATAGAAGAGATTCTCTAAGTGGGATTTGAGATGTCCTGAGAGAGGTGTTCTTGTTTCACTGTCTCTGTGAATTTGGATAGGAATATCCTTGCTGTTAGAAAATATCTTGATGTTATGCTGTCGGTTTATTTGATCTCTTCAGATCTGCTGCTGTCTCTCCGATTTTTTCCACAGTTTCTTGCAGTGACCAAGTGAAGCTGAGATTATTGGCAAGGCATAGGTGGATACTTTTTGCAGTGGCGAATATAGGTTTCTATAGCCTTCCATTTGTAGCCATCTAGTTTATATTTTTCTGATAACAGTTGTTTGTTAAGT